>NC_139512.1:245472157-246219657 GCF_947247035.1 Vipera ursinii
TGTGTAGTGCTTCTCTTTTCCTTGCCAAAAATGATTTGCCACTTTGAAAAGCAGCAGAGTAATATCGCCACCCTCTGCCCCATTTCAGAGACAGTCCTCAGAAATAACCAAGCCCTCACAATTACAACTGTAATGTCTTCATTAAGCTACAAAGCCCTCTTCGGTGGAAGTAAAGGCTACTTTGCTTGACTATGATGGGTTGTATCCTAGATTAAAATGGCCCTCGTACAACTTTACATACCAATGTTGGCTTCCTGCTTTCAGAAAACCCATTCCAACAATGATACAGTGTTGTTTTAAAAGCTGGTCAAGACATCAGCTAAGCCAAGTATCTCCAAACTTGGCAACTTTAAGATTTGTGGACTTCAACTCCCATGCAGGCTGGGAATTCTAGAAGTTGAAGCCCACAAGTCTTAAAGCTGCCAAGTTTGGAGAGCCTTGGACTAAGCAATCAGGAGGACCAGGCAGTGAAGGACACCCACTTTCACCTATCGAGTGAGACCAACAGAGCTTGAACAGCTGTTTTCAATCTAGTGTACAATAACTAACACTGCAGAAGCCCTGGAGAAGCACAATTAGGCACAGTGCCTCAGACTTGTCGTTCTTTCCCCCTTCATTAGAGCATTAATGTATTTTAAATGTCTCGGATGAAAAGCCTTTGACTTTCTTGCTGGAGAAGGACACTTTAATTTTTGCAGCCATTCCTCTCATAACAACTACAAAACGCAAATCATATTACATGATTTATTTTTAAGACTTTTCTCTTCAAACCCTAAGGTTGAACATTTCTAAATTCAATTACAATGTTCCATGAAATGTTTCTGACTATTTTTTAAAGGATTGTAAGTACTATGAGCTACTTTTTTTGCAGAGGGGAGGCACTGCACGTTTTCATTCTAAGCACTGGCGTTTATAATACGTGCGGAATGAGGCGTGAGATTTCTGATGTGCCACGTTTTCAGAAATTATTGGAAAGTCTTCTCATATGAACCCATATGAGTCTGCCCAATTCAGGAGTTCTTAATATTTATCAATAATAAAGGAGGAAATTACCAGCTTTGCCCTGAAATACTCATCAAATTACTAAGCACTGTTCTCATTCATGTAAAAATTAATTCACAAATCTGGTATTGTGCTTTGTTCCCCTATAAGAAATTGCATTGTATCTCACATGCATTGAATAAAGGGCTTAAGAAAAAAAATCAATAAAAGAAATTAAATATAGCTAGCCTCTCTCAAACAATAAAAAAAATCAATGTTCTTTTAGCAGGTACCCGTAGAAGCAGGTTTATTTTTAACATTAATCTGGATACTAGTTCCATAGTAATTGATTTTTTTTAATACTTAAACTGTCAAAAAGTATAACAAGCAATGATTGCTTGTTATATTCCAGATTCATAAAGTAGACTTATTCTAAGGGAGTTGTTCACTGTTTCTTTTGTTCTCTAGTACTAAGCTGTATTATTTGTCACTGAAACCATTGCAAATCATTCATGTTTTAATAGTAATATTAGAAACAGAATTCCCAACAATTCTGCCAGTAAACAGGATATAAATAACCATGAGTGTTATGTTTGTGGATAAAAATGGCAAGGCTAGATACTTTACCATTTGGGCTGAAAAACAATATTTACAAACAATTTCTCTACGTATACATGAAATATGGTTCATTGAACAAAAAGAGAATATCACAAAACAGGTATCTTTTATGGGATGATTCTTGCAAAGTGAGTGTATGTAAAACTTCAGCTCAGAAAGCCAATGGCCTACGCTTCATGGAGCAATTGATTAGGGGTGTAAAAGGACTCTGCTAGTTTTCTGTGGGAACAGATTTGCAAGGCCTAGCAAAATGATTCTTGAGCTGCATGGATGCCAGTTTCAAAAGGAATCTGAAAATTTTCATCTCTCTCTGCTTAGAAAACTATACTAAACGTTCTTTTTAAACATATGAGGATGGTGAGCTAATGAAATAGCCATGCTGCCTGTAACATCAAATATGCTCTCTTAGTCTTCTAATAATAATATAGATGATTTTTAATGGTGGATTTTTTTAAAAAAAAATTGTTCATTTTATGTTTGTTTCTCTAAATTGTACGCTATCCAGAGTCACATTTTGTGAAATAGGTGGCTATATAAGTAAGATTAAATAAATAAATAAATAAATAAATAAATAAATAAATAAATAAATAAATAAATAAATAAATAAATAAATGCTTCATAAATGGCATAAAACATCTAGTTTGCCACTCTCTATCTACATTAAAGGTACATTAAAGGTAACCAATCAGACCAACCAAGACTGCTTCTCTCTTACACACAGGCCTGAATACTACCTAAAAGAGATCTAGACAATCTTTAATCTAGGTTCGTTCATAGTTCAGGTCCTAAAACATTCTCCATAATCTTTCCCAGAAAAAGAATAGGAAAAAAGCTTGACTCAATTGAAACCTGGCCCCTTCATGTGGGAGCATTGCCTTCTCTTTGGTAGATGTTACTTCTCCCTTTTTCAAAGGGTCTATAACCTTTGAAAATAATCTTTTTGGTTAAATTAAGCAGAAAGAGCCATGCATGCCATGGATTTAACACATAGATGTTGGAGCTTGTGCTACAGAGATTCCTATTTATCGTACCTTATTAATCTCTACAAGCTAACTCGGGTGATTTCACAAAATATTCTTCTGAGTCGCAATTGGTATCTAACTCCAAATGATGGAGTAATGTTCTCTATAGAGAAGGGGTGACGAACTGCCGGCCCATGGGCTGGATGCATCATGCGGAAACCGTGTCCACCCTATTGCCAGCAATGGCAAAACCATCCCGATACATTGTGCAATGTCACGTGACATCGCAAGTTTGACATGTCTGCTATAGAGGATTGTGTAAAAATATCAGTAACCTACATAAGATTTTCCATCTCTTTATCAAAAAAAGCATCTTGAGGCAAATGGATATGTATCTGTGGATTAGACCCAGTGGAACCAAATTGAAGGTTGCACCTTTATTATATTATTAATTCACTTCCCACCTTTATTATTTTTACAAATAATTGAAGGCAGCAAACATTTCCAGCACACGTTCTTCCTCCTATTTTCCCCACAACAACAAACCTGTGAAGTGGGTAGGAGTGAGAGAGAATGACTGGCACAAAGTCACCCAGCTGGCTTTTGTGGCTAAGACAGGACTTGAACTCATAATCACCCATATTCTAGTCTTAGTTTAGCTTTAACCAGTAGACCAAACTGGCTCTCTTTTGCTGTAAATAACCAGCCTGATCACCCAACATCCCTCATTTTGCTCACCATTATGGAATTAAGCTCTTCCATGTGTGTAATGTCCTTAGTCTCCATACCCCCCCAACCACCACACAAAACATTCCAAATGAAGTAAACTATCAAAGCACACTTCATGCAACCAAAAAAGAGAGAAAAACCCACTCTTTTTCATTCAATTGTGTATATATATATATATATATATATATATATATATATATATATATATATATATATATATATATGTTTTATATATATGTTTTCTGAGGTATATATCACTCATATATATATATATCATATATATCATATATATATATCACTCTATTTACAGCCAACTCAATCAGTAGTGTTTGTTCTATTTGCTTCAAGTTCAGCCCTGCAAATATCCACATGAACTCCTCTGTTCTATTATATGCAGCAATTCCTCCAGGGTGTTTTGCATGCTATTTTCATAAGGTGGCTTCTTTAACCATGTCCTACACTTTCTGACTGTATGATTGCTTGTGATTTAATGATAGTTGGCAAAACAACGGAGCCTCTCCCAGCCTTGGTAATATCAACACCAGCAATCTCAGCCTCTATAAAGATTTAATGGATTTTTTTAAGAGATGGGGGTGGAGATAAAAAGGCAACAGTGGTATTTAAACTGAGGGTGACCTTCTAAACAGCAGGAAGGATTGTGCACTCTGTCAATTCATCAGAAATATAGGTATGATAGAGAAGAAATCCAGTTACATGTATTGTTTAATCTGGCTTAAAGCCTTGTACACAAAACTTCAAAATAAGAATTCAAAAAGTTTATGATTTAATTTAGTTGCATTACATGACATCATTTTTTTCCCTGCAGGACTGGCTAATTTTAATAAATTCAAGTCTCTAGGGCCAGATTAATTACATCCTGTAAGGAAGATGATTGGAGTTTCAATAAGTGTAATCTTTTAGAACTGATGGAAACTTGGCAAGGTCTCAGAAGAACAGAGGAGAGCATATGTTACTCCTGTTTTCAAAGGGTGGGGGGATATTCAAGAAATTACACAAATAACAATTGGCTGGTTTAATGCAAATCTGTACTTTCTGATTGACCTATCATCACAATGGGCCATTAACAACTTCCTTCAATTATAAAACTTTTCATTTTGTCCAGACTGAGTGAAAGATAGTCCCTTTAGTTTTTCACCCCCTACCCATAGTACTGAAAACCTTCCCTTCCCTTCCCTTCCCTTCCCTTCCCTTCCCTTCCCTTCCCTTCCCTTCCCTTCTTCCCTTCTTTCCACCTTGCTTCTAGAACATAGAACATAAAATAATAGGGGTGGAAGGCAACTTGGAGGTCTTCTAGTCTAGCCCTCAACTGAATTATTAATTCTTCCTTATAGACCAACAGAGAGAACAATTGTTTTCCCTATGGCTTAATGGGTCATCATAACTATGATGGTAGTATATGGGGAAAAATTGATCTGCTTTAATGGCAAAGGTAATACTGTTGGATGACAGAAAGTGTGCAAACATCTGGAAAGGAAGGGGATAATTCCTTAAACAAAAAGGCATGAACTAACCGACTCATTCACACAGCCAGCCAATGGGACGTACTTTCCTGTGTAGATGGGAAGGTCAAGGAGCAGGGAACAACCCATCATGGTTTAAACTGATGGGTAGAAAACAACAACAACAACAACAACAACAACAACAACAACAACAACAACAATAATAATAATAATAATAATAATAATAATAATAATAATAATAATTTTGAAATTAATTTAAAAAACAGCTGGGGTAGCATTGGAGACTAGCAACTTAGGCTGCAGTACAGAATTGCCCTGAGTTTACCTAACCAATCATGTACTCACTGTTTCCAGTCATGCAATAACAGTGGAGGTGACACTTCCTGAAAATATCTTGAATTTCACGAATACCCAGAAGCATATCTTCTGCAAGGTTGAATTGCACTGAAACTCTTAAAGCTGGGAGGAAATGTCTACAAAGAAAATATCTAGCTGTTCTTGAAAGCTACCCGATGAGTGTTAGACAATTTGTAAGCATGTGGAGGTTTTATTATCATAAACTTCCTCCCTATGAATAATTGTGGCAGCCACAGTTGAAGCCAAGCTCATATATTACCATAACAGAGAAAGGCAGACACACTTTTTTTCCAGTAGCATCAGCCTACGCAATACTATTTATAGCAACTAAATGCATATATTTTAAAAGTGGAATGCTGCTAAGATGCCTAGGGCAGAGTTATTCACTAGAGAATTGCCAAGGTCCAACCCGGATGCAGTCGATACTTAATAGGGCCATAGGAGCATTAAAATATGTTGAGACAAACAGTTCTAAAAAGTTTGAAAAAAATATTGCTTTGTAACATCTTTCCCATCCACTCAAATTCCCTTCCCTAAATTCTCTTCCTTCCTCTCTCTGGCCCTCCCTCCCACATAAATATATGCACCTAAGAATTGCCCTCTTCTCACAGATAATTTCCCACACTGAAGATCTTGTCCTTTGAGGGGCATCATGTTTTGTACTAACTACTACAGTAATGTTTGTCCTTCTGCTCTCCCACATTTGCTACTGATATGCTCTTTACAATTAACTCAAAGTAACCCAGTGGTCAGAGTCAACGGTTTTCATGTGAAATCATGACTGCTTTATATCATGAACTTTTGCCCATCATAACCAATATGGAGGAAGATTGGCAGCCCAAACTTTTTTCACTGAAATCAGTTAAGTGAACAATCACTTCCAAAACATATGTGAAGGATCAGTTGAACTCATTTGATGCAGCTGCCCAAAAAGCCAACACAATGCTAGGCTGCATTAACAGAGGGATAGAATCAAGATCACATGAAGTATCAATACCACTTTAGAATGCCTTGGTAAGGCCACACTTGGAATACTGCATCCATTTCTGGTCACCACAATGTAAAAAAGATGTTGAGACTCTAGAAAGAGTACAGACAAGAGCAACAAAGATGATTAGGGGACTGGAGGCTAAAACATATAAGGAATGGCTGCTGGAATTGGGTATGTCTAGTTTAATGAAGAAAAGGACGAGGGGGGACATGATAGTAGTGTTCCAATATCTCAGGGGGTGCCACAAAGAAGAGGGAGTCAAACTATTTTCCAAAGCAGCTGAGGGCAGGACAAGAAGCAATGGATGGAAACTAATCAAGGAGAGAAGCAACCTAGAACCAAGGAGAAACTTCCTGACAGTTAGAACAATTAACCAGTGGAACAACCTGCCTCCAGAAGTGGTGAATGCTCCAACACTGGAAGTTTTTAAGAAAAGACTGGACAGCCGTTTGTCCAAAATGGTATAGGGTTTCCTGCCTGATCTGGGGGTTGGGCTAGATGACCTTCAAGGTCCCCTCCAACATCATCATCATCATCATCATCATCATCATCATCATCATCATCATTATTATTATTATTATTATTATTATTATTATTATTATTATTATTATTTAGATATTGCCTACTTAAAACTGTGAATCTTGATGTTAGTGCAGTGAAACTTGTGCTTATATGGAATTAATTCTATCGATTTATACTACTTTTTCATCTTCCATGAAAATATTGGCTTGATCCCTCATGGTATCTACATATCTACATCTGTTTATGAGAACCAGTTTGGCATAGTGGTGAAAGGCTGTGAGCCGGGGTGCACATAATGACTTTTGGGGATCCTAGGCGTTTTACTTTTGTGAGCTCCTACATCCATGAAAAAGTAACAGCAATAAAATTATATTTCATATTATTTTCAATATTATCTTTATATTTTGCAAAGAAATAAGAAAGAAAACAATGTATTTTTATATATTATTTTAGAAAAAAAACTTGTCAATAAAGTCTCTCAAGTATTCACTACATCATCCTCACCAACACTGACAGGGCAAGCTACTAATAAACAGGAAGCAAACCTCACACTCACTAGCACTGATGATGTTACTTTGTTGGGTAATGAAACACCTGCAAGAGAACAGCCAAGCTTGGAGAGCACCAAAGATTCCACAGCTAACTGTCTCTCTCTAAGCCCTAGGACAGGGGTAGGCAACCTTGGCTCTTTTATGACTCATGGACTTCAACTCCCAGAATTCCTGAGCCAGCCATGAGTCATAAAAGAGCCAAGGTTGCCTACCCCTTCCCTAGGAGGAAGACAAGGACAAATCATCAGAAAATATTGTGGAGAAATGTGCAGGGAGGAGATAAGACTTGAACTCACAAACACACATGCACAAACCATTTTTTTAAAAAAGTCTACTTATTAAATGTCTAATTATTTAATTGCAAAGTTTATTGTCTCATAAAACTCCATAAATTGGGAAAAAAGGTCTTAATATTTTATTTTATTTTTCTATCCTAGAGATGTTGTGTGATTACTCTTGAGGCTGCATGGGCTTCCAGTTAGCCACCTCTAAGCAAAGTCAAACTTTCTCCATATCCATAATCATAGGAAAACTCGACATTAGCAGGAAAATTGAGCTGGAATGCTTAGCTGTATAAATTAGGTACAGTTGTTGACTTAATGACCTGCTTGTTAATTCTCTAAAGCATTTAAAAGGCAATGGGTACAGAACAGTTTTTCAGGTCTATTTCACTCTTAATTCCATTCTCTGTTTACTCACCAATGGGCCTGCACTAATCTGCAAATTTAATTTAAATATTACGCATGGATTTGAACCATCTTCTCCCTGGTGCTAGTCCAACAGTTTAAAAGTTGCTTCATGTAGGCTCCCCACATCTCCTTTTGGGATGAAATGGGAATGTGTAGAAGTAGAAACGTAACGCCTAAAGCCTGATAACATTGATTCACTTAAACATGCAGTCCAAATGAAACGTTTGAATGACTCAATTAATCGAAGCAGAATTCTTAACAAGATAAATCTCTGCCTTGATGCAGCATCAGTCTCTTTATCTTCTCAAATTAGTGGGAGATACTGCTGGATGAAAAATGCAGCACTGTAGTTCTGTTATATAGTCTAGTGGGCCATAGGCTCAATCAATTTTTAGTGGTCTCCACTGAACATATTTTTAACTTAATTTTATCAAACTATCACTTGAAAAGTTTCTTTTCATGCTGCTAATGTAAAGGGAACCAAGTTCAAATCTTTAGGCATGCCCTTCCCTCATTCTTCTGTGTATCTTTATTACTGCTTCTTATTGCTCCTTTCCTATTACCAGTGAAAGCCTTTAAGACATTTGGAAGAAAAAAAATGTCTAATATTATTCCAACTCTTGGAATAGCCACATGAAGTACCTGTTGAACTGAAAACTGAATGCCTCTATTCAGCCCTGAATGGCAGCATCTCCATGTTTCTATTGCTTGACACAATGATGGATGATTTATTTACTGAACAGCATTGGTGGCCAGAAAATCTGATTTTCATGCCTGCAAATCCATGAAACCTCAGCCACTGAACAGCTTCTTTAACATGTGGCAAAGGTCACCTATCAAGGGATTTTCTCATGTTTTCTGTGATTGGTCATGGCTCATTTCCTGCAAGAAAATATGATTTCCTCAAAATGGGTGAGATTGAAGAGACTCACAAAAACCTACGAAATCATTACCTCTCTATGCAATAAGTGTAAAATATACAGATGAATCTAGAGGAGCTAAAAGCAACTGTTTATAGTTGGGAACTATATTTAATCCTATCATTATGAAAAGTCTTAAGAGCTCCCCCGATATAAATGCAGTGCAGAAATTAGACTTTTAACCTTGCCACACAACCTTGTGGATTCAGAAGTGTTTTAGTAACATGCTGAAAATATCTTCTCTAAGTCTTATGTGTGATACTATTAGTTGAACACCTGTGTCTAATGTTGCAAGGAAGAAGCTATGGCAAAAAAACAACAACAACAATACATGTTGATTAAAAATATACAAATAGTCTCCCAGGTTTTCGTAGTTTCATTTCATTGTTTTGAAACAGGAGCCCCAAAACTATCCTTAGATCAGGGGTGTCAAACTGCTCTCCCACAGATCAGATGTGTTATGGTGAAACCGCACCCACCCCATTGCTGGGAATGGCAAAAAAGTTGCGATACATCGCAACATTGCGAGTTTGACACCCCTGCCTTAGATCTTCCTCATACTACTTTTCTAAATTTCTGGGTGGTTTTTCCATTAGGATCCGTCTTTCACAGCAAAATGAGACTCTGTCCATATTCAAAAGTTTGTCCACTGGTACAGCAGATACCCTCAAAGGCTTTGTGTGTATCCCCCTAAAACTTCCCAAATTTATTTCTAACTTGCAATTCATAATTCAGTAAAAAGGGAAAAATCACTAAACAGGTGGAAAGGCATTATGTTTTGTTTAACTTTAATTGTAATTTATATTAAGTTTCTCTTTGCCGTTGATCAACTAATTGATTAATTAATGGAGCATGGCTCCTAACATAACAAAAACATAATTTCTGAGAGGCATCAAGAAAGTTTATGCCTGCAGTTTTGATCTTTTTTTAAAAAAAAAATCTGGAAAGCCATGAAATTGATATTCAATTGATCCAAAAATGTTCATCGTATATCAATAAAGGGGTTTTTAAAAATTGCTTTTGTCTATTTTAATCAGTGTCGCAGTAAATAGGTTAATGTAGAGAACCCCAAGAGCCCAAAATCACTATTTGAATTAAATTTGAACATTAATCTTACTATTCTGAACAAAAAAAGTATTGATTAGCCAAAAGTATGCTTAGCCATACTTTGGTAAGGACTTTATTGCCTCCTTTCCTTAAAAGAAACAGGATAAGCTTCAGTTGAGGCCTGCACAAAAAAATGTTAAGGTATGTTTTGCTCAGGCAATGATGTGAAATAAACACCTCTTTGAAACTGCTCTTGAAAGCAACATGGACCCCACCACTAATGAGTAAAGAAAAGCTGCCATGTTATTTCACTCTGTACTGTCTCTGGGCCTTTCCTGGCACTTCCAGCTACTGGGTATATCAAAGAAGATCCCTGTAGCCAGCTATGTCCTCTCAACACTATGCTTCAATAAGACCAACAGCACTACCTTCATCATGCAAAACATCTCAGTAAGGTGAAGTTATCAGGCCTGTGTGATTATCCAGATGGGAAACCAAGACCATGGGCGCTAATGCTACCTTTATCGTATGTTTACAGCAAAGGAATCTTGCAAGTCTGAAAGTACTTTCCCATCCCAGTCTTTGTGTTCTAGAGCAGGGGTGTCAAACTCAATCAGCTTTGCAGTTGCTCTCAGGGGGCCGGGTGGGTATGGCCTGGGTGGGCGTGGCCTACTGGGTGGGCATGGCCAGCTCTACATCACTCGCATCAAGGGTGCCTATGGGGGCCTGGGCAGGAGTGGGACAGATTTGGGGGTCTCTGGCAGAAGGAAGGTCTCTGGGCCAGGGCCAAGGCAGCGGGGGCTGTTCCCTCACTGTTTCCAGGACGGCTTTGCGGGCCACATGAAACCACATGAAACCACTTGTGTTTGACATGTCTGTTCTAGAGAACTAGCGAGGGTTAATTCCGAGATGATGTCTCCTCCCATTCCTGCCTTGTATTCAGATTTTTTAAAAAAATCAAACGTTTGACTAGGCTGTGGTTCTCCCTTCTGTCTTTCAAGGTTATTCTCCCAGCATATTTACAGAAGTGCAGCACCTCACATAGCCCTGTCTCCTAGTCCATTTCATAATACTCTACCAGGACTGGCAGGAGATGTTGATCTTAAAATATTATGGGTAGTCCTCGACTTATAAAAGTATTTAATAGCCGTTTGAAGATACAACAGCACTGGAAAAAGTGACTCAGGACCATTTTTCACAGTTGCAACCATTGTAGCAGCCCCATGGTCATGTGATCAAAATTTGGATGCTCGGAAACTGGTTTATATTTATGACAGTTGCAGTGTCCCGGGGGTCAAGCGATCACCTCTTGCGACCTTCTGACAAGCAAAGTCAAGGGGGGGGGCGAGAAGCTGGATGCACTTAACTACCATCTTACTAATGTAACAACTACATGATTCACTTAACAGTTGTGGTAAGAAAGGTCACAAAATGAGGCAAACACTCACTTAACAACTGTCTCGCTTAGCCACAGAAAGCAATGTCTTATTCTTGGCAAACATGAAATCGTAGTAATTGAAACACCCCCACCCCCCTGAAAGCATATGCAAAGAATAACTTTTTCTGCGTTCTTTGCAGGCTTTTTATACAAATGCACTTCTGGCTGCTGTTCTCTCTTTCCCTGAATATCTTGGGAAATCAAATTCCAAGAGCTGGGCTATCAACAAACCTAAAGAGACAAATTCCAAACACAAATAAAGGAAGCATAACTACCTGGATGCAGTTCTGAGTCTTGCCATCTGTCTAGGCTAGGGCAGCACTTTTTTGAGGAAGCCCCACTTTTGCTGAAACGGCAGAAGAAAGAAAGTTCTTGTTAGCAGCTCCTTAACCTGTGCACTTTCTCTCACTAATTTGTGGAAGATAGAACAAATGGAAATGGGTGGAGAGATGCTAAGAAAGAGGAAGGAGAAGATACAGTTAGCCCAGACATAAGGAGAAATCTCATGATTGAAAGAGGCACTGAGCAAAATAAAAAGCCAGCATGAAGATTATATTTTCCTACCTGAGCTTGAAACCTGGGCCACCACAGAGTGCTATCAATTTTGGTATAAGCAGTAGAGCTCCAAAACCTACTCCAGCAATACAACATATGAGAATTGTTAGCTTTTAGGAAGGGCACGATGGTTCAGCAGCTGAGGATGCCGGGTTTTGCAGCTGGAAAGCTGATAGCTCATGTTCAAGACCTAAGCACTGCACAACGGAGTGAGCTCTTGTTATTTGCTCCAGCTCTGGCCCATTTAGCAGTTCGAAAGCATGCAAATGCAAGTAGATGAATAGGTACCACTTTGTTGGGAAGGGGTAATACCATTCCATGTACCTTTGGTGTATAACCATGCTGGCCACATAATCACAGAAATTGTCTTCCAATAATGCTGGCTCCCATGGTTAAGAAACAGATATGAGCACCGACCCCTAAAGTCCCATGATGGACAGGCAAATCTTTACATTTTCCTAAAATGTTGGGACACACGTACAGAAACAGACTTCTTATTGCTCTAGTTTGGTTTTTATTTTTCCTTCAAATGCAACATATTTACATTAATAGCCTGCAGTTTTCTAAAAAAAACCTTCAGTTTTGATAACAATGTGTTCAAAATGAGTGTTCAGATACGACAACAATCCCAGCATTTTCCCATTTTCATTTCACTCAAGAAAAGCAAACAATTGTCTTAAGAGCATGTTTACAATCTAAAGCAAAATACATTTTTTCCATTTGTCTATCCATTAATGTTTTTCAGAGGAGTTAACTACTGAAATAAATTCTACTTTTTTTCTTTTTGGAAATTATCATTATGTTATCACATTATAAGACATATTATTATTGAGATTTAGTAATTATTTCACAGCTGTTCACAAGTTCCATTACTGCTATTTAAAATGCTATTTAAAATATCTGGGACACTCAAACCACTAAAATAAATAGCCACAGGAGCAAACAATTCTTCACCAGTTTCTGATCTGCTTCGCTGTTTCTAGTGACATTCAAATGATTCTTTCACCTTCCTGATCATAGAATGCTCTCTAAATCAGAATCCTATAAATATTATTTCTTCTAAATATACTAGCACACTGTGCTTGGCTAAAAAAAAACAACAGCCCAGTTTTTCATTAAAGAAGGCATAGATTGATGAGTAAACATTTTAGCATCAAATTCATAGATTATTTAAGATGTTTCTCTTGGTAAGTTAAATGTGACATTTCCATATAATCTGCATTTTTATGTGCAAGTATACACTCCTTCCAAAAAACATTAAAAATTATCACTTACATTTTCAGTTTTCTCAGGGTTGCTCCCTATGGTTGGAGTATTTCCAAAGGAATGGTTTATGTATATTTACTATGAATTACATAAATGAATGTGCCATGTAATTTATTTCATGTGCAGTTCTTTAGAATAAACATGAGTCTAGAAGATGAGCATTCACTGCAACTCAACTATCTTGGGGCCATTAATCTGAAATCCACAGCATGTGATTTCCTGGTTAGCACTCATAATCATTACAGTGTGGAAATTGGGAACCTATGGTGTTCCGAAAGGTTGAAAGATGGGTTGGAGTTAGGTTTTTGCCTTTAATTTCCATCAGCTTCAGCCAGCCTGGATATGACACATGTTACTCTTCAGAAATATCTTGAAATCCAGTTTTCTCACCCCTCCAATAATGGATCACAAATTTCTTTTACCCAACACTAAGAAGAAAAGTGGAGAATTTTAGAAAAGCTATTTCATCCTCCCAACCAATGTAGAGAAGGCTGAGTAGCTACTATGATTCTGAAAGTAATGTTCCTAGTAAGATCATCCTTGCTGACAAGGTTGAAAGGAGAAGGGTGAAACAATCCACCTAGCAGAAGGAACTCTTTAGTTCAAAAAAATAATCCTAGAGCTACCGTGAAACAATCTGAACTTCTCATATAGAACTGCAGGTTATAATGTGGCCAGAGCAAACAGCAACAAAGGAAGCCATTTCACTGACAATCCTAGCTCAGGCAGTCTCCAGATTATATAAAAATTCACTTACAAAAATATGATATTACAGACAGGAGTCAAGAAGAGTGGGTGCTGTTTTGTACAGGTGAAACTCAAAAAATTAGAATATCATGCAAAAGTTCATTTATTTCAGTAATGCAACTTAAAAGGGGAAACTATTATATGAGATAGACTCATTACATGCAAAGCAAGATAGTTCAAGCTGTGATTTGTCATAACTGTGATGATTATGGCGTACAGCTCATGAAAACCTCAAATCCACAATCTCAGAAAATTAGAATATTACATGCAATCAATAAAACAAGGAGTGTACATAGAACAATATCGGACCTCTGAAAAGTATAAGCATGCATATATACTCAGTACTTGGTTTGGGCCCCTTTTGCAGCAATTACTGCCTCAATGCGGCGTGGCATGGAAGCTATCAGCCTGTGGCACTGCTGAGGTGTTATGGAAGACCCGGATGCTTCAATAGCAGCCTTCAGCTCTTCTGCATTGTTCGGTCTCATGTCTCTCATCTTTCTCTTGGCAATGCCCCATAGATTCTCTATGGGGTTCAGGTCAGGCTAGTTTGCTGGCCAATCAAGCACAATAATCCCACGGTCATTGAACCAGGTTTTGGTGCTTTTGGCAGTGTGGGCAGGTGCCAGGTCCTGCTAGGAAATGAAGTCAGCATCCCCATAAAGCTCGTTTGCGGAAAGAAGCATGAAGTGCTCCAAAATCTCCTGGTAGACGGCTGCGTTGACCCTGGACTTAATGAAGCACAGTGGACCAACACCAGCAAATGACATGGCTCCCCAAATCAACACAGACTGTGGAAACCTCACACTGGACTTCAAGCATCTTGCAGTGTGTGCCTCTCCATTCTTCCTCCAGACTCTGGGTCCTTGGTTTCCAAATGAGATGCAAAAGTTGCTCTCATCAGAAAAGAGGACTTTGGACCACTGAGCAACAGACCAGGTCTCTTTTTCTTTAGCCCAGGTAAGACACTTCTGATGTTGTTTGTTGTTCAGGAGCGGCTTGACAAGAGGAATACGACATTTGAAGCCTATGTCTAGGATCTGTCTCTGTGTGGTGGCTCTTGATGCACTGACTCCAGCCTCAGTCCACTCCTTGTAAAAGTCCCCAACACTTTTGAATGGCCTTTTCCTGACAATCCTCTCCAGGCTGCGGTCATCCCTGCTGCTTGTGCACCTTTTTCTTCCACACTTTTCCCTTCCACATAACTTTCTATTAATGTGCTTTGATGCAGCACTTTGGGAACATCCAATTTCTTTTGCAATTACCTTTTGAGGCTTTTCCTCCTTATGGAGGGTGTCAATGATGGTTTTCTGCACAAGTGTCAGGTCAGCAGTCTTCCCCATGATTGTGATTCCTACTGAACCAGACTGAGAGACCATTTAAAGGCTCAGGAACCCTTTGCAGGTGTTATGGCTTAATTAGCTGATTAGAGTGGGACACTTTGAGCCTAGAATATTGCACCTTTTCACAATATTCTAATTTTCTGAGATTGTGGATTTGGGGTTTTCATGAGCTGTATGCCATAATCATCACAATTATGACAAATCACGGCTTGAACTATCTTGCTTTGCATGTAATGAGTCTATCTCTTATATTAGTTTCCCCTTTTAAGTTGCATTACTGAAATAAATGAACTTTTGCACGATATTCTAATTTTTCGAGTTTCACCTGTATATGTTTTGTGTATATGCACAAAACAGAACCACCCAAGTTGGCACATGTGGAAATTGGCAATCACTGTATTTCCATTTGCAGCTGATATGTGTGACAATTACCTTACACAAGGGTTCCTAAAGTACAACTGTTGTATAACACTAGGATTTTCTGTACTGAAATAGGAGTCCCTTGTGGCATGTGAGAAGCATGAACCAAATAGAAGTTAAAAATATTAAAAGAGAAATGAAGAAATGAATTACATCTTTCCCCTCTACCAATACTGATTAGAATCAGTCCCCTAGGAAGAGCTGATCCATTATAAGACGATTTTGTCCCCATGCAGCATTCTCAACCCCCCAAGCTGGTCTATGAAGATACTGTGAACAAAGGCCACTGAAAGATCATTGAGGAAAGGACGGATGGACAAGCATTATTCCATTTTTGCCAAGTATCATCCAAAGGTTGATCAGTGCTGTCTCAGTACTACAGTATAACCTAGTGGGAAAACCATCTGGAAAAGAAAAAAAACCGATTCTCTTCTTTAGGGTCCTTCATTTCTTTAGATCCCTCTAAAACTGCAGCTCAACCACCTTCTCAATAATCTAACCACCTTCCTAAAAAGGGAGCATTGAAGGCAGAATGGAAATTGTCCAATATTTTGGGATCTGGCAATGGCTTCTTGAGGAGGAAATAGACCATTGCCTCTTTAAATGTGGATGGTAGTTTCAAATAAATCCAACACAATCCAACACTGATTTGCTTATGACAAGGAACTGATGTTAACTCCCCCCCATCATCTCCAAATGAAATTGCCAGTGCTGCACCCATCTAATATAGTCACATGACACAACCAACCAAATGGCTGATTTGCCTTCTTGTGTTCTTCCTCAACACTCAATAATCTCTAATCCCAGCAACCTATTCCCTACCTTTACCCTATAGACAAGCATATCACAACCCTACATATACTTTTCATACCTATTCTCATCCAAGTGGTCAAGAGTATAAGCAAATCTCTAATCTTAAATATCAAAGTGAAGTAAGATCACCACTGTTGCTATCCATTTTTCACTATGAATGATATATCCCGGAGATAGAGTAATATAATTTTGCAAATCTAATTGTAAGTTCATTGCCAATACCTGCTTGAAGCAATGTGTGTGTAGTCTCTAATACACCTTGACATCAGTGGATAACAACAAAATTGAATCAAGTACATAAAAAATGAAGGGATGCAATCTCGTCAGATAGAGAATGAATCTGAAATTTCTTGAAAGCCTTTGCAGTACAGCATCCAAAGTATTAGTGCAGCAGAATCAAATCTGTAATTCTGAACTATGTCCAAAATATCTATTTATAAACATAAATTATCCAATGCTTGCTTATTTTGGATAAAAGAAATGAGTACATTATGTGTGAAAATGCTCTTTACAATAGACTAGCTAACAAAGCAGTTAATATGGTGGTTTATATATTAATCGAGAAAAAAAAGGATCTACCACATTCACAAAATTCTGAATTGTTACCCAGCTTTAAAATTAGGCAATCCTCAACTTATAACCACAGCTACAAATTGGGAATAGAATTTCCATTGCTAAGCAAAACAGTCCTTAAGTGATCACACCCGATTTTTTATGACTGCCGTAGTTGAGCAAATCACATGACTGTTAAGCAAATCTGACTACCTCCCCCCCCGCCCCGCAAACTGACTTTGGTTGTTGGAAGCTGGCTGACAAAGTTGCAAATGGTGATCACATGATCTTACCAAACGGCAACAGTTGTAACTGGTCAAGTGACTGATTTCTGACCATGTGACTGTGGGGATGCTACAGTTATCATCATTGCGAGGACCCGTTGTAAATCACTCTTTTCATGGCCATTTGTAACTTTGAATAGTTGCTAAATGGTTGTAAGTCAAGGACTACCGTATACACTCCACAAAGACAATTTACCAGATTTAAATCATTTATTATAACCTTCTAACAATATCGGAATGAACAAATCTATGGAAAACGTAGACTATTCCACAAAAATAGCCATTTGGGCCAAGGGTAGATTGTGGAACATACCAACAATTATAAGTCTTATATTTTCAGATTAAACTTAATTTTAAAAGGCATAAGTATGTCATCAAGATTTCATTTAGAGGACACGCAGTCAGAAAGAGTCCAAGGTACCATATATATTTAGTAACAAATCATGTGAAAGAGGATCTGAGAAATTGGGAAAATGTAGGAGACATTTTAGAAACCGAACCAAAAATAGTATTTCCAAAATTTCAGAAGGAAACCGTCCTAAGGCTTTCAGTGTAAATTATCATCACAGCAAAGGAAGAATGGAGAATGAAATCAGACAAAGGAATGCACAGTGGTTGCACACAGTTTTAGTAACAAGCAAGAAAGAACAAGGAAAGATGTCTCAATCAAGATTAACAAATAGAAGGAAAAATACAAATAGATACTTTACAAGGTGAAAAAGTAAACAGGAAAATGGATAGCCAGGTTAAAACTAGTAAAGAGCAATCATGGAAATGAGATTAAAGGGAGGCAGAAGGACTGTACTGAAACCCTTTACAAATGGGATGACAGAAACATTAGTAGAGAGAGGAAATACTCAGGAACTAACTGCTAGAAAGGAAGGTATAAGCAATAAACTGTTGAACAGAAAAGCACCAAACCTAGATTAAATACCCAGCATGGAACACTAACAGGATGAACTTAAAACCCTAATATCAAATGATAAATACCATATCATTGAGACTAGATATTTGTTGTTAGTTGCGAAGTCGTGTCCGACCCATCGCGACCCTATGGACAATGTTCCTCCAGGCCTTCCTGTCCTCGAGACTAGATATATCCAATGAAAAAGACTTCTTTGTTCGAAAAAATAGACCTATCAGGAGGGAAGGAAGAGTGGCAGTGGCATATAGGAGATGGGGTTCCTGTCACCAATATTGATACAAGCCTCCTAGATTCCTTCCTGGGTTCTCCACTTACCTACCCACCCACTTCCCCCCTGAGTTTTGGAGTATCTGGGAATAGCTGAGCTTGACCCAGATAAATAATTATACTGCCACCTTCTTTAGTGGGGGATGCCCTCTTCACCTGGAATTTAGAGGAGGTGGAGCAGGAATTCCCTGTTCCCTAACATTAAGCCTTTTTCTATATAAATGATTCTAGTTTCTCCTTTTTTCTAGAATTACAAAGTCCAAACAATTTCAGAGTACATGGAGCTAGTTGACAGCTAAGTCCTGAAGAAAGAGTAGAAGGTTTTTATTTTAGTAAATGTAACAACCTAAGGATTTGAGAAAATGGTTTAGCTGCATCAAATTACAAGACTCTGAGACCGGCATACTAAAGCTAGTAGTCACTAACCTGCAAACAAGCTGAACAAAAAGAGGCAGAGAACAAAAGTAGATAGAAAGCCACATATGCTGGGCAAAGCAGCACTGAAAAGAAATGAACAACATCTATCTGTAGATGTTGTACATCTATCTGTACTTTCCCAACCAACAGTTTCTTACTTGTTCCAATTCTTACTGTGCTGTTTGCATATTTGGCCTATTTGGCCTTAATCCTAGTCCTATTCAGAAAAATGTGCTTCTTGTTTTCCTGATTATTTTCCCTCACTCTGGACATTCTGAAACTTCTAATTTGTCCTGCCCCTGAATCTCACCTCCCCACCTTTCTTTGGAAGAGAACAAAGCAATGTTATAGGACAGGGGTGTCAAACTCAATTTCATTGAGGGCCGCATCAGCATTGCGGTTGCCCTCAGGGGGCTGGGTGGGTATGGCCAGGGTGGGCGTGGCCTACTGGGTAGGCGTGGCTAGAATGCGTATGGCCTACTGGGTGGGCATCGCCAGCTCTACATCGTTTGCATCAAGGGTGCCTATGGGGGCCTGGGCAAGAGTGGGACAGATCTGAGGGTCTCTGGCAGAAGGAGGGTCTCTGGGCCAGGGCCAAGGCAGTGGGGGCCATTCCCTCACTGTTTCCAAGATGGCTTCATGGGCCACATGAAACCACTTCGCGGGCCAGATCCGGACCCCAGGCCTTGTGTTTGACATGTCTGTTATAGGATATTTAGAATTGTTAGCCAGCCCACAAGCCAGCCAGCAGGCCACAGACTTAAAACTAACCAGGCAGCTTAGAGACACTTAGATATACTAGTATATGCTTGCTGGTACTGAGGTTTTAAGAAGACCTATTTAAAGCATCCAGGTAAAGATAGTAAGAGGTTATTTGGGTAAAATGGCTAGAATAAATAAATAAATAAATAAATAAATAAATAAATAAATAAATAAATAAATAAATAAATAAGTAAGTAGGATGGGAGAGCCTGAGATTTAATTTAATTTAATTTAATTTATTGAGATTTCTATACCGCCCTTCTCCCAAAGGGACTCAGGGCGGTTCACAGGGCATAAATATAAATGACAATACAAAAATTGAAATAGAGATTGAAATAGAGAAGACACAATCATAAACTGTTTCTATAAGAAGAGTATTAGGAATAAGAAACTGGTATTGGGCAGGTACCCATTGTCCTGGGTTGTTATACTGGGAACTCTTAGTCTAATGCAGAAGTGACACAATATGGGACCTATTGTCCTGGCCTTGATTTGTCTTGGGAGGTGTGTTTTTTTTTCCCTGAGGAATTGTTCAACTATAAAAGAGTTCCATGTTTATGTTGTATAGTGCGGTAAAGGTAAAGGTAAAGGTTCCCCTGCACATGCGTGCTAGTCGTTTCCGACTCCAGGGGCTGGTGCTCATCTCCGTTTCAAAGCCGAAGAGCCAGCGCTTGTCCGAGGACGTCTCTGTGGTCATGTGGCTGGCATGACTCGACACCAAAGGCGCACGGAATGCTGCTACCTTCCCACCGTAGTGGTCCCTATTTTTCTACTTGCATTTTTACATGCTTTCGAACTGCTAGATTGGCAGAAGCTGGGACGAGTAACAGGCGCTCAATCTGCTATGTGGCACTTGGGATTTGACCAGCCAAACTGCCGATCTTCTGATCGACAAGCTCAGCGTCCTAACCCACTGAGCCACTGCATCCCTTGTATAGTGATGAGCTCCTTTAATACTTGAACACATTATCAGTTTTGAAAGGTGTAAGAATTTTGCAGTAGGAAATAAGCAGAAAAGTTTGAACAATCCTTGCTTAGCCCAGATTCAACTTGCACACTTTATACAATACACAGATTATATGGCTCTGTCTAGAGAACTAGACTATGACTATTTTGGCTTCAAGACCTCAAGTGACTTAGAAATTGGGTATCTAAAGGCCAGCTGTTCCTTTATGAATCTGCTGATATCTACATTCATCATCTGCGTTTTTTTTCTCTGAAAGCTCTTGCCACAGGAAATGAAATTTGGGGGCAGCTTTTACTACAAAGAGAAGGGAAAAAAACATTTTAATCTGAATTTTTTTCTCAAAAACAAAAACAAAAAAAGAACATCTTTCTAACACTAGATGTGATGTGTTTGTGGTAGTTTTAAGCTTTATTTAATGTCACTCTTTCTAAAATCAAATTGTAAACCAGAAACTAATGCATTGAAAAATGGGATAGAAGCTTTTTAGATAAATAAATCAAGGGTTCCTGAATTGATTGAAGGAAAATCCACACGCTGAGTTTCCACTGACCTTTATTGTAATCTCAGGCTTGAGGGAAAAAATGGTTAACAAAACTTAACCACTCCTCCCGGAGGAAAAGTCAGTGGCTGAATTATTCTCAGAATTACTTTGCAACTGTCTTCTAAGTTTTCCTTTTTTCTAGCTATGTTGCCATATCATATAACGCTTTTTGCCTCTACCACCTTTCCCTTGCTGAATTATCCCCTTAGCTTTCAACTTTGGCCTGATGTTTAGATGGAACAAAACTTCTTAAAGTTTTCTGTTAGAAACCCAAGTAACTTTCCCTCTTGGCTTGCCACCTACCTAAATCAGAGGCTCCACAGAAGAACAAAATAGCAGAATTGTCTCTTTCGCTAAGTTTTCCGTATAGTATATTTTAGACTTCATTGCAAACACAGCATGTTCTTGACTTCAGGTTATGGGCACCATCTCTTTCCAATGACAATCCAAATACTGTTTTCTCATCTGGCAGTGTGTTGTTTTATTGTTCCTATAATTTAAACAACAGCAGGGGCTGATTCATTGAATTAAAACTAAGTCTGTTCTACAGTGGAATTTAAGAATTTGGGGTACTTTATAAGCAATGAAAGGCTATGCAAAAAATAATAATAAATTGAGCATTATGCGCAATCTGTCATTACATCTGGATTTTTTTGAGAAAAGTGCTATTCAATTGGACTGTCTATATTCTAATATCCTGTTTTATTCACTTCCAAATGTGGGAAACATCAAAGCGACTGAACTGGCATTTATCCAGAAACATTGACTTAGCTGATTTGTTGATAATGTTTCTGTGAGTGGTTTCAACAGCCTAATAACTGTATAGCTAATATTGTACAGCTATGGAGCAATTAAAGATCTCACATTTTTTTCACTCTTTCCTTAAATTATGATTCTAGCTATGTCTGATCAATTGGGGTGGGAAGAGTGATTGGAAATAAGGGGAAATAGTAGTACATAATGGGGAAAAATATCACAATGGCTACTGGTATCCTCATTATCATCATGATAGAGCAGAAAAGCTAGCACAGTGCATAATGGATCAGCATCTACAGGGGACAATAGTGGCAGCATATCACATAGTATGGATACCTATCCCAATGTCTCTACTCTACCATGACATCAGAGTAGGATGCAATTAACAGCAGTTGCATTAATCACATGGTATATCATTGTCTAACAGAGCCGGCTTATTGTAATAGTTAAGGCATCACATTGGAGACCTTGATTTCTAGTCCTTTCTTAGTCACAAAGCCAGCAGATGAACTTGGACTAGTCACTTTCTCTTCATTCTAGGAAGGAGGCAAGGACAAACCATTTCTGAAAAACCTGGCCAAGAAAACCTAAGGGACTTGTCTAGGCAAGTTCTCTTCATATCTTCCAATCTTGCTCTACTTCTTTCAGTTTTTCCATGCTCTGGCTGGTATCAGAGCATTAAGAGATTTTTTTGTGTGTGTGCTTTTATTTAGGTATTAATTCACTTTCCAAGTTATCCATTTGCTAAGCATCTCTGCAGAGTTTACAGAGGATTAAAGACAACAAATAGTGAAAAATAAATATAAATATCATAACAATAAAAACTCACCAGGGAAAAAAGACAGACTTAAAGTGCACAATATTTAGCAGCGTAAAATTTAGTTCTGACCTAGTAACTATGACAAGAGCCAAGCTTTTAAAGCTTTCCTAATCAGCAGGATTAAGGCCAAATGGACTCAGAGGGTATGATATATTAGGCATAAGTAATTCAGAGCTGTAAATATGACAAGCTACATATTTTTCACCCATTCAATAAAATATATTTTCTCTAATTGGGCCATGAAATGCCAACTTTCAGTCCTGACATTACAAACAGTAAAAAAAAATTCCTGACCATTTCCATGTTTATTATAAAAATGTTTTTCCAAGCTAAGAGCCTCATTGGGAGGAGGGTAACATAACTGAAGCCATTTATATTTCTCTTTGTTTAAGTTTTTTGAACATGACAGTCATTCTGAGATGGAACAATTGTATTCATTTCTTTAAGTAATTTATTTAAATTTATTATAGCCATCCAACTTCAAAGGAGATATAACCCCTCAATTCATGACGACATTGTCTGCATGTGTTTGTGTATGTGTAAAATGAGAACAAATTAAAGTTTTTCCAAAACACTTCCTCAATTAATATAAAGAAAAATGATAAGACGTTACCACTTTTAAATTGAAACTTTTCCTTAATTCCAAAGAAGATGGCTTCCCTTCACACTAAATTGGCCAGCATTGCCCAAAAATCTCTTGCCCGGTAAGCCAGTTAAGACTGAGTTTTAATCTCCATATTCAGAAGGCTGTGTGGGACAGTATGTTTTTTTGTTTTTAAATATAATATCCAGGGGTGTCAAACTCAATTTCATTGAGGGCCGCATCAGCATGGCGGTTGCCCTCAGGGGGCTGGGTGGGTGTGGCCAGGGTGGGTGTGGCCTACTGGGTGGGCATGGCTAGAGTGCATATGGCCTACTGGGTGGGCGTGGCCAGCTCTACATAGTTCGCATCAAGGGGGCCTATGGGGGCCTGGGCAGGAGTGGGACAGATCTGAGGGTCTCTGGCAGAAGGAAGGTCTCTGGGCCAGGGCCAAGGCAGTGGGGGCCGTTCCCTCACTCTTTCCAGGATGGCTTCGTGGGCCGCATGAAACCACTTCGCGGGCCGGATCTGGCCCCCGGGCCTTGTGTTTGACATGTCTAATATATGCTTACTCTTATTTGCCATTTTATTTTCAGTTCACTCTTCCTGGGAAGATTGTTATGGAAATTTTATACTAATGAAAAACTAATGTTTTCCTAGTTGGCCTTGCTAAGCACAACTAGAGATTGTAGATATAGGTTTACTGGGAGGCTTGCCACTTGCCACAGAAATTACAGGGATATATCAGCAAAGCCCCCAGAAGTCATGTTCAACTCAAGGGAATTATGACATTTTATATTTTTTTGCACAAAAGTGCTTTCTTCTTCTCAGAAATTTGCAAGTGCAAATTTGCAAGTGCCGCATTTCATGAAGTCCCAATAAACATGTTAATATTGTTGTAGGTGAATGACGCTAGACTGTAAAGAAAATATACTTTGAACTCAGCCATCAAGTTACTGACTTTTTTCATGGAAGAAGGATTAATGTTCACATGCTTGCAGTAGCTTACAAGATGCCCAGAAATCTACTAAGCCACCCATTTAATCTAAACTCACTTGCATATTTTGAAAAACTTCTTCCTTTTGAATATACTGTAAGTCCTGAAGGTTTGCCCAAAACAGAGATGTCTTTGAAATGAAATTGTGACACTGGAATTAGTGTTCGTTTTGTGGCATGCTTAATGATAATCCTGACCATGCTTGTCATTGACAGGCAGCCTGTGCAGCCTTTGGAGTCAATAATCCTCCAAAGAAAAGATGGGAGCATCGTGGCTCGTTTCATCTTTGCATACAGATGATTTGGATACACAGTGCACTGGACATTGACAGGCATCTTAATGACAGATGGCATTTCTCCACTGTGGAGAGAGATTGCCTGCAGATTGCCTTAGTCACAGTGTCCATCCAGGAAATAAGCAGCATAGGCTAAAGTGAAATATGGCAACTGATAGAATTTTCTGTAGAGATGTCAAAGGATTTCATAGGGTAGTGAGATCCAAAGGAAAGCAGTTGGTGTTTTGCCATGCATGAGACTTGGCCAAAAACAAAATAAAATCCTGAAAAATGATGCCATCGAATTCTTCATCCTGTCTGGATCAACGGTATTGTAGGACTGAGGATGAAAGATTTCTGCTCATGAAACATAAATCTGTATGGTTCATAAAGGAGGATTATTAAATATAGCCAACTTTTTAAAATGCCTACAGTTTTAAATTACCATAAGAAGGAGAAAATAAGAGCTTTGGGTTCTGATAAATTCCCCACTTCCTCTAAAGTTCGATTTACAAACACTGCAGTGAACTTTTTACAAGGATTGATTCTACTTGAATGGATTGTTCCATTTTCTTGTTACATTGAGAATTGGCCTGAATTAGCACTATCTAAACAAATACACAATCTCTCATATGCCTTTGCAATGTATTGAGCAGTGCAACAACATTAATCACAATGATGTCTGCACCAGCAGACCATGTAAACTCCATATCATATCCAAGTAATACTCCACCTCAGTTAATTTAGTTGAAAGTAGTCGTTCATAAATCTGATATTAGAAAAACTTACTGTTTAACAAAATGGATTTTCTTTGTCTCTGTAGTATACCATCTTGCTTCTTTATCGTGGCTTTTTCTCTTTGTCTTATCTACTATATAAAAATATATCCACTTATATTCTATTCTTTACTTTTGTACAGTTGCTGCTTTTCCTAGAAAAAAAAACATCCAAAAGTTTCTCATATATTCAGCCACATGCACACAATAAAGTTAAAGGAAATCTACTTCCCCAGGATATCATTTTCTTTTTTTCTTTTTTTCTTTATTTTTTTAAATATTCAATTTTATTTTCCCATTTCTTCCACAAACAAGTCAACAAATATATCGCCATACATAAATACATACACGTAAGTTTGGGTGCTGCTCGTCCATTTCCCCTTTCACTGTATCCACCCTCCTTCTCTCTCTTCCCTCTTCTCTACTTTCTTTCTCCCTTTCTCCTTTCTTTCCTACTTCCCTCTTCTTCCTCTCCTCTCCTCTTTCCCTCACCATTCCCCTCCCGTTTCTCCCCACTTCTCTTTCCCTCCAACCTTCCGACTTCCTTCCCCCTCCTCTACTCTCTTCCCTCTCTCCTCTCCTTTCTTCCCTCCCATTTCTTTTCCGATACAATTCAGGGGTGATGTCCGAGCAGCTCCTCTCCTTGGATTTTCAATGTCTATATTAGGTATGATAATATCCTTATCTCCTCATTTTTCTTCTATCTAAATTAGTGTTAGCCGTCTTTTAAGCATATTCTCTTTTTCACCCACTCATAAAATTTTCCCCAAATTTCATAATACTCTGACTCTGTCTTATCTTTAATTATCATTGTTAATCTATTCATTTCCGCACATTCCATTATTTTCCTGATCACCTCTTCTTCTGGAGGAGCTTTCAGTGCCTTCCAGTTTTGTGCAAACACAATCCTAGCTGCAGTGGTTATATGAATAATCAAATATGTGTTCTGTTTGTTATATTTCTCTGGTAAAATACCCAACAGGAATATTTCTGGTCTTAATTCTATATGTTGTTGTATCATCTTTTCTATCCATGATTTGATTATGTTCCAATAGGTTTTAGCTTCTGCACATGTCCACCACATATGATAGAAAGAGCCTGGTATTTGATGACATTTCCAACATTTCATAGATCTGTCATTAAACATTTTAGCTAGTTTTTCTGGAGACATATGCCATCTGTAGAACATCTTGTACATATTTTCTTTATATGCTGTCGCCATTGTCAGTTTATAGTTTCTTTCCCACAATTGCTGCCATCTATCCAATCGTACATCCAAAAATTTTTGACCATTTTATCATTGACCCCTTAACTTGCTCCTCCTCTAATTCCCTATATAATAAGTAGCTATACATTTCTTAATCCATTTTTCTTCAGTTCCTGTATTTCATCTAACTCTGTTCTCCCCAAATTAAAACCATCTATTTTAGCATCTTTTTCATATCTAGATTGTATTTGCGTTCTCATGTACCAATCCATCTTTATTCCTTGTTCCTCTAATTGTTGTTTGGTTTTCAGCTTCCCTGTATCTGTTAGTAGGTCTTTATATCTTATAATGTTTCCCCTGTTAAACATATTGGGGTGTACTAACGCTTCCATCGTTGAGAGCCAATCTGGAATCCTCAAGTAATGCTTCCTCTTTATTTTCTCCCAAACCATCAATAAAGAATTCCTGATATAATGTCTCTGGAATGCCATCCCAACTGTAAATCATGTCCCTCTAATGTCAATAATCTAGTATTCCTCAGTAAAATCCATTCTCTCATCCATGACATTACTGCAGCCTGGTAATATAATTCCCAATTAGGTAAGCTAAATCCACCTCTGAGTCTTGCATCCTGTAACATTTTTAAATTAATCCTTGCCTTTTTTCCCTGCCAAATATATTTCAAAATTATTTTATTTAGCCCCTCAAAATATTTCTTTTCCAATCTTATTGGTATTGTTGAAAACAAAAACAACAATCGTGGTAATATATTCATTTTGATTATTGCAATCCTGCCCATTAATGATAGCTGTACCTTTTTCCATTTATCCAAATCTACTTCGCTATCATTTTCTAAGGGGCAATCTCCCATTATTATTATTTTGCTATTTAAAGTCAAAGCTTCTTATTCACAGATATACTGATATATCTGATATAGTGATATATGTCCTCATATATCAGTGATCTAACGTAGCTTATGGTTTACAAGCCTCTCACAAATAAATGATCTATGTCACAGACCATTATGCTTCATGTATAAACCACTTATTAAATCAAAAAAATATGTAATTCAAGCTATAGTTTGAAAGTTATACTTAATTTATAAAATTAAGTTATAAAATTAAGTTATGAAATTTATATTTAAGGCACTATGGTGGACTTGTTAAGACCAACATATTCGGAGGGCATGGCATCAAAGATGGCTGCCATAAATATTTAAATAAGATTATTCTGCAAATGGAACTAATTTAAATGAAATGAATATTTCCTCTAACTAGAAATGATCTTTGAATTCTCTATCTCCTCCAAAAGAATACCATATCTTATGGCAAGATGAAGCCCCAGTCACCTTGTTTGACTGTAGCTTGCCATACTTTCAGAAAACTTTAGAACAATTTTAGTAAATCAGATGTGTCAGAGATGTGAATTTATGGAAGGCAAAAATATCTGTTCTACCAGATGTTGAATGATAGACTTGTATCAGCCTTACTGGTAGACCAGATGGGAAAAACCAGATAAACCAATTCTACTTTATCATAAAGCTATATTAACAGAATTTTGTTAGTCTGAAAATACAATTCTTCTGCTGTCACCTTTACATCCCCAAAATTTAGGGAGGGTCCATTCACATTGCAGGTGCAAATTATGCGGTCTCTTATTTGTTCCCTAGGCAGCATCACTTCATTCTGTTTCCCAAAGTCTTTCCCACATACCATTATAGTTTATTATATCTGGACTGAAAAATCCAGAGGACAACAAAAATATGTTAGATATTTCTCTGCTTCCCTCTAGTGCAGGGGTAGGCAACCTCGGCTCCTTTATGACTCATGGACTTCAACTCCCAGAATTCCTGAGTCAGCTGACTCAGGAATTCTGGGAGTTGAAGTCCATGAGTCATAAAAGAGCCGAGGTTGCCTACCCCTGCTCTATTGCTAATTTGGATCCGTGCAACCTAAGTAGGGTAATTCTCCTGAATGGCAGTAAAATTTAGAAATGTTTCCTGTCCCAATGCTCTTAGTTAAAGCCACCATGGTACGACGGAGAATTATTTCATCAAAACTAACTAGTAGTTAATCAGCTTTCAGGTTTTGGAATCACTTCTCCTGAGGCTCCATCAGGCATGGATAGTTGTTTTTTTAAAATTCACCTTCTTTCCCTCTTTTCCAAAAGTAGGTTTAAAACCTATTTATCAATGCCTGTAAAGAGTGAGACACTTAGCTTTTCTTTAATGTATTTGTTTAATTGATTACTTCGGAGGTAAATGGAAATTTGTCACTCAACAGCAGCTGCAGCATTTTCCCTCCTAATATCTTCAAAACATCAGCCTTCTAAATAAGGTAGAGTCTCATGAGGTAGAAAACGGAAAGTAAATGTACATTCACAATTCTGTTACTCCCCACTTTTTCAGTAATGTACGCCTGCTTCAGAGGTTAAAAGAGATGCATTGTAGGTCTTGCCTTGTTCAGAATGTGAATACTTTCTCGGTCAGCTTAGTTTCGTTAAAATGATATTGTTCAGCTGTAGCTGTCCCCCTAGAAGGGGACCAATGCATAGCCTCTATCAACCAGTTGTCTTGAAGATGGGCTTTTTCAAATGTCATAGACTGCATAATAAATAATGCCAGCCTTTTGATGTTTTTTTCTGTATACAGTTTCCCAAAGTTATTTTCCCCAAGTCCTACTTTAATTTAAAGAACAATGAAAAATAATATTTTATAGCTGTTTTCAGCCCTAGGTTCCTCACCTCTTTACATTACCCAAAGTAAAATATATACTTCAAAGTCTAATCAATAAAATGGCTGGGGTGTATCATTTAATCTCCTGTGTCAGCAAAGAAGTATCTACATGTCAGGCCTGTCCCAGCTTGGATATTCAGGAAAGAAAGACCTTCAACTCTATTTGTGGTGAAAGGTATACTTTTACTGAAGCCAAGTGGTTACAGCATAGCAAAGCCAGATCTGAGGATTTCCCATGTAACCCGGGTAATTTCCCCTTCTCCTGGCCCACTCCCCCTTGGCCATCTTGGTGGTGTCCAATAAGGTTCAAATTAGGTGTTTTGATAACAGTTCCACATTTTGGCACCTCTATAAATGAGTGTTTCCCATTCTATTCCCAGGCTTATATCCTTGGATCTTTCAATCATTGTCTCTGGATGGCACCTCTGGTTCCTGTTATCCCACCCTCCTTATCCTCCCATTCTCCCTCTCCACATTTTTTGGCAGGCTGCCATCAAAGTGAAGTGAAGCAAGGCTGAAGCAGTTTGATGGCAGATCTGATACTGTTTCCTTTATAACCCCCTTCTGTCCCAGAGTGATTCCCCAACCCTCAAAAATCTTTCATGGTAGAGAAGAATTCTGGTTTATCATAATAACTAGAGGGCAAACAAAGTTGACCTGTGGATAGAACTGAATGTTTTTATCCCTATGCAAATGCAATCAATTAATCACTTGATTAATTGGTTACACATCTATGATTAATCAAGAAAAAGTTCTTCAATTAAATAGTATCTACAATATCATCCCCTAACAATTACTTTATCATTGGAAATAATTTCTTCAAAAACTTTGACTGAACAGAAAAACATAGCTCATTGCTTTCTTCACTTTTTTAAAAAAATAAGATTTATAAAATTGAAAAATAAAACAGAGTAGGTTATACCCCTCCTTATCTTCCCATTCTTCCTCCCCACATTTTATGCCAGGCTGCCATCAAAGTGAAGCAAAGCAGGGATGAAGCAGTTTGATGGCAGATCTGATACTGTGTCTTGAAAAGTATCTCTTGCCAGCTTGATCCTAGCAAGAAACAATGGACATTAATGTTTTGAACTTTGTACTAAGAATTCCTGCATTCAACATAACTTATTTTACTTTTTTAAAAATCCTATTGTCCATTTCTTAAAGTTTTATCTCAATTACGTTCAGAATTAATGGATACTTACAATAAATTAAAGTAGGATTATGAAGGCTACAAATGATGTATTCTGTGACCTTTTAAAATTGCATGTGTTTTCTGGACTGAAGCACATTTTTACATTGCTGAAGAGGGCAATATTTAAATGAATTATGGTTTCTTTTATCCTACACAGAAAAGAAGATTAATTTAAGTCACCATGATGATTTTCATAAATAAGTTCTGAATATAGATTGTAGTTGCTGCCTATGTCAAATAGGAGGCTGGTCCTTGTGCCTGATACTTAATTGATATAATGCCTGATATCAGATCTGATATGCAAAAAAAAAAAAGGATAGCTACTAGATAGCAAAAGACAAATACAAAAAATTCTGGCCATTAACTAGAGTTCATCTGAACTTCTGCAGTCCTGATCTGGTTTTGACTCACTTGCCTAGCTAGTTGCATAGTTTTGCTGGTAGACCTGCTCCCCTTTGAGTTTCACGTAGGACAAGTCAAAGTGCCTTTCTCTGAAATACAGGAATATTTAAAGAAAAAGCACCACTAAGTCTTTTTTTTTTTACTAAGCTGCTGAAATCAAACATTTCATGATGGGAATCTGGGGCTTTATTTATTGATCTGCTGTGTGCTTAGGCTGGCACAGTTCTTAAAGACATGAACCACTGACCTCTTTACCTTCCAGGCTGTAAGAAATATTGGGAGGTCACAGATCAATTTTCAGCCCAAATGGTGTCATCCATCCAAATATAATGCTTTTGTCATTGGGTAGATCAGACAAGAAACATGACCAGATGAGCTACTTTATTGTAAGGCTACATTAACAGAATCTTGCAAGTCTGAAGGTACAAATCTCCCACTGACACTTTTAATAGCCTGATCCATTTTGTGGGTCTTTTCTTTTTTCTCTGACTGTTAGGCAACTGCGGACTCCCCCCCACACACACACACACCTTTCTTGTCTCATCATTTCCTAGGCAACATCTCTTCCCCACATCTCTCAAGGTCATTCTCACATACCGTTACAGATTTGTAGTTGTACAAATGAGTATGTAACTCACAGAATCTATTTGTATTTGTCTCAAAATATGCCTGAGCACAAAGATTTTATAGATTTTATAGAAAAATGTAAATATCAGGAAAAAGTTGCATACAACTATATACTGAATTATCTATATGTTTATATAGCAATGTAATTGGGAAGGTTAGTATAAAACTGCATGTACTTAGGAACAATGTAAGGAAGTTGCAGAAGTCAGAGAAATTTGCATGTGAAAATAAATGCAGAATAAGAATACCTGATGTGGCAAGGATAAACATGGTAAGAACAGAAGTAGAAGTTAGCTGGATCACGGACTTTTTGATTAGGAAAGGAGTCTAAGAACTGGAAGAACATTAAAATTCAACAGCCCATCCAGTTGAATCTTCTGTACATAGACTGGACAATAACTTTCTGTACATGGCCTGCCCTCTATATGAGATAGCAAGCTTCTTTGGATCAGTGCTGATGTCTATGATTTTCCATGTTTTTGTTTACTGGAGAAAGGAAGAAGGAATAAATCCGGCATGCCTGCTGTTCTGGTATTAACCTGGCTCATTACTGGAAAGAAAGAATAAAACTTTATTGTAGCTCTAATACAATTCCTATTTTAAAGCACTGCAAAAAAGACATGCATACCAATTATCTATTGCAGTGTATATTTTATGAATGTTAACACCATACCACCTGATTGGTAAACTTAAAATAATTTGGGAAATGGGTATTTTACAAAGCTGAAAACAGGGCTTATATAACGACAGTCTATGTGGGTTCAGTGGGTGAGACTAACACCAGATTGTATTAGCTGGATCATGTAATATTGATCTGCAATGTGGTTTAGAACCATAAAATTCTTTGCCAGTTTGTACATAATTATAACCCATATATAAAAGGACTAGCGAAAGTATGGGCAAAAGATGAAACAGTCAGGTTTCTGTAGTTTACTATTCTCTTAATCACAGTTTAGAGAGTCATATACAGACAGTGGCCCCATTTGTATATTCATACTTTGTCATAAAATGATCAAATTGCAAATTTGCTGATCTAAAGCCCCATATAGAGTTGTTACTTCCTTCTGCAAGCAGCCAAAACAGCACAACTTCTTGCCATGATTTATAAATCAGTTTGCTTCCATTCTAGTTAATTAACCATAAATGAATGTATCATAAAACTTTGGCACATTTTGTGCTTTGCAGATGTCTGAAGTATGGTATGTCCTGCAATCAGAAGCTTCACTAAAACAGTTGAAATTATTTACAAATGACAGATGGGAGATTTTGCTGCTACTGCTCTTCGGAAGGAGAATACAAGAATGCAAGGATATTCTTGCAAAAATGCAAGAATATGCATTTTTAATTGAGCATTTACACTTCTTAGCTATTTTATGCTTAGGTGTGAGGGCTATGTACACTTAGTAAATAATCTAGATAAAGTTCTCCCACCACAAATGAATGCAGCTCACCTGAACGTGACAATACAATGGCTCACTTCAATTTGGGGAATACCTTTCATAAGAACAGAATGGCAAAAATTAAAAGAAAGAATTTTAATTAATTTCTCCCATTCATTTCTGCGTTTTTATTAGGGAAGCTAATTTGAAATAAAGAGAATTAGATGTGCTTCATTTTAATTTACTTTTAGAAATGAATGTGCTATTCCTTGGATTGGATGTTGAAGATTATAGTGGAGTTGGCAAATATCCAGTCACCTGCTTCTGTTTGCATTGGGAGATATTTAAACAGCTTTACAATATCAATCTTTTTTTTTTTACATTCTACATTGCTCTATTCCGTGTATTCAAGGCTTATCAATGAAAAATCAGAGTAACATAATCTTGGTCTCTAAAATTTAAAAAAAAATGTTCAAACCTCCCACTTTGTTTGTAGTGTGCAAATTACTGTGGCCTCTCTCTTTGCTCTGATATTTTAGAAAGATTTACTAAAGGATGCAAGGCTAGGTATTGCATTACAGTAGGGAGAGAGAGAGTGGTGCTTTTAATGAATGCCTGGTTCCCACAAAAATGTGGCCAGCTGCTGAAGCTGGCAGCCTTCTCCTGATCCATGCAATTCAGAAATAATTTTGTGGCTGTAAATCATCTGCTCTATGACAGTTTGTCTACAAACATGTCACTGTCTGTTTACTTTGCTGTGCATCAAATAGTCTAAAGGCACATGCACCTATCCTCACGCATACAGACTTTCCTACTTATTCAGAGGAAAGGCATGAGGGAATCTAACTTGACTGGTTCCCTGTTGCCATATCTAGCATTGCCTCTGGCTACAAAAATGAGAGCAAGTGAAAGGCCACTCAGTGTACACTAATGTAGATTTAGCCACAACGGAGGAACAGGAGCTAACAAAGCTGAAAGGGGCAGACTTTATTCAGGAGTATTCTCAGCTGGTTGCACAAAGTTTGGTCTTTTGCACCAACTATTTAAACTCAGGTGGAATTTTAATAAACCTCCAATTACAATAAATCTTTTGAGATAAGAAAAGGTTGGGTGACTTCACACACCCCTCTTCAACAAAGGCACACTTCCTTTTTTGAAAACAGCTGAGGTGCACACAAAACCTGAATCAAATAGAAAACATACTCAGCAGTTGAAAAATACCCAAGAGCAAAAGAACAAAGTGTCAAAAATGTTGCATCTCTTCCCACCCACCCCCCTACTTCCCTTTCTATAAGGCCCCTTCTCTTTACAATGCTTCTTCCTTCCCTAGATATTTAGAATTATAATAAGGAAGGATTGTTAAAGGCATGGGTGACTCTTTCATATGTAAATCGTTTTGCATGGAACCACACATGAACTCTTGACCTCCATCAGCATAAAATAAGCTGCTTAAACAGTGCCTAGATTATTGGATATTAAAATTGCTTTTGTGTACAATACGTATGCACTAGAGGAAAATAAGCGAAATGATAGTTTCATTTTCTTTCTTTTTTTAGCAACAGAACTAGTGCAACTAAATTCTGGGAGGTAAACTTGAAATATTACTTTTAAAAGCAAATAGTAATAAAGGTATTTATTACTAAATACTAAATACACTAAATAATAAAATTTAACAATTGTATTAAATTTGTTATTTTTGTTATCTGTAATTATAGATAGACAGACAGATCTGGCAACACGGGTTCAAGAACCAAACACTGTATGATGAGGTGAGCTTCCGTTACTTGCCCCAGCTCCCGCTCACCTAGCAGTTTGTAAGCATGCAGATGCGAGTAGATATATAAGTACCATGTTTGTGGAAAGGTAACAGCATTGGCATAAAGTCATGCTGGCTATATGACCATAGAAATTGTCTTTGGACAATGCTGGCTCCCACAGTGATGACTTTTTCGGTTATTTCCAATTTTTATTCCTTGCATTAGACCTCTTTTTAAATCCATATTCAGTTAATGACAGCAAAGAAAGATTTGGACATGGTGAGTGGACCTTATAAAACAATGATTACTTCAGAGTTCTGCTCGTGTTCCTTTTTGGAGAAGTGGAAAAACTATTACTGGCTTAATGAGATTGGAATTGGCTCCTACAACATTTTTCTGGGAGGGAGAACAAATGGATATGCCAAATCATGAATATAACAGGATAGTTGGCAGATCTGAAACTACAGATCCATTCGCACAGGGATAGATTACTATGTCTTGCAAGAAACTGATGAGCAAGCAATTACTTTTAAGTTCTTAGAGCTTAAATATCAGTTTAAAAACCCTTTTAAAAGTTGCTCTATGAATGTATCAAAGTAGTGGCAGGAAGATAAATGTTCTTGATTTTTCCCCCTTCTACTTCTCATTCAATTTAGGAAGAATTGGCTTAGAAAATTACTCTTCTAAAGAAGATAATTCTTCCTTTTTAAAGAAGAGGTATCACTTGCTAAGTGGTCAAGGACTCAGTGTGAATCTCCTGAATCTCTCCAGTCACCTGTAGCCTTCCTGAATTTTTCCACTTAAGTCAAATCCCAAAGAAATATCTCTCATGGGTGTTTTAGGGCTGTTGCTAAAATAGTCTTGTCCTTGAAAAATTGTCAGAGAATCTTCCCTTCCCCTGGAGTAATTCAGCATAATTATCCATCCAATTTCCCTATACACAACTTTGGGAGATAGTTTGATGACTATATGGAAGTGGTCACTACACAACATCTTAGATGGCATTAAAAAGGATTAAACATATTTCTGAAAGATGAACCTGAATGTCTGGTGAAAGCAGAATGGAACATCACTAGATCTTGAATGCCAATAGTACCTGACCAATGTATCCCACTTAAGAGTCTCATAGAGGTATTTTTGTGCTGAAGCTGAAATTATAATAGACTAAGTTGGTCCTTATCCAGGAGGGCTCTTTCAATACCCTTACATATTTATCCAAATGCAAGCTTGGTATCCACTATTCTGGAGCATAATCTCCCTCCCATCTGATGTCTCAAAGATGTCTTGAATTACATGCTGACATATTTCGCTTATCATCCTAGTTAGAAATCTGGAGAGCATCAGGTTTAGAATAGTAGTGCTGAGAGTTTAATCCTCAGGGCAACAAGATAACTGACAATCTTTGTACAGGTCTTAGGGGAATAAAACAAATGGAAGAGGTCTTTGAATCATGTATACCAGTTTTTCCCAAACCTCAATCTTTGTATCCATAATTTCAAGACAGTTTTGCATATGCTAGCTGAGAATTGCAGTCTCAGCACATCTGGAAGGCACCAGACTGGGGAAACTTCTAAATGAATTTTGTTAGGCACAAAGTTTCCTCTCTTATTGTTTGTTGCACAATCAGATTTTCAGACTGGATTTGTCCCTCTATCGAGTCCTTCCCAAGGACATGTGGTAAGTAATGCAGAGATTTGATGGTGTTAAAAGGTATTGGGACAGGATGTAAGCTGTTCCAGGGAAAACTGCCTTTTGCAATTGACAGAAAGTGATTTTGTCAATGCCAATGATGTTCAAGTGGTGCTCCACTTGAGATGCAATGTTTAAAGAGCACTTCAAATAGTGAGACATAAACTAGATATCTGTGTGAACTTCTGACATTGATCGGGTAGTTCTACAACAATACTACACTTCTCCTTGCCAATTGACCTAAGTGGAAGTGCTTCTTCCCCTTTGATTTCCTAGTAAATATACATATTCCTCTGGGATGTTCTCAATTGCCCTACAGCAAATACTGGTATTTTCAGAATGAGCCATCATAACAGATAGAAAAGGCAAAGTGCCTTATTTCTGTGAATCCCTTCTTTCTTCTAAATACGAAGGATGCATATAGCTTTGCACGATTAATATTCCACAGAATGTATTTCTTGCCAGAATTACTGGTTCAATCAAACTGTATACAAATAGATATTTATTTCTGTGAAAGGATTTCTTTTTGCTGTTTCCTTTATGACCTCCTTCTGTCACAGAAGGGTTCCCCAACCCTAAAAAATCTTTCATGGTAGAGAAGAATTCTGGTTTATCACAATAACTAGAGGGCAGACAAAGTTGACCTGTGGATAGAACTGAATGTTTTTATCCCTATGCAAATGCAATCAATTAATCACTTGATTAATTGGTTACACATCTGTGATTAATCAAGAAAAAGTTCTTCAATTAAATGGTATCTACAATATCATCCCCTGACAATTACTTTATTATTGGAAATAATTTCTTCAAAAACTTTGACTGAACAGATAAACATAGCTCATTGCTTTCTGCACTTTTTTTTTTAAAAAAATAAGATTTATAAAATTGAAAAATAAAACAGAGTAGGTTAAAAACAAGTTGGATATGAAGAAATCCCCAGATCCACATGCTTTCTCAAAATATTGTTCTAGAACAGCACAATATCTTCCACTGGGCCTCTCTAGGAATCGCCACTCAAAGGTAGAGTTAAAAAGATACTGTATTGCATTAAAATTAACAGAAAAACCGAATAATAGAACTGGAAAGTACCTTGGAAGGCTTCTAGTCCAGCTCCCTTCTAAGGCAGGAAACCCTATATACCAATTCAGACAAATGGTTGTCCAGCCTCTTCTTAAAAACCTCCAGTGTTGGAGCAGCCACAATATTGGGAGGCAAGCCATTTCACTGATTAATTGTCTTAACTGTCAGGAAATTTCTTCTTAGTTCTAGGTTGGTTCTCTTCTTGATTAGTTTCCATCCATTGTTTATTATCTTGCTTTCAGGTGCTTTGGAGAATAAGTTGAACTCCACTTCTTTGTGGTAGTCCTTCAGACATGCATGTCAAACTCATGACATCACATGATATCATGCAATGTATCGGGACAGTTTTGCCATTGCCGGCAATGGGCTGGGTGTGGCTTCCTCATGACGCATCCGGCCCGTGGGCTGGCAGTTTGACATCCCTGCTCTCTACATGGGGCTGCCCTTGAGGACCACTCGGAGGCTTCAACTGGTGCAGAATGCAGCCACGCGAGTGGTGTTGGGGGTCTCCCAATACTCCCATGTTACACCTCTGCTCCACGAGCTGCATTGGCTGCCGGTTGCCCTCCGGGTGAGATTCAAGGTGCTGGTAATGACCTATAAAGCCCTACATGGCATGGGTCTGGATTACCTACGGCAGCACCTGCTGCCGGCATCAACCTCCCTCCGTCCAGTGCATTCCCACAGAGTGGGCCTCCTCAGGGTGCCTCCGATCAGAGAATGTCGATTGGTGGCCCCCAGGGGGAGGGCGTTCTCTGTGGGCGCGCCAGACCTGTGGAACCGCTTGCCGGTTGAGCTCCGGATGGCCCCCGACCTTCGCTCCTTCCGGCGCAATTTAAAAACTTATTTATTTGAACAATCTGGCCTGATTTGATGGGTTTAGGGTTGGATCTAATTTTAACATAGTTTTAATCATTGTATTATATTGGGCATGATTATTTAATTCTTTTAACTTCTTTTAAATTTTGTATTTATATTCTGATATTTATTGCCCTGTACACCGCCCTGAGTCCTTCGGGAGAAGGGCGGTATAAAAATTTAATAAATAAATAAATAAATAAATAAATAAATAAATAAATAAATAAATAAATAAATAAATAAATAAATAAGGCTTTCATGTCACCACTAGTCCTTTTTCCCCCATTAAACTAGACATACCCAATTCATGGAAAACAGTAGAGAAGAGTAGAAACAAAGTCCTCATACTATATGGCTGTTTCTCTTAAACTTCCCTTTGGGAGAGGGTGTAAATGTTCTCTCTTCATAAGTCTGAATGGTAACCAACACCGTACTCCAGGTGTCAAAATATGTGTAGCCTGAGACAATATGAAAATTCAGAGAGCAGAGGAAAAACATTCAGGGTAGAAGATCTGATATAAATTAAATGAAAAAAGTAAAAAAAAAGAAAAGTAAGTAAAAAGAAGGGAGAACGCATGGGCCAAAGACATTTAGGTAGATAAAATATTTGTTTATGTTATAAATCTTCATAGAAAAAAGGAGGAGTTTGTCTTATTGGCTGTTTTATGAATTAATCTAATATATGCAAATTTATGCAACTTCCTTTTGTTCATAGTCCACCAAAAAGGTTAGCTGTTGGTTTAGAGAGAAATATCAAATTTGCCTTGCAATGGAAGTAAGAGAAATATAAAAATCAATTATTATTTTTTTAAAATTCATTTTAATTAGAAGAATAAATATTGGTTGGCATTTATTGCTGACTGATCTTTCTTTTTTTAGCAGTGAAATCAGCACATCCTTCTCACTATTATCTGCTGTGTCAGGAACACTCATTAGAGCAGACTGTCATTTTTAGTGATTTACAGAACCTTTGCTGTTTTCTTAGAAATGTTTGTCATAAGCAAAGGGGAAAGCAAAATCAACCACACAGCTGCTTGTAAAGTGTAAAGCATCACAGTGGGTTGTAAATAAAATAAACCACATACCACTGTGAGCTTAAGATATGCAGTCAGTTGCAGAGGGGGAAAAAAGTTCAGTTTATTAATTTATTTTTGCTCCTCGGAAGATGCCTAATTCATTCCTACTTACATCTTCTTATTTTAAGAATGTTATGGGAACATTTACATCAGTGGTAAGACCACAGTGATCCAATGCTGCTTCACAGACTAGAGCCAAAGGAAGACTGTTCCTTGTACTTTTCTCTGCTTCCATAGTGGCTTACAAACCCTCTGCTGATTTGCCATCCATATTGTATACAATAATAATAATAATGTGAAATGTGAGATGCTGGCAATAAAGCTTTGTCACTGGGAGGTTCTATATGGCCAGTTATTGCGACTCTTCTCAGTAACAACTGGCCATGGTCCCAATTTGGCATAACAGCATGAAACCCAAACTGTGGCAGAAAATCTTATGATACAAAGATAATAATGTATTTCTAAAGTCTGGAAGAGAAATCATCACTGGCTTTAGGTGTTGCACTGATCTCATGTTTCACAATGGGGAAAATGTCCAGGAGTGGCAAAATAAGTTGATTCAGTGTCCAAATCCTACGAGTGGTTTTTTTATTCCTCAAATGAGATTTCTGCTTTTCTCAATCATCCTCAGGGTGCTTTGGAAATGACTTTGGAATTGACTGTGGTTTTATTTCTAGGTTCACTTTACTGCTGCAAGGTGACAGAAATGTGCTGTGTAGATAGTTTACTTTTACTCTGAAGCTTCTCTTTATGTCCCTTCTTTATATAGAATTGATTCTCCCATGAGATCTTATTTTAAGATCTAACTGTAATGCGGAAACCTTGGTAAGCAACCTTAGTTATGTGATTGATAGGATTAAAATCTGTAAATTTATAGGTCTAGACCAGGATCCTCAAACCTGGCCACTTTAAGACTTGTGGACTTCAACTCCCAGAATTCCCCAGCCAACATGGCTGGCTGAGGAATTCTGGGAGTTGAAGTCCACAAGTCATAAAAGGGTCAAGTTTGAAGACCCCTGGTCTAGGTGACCTGAAATAAATTAGCATATATATCTATTTATTTACACAGCCAAAAACAACATAACTCCATCATGCTAAATGAAGGTCACCAGAAGTCAGTTTTGGTGACAGCCATGTGGTGGTGGTTGTTGTTTTTTTTCCCCTCTGAGCAATTCCCAGATAATGAGTTTGAAATCATTCTATTTTACTTCCCTGAATGCACACTCCCTGTCAGTGGTGGAATTCAAATATGTGAACAACTGTTTCTCTGTGTGGATGCCACTTCCGGAAGTCCATTCTGGGCCTGGGCAACACACACACACAAAAAAAAAATAGCTACCAGTTCTGCCAAACCAGCTGAATGCCACCACTGCCCCCTGTATATTGATTGGAGAATTTCACAATCATTTTAAATACTATTAGCATGCTTTCAGTTTAGTATGATGTGCATCGTAACACCTTAATTCTAGGTAAAGTAAGGTGTGACCAAGCATATGAAACCTGAAAATGCACAGTGGACTGTGGACTGTGAAACTGATAGAAAGAAAGAGTTCCTGATTGGCATAGGTTTTGTAATAGGTCCCTAATTTTTGAACAAGGTAGGTTAATCATTTTTATAGAAAATGCCTCCCATTTAGTTTTGTTTCCAAGAATGGCCAACTTAAACCCAATCTAATTTTCATTAGTAACATCATTTTGACTTCCATTCTCCTGAATGTCTCCAAAATAATATGTAGCAGTAATTACTTTTCTATTTTCCATTTACTTTCGCCACTGGTTTCTGATTATATTACCTGTATTTCGGCTAAGAACTGTTGCTTTAAGAAAAGAAAAAAAGAAAAGAAAAGAAGGAAAGGAAAGGGGAAAAAAAAGAAAATCCAATCCCTTCAACAACCACACAACCCACCTAACCAATTCCTTTGAGCATTCTTTTTTTTGGGGGGGGTGGGGGGAAAGAGGGATGTCATGTAGGAGCCGAAGCACTTAATTAGTAAGTACTTGCTTCCTTGCTAGCAGGATATCAGCTAGTGAGCAAATGGATTAAGCTACTTCTGTTGCCAGATAGGAGACATATTGACATCTCTGTTTTTTGTTCTCAGGTGTCTAGTTAAGAGAAACACATGGGTCCAATTCAATCTTGAAAAAACGTTATCTTTTAGCTGGAATGATTACGGTTTTGAAACACAATTTTTACACAGTAAACCTAAATTGGGATTGAGTTTTTTTCCCCCTCCCTTCTCCATTCCTTTTCAACAGAGAAAAGAATGAGTGTAAAATATAAATAGAGCCCACACTGTTGTTAGCAGAGGCATCTTCTGTTAGCTAAATTTCATAAATGTGGCCCGAAAAGTAGGAAAGCATTAGCATCTTTTCTTCAGCAATTCTAAGGCGGGTAAGGAAATATTTTAAAAGAGGCCAATGGTTTTCATTTATTTGCTCAAGAGTGTGTTTTAATTAGCTATTTGATCTAGTTTCCTGATTTGATCAATTTCTGAAAAAAATAAAAAAAGCGTTTGCATGTGAAGCAGATAAGCTAAGTTTGTTCCAATGGCTGAAAGAAAGAAAGGGGGAAAAAAAATCTGTGACAAGTTAATCTGTCTCTGCGGCATAATAAAGAAAGAAACAGATGCTGATATCTCCCTCTAGAGTTTCCTAGTAGGGGAAAACAAATCCCTTCTTCAGGTTTCTGAGGCTGTTATTATTAGTTTCTTGTCATCTTTATCTGTGCCAAAGAGATAGTTTCAGATATTTTTTTCCCCACTATGTAGCGAGTTTCTACAGTCAATTCTCAATGGAAATCCATTGCAGGAGATGAAACAAGGTGGATCTGTAGCTTTCAGCTGTGTTCTGAGTTCTCATCTACCACAACACAAAATAATCTGTACTCTAAGGCCTGAAATGAGTTCTCCAACCTCATTCTACATTAATTGACAGAATCAACTAGCGACGGAAAACAGGTAAGTGCGCCATCCAATCACTTTATATATTTATTTAAAGCACTGAAAAGTCACCTCTAATGGAAACCACTCCAAAGGTGTCATGGAACAGCATTTCATTTTTAATAATGCAGTGGAATAACATGTAAATCCAGTTAGCAGTTTAAAACAGAAAGCACTCTACATCCAATAGTACTAAAGACAAGTACTGTGTATCCCTGAAAATAAACCCCCGACCCCCCCAAAAAAGACCTAGCCTGATTTGAAGGGGTGGGCCTAATTTAAGCCCTACTAAAAAAATAAACCCTAATTAGGACCCTGCCCACTCTGTCCCACCTTGCAGCCGCAATGGGGCAGGAGGCCACACAGCACATTGTGCCACTGCCGCCACAATGAGGCAAGGCAGGGGGGGAAGAGGGTGGAGCTGCCCGAAACACCACACACCTGCTTCCTTCAGCCCCTCCCCCCCAACCAGGCCATTCCTTGCTCACTTTCACTCCCCTCCCAAGCCGGACTACCATATTACTGTACGGAAGATGGGCAGGATAGGCCTGGTCGCCCTCTGCCATTTTGGAGCCAGGCAGGAGTGACAGTGAAAGGCCCCACTGCTGCTGTATGCCACTTGAGGGGCTTTCTTTGTGCTTTGCCCAACAGATCATATGCCCGGAGGCAGCCAATCCTCCTCCACCAACTCTCCCGTGGCTTGCGCCATGACTGGGCAGCACAAGTCTCCCCTGCCACCTCCTTCCACCAGCCCTCTGTCACCACCACTGAAGAGAATGGAGAACAGGGAAGAGACTGGCTCTGTGCAGCAATGCAGAGCAGAGAAGAGCACTTGCTTGCTGCCCTGCGTCTCCCTTCTCTGTTCTGGAAATGGCAGCCCTGTTTCCTGCCGTTTCTCCCAGTGTTGCTATAGAGCTTGGCGCACTATCACCCAGCTCTTCCTTCTTCCTGAAAGAAAAAAAACAAAAAAAAAAACACTAACCTGCTTTCCAGCTCTGGCATGTTTCTCTCCTGCTGCAGGGAAATGGAGTTCATGATACTAAAAATAGTTCAGTCCAACCTTCCAACTTCTCACAAAAAAAAACTTGCAAAATTGGAAGGTCTGACTGAACTTTTTTTATAGTGTGCCCCTCTAGTGGCACACAGCAGCACCGGAGCCTTTTGCCATCACTCCTGCCTGGCTACGAAATGGCAGAGGGTGACCAGGTCTATCCCACCCATCCTCCACACAGTAGCATGGCAGTCCGGCTTGGGAGGGGAGTGAAAGGGAGCAAGGAATGGCCTGGCTGGGGGGGGGGGGCTGAAGGAAGCGGGTGCAGGGTGCATGGGGCAGCTCCACCCCTCTCCCATCTGCCTCACCTCATTGTGGTGGGAGCGGCAGAATATGTTGCATGCCTCCTGCTGTGAGCAGCAGCAGCAGAAGCGGGCCAACAGCCATGCGTGCTCCTGCTAGATGGGGCTGTTGGTGACACCACCACGAGGCGAGGCAAGTGTCATGGAAAATATAAGACACTGCCCAAAAGTAAGACCTTTGGAGGCAAAAATAATATAAGACTGGATCTTACTTTTTGGGAAACACGGTCTAAATATGGCTTCAGGGCTCGTCTGAAAACTTAAGGCAATACTGTAGATTTAATGGGTATGATTGGAAAAAGGATTTCATAATGGGAAAAAGCAAAGGTTGCTGAGTTTCCTCATGCAATAAAGAAAAATAAAAATCTCTGGAAGGTTAGAGCCTGCACTTAAAAATAAGAGGCAGTAAAAAGCCAGCAATTTATAAAATTTATAAAAAGATAGGAACCATCATCTAGAAGTGAGCACATTAGGTATTCATTTTATAAGTAATGGGTAGAAAAAACAAACTCCCCAGGAATGAAGAACCCAGCTAAAGAGACAAACAAATCAGTGGCAATTAATCAATTAGCATTGTGCAGGGTAAGATTTTGCTCAGCAGTCCAAACTATAAAAGCTTCAAAAAGAGAAAGTGCAAACGGATTGCTTCTTATCTGGATAAGAACTTCCTTTGCTTTTGTATTAGGCTCAGCCAGCTCTAATAGTAGAGAAAGGTGAGTGGTGGCCAGTGTGTGTGTGTGTGTGTGTGTGTGTGTGTGTGTGTGTGTGTGTGTGAATGTGTAGTTGCCTATCTTGTTAAATCAATAAAGCTTTGTTTTCCTTAGAATTCAGTATTCCCATGACTCTCTATAGATCCAGGCTGCTTCTCTAATTGGTGCTTAGGAATTCTAAAAATAGGGAAAGGGTTTCTACTTAGAGTTGTGTGTGTGATTTTCCAAAATAAAGCCCTCTTCTGTGCAAAATAGCTTCCTTCAGGACAGTTGATTACAGCTGCTTGCAACTGATTGATCAAAGCAAGTGGGAGGAGCTTGAGCATGTGATCAAAGGGAAAAAAAGAATGAAATAAAAAAGAAAGATTGTACATAAGTGGAACTTATAAATTATAGAGTCAATTAGATTTTAGGATTAAAAAAAAATGTAACACTGGTAGCCTCTCATTGTTTTTATGTATATTATCTTAACTGTCCACTGGCTATATTAGCTATATAAAAGACAGTGCTTTTTTTTGTAATAAAAAAAAAGTGCCGGAACTCACACATGTCATACAACCCGCCTTGCCTACCCTACAAGGTTCCATCCAAAAAAGGTGCCGGAACTCCGTTCTGTGTGTTCTATGACAAAAAGAGCCCTGAATATATCAATAAAGAAGAATGGTATGCATTGTTGACCGGCCAATATGACACACTCATTTTGGGTTTCATTCTTTGAATTCCTTATTTTCGGACATGACGGTTTCACCCCATGATTATATAGGACAGCCTGCACTGTTATGTCCTTTCAGAATTGGGGATGATGGATGGAGCAACATATTGCTGGCATTCAGCCAGAAAGCTAATATTTATGCCCAATAATTTTGTTCTCTGTCTTGGGAGGAGAGAAAGAAGAAGATGACAAAGGAAAGCAGCAAGGTGTGGAGACAAGAAAATAAAGCAAGAACCCAATCTGGGTTGAACCCATATTTTCCTGAATCATTCCTTTGAAGGTACAGATTACTTGCTGGTAGGTGGTTTGAGAATTAGAAATACAAACAGATGCTTTTCTAGCAGAAACATAAATCACATGGTAGCCCGCCTCCTTGATACTAAAGTTGTGGATGCCTTATGCCATTTAAATCAAACAGCTAGAGAGTACTAGGGAGAAGGCAGCTATTGTGGGTCCATGTTGGCATCAATAACATTAGAAAATCTAGCTAACCTGTTGTGGAAACCAAATTTAAATTGCTAGATAACAGACTGCAATCATTGCAAAAGTAATGTTTTCAGACTTGCGATATGTTCCATGTTCAAGATCAGCTAAATGCCAAAGTTGGCTGTGTTAAGCAGAGGAGCAGAGTTCTTCGGCCCTGAAACAACTCAAATCCCCACAAGAGAATTATGGTCCACCTGAAGCCAGTGATACCAGACTGCTAGTGAATAGGATCACAAAGATGGCAATGCATTATACAAACTGAGATCCCTAAGAGAAAATCAGAGGTGCTGAGCAGCATCTGTTCAGAAAATTTAGATATTTCAGGAAACACGGCAAGGGTTACAATGGGTTTGGAAGTGTTTTAATGAATAGTCATATGAATGACAAATACAAAAATATTAGAAAAAAGCAGTCAAACAAGACATTTTTAAAAGGATATGAGATATAGGGTTTTCTGAACCAACGCTAGAAAGCACCGATTGTGATGGAAAACTATTACACTTGATTGAGAATGGGAGCATAGAATAGAATCAAAACTTGGTGCAATGGTGATAACTGGCTGGATACATTCATTCCTGAATATAATCTTCATAGAAAAAAAGGGGGAAAATATTCCAAGGGTGTCACTACTCTTTCTATCTAGGGCAGTTCTAAACTTAACATTAGGAAGCATTGGTTGATGATATTCCTTCATAGAATCACAGTGTGTGTATTTGTGTGTGTGTGTGCATGTACATATACACATATATACATACATACAAACATACACACACATTGGTGCAAAGAGACATGGAAACATACATGCTCGGCATTACAAGATAAGATAGAAAGACCTACACATGGATTAGAGAACAAGCAGAAGACTACAAGAGAGAGTAAAGAGAGTAGAAGAACTGAAATGGAAATGGGCTGGTCATATAACAAGAACTGAGGGCAGGTGGACCAAGGCAGCCACAGAATGGATCCCACTTGATAAAAAGCATCCACAAAAGAGACCTAAAATAAGATGGATCAACGACATCAGCAAATATTGCAGGCTCAATTGGCAAAAGAAAGCTCAGCACTGTATTGGTTGAATACACGCGGAAGAGGCCTTCATCCTGCAATGGATAGACGATGATGATGATATACATCCGTATCCATATCCATATCTAGCAATGTGCTGTCATTCACCTGGTCAAAATAGTGAGGGTGAATTTTGAAATAGGTCAGGGAGCAGCAGGGAAGGGAGAGGTAATGCTGAAGAGCCAACCCCACATAGACTCAGTGTTCAGGCCATATACTGAAATCAAATGTCCAGATACCCCCAGTCATTTATTTATTTATTTATTTATTTATTTATTTAGATTTATATACCGCCCTTTCCCAAAGGACTCAGGGCGGTTTACAGGATATTTAAAAGAAAATCAATACAAAAGTTAAAACAAATTAAAAAAGATTAAATGAAACCCTGAGAAAAAATAAAAACCCAGTTAAAATTAAAAATTAAAAAATTCTCAGCCTGGACCAGAGAGCTCGAAGAGCCAGGTCTTCAGGTCCCGGCGGAATGAACAGAGGTCGGGGGCAGTCCTAAGCTCCGCGGGCAGCTGGTTCCAAAGGGCAGGTGCGCCCACTGAGAAGGCCCTATCCCTGGGTGTTACCCGCTGGCAATCTTTAACAGGCGGCACCCTGAGAAGACCCTCCCTGTGGGAGCGCACTGGACGAAGGGAGCTTGATGCTGGCAGCAGGTGTTCCCTCAAATATCCCAGACCCTCGCCATTTAGGGCTTTATAGGTCATCAACCGGAACCTTGAATCTCACCCGAAGGGCAACCGGAAGCCAATGCAGCTCACGGAGTAGAGGTGTTACATGGGAGTATTGGGAGACCCCCATCACGACTCGCGCGGCCGCATTCTGCACCAGCTGAAGCCTCTGGGTGGTCCTCAAGGGCAGCCCCATGTAGAGAGCATTGCAGTAGTCTAAATGGGAGGTCACGAGCGCATGAGTGACTGTGCGTAGGGCATCTCGGTCCAGGTAGGGTTGCAACTGGTGCACCAGGCGAACCTGGGCAAAAGCCCCCCTGGCCATGGCTCCTATATGATGTTCAAAATTGAGCCGTGAATCCAAGAGGACTCCCAAGTTGTGAGCCCTATCAACAGGGGGTAACACCTCACCCCCCATCGTTAGAGATGGAATAGTCTGGTTGACCCGAGATGCCGGTATGCACAGCCACTCAGTCTTGGCGGGATTGAGACGAAGCCTGTTTCGTGGCACCTTAGAAAACAATCCATGGAAAGGCAATGCCAGACTTAATTCTAAGTAGCAGCTATTACCAGTTGCAGAATATAACTTGTGGATTCAGCAATGAAAAACAATAATAATTATAATGCTACTAGGTTTAGCATAGAGGCAAATAGAAAACTATAAACACAATCCAAAACAATCAGATTTGATCATAGAAGGGAAACTTGTGAAAATAGCCTGAAAGGAAAAGTTAATAAGGCCAAATCTCTTGCTAGTGCATATAGATTTCTGAAAATCACAACAAGGAACGTTCAGCTAGAAAATATTCTACAAAATACAGGTAGTCCTTGACTTATGACCACAATTGAGCTCAAAATTTCTGTTGCTAAATGAGACAGTTGTTAAGTGAGCTTGGCCCCATTTTATGACTGTTCTTGCCATAGTTGTTAAGTAAATCACTGCAGCTATTAAGAGCTATTAGTAACATGGTTGTTAAGTGAAGTTGGCTTCCCCATTGACTTTAGTTATCAGAAGGTCACCAACGGTGATCACACGAGCATGGGACACTGGAATATGAGTTTGAAATTTTTTTTAAATCCTATTTATATCCTGCCCTTCTCCGAAGACTCAGGGCGGCTTACAATCTTAGCAATAGCCTTCATTCTATGTATATGCCTGCTTATTAGGGCTTTCACACACACACCCCAAGCGGCATTATTACAAAGTCAGCTTAATTGCCCCCAACAATCTGGGTCCTCATTTTACCTACCTCGGAAGGATGGAAGGCTGAGTCAACCTTGAGCCTGGTGGGATGCGAACCTGCACTAATTGCAGACAGCTGGTGTTACTTAAGGAGGCATTAGCCCACTGCTCCACCAAGGTCACATGATTATGTCATGTGACCATGGGGATGCTGCAACAGTCATAAGTGTGAAAAACAGTCATAAGTCACTTATTTCAGTGTTGTTGTAATTTTGAACGATCAGTAAATGAACTATTGTTAAGCCGAAGACTACCTATAATAAAAAAAAAGATCCAACAAATTCTAGAAAAAGCCAATAGGACTTTCCAGTAGTCCAGAAAGTTGTGGATATTCAGAAGAAAGAAAAAAATGTCCACTAGGAAAGAAAAAGTTTGTCTTAGCAAGGAAAGTAAAATAAAGCACGAACCAACAAGGGAAAAAGAAGAATGGTGTGTATGTGTGTGATAAATACAGAATGGAATGTGTTTGGGCCATTAAACAACAAAAGAATGAAAGAGATCCTCAAAGAGATTGCAGAGAAACTGAATGACTTATTTGCATCCCTTCATACAAAAGATATAGAACAGATAACTGAACTGTATTGACTTTCTCATGGAAAGAACGACTAAAGTAAATTACTGTACAAGAAAAGTCATTCCAGCAGATCTTGAGAAACTACAGGTAACAAATTACTAGGTCCTAAACATATCTACCACCTGGTTCTTTTAAGTCTTTGGATGTGAAATTGCTTACTTCCCAAAAATAATATGTATATTGTCATTCAAATCAAATGCAGTGCCAAATGATTAGAAGCAATGCAAAACCCAACTCTGAAAAGGAATTGAGCAAGCCAGTCTGCTTAATATCTGTTCCAGAGAAATTGGGGAAAAAATGGCAATCAGTGAAAATAATTTGGCATATAAATAAAGTATTGCTGAATGAAAATCAGCATGGCTCTTTCAAAGGTAAATCTTGCTTCATCGACTGTTTTAGAATGTGTACAGGAAAGCTGATGGAGATGACCCTATTAACATTGAATATTTGCATTTCCAAAAAAGTCTTTGACAAGGTTCACCACCAAGGGAACAAAATAAGGGATATCCTTTTATGGATTACTAACTAGTTAAAGATAGAAAGCAAAGACAATTCATTAAGGAACTGTGCTTGGATGAGTGCTTTATAACTTGCTGTCAAATGTTCTAAACTTGTGAGTATCCTGGATTTCTGGATGATACTAAACTATTCAGCTAGCAAAACCCAAAGGCAGTTGTCAAAAGCTCCCAAAGGATCTCTTTCAATAGGGTGAATGGTCAACCAGTTGGCAAATGCAATTAAGTATGAAATCTTGTATGCTGGGAGAAAAACTGTAGTTTCAGATATACATTGATTAGGTCTGAGCTGTCTGTAAATCGCTGAAAACAGATCTGGAGGTCATTGTCAATAGCTTAATGAAGATGTCAACTCAACTGTTAACCATGAAAAGGATGAAATGCATGGTAGGAATCATTAAAGGAAGGACTAAAAATTAAACATTATACCTTTGTATAAGTATTTCTGCATCTGCAAAACTGTGCTAGATTCTAGTCATCACATTTTGAAATAAATAAAAGCCAACACAGTGCTAGGCTGCATTAACAGAGGGATAGAATCAACATCACATGAAGTGTTAATACCACTTTACAATGCCTAGGTAAGACCTCACTTGGAATACTGCATCCAGTTTTGGTCACCATGATGTAAAAAAGATGTTGAGACACTAGAAAGAGTACAGAGAAGAGCAACAAATATGATCAGGGGACTGGAGGCTAAAACATATAAAGAACGGTTGCTGCAATTGGGAATTTCTAGTTTAATGAAGAGAAGGACGAGGGGTGTCATGATAGCAGTGTTCCAATATGTCAGGTGTTGCCACAAAGAGGGAGTCAAGTTATTTTCCAAAGCACCTGAAGACAACACAAGAAGCAATGGATCAATCAAAGAGAGAATCAACCTAGAACTAAGGAGAAATTTCCTGATAGTTAGAACAATTAATCAGTGGAACAACCTGCCTCCAGAATTTGTGAATGCTTCAGCACTGGAAGTTTTTAAGAAGAGACTGGACAGCCATTTGTCTGAAATGGTATAGGGTTTCCTGTCTAAGCAGGGATTGGACTAAATGACCTCCAAGGTCCCTTCCAATTATTATTATTATTATTATTATTATTATTATTATTATTATTATTATTATTATTATTATTGTTGTTGTTGTTGTTGTTGTTGTTGTTGTTGTTGTTGTTGTTGTTGTTGTTGTTGCTGTTGTTGTTTTCAAGAATTAGATATTGCCTACTTAAAACTGTGAATCTTGATGTTAGTGCAGTGAAACTTGATCATTTTGTTTATTGGGAGTTGATCTTTTGTTCCTCTGCTGTTGGGGTGGTTTCCTTTCTGTTCCGGTGGAAAGAGATTGTTTTCAACTAGATACTGTTGTACTCCATCAGCTACCACACCAGTTAGCAATTTGAAAGTTGTTGGTAAGCAGGTAATTGGCCTGTAGTTGCCTGGTTTTGCCCCTTTTGCTGGATTTTTCATTATTAGGTAGGTTTTCCCAGTTGTTAGCCACTTTTCAATTTCTCCTCCTTGTAGTATATTGTTTAACTGCTTGGCAATGAGTGGGTATATAACAGTTAGATGTTTCAACCAAAACCCATGCAGTCATCTTCACCTGGTGCTAACCAATTTTTGATCTTCCTTGCTCTTTTTTCTACCATTTTTGTTGTTATTACTAGTTCTTTCATTTCAACTTCTGTTTTATTTGCATCCACCTCTTTTAACCAAGCTGCATCCTTGTGTTTCTTTGGGTTATCTCATAACTGCTTCCAGAACTGCACTGTTTCTTCCTTGTCAGCTATTGACTGATTCATTGCAGTTTCTCCATTAATGGATTGGTAGAAATGTTTCTGATTGGATTGAAATTGGAGGTTCTGCCTATAATTTGCAATTCGAGCTTCGTATCTAATGATTTTCCTGGCTATAGCTGTTATTTGCTGCTTTATTATTTCCAGTGCTTCCTTGATCTTCCTTGTTTCTAAGTGATATTTCTTGATCAGGTATTCTTTGGTCTTCTTGTTCTTCAGCTTCTTCTTTTTTTCATCTGTTCTAGCTTGCTTGCATGTGATCTTAACTTGCTTTTATTTTCTAGTTTAACTTTCCATTTTTGTAGTGCATTGTTTGTTTGATTTTGCATCCTAATGTACAGCTGTGCTGTACATTAGTTGGTTTGTTTCTTGCAGTGAATTGGTGCTTATACTTGATATTGCAGTATTTGCATCTTTTAATGCTTGTGCTAGCTGTTTCTTTGGAACAAGCTTCAATGCAGGCAGACTTATTCTGTTATTTTTTTGTGCTGTTCTAGATGCTCAGTTATTCTTTGTTTCAATTCTTTTATTTCTTTAGTTAGAGGGCTTTGTTCTTCCTGAGGAAGAGATGCTTGGTTTCCAGATGAGAACAGTTGTATATCTCTCCTGAATTCCTTCACTGCCAACTCCCCCTGGGGCTTGCCTCTACATTCTGAATTACTTCTGGCAATGCTTTGATTTTTTTACCCTGGATAAACCTTTGCAGTTTGTCCAATTCTGTTTCTGTGAATACTTTATTTTGTATTATAAATTGGCATTGATCTGCTTGTCTCTGTTCTGTTATTTCTGATTCTGGATTTTGTTCTTTCCAGAACTGGTGCATTTGTTTTAGATATCCTCTTCTTGTTGGACTTGATCTGTAATAACAGATAATTATTTCTTTGGTTTCAATCACTGTGTATTTGTGATGGGTAAACACCTTTTCTTCCAGTAGTTCTGCAGCTGCTGGCCCTGGTTGCTCAGCCAACAGTCCTGAGTCCTGTAACCCATTTTTCACCAGATATCTAGGAACTCCAAAATCTAGCGTGGACCTTGTTAACCCGGGTGACATCCGAGCTGGTATGACATTCTGAAATTTACATCTCACCATATTTTTTATCTGACTGCTCTGATGAGACCTGTCCAGTATGGTTGAACCTCTGGCATAGCTCTCATCTTCATCAAAGTAACAAGCCCCACAACCACGTCAAGGTAGTGCCTTACTGCGCGTCTATTATTATTATTGTTATTATTATTGTTGTTGCTATCATTAGTAGTAGTATTAATATTATTAGAAGTATTAGTATTGTTGATGTTGTTGCTGTTATTGTTGTTGTTAAAATAGAAGTGGAAAAGGTTTATAAGAGAGAAATCAAATTCATTAGGAGGATCAGACACTTTCCATTCAAGAAAGAGCTATAGAATGTTTGAGACTCTTTTAGCTTTGGGAAAAGCAACTGAATGGTAACCTGGAACTCATACCTTTCATGTAGGAAATAGACATGGAAAAGTTTTTCTTCATCACTCTAAACATTTGGGCCAGGGGCCATTTATTGAAACTGATTGGGAGGACATGCAAAAAAAGAAGCATTTCTTCACAGAGCCCATAATTGGCCTGTAGAATTCATTGCCACGATGAATGGCAATAAGATGACTTTAAAGGGGGACTTGACAAATTCATGGACATCAAATCAGCGTAAACTGTTGGTACAAGTAGTCTTCGATTTATGACGACAATGGAGCCCAACATTTATGTTGCTAAGCGAAACATTTGTTAAGTAAATTTTGTCCCATTTTACGACCTTTCATGCCACAATTCTTAAGTGAATCACGGCAGTTGTTAAGGTAGTAGCACAGTTGTTAAGTGAATCTGGCTTCCCCATTGACTTTGCTTGTAAGAAAGGTTGCAAAAGGTGATCTCATGGCCCCAGGACACTGGAAGTATCATAAATATCAATCAGTTACCAAGCATCTGAATTTTGTTCATGTGACACAGGAGATGCTGCAACGGTTTATGAAAAATGGTCAAAACTTTTTCAGTGCCATTGTAACTTTGAAAGGTCACTAAACAAACTGTTGTAAGTCAGAGGACTACCTGTGTTAAAAATTCAATGTTGTCTCAAAGGGGGGGACAGCTTGCCTTCAAATTCCAGTTGCAGAGAAGCAATGCTTTAAGTACGACATGTCTCTTTCTCTCTCCCTCTCCTGTTTGCAAATGCTTCAGAAGCATCTGGTTGAACACCATGAGCAACAAGATTCTGGACTGCAATAGACCTCGGTCCATATGTTCTTAAGAGGTTTCAGATGAAATTACTGCACTTGTTTATACAATAGAATAATCTCCCAGATATGGGAACTTCAACCAGCTATGAGCTTAATATTCAGTTAAACTTTCTGGAAGCTAACCTAGATTTAGAAGCAAGGCAAAAGAGTTAATGGTAAAGAACATCTTTTCTGTATTCAGGCACAGCTTCATTTGTCCTTCATTGCTCTGACTTTTCTCTTGCAATTAACAAATGGGATGAGCATTTAGACCTCTGGACCACACATTACTTTCTGAGTTATCATCAAAGATTCTTTGTGCTTCTGTTGCTTCTTTTCCCTTGGGTTGTTTTTGTCTCTTCTTAGCACTATGATCACTTGTTAGATGTGTTGGAATGACAGGTAGAGCCCATGGTTAGATTTAAAGAAATATTGAGCTATATAATAAAAGATGAATTCTCATCTCAGCTGTTTATAATCTACACTACCCTCATCTTTTCTTGTTCTCACCACAATGAAAACAGTGAGAACATTGTATCCTCTCTCTCTCTGTCTCTCTCTCTCTCTCTCTCTCTCTCTCTCTCTCTCTCTGTCTCTCTCTCTCTCTCTTCAGTCTTCAGAAAAGATTTTTATTCTCCTGCCTTCCTGTCTGTATGGGGAAAGTCACAAATGTGTGCTGTGAGACTAGCTGGTACATTGTTTCTCCTCTTTTGCTACTGGGCATAATAAAAGTTAAGGGACGTGGTGGCTCAGTGGGTTAGGATGCTGAGCTTGTCGATCAGATGGTCGGCAGTTTGGTGGGTCAAATCCTGAGTGCCGTGTAACAGAGTGAGCGCCTGTTACTCGACCCAGCTTCTGCCAACCTAGCAGTTCGAAAGCACGTAAAAATGCAAGCAGAAAAATAGGGACCACTACGGTGGGAAGGTAACAGCGTTCCGTGCACCTTTGGCGTCTAGTCATGCCGGCCACATGACCACGGAGCCGTCCTCAGACAAGCGCTGGCTCTTCGACTTTGAAACGGAGATGAGCAGCGGCCCCTAGAGTTGGAAACGACTAGCACGCATGTGCAGGGGAACCTTTATCTTTACCTTTATAATAAAAGTTAGGATTTATAAATAATGCTGTAATGAATTTCCATGGTGTTCAGTTTTCTATGGGGAGAAAAAAAACCCTGCAATTTTGAAGGGTACTAAAAGGTCTGCAATTTCACCCTATTTTCCCATGCTTCATAAATTTTGTGTTCATAAACATTGTTATCTGACCCGCTGTTGCTTTGAAATCAGTTTTGAAAATACTCACAAGGATTTGTATGTCTTTTCTCAGCTATATCTGTGAGCAGATGTATGCCTTAATGGAGATTAAAATGGGAGGTGCAGTAATACCTTTTGACATTTTGTGCATTGAGAGGTATAAACATCTACCCTGTAAAATTATTGTGATATAATGTATTTAAACAATGATGGTTCTTCTCATTCATTGCAAAGTGTAACCCTGGAGATGTTTACCCTCAGTAAAGATCAAGGAATTCAGTAAGAGGGCATCCATATACTATCTTTCCCTGACTCAAGGTCTACCATCTGAAAAATGATAATTTCTGTGCAACTCTGATTGGTTGGGTGATTTGCTGTGGGACTCTGGGCTTGGCACCTGTCCTACAGAGGTTTGTCTATGAGGGAGAGTAGAACTTTAGCTTCTGCACCGAAGGTGCTTTCCAAAAGGAGACTGGACTTTCTTGGGGTTTTTTCCTTGAAAACATTTCACTTCTAATTCAAAAAGCATCCTCCTCTTTCCTCCTCCTCGAGGAAGCTTCTTGGATGAGAAGCGAAACATTTTCAAGGGGGGAAAAAAAGTCCAGTTGCCTTTTGGAAAAGCACCATTGTGACAACCATGACCTAGATCAGGGGTAGGCAACCTTGGCTCTTTTATGACTCATGGACTTCAACTCCCAGAATTCCTGAGCCAGCTCTGGCTCAGGAATTCTGGGAGTTGAAGTCCACGAGTCATAAAAGAGCCGAGGTTGCCTACCCCTGACCTAGATGATTGAGACTCTCCATAGACATTCATCTTCTGCAGCCCCTTATTTCCTTTTTTTAAATAAACAGGTCAGTCAGCTCCTTGATCTGCCTCAGCCTCTTTAAGATGTGTGGACTTCAACTCCCAGAATCCCAAAATCAAACTGCAGAAACCCAGCGTTCCATGATGGCTTGCTGGGTACTGGAAAAAACATAGGGGCAAAACAAAACAAACAAAGTAAACATTTGAATAAAGCTGATTTTCCACTTCTAAAGCTCTGCCTCTTAATGAGAGGTTTGAGGGTTTTGCTTTTTGATTTTAACCAATAGGTTCTATGGCCCGAAAAAAGTCTGAAAGTCTGAGCTACAGATTGCAGAACCTGAAACTGAGCAGCACTGCAGCTGGAAAGTAGAAAAATCCTTTCCCAGTTACAATTGCTCCCAAAGAACCTCTGACTCCACACTCTCTCCTCTTGTGCTCTCCTTAGGAGAGTTTGTACAGCTCCTACATTCCTCCTGCTGCTAACAAGAGTTCTCAAACTCTTCATAACAACCCAGCTGTACAAATCCAAGCAACCACCAGCTGGTGTGAAACCCATAGAAAAATACCCTCCAAATGTTTACTGCCACCTACTGGTCAAGCTGCCAACCCATATTTATTAGTTTGTTTATTTATACCTTCCCTTTATTACTGACAAAGAATCATCAAACAGATGTTTTAAGGAATAGTAAAAATAAACATTTAATAAGCTGAAGGTATGACAGAAGCGGAGAAAATATTAAGGGGAGAGACTATCCAGAGCCATGTACAAACATGACAACTAGAGAAAGCTTTCCCGTCATGCACCTTAGAAAGTTGTGTTTTAAAATTACATCTCAGTGCAGCATAGACATGTTTGGGGCGTGTGCTAAGGACATGTGTGAAGGCAGAGATTTTAGAAAGTTGGTTTTCTGCCAGCTCCAGCATGGGAAGAAAGAACAGCAAAATAACTGAGTGAATATGACTGAATTTTTATTTTATTCAACAGATTTTTATCCTGCCTTCATTACTTTATAATTAACTCAAAGCAATGAACATACACAGGACTCTCCCCTCCTCCTCTGATTTTCCTCACAGAAACAGCCCTGTGAGTTGGATTGGGCTGAGATGAGAGTCCCTGGCCCAAAATCACTCTGCTGGCTTTCATGCATAAGGTGGGACTAGGACTCCCAGGCTCTTGGTTTCTAGGCCGGAGCCTTAACCTATTCAATGTTTACTTAAACCCAGGTGTCTTCAAACCTGGCCCTTTTATGACTTGTGGACTTCAGCTCCCAGAATTCCTCAGCCAGCATGTCTGGCTGAGGAATTCTGCGAGTTGAAGTCCACAAGTCATAAAAGGGCCAAGTTTGAAGAGTCCTGCTTAAACCTGTTGAATTACAAGGTCATTGACATTCAGTTACTGATATTTTGGTATCTGCTAATAAAATCAGATTTTTAAAAAATTAAGGTACCATTGTTAAGTGCAAGGCAGCATACATCAATAGCTAATTATAACCTAAAAGGATTGATAGTCTTCCAAGTTCATTACTTTCTGAGAAAGCCTGAATATTCCTCCTTTCTCCTTTCGAAACTATGGTTCCAGTTTTAGGAAATAATCCATCTCAAAAATAAGTGTCTGTTGTAGCTGGAATAGGAATTCAGAAATCAAATCTTCAGATTTGAGATTGTATTTCTGTTTTTGGGAGAGGACATCTCAACAGTGTTCATTTCATTCCAACATTGGCTTATATATTTTAGGATTGCAGTTTAAGACTTCTACTGGTAATTTCAATTAGATATATTTTATTCTGATACTATAAATAAAATGGCCAATCAATGGGAGAGGATGGGATGGCATTATTTATTTAATAATATTGTGGGAAATAAAGTCACATTTTCCCAGAATGAATAGTCAAGGATAGTTTTATATACATAGTGATATACAGTCTATATAACCAGAGGAGAAAATTTCACTATCTTTACACAAATCTTTTAAAAACTAAATAGATTCAGCACATCTGCACCTCGGGAACTTCAAATGATCCCAAGATAGTGAAAAAGTAATAGGAGTCTCAATTAAAGGACAATTGAGACTTGGTAACTAAGAGCTGGTTACAATATTCACACCTTTCATAGACATGTATTCTATTTTAATTCCAAGAAAAATAATGAGACATAAACCTACCTATGGTAGATTGGTAGTATGCGATGAATTACAATGTGAAATTATAGCATTGTGCTCATTATATTGTTATAAGTCCACTGAACAGTTCCATGCTAAAGATGTGAACTGTTTTATTTATTTCTGTCTCCCAACAAAACTCTGTAAAAGAAGCAGTAACTACTTCAAGTAAGGAGTAACTTTCAACTGTTAATGAAGCAGTTTCTAAATTCTTGCAAGAAAAGCTTGAAAGTCAAAATGATCTTTAGAAAAGCTACATGTTTGCCAGGTGAATCTGTCCTTTGAATTCCCTCAAGTCAACACATGAAAAATGTGTTTGGTAATAGAAGAGCTAAATACATTTTAGTATTTTTCTTTAAGACCTTCATTAAACTCTGGAAAGAAGACAATAAAACAAATGATTACTGAAACTGGAATGTTTGAGTTAATAAAGTGCTAACTAGTTAATGCAAAAGTTCAAAATACTGAAGTACTTTCAAAAATGCCTTGTTCCTGAAGCATATTTTGTTCCATTTCTCTTTCAGAGGATCAGAAGATGCATACTTTTATTCATGGGCTTAGTCAGTGTTAGGAAAGCGAATACCAAAACACCTCAGATTTTAATTTAAGGAACATCATATACAATCATATCAATATCATATCAATACAACCTGATTCATTGGTTTTATATTATTAAATGACAAAGAAAACAGTAATGCAGGAACTGTTTATCAGTGGTGTTTGCATCAGGACCCCCTTCATGGATTACCGCCTTGTCATGGTGAAGGGGCTTGCATAATTCAATGAAGCTATGAGCTATGCCGTGCAGGGCCACCCAAGATGGACAGGTCATAGCAGAGAGTTCTGACAAAACGTGATCCATTGGAGGAGTAATACCTCCCTAAAAAACCTTGGTCCAGCTGGCCTGGCTGGTAGCACCTCGTAAGGGCCCCTTTCCAGGGTTACAGGAGAAGACGGTCAATAGTTTTGAAGGCGGAAGAAGGCTCTATGCCCCAACGGCAGATAAAATGGCAGAACCATCTTCTAGGAGAAGGGAAACTCTGATTTCAAACCTCCACTGCCTTGTGGCTATATATTCTACTGGAAAAGGCTTCAGGAGTCAACCTCAAGGTAAAACCCAGAGCCGGAGTTCCAGAAGCAGTTTGTGACTGTGTACAATCATGTACTGGTAACTCCTGCGACACAACTAGAATTAATCGTATCAGCCTTGCCATTTCATTGGACTATTTCAGCGACATGGAGAGGGGGGATCTTCTGCTTGGGAAACAGTCTATCCTCCATATTAATCTACCCAGGCCTTGTGCTCTGGAGAGGACACTCCAGCTTTGCATACAGCATTGAAACAACAGGGGAAGTGGAAGTTACAGGTTATAAGTCTTTGCTTGATTGGCATAGAGCATGATGCCAGGGGTCACTTTCGATGGTGACAGAACATACAAAGATCCAGGTCTATAGAGCCTGGGTCTTGAGCACACTTTTGTACTGCAGTGAGTCTTGGACCCTTTACGCACGGCAAGAGAGAAAGTTAAACACTTTTCATATGCACTGTCTCTTATGTATTCTTGGCATCACCTGGCATGACAAAGTTCCATATAGTGCAGTCCTGGAATGTGCTGGAATTTATAGCATGCATACACTATTGAAACGGTGACGTCTATGCTGGCTTGGGCATGTCATGAGAATGGCTGATGGTCGGATTCTGAAAGATCTTCTGTATGGAGAATTAGTGCAGGGAAAGTGCCCCAGAAACCAGAGTTGCAATATAAGGACATCTGAAAGAGGGATCTAAAGGCCTTGGGAATGGACATTAACAGCTGGGAAAACTTGACCTCTGATTGCTTAGCTTGGAGGCTAAAGATGCAGCATGGCCTTCTCCAATTTGAAGAGACACTTGTGCGGCAGGCTGAGGCAAAGAGGCAGTCCTGGAGCCAGCAAAATCTGGGGGACTGGACAGGGGACAGATTGTATCTGCTCTCAGTGTGGAAGGGTCTGCCACTCTCAAATTGGCCTTTTTAGCCACACCAGATGCTGCTTTAGGACCTCTTTCCAAAGCACCATATCATATGCTCTTGAGACTGAAGGATGCCAGTGCTAATGCATCAGGACCAAATAATCCAGGCTGACAGATTTTATGTACCCTGAAGACTCCAAGACAAAATACTTTCCAAACTGAAACAATGTTTTCTTCCCTCTTTCCTTTGGCTTTAATCATTTACAGTAAGCGTGACACTGATAATAATTTTAGATGATTATCTAAAGGTCACCCATAGCAACTGCATTAGCCACACAAGTTTTCTTCTCATTTCATTACACATTTTAGTTAGAAAAATGTCACCTTTTATGGCTAGGTTATGAAACAATAAATTATGATTGCCTTGTTCCTTAATAGCTTGACCCTGTCTTTCCTCTGTTATGTATTACAATATTAAAACAGGGTTTGTTCCCCCTTTTTAAAAAAGGTCCAAGTGCTAATAGTGCTGACTCAGACTTAGTTCTGTAAATACATTTGTGTTTTTTTTTTATTCTTAGTGTTTATGTTCTTGGACCTTCAGGTACTTTGACTTATAATAGCCAAAAATAAATTTGGGGAATGGCCTGTAATAATAATAATAATAATAATAATAATAATAATAATAATAATAATAATAATAATAATAATAATAATAATAATAATAATAATAATAATAATTCAATCTATTGCCTAAGATGGTAAGTTTGAAGAAAGATATGTGATTTTCCCCCCCAATTAATAATGTGCTGATCAATTTTGATCCACCTTAGTGAAGTGTTTTGCACTAAAGTTGTTCTGCATCAGTAAAACGTTGACATAGGACTGCTCTAACTCATCTGACTTTTTTTTAAAAGAAGGTTCTTGAACATGTCATGCAGAACATGTGCAGAAGCCTATTTGGTTAAGCAGATTTATCTTTACTTTCAGCATTTTGAAGAAATGTTCAGTTATTGTCTTGTCAAAGCAAAGCTTGATGGCCTGCTCAGCTTTGTTACTTAAGCCCAAATCCTATGCCATCCTAAAGCTTTAAGTAAGGCACTGGCTAAGTCAGCCATGCAGGAATTAAAATGGAGCAAAACATTAATAAGTGCTTGGATTAACTTCAGCAATGACTATTTTTTCTCAATCAGTTAGAGGCACGAGATACAATAAAAAATTTAATTTAATTTAATTTAATACTATTTCTATACCGCCCTTCTCCCGAAGGACTCAGGGCGGTTCACAGGGCAAGAATAAAAATACAAATTACAAAAGTTAAAACAAAATTAAATAAATGCCCAAATACTAAAATACATCTTTAAAACCCATCAAATAACAATAACAACCCCCCCCAATGCCCTCATCAGGCCAGGCCAGCTTGTTCAAAAAAGTATGTTTTTAGCTCGCGGCGAAAGGAGCGAAGGTTGGGCGCCGTCCGGAGCTCAACCGGTAGCTGGTTCCATAGCTCCGGAGCGCCCACAGAGAAGGATCTCCCCCTGGGGGCCACCAGCCGACATTCTCTGACCGGTGGCACCCTGAGGAGGCCCTCTCTGTGGGAACGCACAAAAACCCAAGAATGACTTAGGCAGTTAGGTAACAAGTAAAGTCAGAATGGATTTAGGAGATTAGATAGCAATAATTTGTCCCACCAAAAATTCTATTGATCTTTTTCATGCATGAATAAGCAAACTTGGTGCAAAGAGAATCAGATTACATGTTTCTTGTTATCCCCATAGTCATTTCATTTCCATTTCTCTTCAATAAATGTTATTGTGTTTCATGGAAAGAACTGCACCATTATTTATTTATCTATCCACATTTGGAGACTGCTCAACTCCTTAGAGATTCTTGGCAACTTACAAAAAACCCAACAATATATAAAAATGCAAGTTTACAAAACAGAAATTCTAGATGGCTGGGAAAACAATACATCCAGCCACCTGTCAAACATAACGAACATTACTTAGCTCTGATCCTCTTACTGAGTTTCAGTCTAGCCTCCAGTTACTATCCTCCAAAATTGCTCCTCACTTTCTCAACCACACATTGTCTTCAGGTTAATAAACTTTGATCTCTGGATCCATCTATAATTGATTAACATACTTCAAAGTTGGAGATAAAAGTTGGTGTGTTGGAAAAAGATTCAGCTGTCCTGACATCTGTGATGAGATGGTCTGAGAGCTGATGAAGAAATAATATGGTTAAATTTCTCAATCTCGATTCATTATTTATTTTAACCAGCTATGGTTACCAAGTTATTTTTAAGCAACCCTACAAAAACATGCCTGCTGGATCCTTTCTTTTACTACTGTTGCATTTATGAATGTTGATGATGTATTTTTATGTGGATATGCTGGCCTATGCTCATAAAAAAGCTCATTAAAAAAAGAAAGAGATTAGGTTTTGCAGCAGCCTTTTACTACCAGACTACAAAATAACCATTTATTGAAATGAAATTCCAATTAGAATTCTGTGCATTATTTTTTTTGATGGACAAACCTAAACAGGAAAAGATACCATTTCAATGGGATAAATTGGAAGGAGTGAACTTCACTTTTAAACAACAGAGTTTATAACTGAACGCAGCATCCCAAAAGCAAGTGGACACTTAAAGAGGAATTGAAAAAGACAAAGGTTCTTAATAATCTGGACACTGATAGTAAATTTTTTTGGCATTAATATGGATTATCAATGCCTAATAAGGTATATGAATCGAACAAGTGTTCCTCAAAAAAGAAGAAAATTATTTCCCTATTTAAAAAGATTGAAACAAGATGTGATTTGTTTGCAAGCAACAGCCAGTTTGGTTTTGTAATGAAAGCGGGAGACGGTGAGTTCTTGTTCCACCTTAGCCATGAAAGCCAGTTGAGTAACCTTGGGCCACTCACTCTCTTTCAGTCCTACCTGCCTCACTGGGTTGTTGTTGTGGGGAAAATAGGAGGAGGAAGGTTTGTTGGATATATATTGGCTGCCTTGAGTTATTTATAAAAATAATAAAGGCAAGATAACCTAACAAACAAACAAATCTGTAAAAACAGTTATTTATATTTCATACAGACAGTGTTCATCCTTGGTGCTGACATAAAGTCTAATAAAAAGTTCACATATTTCTTTCTACCCTTCTTATAACCAAATTCAAGTATTTAAAAAAAATGAAAATATGACCCTTTGAATCAGAATTAGAAGAATCAAGAAAAGGGTATTGGAAAGCAAATCATTTTTATTGGGTTTTAAATTTAAATGGCCACAGATGTATATATGTGCTAATGGATTTTTTTCCCCTGAACTTGCTAGGGAAGAAAATGTGTCACCATAGGAAAATTTCTCAGAAAATCTTCCCCATTTTATTGTTGTTTCATTTTTCAAGAAGCCTTTCTTTGACCCTTACAAATTTAAAAAACCACTGCAGATAACAGATTAAATTTCTATGATATTTGTTTTTTTGTTTTTTTTTAAAGCAGTTATCTGAATCTAAGATTCTTTGGAAAAGGTTTCTGGGCATGTTTTGTTTTGCTCCATCAGCTCCAGTCAAGATGAGCAATCTCAAAAGATTGTAGTCAACAGCATCCCCTGCCAGCACCATCATGCATGTTCTCGTATTCCACCATCAGAGGTAAATTCCATAAAATGTGGCATTTGCATGAGGATGTCATCATGCATAGATTGATATTTGCCACACCTTGCCATCTCCTCACGGATACTTGTAAATATGGAAGCTATTCAAAGCATAGAGAGAGCAGCCTATCTCTAACATCAATCCGCCTGGTTGGAAAATAAATAAAAATGAGTAAAATTAACAAGTAAATTAAGTAGTTTGTATGAGGACCCAGATTGTTGGGGGCAATTAAGCTGACTTTGTAATAATGCCACTTGGGGGGCGTGTGAAAGCCCTAATAAGCAGGCATATACATAGAATGAAGGCTACTGCTAAGCTTGTAAGCCGCCCTGAGTCTTCAGAGAAGGGCGGGATATAAATGGAATTAAAATAAAATAAATAAAATAAATAAATTGATTCAGCAAAGGTAAACCACCACCTTTTCCCATCTTTCCCCTTAATTCTCTTCCTCTTTCTTAAGACCTGGACCATTGAGAGCTCTGTGTTTATATCTCTGCGTACTCAAGATGGTGTACATGCAGAACTGTACATTAAACAGGGACCTCAGCGTGATTGCCATAAGTGACCATTAGATAAAAAGAGGATAGGAGGAAAGTAGTGCAATGCCAAGTATTATTAATTCATTTCTGTACCACTTGTCCTCCCAGAAGACTCTACAACAGTGATGTCCTGCCTCAGGTTGTAATAGTTGGCTTTATTGTTTGCATGTTTGTCAAGAAAAGTTGAGGCTTTTATGATTAGAGACCTTGTGCAGGTCATTCTACACAGAATGACATCAGAATGATTACAAAATAGAAATATAGGAGGGATTAAATGGAAGGTGCTCACTACAAAGAGCTGAGGTTGTAGGAATGTGAAAACAAGCTCTCAGAGCGTTGTTTTCCTTTTTTGTTCTTTTATGCAAATTTAATTATGTTTTCCAACTTAGCAGGCATATATGTATATACACATAGACAGGTACCCTTTCCAAGTTTTAAAGCCTGCTGTAAAACAATAAAAAATAGTTTCAAAAGCTTTTGTGTCCAAGAGCGAAATGCAAAAAATAATGCTGAGTGGGATAAGAATAATGAAAGGTTGCTAGGTAGCTGGAATAATAGTGAATCCTAAGTCACCTTGAAGAAAGGCTGTAGCAGAGTGAAAGTTTTGCATGCAAAAAAATGCTAGTACAATAGTTGGGTTTCCAGTTAGTTCTGGGGGGAAAAAAGCTCCTGTTTGATATTTCAAGGGCCCCCATTCAAGTGCCATATCCTGTCAAGCTAACTTCTGCCATGATTATTTTGATTTCTCAAGAATTGTGGCAGTGATTTTACTGAGCAGAGCAGACTCTTAACAGTAAGGTTTCTGACTACCAACTTCTTCTAATTTCTCAGGTTTCAGGAGGAAGATATCCTGATGTTGAACAGTTTATATCAGGAAATGACAACTGTCTACAAAACTCTGTTCTTCACCAGGAGATTACAGTCTGAAGTGAGGCACTTTTAACTCAATGTTTATGTTATCCAAGCGGCCAGAAGCATCAGCCAATTTTGCACTCCTTCAAGTGGCACAGTGGGATGAGCCTTTCAATATAATCATTTCAGTTCAAAAGAGACCACCTGCTACTATCTTCTGGATGAAAAAGGGGCCTCTTATGCCTTTATATGCCCAATGAGATTAACTCCCATCTAGACACTTATTTTACTTATTTGTTAGATTTATATCCTGTTTTTCTTCCAGGAGCTGAAGATAGTATACACAATACCCTCTATGCCAATTATACCCACAACAACAATTCTGTGAAGTAGGTTGGGCTGATTATTGAATGATTGACCCAAAGTCACCCAGTGACCTTCCATGGCAGAGGGCAGACTTAATCCTGATTCCCTGATCTTAGGCCAACACGTTCACCACGATATCGCATTCTCTATACCACACAAGTATGCATATGACCAAAATTTTAAACATCTTAAAGACCAATTTGCTTAGCTGGTTCACTTAACCTGAATTTTCACTTAGTGATGGAGTTGCTGGTCCCAATTACAGTTGGCAAGTGAGGACTACCTGTAAATAGAATCAGGACATTGTGTCATAAAGTTAAATTAAACTAATTAAATACATATGACTATTCCTTTTTAATACTTTACCCTCTTCTGCCATTAACAAATGGTTTGGCAACAACCTTGCAGGATATTTGGGGACCACATGGTGAGCGCATACCTTCAATTGAGCATCCCTGATGATATTACAGTCAAAGGGCATCTAGAGTAATAGAAGAAACATTTGAGACCATTTCCTGAGCGATCATCAAAAGGCTAAAACATTCTTTGACTTAAAAACCACTAATTATGGTTTTGGAATAATGTTTGGCAGGAGAGAAGGTGATTAAGAAAGATTCCCAAGGTTACATTTGGCCCAGGTTTGATCCAGATTAGTCATCCTTGAACTAAACATTGCACAATTGGTATCAATGTACTAATGTTGTCTTTGTAATTTGTGTTTCAGCATTACCTTTGTTCTCTTCCAGGCACTGATTTGACATCTATAACAGCCAGCCTGGGTCATTTTATTGTTTAGCTGTTGGTTACTTTTCATTTTGTTTATTATGTTCCTTTTCTAAATAAGTAGCTAGATTGGTAGATTGCATAGATTGATAGACTGATAGTCAACTCTTACTCTCATCATTATTCAAGTTGGCTTTTCTAATTTCATTTATACCACATGTTCTTGACTCTCTCCAAGTTTAGAAATTTAATATTCAGCAGATCACTTAATGTATTTCATGTGCAAAATGTTAAAAGCAAAATCCAAATTATTTGAAACTTGGCTAATAGTAATTTCATTAGAAATTCAGTTCTTATCTCTGATTCCCTAAGGTTCACTTATCTTTCAAATTAATCCATCCCTAATTCCAAGCAAATCAACCAGAGGCAAACTTTAGCTCATATGTTATATTGCAATATGGAAAATATATATATGTTTGTGTTGTATGTCTGTGTGTGTAAGTTTTTTTCCGGTCAGACCGCTTTGATTGATGCATCTTAGGTTTTTTTGAATTTGCTATATTGCAGTTCTATTATTATGATTTCTTTTGCCTTGCAGCTCCAACCTAGAAGTGTTAAGCAGGGCTCAAGTCCATACTGCGATGCATTGTGTATTCAAATTTCTTTTTGCTAACAAAGAGTTAAATAGGAGACTAGAATAGCTATTTTGAGCCTCTTTGCTCTCATCAGTTAGCCATACCCTTTGTGGGATTCGAACCTGGGCAGCCTGCATACTAGGCAGATGTATTAACCTCTAGGCCACTGGCTAACAAAAGAGGGGAGGAGAGTAATATGTGTGTGTGTGTACGTATGTAGTAAATACTTGAAAGAGACATGTCAAGGAGTAAAATGGAAAATCAGAGAATAGAGAGCTCTTTGAAAAGGTAAACTAGAAGGCATGACTGAATGACTGGACTAGAACACTTGCTACTACAACCTGAGGCAATTTAACACAAAATAAGAAAAAAATAATAAATGTCTAACACTCTTCTCCACTTTACTGTTCTTATTCAGAAACAGGTACTAAAAATAGTTTGTCCATAACCAGAACTTAAAAAAATAAATAAACAAGCCAACAAACAAACAAATTCTCTTCTGTTTTTCATTAGTTAAGTATGGAAAGTATTTTAAGGCCGCCCTTTAGAAATAAGACCAAAGGGACATAGGGTGAAATGACATGGCCAGTGATGCACAGCCCTCAATCTACATCTGGTTGCTTAACAAGCATGTGAAATTACAACAAGTCAAGAACAGTGTGCTTTATGGCCTGTAAAGCACTAAAATGTTGTGCCGAACATATCACCATGATCACATGACTGCATTTTGGGTGCTTGGCAACTGGCTTTCCTTTATGATGGGTTGTAGCATCCTGGAATTTGTGACATTGTTGTTCACCTTTTTTTTTTCAAATTTCCAATAAAAAAAACAACCATTCGGAAGAATGGGTTTGCATTTATGTGTGTGGTGATTCCCTGAACAACTTCAGCAAAAAATATTGTGGAATCAGGTATGGTTTTATGAGTGCCTTGACTATAATTGGAAATCCAGTCTCAGTTGCACTGGTTAAGTCAAGGACTACCTGTAAGCTCTTTTAATTTTCCTCCCTATATATATAATGGTTTAACAATATTGCTGTTAGCCTGATGTTAGCAGCAAACCAACTAAGGTTGCCATTTGTACATTTTTACTAAAAGTTTGAGGATTTTAAACAGGACAAAAATAAAAGAGGCAACAAAACACTTATTGGGCAGACAAACATACTGAGACAGACACATAACAGCTCACATAGAGTAAAACCCTTTCCCGAAACTGCAAACACAAGGAATGTTTAGGCTCAGAATGTCATTCCATCACTACTAGCAAATTTATAAATGGCATGGAACATGCATTACATTACTAATTGCAAAGCTTATTGTTCTTGTGAATAAATAATGGCCTAGTCTATCCATAATCAGGTACAGAAACAGGTTGCATTCTGCAAAGCAAGGTCCGCTGAATTCAGAGAGACTTGTGCTGCACGTGTAACTGTGCATCATCTTTTCAGAAACCACAAAGTTCTGGCTCCCAAGGTCAGCTTAACCAAAAATAGGACATTCACATAATGAATGCTGCATGAATAGATAGATAAGCAGAACTGATTTATTAATAGATGGAATATAATGGTTTTTCTGAAGGTAGACTTGTGTTTTCCCAGTCTTTTCCTAAAATCAGGCCTGAATAAATGTAGATGACTAAACTTTGGCATCTAATCTCTCCCGTGCAAAATTAAAGTAAGGATCAGTCATCAGTACTCCAGCTGTGTTTTCATGCAGAGCCCAGTAATTAGTAACTACATTTAATTAGACTTTTTTCCCCTCCTTCTCCCTTCCAATTACTCAGTTCATCACCCATCTCATTAGGAAAAAAAATCTACTATGTAAAACTGAGATTCCAAAGTCTTTTTCCCCCCCACACCCATCATTCAATACTTTTCAGCACTTTGAAGAAGCAGGAATTAACACCAGACAAACAATCAAACACTAAATAACAGCCTAATCAAGGAAGTGCCCAGGAGAAAACTGTCCTCACCACACTGACAGGACAAACAATTGCCTACATGCAAAAAGCAAACCTCACTTCTTTCTAGACTGGTGATGTTACCTAGTCAGATGATGAAATGTCTGTAAGCAACTAATCAAGCTCAGAGAGCACCAAGAACTCCACAATAGCATTTTTTTTCATAATAAAGGCTGCCTGAGTGGATCTTCATTATTTTGAATGTGGCAGAAACAGTCTCACATTATGGGCCACTAAAGGTAAGTAAAGGTAAAGTTTCCCCCTCACATGCGTGCTAGTCGTTTCCGACTCTAAGGGCCGGTGCTCATCTCTGTTTCAAAGCCAAAGAGCCAGCGCTTATCCGAGGACGTCTCCATGGTCATGTGGCCGGCATGACTAGATGCCAAAGGCACACGGAACGCTGTTACCTTCCCACTGTAGTGGTAGTGGGCCACTAAAATCCCACAACTTCAGCTGGACTAAATCCATATTTACTTATGGTTAAAGTAGACAGGTTTGACTGAACAGGCAGTATATCTATGATAGAATGCTACTAGTTTGTATTCAGCCAAACTAGCATCTAATTTCTTTAGTCTTTCAATAGCTGAGTAATGAGGGGAAAGCAAAAATGATAGTCATAAGCTTTCAGCAAATGACTGTGTAAGTTCACAAAATCACGGTATAGAATGGATAAAGAAACAAATTAATTTTCAAAACCATTTTTTATTATTTTCGCTTGGTTTTCCAATTATTCCTGAATTTAGAACTTTGGGTGTGAACAATAGGAAAAGGCAAAGGAATATTACATATAGTGTTGAAGTAAAGTATTTAAAACAAATCCAAACCCACACAATGTGAAATATCATGCATAAATTCCACCTACTTATTTAATTTCAAATTGTCATATAGTCAAGAGGCAATCACTGCCAGCACCTATGTGATTAAAAACTCTTGGTTTGTTTCTAAAATCTAATCCTCTGTGTGTGTGTGTGTGTGTGTGAGAGAGAGAGAGAGAGAGAGAGAGAGAGAGAGAGAGAGAGAGAGAGAGAGAGAGAGAGAGAGAGAGAGAGAGAGAGAGAAAGAAAGAAAGAAAGAAAGAAAGAAAGAAAGAAAGAAAGAAAGAAAGAAAGAAAGAAAGAAAGAAATGTCTTTGTTTTAGAATTTCTTTCACCACAGCTTCAGGCTAGACCTAAGAAATAAACCTATACTTATTTCCAATGAATAAAAATGCATATTTTGCAGAAATGCCCATGTGTTCAAATGTTGTTGTGGCTATGCATTTGCTTATGTTTTTTCCTGAATCTCAATAAACTTGATAGATTCACTAATCTCATTACAAGAATACTGACTGTGGTTTGGATGAATTATTTGACAAAGATAAGGAGAGAAAAGTCAATTTTGTCTTTCTGTAATCCTTCATTGTGCCCTCAGTTAAAACAAGCTGACAAAAAGGCTTATTCAAAGTAACCGATTTTTGTTTTCACCATGATGAGAAAACACACCCACAGACACATATCCTGCATTCTGCAATATGTTTTCTGAAGTTTTTCTCTGACTTGGTCCATTGCTTTTCTGTGAGGGAAATAAATTAACACTATGTTCATTAAATCATGCAGCAAAGTTTCTACTCTGCAAATAATAAAGATTAACGATGGCTAAAATATTTGCTCTAGGAAAGCAGAACCATCTTTTTTTAAAAAAGAAATTTCATAGTAGTATGCACATCTAACTCATCTTCCAAACAGAGCTGAACCTCACTGAAGTAAAGCTCATCTATATAAACCATGCCTTACTTAAAACTGATGATTTTGGGGGGTTGGGGTGGATCCTTAAACAACATCCAGCAGTGACCATCTGCTAATGCAGTGTATCTCTGCCTTTCTTTCCTAACAATTCCACTGCTTGTTTAAAATACCCAGATGTGTTGGCAATGCTACTCTCAAAGTGCCTCAGTCAGCTACTAAATAATTCTTGCTTTGGATTCGCAATGTAATCTTGATAGTAGCACGTTTGAGAACACCCTGTTGGTTTGACAAAAAGAAAAAAAATAACACAGTCTCTCCATCTCTGAGTGGGCTTTTAAATCAACTACCAAACATTTTCAACCTAAGTTGATTTAGTGGGTCAGTAATGAGTAAACTCCATATTCCACACCTATGGAAAAATAAAATTGGTTTATAATAATTATAGTTTTGGTGATTTCCTTCACAGATTGCACCTTGATTTGTGGCTTTTTACTATGAGGCTGATACCAATAGGTATCAGGAAGCACATATTTCAATATATATACATTTAGGTTAAATTAAACATAAATCAGTCCAATTTGAGAAATTTCACCCAACTTTCCAAACACAAAGTCCCGGCAGATAATGAATTACAGTTACACATCTCAGCCCACCTGTACACAATGTACTGTTCAAAACATTTTGCTTTTGAGGGCCATTGGTTCTTTGTGTGACTTAATGCATATGCCTGAAGATGCCAGGTTTTTATTTCTGTTTTATATTTTTTGAGAACTAGTTTCATACTGTAGTGAAGAAGACTGAGTTTTATGTCTTCCCTACACATGAAAACCAACTGAGGACTTTGGGCCAATAATTCTATTTCAGCCCACCCTACCCCACAGGATAGGTTTTGTGGGGAAAATAGAGAGTGGGAACATTAGGTATGTTGCATGAAGTTGTACAGAGTAAAATGGGGTATAAATCAAGGCTTCAGAGCCACTTTTATCACCTGCTAAGACAAAATCTGTAGATATCCCATGTGACTTGATTTTCAGAAATAGGGATATAGAATCATAGGGCTGCATGGTACCTTGGAAGCCTTTTAGTCCAATCCTCTGCCAGAAGCAGAAGACTTTATACCAATCAGAACATGTATCAGCTTAGATCACTTTGATAAATGCTTGAATATAAATCATTTTCAGTAAAATATCTGTGTTTTTCTGCCCTTGTATTATTTACTTACTTTCAGTTGAGAACTTCACTGCAAAATCCAGGAACATATCTAGCTAATACTAAAACTCTCATATCTGAGTTGATTTAGAGTGCCTCCTCCTTACAGCATTGTCAGAGAAGTGTTTGAAACTATTCAGTAGAACTGTTGTGAAACTATCTGCCAGGCAAGGAGGAGGGATTTAGCCTTGAGCCATTGTATAGCTGCAAGACACTTAGGACTGACCACCACCACCCCAACTCCCATGGAATCTTATCTCTTTGTTTCCCAGAGATGTCAGGCGATCTGGGGAGATTCTTGTATTATAGATAGAATGCAATAAAGTAGCCAACTTCAACCCTTCATGTGTGGATCTCGTTGCTTGTGCCTGACATGAACTGAAATAATCCCTATTAAATTATCTGTTTGGAACTGTCGAAACCATTAGTATTTGCAAGGCTGAGTGGATTTGTGTTTCCAGGTAAATAAGAGTAATAATACAGTCAGAACAAGAATGAAATCTGAAATATTTTATGGCCTTGAATTCACTTTCAAACTGCATTGCACTCATGCCTGCTTTTGGCTGGGAAGTATTTTCCCAATAATGTGCATTAAGATGGTTATATGAAAATAAATTACATCATGCTGTATTGCAATGTTTTCAAATCTGACATTAGGTTAGCCTAACACTGTAATTTTCTCCAATACTCTAATGACATTTTGCTATGGTTTGCTGTGTGGCTATTTTGTTCTTTCTGCCTCCATGTTCTATTTGTTCCTGAAAGAAATACACAAGGTTTCCGAGCACACATAAATAAGATCTGACTGTTCTCCACCATGATCACCCAGGCTAAGATTTTCTTTTTTTTAAACTGACTAAATCTAATCAGCATCTTTTGGGATAGTGACTTTTAAGCCTTAATTTCAATATTAAACATGGCAGAGCACTCAGCAGAAAGAAAGGCAACTACAGGAAGAAAATACAGATATAGACTGCCATCTTCCAGTGGAATCTCTCCTAAGCAACTAAGTTGAAGATCTTGACTTCAGTTAATAACAATGTCCTGCAAATAAGCATTTATACAGAAACTGGGATCTTCTAAGCTATTAGATCTCCTGCAGGATATTCTCATCTGCAAGTCTGTAATTATTTTGCTTAGGATTTATTATATATTTGTTTGAGCATATATTTGGACAAATGCTGTCTTTTCCTCCTGATTAGTTGTATATTTTGTTGATGGACATCTAAATGAACTCTCAGCATGAATTAATGCCTAGCCTTCATTTCTATTTTAATTAAATGTTTCATTTTGACTAACTGTCCCTTTCCTCTAAAAACATTGTTTATGGTTCATATAAGAACACTTATATAAATAGCATGCATTATTGTTTAACTCAATAGTGTCCATTCGCTTAATGTAAAAAAAACAACAATTACAAATGTCAAACACATCTGTGAATCAGATAAATGTTATGTAAAACTTAAAATATTTTCTTGAGTGGGAAGAAAGACTGCAGACTTTTGCTTTGCTGTCTTGCATTTTAGGTATAAAGTGAAATAGTGCTGTGATTAAGAAGTGGCAGACAGGATTTGACAATTAAAATAAAGACAAGAGTAAGTAATGCTAAAAAATACAGAGGATGATATCTAATGCATTTACCCTTTAATAATATATGATCACATCCAGACATTTAAGAAAATTATGCATATACAGAATAATGCATACCTAATGGGAAAATGTGTACAAAAATGTACATAAACAGGACCAGCACTGAAGAAAGAATAACTTCTAAATATTTATATGTTATGAAAATAGCATTCCCAAAGGTGTTGAGTAGAAGGAATGTGCACAAACAGATGTATGGATTTTCATGATGACTTTAAAAACAAAATAAAATTGATGTGAAAAAATAGACTCAAGTCTGATTAAAGCTGACAGATTTATCCCATTACTTTGGGGGACAGGATCTTGTCCTGCCCATAGTGATAACCTATTTCAGTGGATGTAACAAAAAAAGAGCAGAACACCATTAAGTTCCCTCTCTCTGTGAGCATGGGATAACATTCCTTATTTTCACTGTGATCAGTATTTACACTGAGTTTGCCTGTGCATTACCCTGCATATATATCATGTCCAAAAAGGAACAAGTAAAGCAATTCCAGGTTTTAGTCCTTTTAATTAATGTTGTTAGTAAATTTAGAAGAGTTTGTTTTTCTCTGGATCCTTGTTTTTCCCCCCCTCACACTGGAATACTATATTTTTGCTTGTAGTTGATAAGAATTTAGTAAAGTGTGTCCATTTCTACAGTGCAAACTAGTCTTTCCCAATTATATGACTGTATGCTATTAAGAGTATGGAACTTAACCTTGGAGTCATAAACATTCTCCAAAATATTTGCTGTTGTTAGAATACTGTGCAACTCCAAAGAAAAGTTTTTAATTTAAATCCACTGTAAAAAAAAAAACAACCCTATGATATCCTGGAATAAATGCATTCTGTGATTTATTAGTGTTCATTACTACTACTTTTTAAAAGAAATACTTTATAAAGGTCCTGTTTCTATGCTGCCAAAACACATTCATTCCATCTTAAATATGGTTTGAAAATGTCTACTTCTGGCAAGTTCAAGTTTGGCATGTTAATTTATTATAGTAAGTCCTATGGAAAAACAGCTAAATTTTTGAGAGTTCACTTACTGGAACGATTAAGTGTTAATTTTTAAATAGAATAGTGCAAAGTGGCAGTCTTAAATAAAATTTCTGGTAAGCAGTACATCACTTGACACAATTACAATCATCAGTAACTGTATGACTACCCTTGGGGAAAGTATATAGGCAATATAGTCTAAAATGGCTGTAAATTAATTGAAGACTTGATATTGCCAATAAAATGCCATTTGTGGTCAATTAGCATGTTAGGAAGAGAGGGTACCCTTTAGTCTTGACATTTAGTGTTGTGTATGTAAATAGTTAGCAATAAGCCATAGAAGATATTGCAAACACTGTGCAGCTTTGCAAGGTTTAAAGCGGGAAAATAAGGTGCAATCATTGGACGCCACAACCAAGGAGCGGGAAAACAGACAGTTTGTATTGGTTACAGTTCAAACGCTTTCTCTATAAAAGGGTTGCAACATTTGACATTTGACAGTTGACTTTGTGTATTCAATAAACTCGTTCAGTGTTAACCACTCTGAGTCCTCGTCAATTCGAACCAAACAACTGGCGACGAAGGTGGGATCGACAGAAGACCAGAGATTAGGAAGAATTGTCGTGAAGGCGGCAAAGTCTGAGCGAGTCACAGTCAACCGAGCGGCCGCGGCAGAATAGGAAAAAAAAAATTCTCCGAATGGCGCAAATCGGGTCATTGAAGGAATTTGACCCTAACTTCCCCGAAGATTGGGAAGAATATATTGGTCAGGTCGAAGGATTCCTGTTAGTGAACGGAATCACCGACGACCGAAAAAAAGCGGCGGCACTTTTGACAATTTGCGGCACACCGGTCTACAGAGTCGCTGTCGGGCTGTGCCAGCCACAACCAGTCTCCAGCGTGCCCTATGCCGACCTCCTTGCAAAACTAAAGGTGCACTTTACTCCCCGAAGGTCCGAACTTTTTTGGCGGCGCATCTTCGAGAAGAGAAATCAGAGACCGGGGGAATCCATACAGAAATTCGTCGCTGCCGTTAGGGAAGCCGCAGTTCGTTGCAAATACGATAATTTAGAAATTAGGATTCGGGACAGAGTTGTGCTAGGCTTACGCGATGAACAATTACAAAACAGAATAATCGCCAAACCTACTGGCGATTTACAGGAAGTGCTCGACGAACTCCTAACGTATGAGTCTACCGGGTATCGCGACCCCCCCCGCAGTAGCATGGCGACAGCACCTGAAATTAACCAAGAGGGCTATGTGGACTGCGGGGAGGTGGATCAGCAGTGGGAGGAAGAGATCGCCGAAGTCTCCAGGCGATTTGGGAAGATGGCACCCAGACAACTTAGAAGCGAAGGGCCCGAACCCGGCCGCCGGCAACAACCCGCAACACCGCAGAGACCACCGACCGGGGCACAACGACCGTGGCGGGACACCGCAACCAGACCGCGCGACAACGACACCCAGAACCGATGCGGCAGCTGTGGCGGCAACCATCCCCGCGCTTCCTGCCGATTCCGCACCGCCAAGTGCAGGGCTTGTGGCAAGACCGGCCACATCCAGGCCATCTGCAGAAACCGCGTCCGGGACTCCCGTCTGAATGAAGTCGATGTGTGGCCAGAGGGTAAGGTAACCCCCAATGCTAGTGGCAAGGAGACCCCTAGATCCCGGGCGAAATTTTCAAACCCAGGGGAGGTGGCCCGAGTCAATCGGAAAAGGCAGGGAAGGGGGCACAATTTTCCGGACGGAAAATTAAAAATCACAGTCCTTCTGCAAGGGGTTCCTTGCAGAATGGAAATCGACTCTGGGGCTTCAGTGTCGATAATTTCCACTGAAACCCTGAAAAAAATTGAACAACTAAGTGGAAAAAGAATTCCACTTAGCCCAACAAATATTCAATTAATGGACTTCCAAAAAAGTCCAATAATCGTAAAGGGAAAGACCAGCCTTAGAGTTAATTTTAAGGGATTTAAGGGGGTCTTAGATGTGGTAGTTACGGAGGGGAATAGGACTAGCTTAATAGGGCTTAATTGGTTTCCTGCCCTGGGAATTTGGATAGGGGGAATAAATTCTGTGATTAAAAATAAGACCCTCGAATCCGTCTGCAAAGAATTTGCAGACGTATTCGATGGATCTCTAGGCAAGTACAAAGGGCCCCCCATTAATTTTAACCTAGACCCCTCAGTAAATCCAATCAGGCTAAAGGCCCGGAGGGTACCTTTTGCCTTAAAAGAAAAAATCGAGGCCGAGCTCGACCGGCTTGTAGGCCTCGGAGTTTTAGAACCCGTTGAGGGCGGTTTATGGGAGACGCCGATCGTCACACCCCTCAAACCCAATGGGGATGTGAGGATCTGCGCCGACTATAAAGCGACCCTCAACATTGGAATGAAAAAGCATGCTTACCCGGTCCCGACGGTGAAGCAGGTCCTCGCCACGATCCAGGACGCCGCCATCTTCGCCAAGCTCGACTTGGCGCATGCGTACTTACAGTTGACTGTTTCCAAAGAGGCTGCAGAGGCGCAAACAATTGTTACCCACAAGGGGGCGTTCCGAGTCCACAGACTGCAATTTGGGATTGCAGCTGCTCCAGGCATCTTCCAAGAAGTGATGGAGAGGACCTTAAAGGGCATACCTGGAGTATGCCCTTACTTTGATGATGTCCTAATAGCTGGTAAAGATGAAGGAATGTTAGTAGAGCGGCTGGAACAGGTACTGGGTAGATTTAGAAAGGCTGGATTAAAATTAAAAAAGGAAAAATGTAGCATAGGGGTTAAATCCACTGATTTTTTGGGGTTCAGGATTGACAAAAGCGGGGTCCACCCTACCCCTGAAAAAATTAAAGCAATAAAAGGGGCTCCTGAACCAAGGAACAAGGCTGAGCTACAGGCCTTCCTAGGCTTGGTAAATTTTTATCACACTTTTGTGCCACATAAGGCTGCCATTGCAGAACCACTGCACAGGCTTTTAGATAAGAAGACCCCTTGGCATTGGCAAGACAAGCACAAAGTGAGTTTCCAGACCTTAAAAGATATCCTTTCCAGTAGCTCAACTGTAACCCACTTTATAGAAAATAGACCAATCTACCTGGCGTGCGATGCTTCGCCTTATGGCGTCGGGGCAGTAATCAGCCATTTAGACACCCAGGGAATGCAAAGACCCATTGCTTACTACTCCCGCACACTAACCAAGGCAGAGCGGAACTATGCTCAAATTGACCGGGAAGCTTTAGCCATAGTGGCAGGAGTTAAAAAGTTCCACGACTACCTGTATGGCAGGAACTTTACAATCCTGACAGACCACAAACCCCTGCTGGGACTGTTTACCACAGATAAACAGACTCCCCAAATTATGTCTCCCAGGATGCTGAGATGGTCCATTTTCCTCTCAGCATATTCATTTTCCCTCCAATACCGACCAGGTAAAGACATGGGTCATGCAGACGCTCTTAGCAGATTGCCCCTTAGCACAACAGAGGAGGACCCTGCCCCAGTGGGACAAGTAATGTCCCTACAAGATATTCCTGATCTGCCCCTAACTGCTAAAGACATAGCGGAGGCAACCAATAAGGACCCCATCTTAAGGAGAGTAATGGCCTGGGTCATGAGCGGTTGGCCCAACGCCAACCCAGACGTAAAATACAGTCCATTTTTCCGAAGGAAGGATGAACTATCAGTTCATATGGGTTGCTTACTTTGGGGAACTCGTGTAGTAATCCCAGGAATCCACAAATCAGCTATTCTATTTGAATTGCATGAAGGACACCCTGGAATAGTAAGGATGAAGGCCTTAGCTAGGAGTCACTTGTGGTGGCCAGGATTGGACCAAGACATTGAGGAATGCGTTGCCAATTGCCATCTGTGCCAACGTTCCAGGCCTGAACAACAACACATCCGCACACATAAATGGGAGTTAGCTAGGAATCCTTGGTCCAGGATTCATATTGACTTCGCTGGACCTTTCCAGGGGTTAACGTTCCTTGTAGTGGTCGACAGCTACTCTAGATGGCTAGAAGTAGTACCGGTCAGTTCAGTAACGGCAGGCAGAACAATACAGGCATTAAGGGGCCTCTTTGCCACTCATGGGTTGCCGGATTTAATAGTGTCTGATAACGGGCCACAATTCACATCTATTGAATTTCAGGATTTCCTCAAGGCCAACTCGATTAAGCATAAGACTTCTGCACCCTTCCACCCCTCCACCAACGGATTGGCTGAAAGGAACGTGAGGACCACGAAGGACGCGCTTAAAAGAATTATTCGAGGTGACTGGCATCAGAGACTAGCTGAGTTCTTGTTGGCCCAACACACAACCCCTTGTTCGGCTACAGGGAAAAGTCCAGCTGAAATGAGGTGGGGAAGAAAAATCTTGACCAAGTTGGACAGACTACACCCCGACCGACTCCAACCAAACATTGAATTTGACATTCCTAACAGAACATTTGAAGTGGGGGACTTGATTTGGGCCAGGAACTACGCCCAAGGGGATAAGTGGATTCCTGGGGTGGTAACTGAAATCTTAGGTCCCTTATCATACATCATTGAGGGGGAAGGGAATAGGGTCTGTAAAAGACACATAGACCAGCTGAGGAAAAGATCTAGTGGGTGTGTGCCAGCTGAGGGGGACCAAAGCTCAGTTAGGGCAAACAGTACAGATAACATTAGGCCTGAAAGTGGTGTAGTGGTGGGGCAAGATGACATATTTCCAGATGCCCATCAACAACAATTCAGTCCAATTGATTGGGAAATACCCCTGCGAAGTAGGCCAGTGACAACTGAATCCCAAACACAACCTAATACACAAGGCAGTACATCTGAAGCCAGTAACCCTGAGCCCAGGTCCAGTAGTAACCAGCATAGTAACCAGCAGCCAAGCAGTCAACCAGGAAAAGGGGCCCCTAGCAGCCAAAGTAACAGATACCCTTCTAGAATACATAGGCCACCAAAATACCTAAAGGACTTTGTAAAGAAATGACACCAACTGGGGGGTAAGGGGTGTTGTGTATGTAAATAGTTAGCAATAAGCCATAGAAGATATTGCAAACACTGTGCAGCTTTGCAAGGTTTAAAGCGGGAAAATAAGGTGCAATCATTGGACGCCACAACCAAGGAGCGGGAAAACAGACAGTTTGTATTGGTTACAGTTCAAACGCTTTCTCTATAAAAGGGTTGCAACATTTGACATTTGACAGTTGACTTTGTGTATTCAATAAACTCGTTCAGTGTTAACCACTCTGAGTCCTCGTCAATTCGAACCAAACATTTAGCTTTCAACATACAAATACATTCCTGTGTATATTTTTAATGTTGGAGAACACTCTGTCATGCTCTTTTAGCAAGCTTGCATGAAGACAGCCACACCTGCCAAACTCTTTCTTTAATACTATGGCAACATAGGAAGTCAAAATCTTAGGCATCATTTGTGATAGATGGTAATGCAATTGGGGTGTGTCAGGCACTGCACAATTGCCTCTGTGTAAATGCTAATACACACAATAATATTTCCCTGTACTGTGCAATTTTTCCAAGCTCTCAGTTACCCATCCCAGTCTAAAGCTTCAACAACTGGTTAGATGAAAATCTGTGCCGTTTCAACAATTATCAACAATAACTCTTCAGTAAAAAGACCTGTCACTAAAGTTTTATGCTTTATTTTGCTCTCTAAGCAGTTCTGTTTTGGAATCTGTAAAATACACAGGAAAGAACTACACTTCTTTTTTAAAAAAGATAATTCTGTTGCTACTTATCAACTGTAGTTTTGTGTTTACTGTATTGATTTTTAAGCGAGAGTGGGTAAATCACTGTTCAGGGACTGTGTACCCCCAAAATCCCATGCAGAACTTTCCAGACCCCTCTGAAAATGTCCCAGAGGGAACTATAATCTCTTCACAAAGGGAGCTATGCAACACTTTAATGACTTACAGATGTTAGATAGCAACCAATCCAGATTCCAAAAAGCAACCTGACATTATCTCACTGGAATTCAATATTCACAGATAATAGATTAATTTTTGGATCAAGTTTGACTTTTCCAGAAATTCTACTGCCACCATGATTCTGCTACATAATTGTCCTTCTTTCTGGAAAGGCAGAATTCAAAGTGATTTTGGATTTGGAGCAAACACAGATTTCTGTACTCTCCATTGAAGAGGTACTCATTCCTGTGCAAGGTTGACGCATTTCATTATCATCTCAGAACATACAAAAATGTAATTATTTATCATTTTTCTTTAGCCATTGAAATTTCTTTTCCAAATTGCACATTGCATGCAACAACAAAAGCCAAAACTCTGGGGTTTTTTTTTGTCCCCAACAAACAGTGCCAGTGACTTAAAACTTTCAGTGGAAAAAGAGGAAAGAAAACAACAATGTTGTTTATTTCTGAAAATAACTTTCCTCCAAATGAAAAACTTTTGAGTGGGAGTAAGATGAGAATGTTTTTCTTTAATTGCTTTTTATTTAAAATAGCACAAGATCAAAACTAAATCTAAAGACACAGAATTTAGAGCAAGGCTTCCTGCCCCCAGGTCTAGCAAAAAATTAACTTTATTTCACAAAAGATGAAAAATCTAGCTGTTCCATAGCACCTTTGATAATTAAGTTACCAATGTTGATGACAATCATGGTGTGTGTATATACTGTACATACACAAACAGACACAAACACATACATACAGTGCTTTTTTTGTAAAAAAAAAAAAAGTGCCGAAACTCACATAGGTCATACAACCCGCCTTTCCTACCCTACAAGGTTTACCTTTGTAATTGAAAAAAAAAACAGCTCTTCAATTTTTAGTGTATCTAAAAGACTAGGATTTTGTTCAAGGTAAGTTAATACTATTAATGCTACCATGCACTGTGTGGCTTTAAATTACAAGAAGACATTTTATTAATCTTTTGGGACATTTACCACTGGCATACCGAGTTAGTTTAATGAGTGGAAATGTCAGCTTTCTATGTGGAATGAAATTGGCCCAATAAAACAAAATTTGGTTGCTTGTAAAAGATTGAATTATTTTTAAGACGTTGTCAAATGAGGTGGAAAAATTTGCATTTGGAGTTTAATATGGATATGGACTTGAAACAAATTAAAGTTGAAACTTTGTCAGTGAACAGATTTCTTTTAATTTACCTTTAAGTTAAACCCAATTTAATAAATAGATCTGATTAAACCTCATACTGTAGGTTTACCTTTACATCTGACCAATACATAATTAATATATATATTATTAATAATAATACCTCCAAATCACAAGACATTGGCTTTATTCTTGTTCTCCCCCTTTTTAGTTTAAATATAAAGTATAAAAGACTAAAAAGAGATTTTTGTAGACATCCCAGCCTTTGAACTATCCAAGGAACTGAAACAGCAAAGTTTCACTGTTGGGCAAGCTTCCATGCCAGCTGCCTTTTCTCTCTCTTCACCTCTTTTTAACCTCACACCCCACCTTCTGTAAGGGAAGGCAAAAAGCTCACTCGCCCTCTTGTGAAAGATGGCGTCCATGTTTATGTGTCTCCCACCACCACCATCTGCTTCTACACCACATGGTCCGACCCAGCCAATCAAGCCACACTCTGGCTGTGGTGCTGTGGCACCTAATGGCTCCTCCTAGAGGAGGCAGACAGCACAGGAGAAGACCCCACTTGCACCGTACCACCAAACAAGGGTAGGAAGGGAAACAATAGGAAAAGAACACAACTCTGGAAAATCCATCAAAATGTGTGTGTGTGTGTGTGTGTCTGTGTGTGTGTGTGTGTCTGTGTGTCTGTCTGTGTATAGAGAGGTGGGTACTGGTTTTTTATTGTTTTGTGAATGATCACAGTTGTGTTACTGTTTATTCACTTGTTTGTTTATTTCCTTACTAACCGGTTTAATTTCTTTTCCTGCCATCCAAAAACTTTTGATGAGATACAGTCTCGTTAAATTGCATCAAATTGCATTAAATTTCAATCATGTTCCATTTGCCATTCACCACCATAACCAGAAGCTTATTACTTGCCTGTTTGGTAGCTATGTTCAGCATAAGCAGATGGGGATGTAAGGTAGAGAAGTTTGTGAGAACATGACTACAAATCCCCAAGAAAAAGGTGCCCAGGAAATCATTCACAAAAACAGGTCTCAACAGAGCATCCACAGGGCCTGCAGATCTTCATAAAAGACATTATCAGCTGATTTTAACTGAACTTCTGATACACTGTCTTCATTTCAGTGCTTAGTCTGTGAAATTACTCAGGACTTAAAGCATTTACAGAGCAGAACTTCTGCTGTTAGTAGGAGAAGAGTGAGGACTATCAGATTGGCCTGTTTGAAAATGCAGCCTATTGCTATCCATACCAAACATGTCACAATGCTTTCAAAAGATAACCAACAATCATGCCACATACAAGAAGAGCATGCTTAAATTCTACTAAGACATATTTGTCATTCTTAAAGCAAATACAATCTCTTCTACCTGTTATTGGTTGTAAAGACCATTAGATTACCTTTATTTCTCCATCCCAACCTTCCAGAGGTAAAAGATAACTAGATATGTAATTGCAAATGGGAAAAAATGGGATATTGACAAGATATTTGTCAATATCATTTGAATGTAGCTATACACACAGTGAAGCACAGTGAAATATATACAGTACAAATGTAGCGACATGTGAAGCATTATAACTGTCAAAAAAAAAATCATTCCATTGAATATATTTCAGCAGTTCAGTTTTACAACTATTATAAACATGCCAGTCAGACTTTTTTTGGACAATGTCAGTATTAAAAAAAAAGTAACTCATTGATGGGAGCTATATGATGTCTACAAACATTTTTATCATACAGTAGTTTCTATTCATTCATTGTGTTTTTCTAATTAAACTGTCCGACATGCAAATACATTGTTTTGATGTTGTCTGTCTTTGCGGCATCTGTAAGTTTGCTATTAAAATACATGGGGAAAAAACATCTGCAGTACAAAGTAAAAAAAAAAGGCATTTGAATGACTCTTTGTTGAATGACAGTGAATTTATTATCACATATGTACCACTGAACAAAAAAACTGAAAAAAATTCTTATGAGACCAATTAGAAAGACAAATTGAAAACTCTTAGAACACAGACAAGCAAATATTCCCCTACTGCTTATATGGATAAATGCATCAACCTGTCTTAGCACTGAAGGAATGAAGAAACACCACTAAATGAAGAGATAATCAAAAAGATATTGGACTGTGCCAAAATGGACAGACTTACATTGAGGATCAAAGAGAAAGAAGATACAGAATATTTTCAAACATGGAATTTATTTGATCAATGGTTGAAAAAAAAGGGGAAGAGACTAACAATGCAACTTGTATTATTAAGCAAAGTAACCCTGACAACATGATGTTTATTAAGCATTAATCAAATGTAATAATAAAAAAATAATAAAACAATTTTGAAGAAAAAAAAAACCTGTCTGAAGAAAAACAACAAAAAGTACCAGCCATTAAAGACAGGAAAGTAGATATTATCTCCCTGAAAGACATATATTTTCAATTTTAATAATTTTGTTCAGACATACAGAGTAAATTAGAAACATCCTAAAGAAGATATACAGTACCAACGCTTTTTAAATCTATATTCGATGCAGATAGTCCTTGATTTATAATCATAACTGGCACTAAAGTTTCTGTTGCTAAGCAGTTATTGTTAGTTGCGAAGTCGTTTCCGACCCATCGTGACCCCATGGACAACGTTCCTCCAGGCCTACTTCAGTGACTCCATCCAGCCACCTCATTCTCTGTCATCCTCCTCTTCTATTGCCCTCAATCTTTCCCAGCATTAGGCTCTTCTCCAGTGAGTCCTTCCTTCTCATTAGATGGCCAAAGTATTTGAGTTTCAACTTCAGGATCTGGCCTTCTAAAGAGCAGTCAGGGTTGATCTCCTCTAGGACTGACTGGTTTGAATGCCTTGCAGCCCAAGGGACTTGCAAGAGTCTTTTCCAGCACCATAGTTCAAAGGCCTCAATTCTTTGGTGCTCAGCCTTTCTTATGGTCCAACTTTCACAGCCATATATTGCAACTGGGAAGACCATAGCCTTGACTATACGCACTTTTGTTGGCAGGGTGATGTCTCTGCTTTTTAGTGTGCTGTCTAGATTTGCCATGGCTTTCCTCCCCAGGAGCAAGCATCTTTTAATTTCTTGCTAAGGAGAGAGGTTGTTAATTTTATGACTTTTTTGTTAACCGTGCTTGTTAAGCTGATTACCGCTGACTCCTGCAGTCATTCATCAAATCCAACTTCTCTCATTGACGTTGCTAGTTTCAGAAACTGGAGGAGAAGGCTGCAAATGGTGATCCCATGACCCCAGAAGGTTGCAGCCATTGTAGATACATGCCAGCTGCCAAGCTCCTAAATTTTGATGATATGACCGTGGGGATGCTGCAACTGTTGTAAGTGTGAAGACTGGTCACACTTTTTTTCACTGCTGTTGTAACTTCAAACACTAAATGAATGGTTATAAGTCAAGGACTACCTATATTACGTAGCTGAATTTCTCGCAGCAAGAATTATTTCCTCCTCTGAGGAGTAAATTTTGGGTGATATCCAAAAATAATGATTTTGAAAATAATCATTATTAATAATACTGCATGTTTATTTGTTATATTTTAAAGGTCTGGGTTGAAGAAAAAGCAAACATTAAGTTTCACTTCATGCTTTCCACAGAGGTAATATATGAATACCTAACTAACCCAAGGGAGAAATGCAAACTGTTTAAACATTCAACATTTCTACCTAGAATGGCATTTATGCAGGGTTGTTTTTTTAAAAAAAATGTTAATGTAGCTAAGAAATGGTGGCCAATGATAAACCTTCAAGTGTCTTTACTAATTTGTTGTTTTCTCATTAAAGCAATTTTGCAAATTTTTAAGTGAAACTATTCCTGTTATTAGCTACTATATTTTTTATCACCAATGAATGAACCTTTATTGTCAAAGTACAACAATGTATACATTGAGATTGGCTGAGCCTCCCTTCGTGCCCCCACCCCCAATTTACAGTGACAGAAACCCTCCATCTTATTACACCATGTGAGCTAATGGCACAATGCACCGGCCTCGCAAGTCAATTTTACAAAGTCTTAGGTGTTATTTTATTTATTTATTTATTTATTATTTTAATTCCATTTATATCCCGCCCTTCTCTGAAGACTCAGGGCGGCTTACAAGCTTAGCAGTAGCCTTCATTCTATGTATATGCCTGCTTATTAGGGCTTTCACACACCCCCAAGCGGCATTATTACAAAGTCAGCTTAATTGCCCCCAACAATCTGGGTCCTCATTTTACCTACCTCGGAAGGATGGAAGGCTGAGTCAACCTTGAGCCTGGTGGGACTCGAACCTGCACTAATTGCAGGCAGCTGGTGTTACTTAAGGAGGCATTAGCCCACTGCTCCACCAAGGCTAATAACAGGAACATTCTATTCTATTCTATTCTATTCTATTCTATTCTATTCTATTCTATTCTATTCTATTCTATTCTATTCTATTCTATTCTATTCTATTCTATTCTATTCTATTCTATTCTATTCTCATATCATCATATCATATCATATTATTATATTGGATTTATTCACCTAAGAAAGAGGGTATAATGCATGCAACCTCATGATTCATTATCAGAGATTACTAGGTGATTTTTCCTGATTGACCAAAAAGAGTGAGCACTGCCACCAAAGATATTAATTTGCATTAGTTTTCTTGTGGCCTAGAAAGGCTAAACAATTTTAAGAACAGAACATATGGACATGTAGCTTCTGCCCACACAGGTTGTAAACTGAATGAAACTTGCAAAAAAGTAAGTCACTTTTCTTTCAGTTAAAATCACAATATGCAGATAACACGCCCACACCAAATATAAAGAAGGAACTTTAGATATCTATTCTATTCCAAAGAGAGATAAGTAATTCTTGCATTCCCCCTTTATAGTCAGCCTATATTGAAATCTACTTTGATTCCTCCAAATCCTTGCTATTTTAATTCAGCAAGCAAATTACAGATAGTCCTCGGTTAATGACACTAATTGGGACTGGATTTTACATCACTAATTGATGGAAAGCACAAAAACACAAAGCACAATGTCAAATGACTGCATTGCTTAATGACACCAACCCCCGTTGTCTCTGTTGCCATTGTTAACCAATTATTGCTGGTCATTAAGCAAGGATTTTCTTGCAACTTCCTACTGCTTACTCGCAACCAAAATCAGTGAGGAAGCCATCAGGAAGATGCAAGTCCCAGACGGCTAGCAAGCAGACTGGTAAGTAACTAAGTAGCTACTATTGGGTGAAGAATGTTGTCTGAAGGTGCACAGAGGGTCAGAAAGTCATGCCATGAAGACAGAGGAGCTATAGGAAGGTGCATAAAGATATGCAGATGACCAGTAAGGCTGCAGGAGATGGTCTATGGAGATTCTCAGTTATCCAGGTCATGGTTATCCCAAAGATGCAAAGTCCACATTTTGGACAAAGAGGACCGCTGGTTTGAAAGAGGGGTCAAAGAGGCCATCTATGTCAAAACTGAACAGCCCTCTCTCAACAGGGGGAGGGATAAAACATCATATATCTCCAGTCTACAACACAGTCCTTTCAGCAGTTCCAAGAAGGCTCCACACCGATTTGCACTACTCAGGTGACCTTGAGGACACAGGTAAGCCTCCAGGTGGCCTCAACAACTCTCTAAAATAATGCAAATGACCGGCTGTCTGCAAGGAGTATAAATCCTTCCATTCCCCACTATTCAGTCAGAGCTGAAGAAGCTTCTTGGATGAGAAGTGAAATCTCTTCAAAGAAAAAACAAGAATGTCCAATTGCCTTGTGAAAAAGCACCTTTGGGATAACTGCAGGAGGATGTACAAGGTGCAGTGGGAAAGCTGCTAATGAGTGGGAGATTGTGCACAAAGGTGCAAGAAACCCCAAAGCCACAGTACAGCAAAAAGGGAATCAGTCATAAATGTGGGCTTGCTTGAATATCACCTGACAGCGGAAGCATTGCAATGTTCATGAGTTCAAGGACAGGTCAGAAATTTTTCATTGCCATAATAATTTTAAAGGGTCATTGGGGACTGGATTAGGGGACTGGAGGCTAAAACATATAAGGAATGGTTGCTGGAATTGGGTATATGTAGTTTAACGAAGAGAAGGGTGAGGGGTGACATGATAGCAGTGTTCCAATATCTCAGGGGCTACCACAAAGAAGAGGGAGTCAAGCTATTCTCCAAAGTGCCTGAAGGCAGGACAAGAAGCAATGGATAGAAACTAGTCAAGGAGAGAAGCAACCTAGAACTAAGGAGAAACTTCTTGACAGTTAGAACAATTAACCAGTGGAACAACCTGCCTCCAGAAGCAGTGAATGCTCCAACACTGAAAGTTTTTTAAGAAGAGACTGGACAGCCATTTGTCTGAAATGGTATAGGGTTTCCTGCCTGAGCAGGGGGTTGGACTAGATGAGCTCCAAGGTCCCTTCCATCATCATCATCATCATCATCATCATCATCATCATCATCATCATCATCATCATTATTATTATTATTATTATTATTATTATTATTATTATTATTATTATTATTAGAATGGATGTTAATTGATAACTACCTATATTTTTGAGTAGGAATAGTTTGTCTGCAACAGGACCCAGTAATTGAGATGGGAGAAGGATTTGATCTTTCCCTATTGCAGATTCCTTCTTGGAGAGCCTTCCCTATACAGTAACAATCATCTAGTTTGTTATCTGATAAATTCTTGTAGACATCTTACAATGTGATCTCCTCAGAGAAACATATATACAGCAGCTAGTTGAGCCAGTTAGCTGTTCCAGATCAGCATGCCCTTTAGGTGTGATGAAGCAGATCTGAGTGGCATATAGTAAGATAGAAGAGAGGACTTGACCCAACCTGCTGCTTATCCTAGTCTACTATCTGAAGGATCAACTACATTCTACCTAATGATAGGTCCAGCCCTGATTCCAGCGTAATGGAGTTATTGGCAAGTTATGAATGGGAGAATGAAAATCAAAGCCTTGCTATAACAATGTACATATTACAAATGTCAGATGCACAATAATTGATTTCCCATCACTTGCAATTAAGCTATGTGCATATATCAACTCAATGTACCTTATACAAGATGATAAACACTCATAATAATTATAATTCATCTCCCCACCACTTATAAGGTAAAAGTCACTGTTAGATGGTATTAATGTATTTTAAACAATTATAGATATAAAATATTTTATTAATGCTTTGCTCAACAAATAGTTTGTTGATGTGCTCCATATCTATGAAGGAGATCATGGCTTCAAGAGATTCTTTGGTCTTTCTTAACAAAGTAGTTCTACAAAACAATATGCTTAACCCTTGAGTTTTGAAATAGTGACTTGGGATATTAGAGTATAATCTGTGACGCAGAACTTGTTCTTCAACAAACCATGAATTTAAACTGTTAATATTTTTATAAAGATGATGGGACATGGTGACCCCACCAAAATTAGTTATTGAATCATTGACTCACTCTGTCATGCAGAAGATATGAATAGATTTTCCACCATACCAAGGAGTTATTCAGCCAATGCACTATATGGCGTGTGTTGTTTAAAATTATGTTGTTTTTGTCTTCAATCATAATAAAGGTATTCCTTCTACTCCTCTACTACATGGCATTATCTCTATGGCTCTTCATAGAGAAAAATGAAAATAACAGTAGTAAAGAGCTATTTGTCCTGGAGAGCCAATTCAGCTTATTATTTCAATAGGCCTGCTGGCCTTTCTCTCATATTCTCTAGTATATTTGAGAGCAGAACAGATGGGTGCCTATGATATCCATTTTATTTTTAATTTCCTAAAGATCATTATCATCCTGTTAAATTTTCTTTTGTCCATCAACAGACTATTTATACGGAAAGCATTCTTGGATTTGCTTCCCTTCAAATATCATTCACAACTCATAATTTTTTTTATTTAATGTTTGCCATTATTTCCCAACCATTCTTGATTATGTAATGTTTATTTGGAGGATATTCCCCAACATTAATACTATTTAATCTGAATTTATTTAGTATATACAATTACAAGATCATTTTTTTTCATTCCTGTTTTTGAAGAAATTTGTAAGTTCGGGTAAGTTCTTCACCAAGAAAGGAACCAAGCAAACTTCTCAACCTTCTATACTGACTAAATTCAAGAGATACATCTATTCCCAGCTTGGGAAAAAGTCCTGTGGTAATTTGCTATCATCTATCTGTTGAAGATGAGTGATCTTTTAGAAGATTAAAAAGCCTGAGTCTAAACTCTGAATCCAGACTCTTAAAGGCTAAGGATTTGAAGTACTCTGGCTAGGTGAAGATATATCTAATTTGTCATTTGTTTTTAAAAGCCCTTCTATGATCTAACCCAGACATGTCAAACACAAGGCCCGGGGGCTGGATCCGGCCTGCAAAGTGGTTTCATGCGGCCCGCGAAGCCATCCTGGAAACAGTGAGGGAACAGCCCCCACTGCCTTGGCCCTGACCCAGAGACCCTCCTTCTGCCAGAGACCCTCAGATCTGTCCCACTCCTGCCCAGGCCCCCATAGGCACCCTTGATGCGAACAATGTAGAGCTGGCCACGCCCACCCAGTAGGCCACACGCACTCTAGCCACGCCCACCCAGGCCACACCCACCCGGCCCCCTAAGGGCAACTGCAATGCTGATGCGGCCCTCAATGAAATTGAGTTTGACACCCCTGATCTAACCAATTTGTTAAGATAGTTTGAAGATTTTGCAAAATGGTTCCAGTCCTGCAGGTGACCAAACCAAAGAGATTAATCAGTTAATCACAATGAAACATTGTCAATGGTCTTGAATTGCTTCAGCCCAGTGCTCTGAGCAAAAGCTTCTCTCAGCCTTCTCCTCAGTGCTGGCTGAAATTTTTCTGCACTGGCTGATTTTGGAACTGTCACAGAATTACTTGAAGTCACTCAGCATGGAAATTTGTTGATGAATATAGGAGACTTCAGAGTGGCTGCATGTAGCACACAATTGTACACATATGAACCAGGCTGGAAGACTTCAGTGAACACTACAGAGGAGGCACCTCTTGTTTCCTGCCAAACTAGTAGGTGGTCAAAAGAAGAAAGCACCATTCTCATTGCTTGCCAAAGCTTTCAACGAGCAGTCTGGAGACTCCTGTGTGATTGTTCCCACCATTCATCAAAACTCTCCTATGTGTATGATCAATACTGCAAACCACAGACAGTCAGAATGCTACATTTGTCAAAAACTGTAGACAAATTTCAGAACATTTGCAAAAGCTGCCCAGCCTAAAAAACCCCTCATATTGGCACACCAAGAAATAGATCTTTTCTTCTCAACTTTTCCCCCACAGCATAAGCTCTGTAGAAGAAGGCTGAGAGAGAGTTTATATATCACTTTGCTTTGCTCCTAGAGGGACAGGACTGTCTTTACAACGTAGCTTCAACAAGATACTTTCTTCAAAGCCACATTGGTGAACTTGTTTATGAAGACATTCTCAAATGTTAGTTATTTTTTTTTAAAGAAAATTCTTATTCATAAGTATGAACTAGGTCTCTACTAAGCAATTTTGATTCACTTGAGCATGTTGCTCAATCATCTCTTAGTCTCATCTGCAGTTTTAGAAATGACTTGGCTGATGTGAGAAGGAAGTTCTCACATGGTTACCAAAGTACAGATTAAAACTGTATGTCCATTCCAAAAAAGAATCACTTCCAGCTCTGTGCAGAACAGGTGGAAGAAGGAGGAACATGAAACTCAACATGGTTTGTGCTATAAATGATTGGGATTGCAGAGGGAAGATCCAAATTCAACTGCCACTGGGAGTTCCATGGGAATTGTTCATTTTAGTGTTTGCTGCAGAATTTTCATACTACAGAGGGAGATTAATTTGTGGAGTCTCTTATGAGGAAATATTTTCATAGCTGAGAAAATATTCTCTGTGCATCTGAATATGATTTATGACAGATTACAATATTCTGCCCTTGTTTAAAACAGATGCATTTGTTCCCGCAGCACTGCAATAGTTAGATCTATTTGTAACATGGAGTTCAGCACTGTCCATTTCACCTCAAAAAGAGCTTTCTCTATTTGTCTCTCCATTCAATCCTGGCAAAGTGAAAGCATGTTCTCTTGATTCATGCTTGTCAGTTTTACTGTTAAATCACTGATCTAAGCAGGGAGACACTGAAGTACATTAAGGCTTGATACAAAATGGAAATCTCCCTCTCCCCCACCTGTGCAGAAAGGTATAGAAGTGTTGTTACCTAAAAGTTGAAGTAGATATGCCAAGCTGTTGTTCTTCTCACACCTCAGTGAAAAGACTTTTTCTGGGGAGAGGAGATTCTCTGCAGAGGGATGAAAAAATCTTTACTATTTCATCATAGATATTTATTAGAATATTCTAGAACTATGTAGTACACAGTTAGCTTTGAACATGTCAGAACTGATAGCTGGATTATGCACCATTGTGAAGAACAAAGAGCATCAGAGGCTTTTGGTGAGTTTTATGTCTACTGGTTGCTGAACAGTACTAGGCAGTGTTGTGTGTGTAAATGTGTGCAGGTGTTGTGCTTCCAAAAAACATATGGTTGGTTTCTATGGGAACAGAATAGTTGGCTAAACTGATCAGATGCAGTATATCTTATCTGAATAAATCTTTGAAAGAAAATGTGAAGAAAAACCAGGCACAAGATATATAGATGCAGATGCAGTCTTCCAGGATCTATGTGAATTAGAGGCAACATGGATTGACCTAGTGAAAACCTCCTACCTTTGGTAAACTAAATAAAAATTATCTAACTCCATGAAAAAAAAAATAGAAACTTACCATGAGGAAAAAAAAAAACCAAGGCCACCAACCTTGTACTGTTGTACATCATTAGAGTTTTTGTCCTTTCCTCACACAAGGTGACCCAATGTTATGTATGCACAGAGAGAGAGAGAGAGACTACACCATAAGATTTTAATAATCCATTTGCTTTTTTGTGCCTGCCATTGAAACATTTATTTTTTTACTTATTGAAATATTTTTTTTTTTGCTTTGAATGCATTCCAGTATTTTTGTCTTTCTACAGACAAGATTATTAAAGCAACCTGGAGGAAGGCAAAATATAGGAATGTAAATTTGGTACTTAAGTGCCCCTTTGTTGATGGGTTGGAGATGTCAGGCCTAAGAAGCCAAAAATGACACAAGAAGTTACTTCAGAGTAGTTTCTTTTATGGTGCTTGCCTATAGACAGGAATCTTGCCAAACTAAAGCACTGTATAATATTAGATACACCCTGTGAAAAAGTATCTGTGTAGGTGAATGGGTGGGTGCATCTCTACCTTCTCCCTTTTCCAAGCTTCTTCTCTTTGCTTCCTTGGAAATAGCCCCTTTCTTCTGCAACTATGAGCTACATTTCAGCACAAGACCTTCCATTTTAATTTTATCTACAAGTCATTATATCTGAATAATTCTATTGCTTATATGTCTGTGGAGTGTCGAACAGCATCCATACTGACAAAAGAGGACATTTGGTTGGTCCCCCATCTCCCACCACCATCAAAGATGGAGGGAATTAGAAGCCCAAATATCTCATGAATCCTTGAATACCATCTCAGACCAAAAGAAATTCAGCTTGCAGGACTGAGGACTAAAAAGAATTGAGAAATTCTTGCTAAAAACTTTTACTGGATTCTTTCATCATGCTGATCAAAAATCAATTTAAGATCTAGTGTGATGTGGGAAATGAAATGCCCATGCCCCATGGTCTTACTCAATTTCTGTTTGTATAAAGAGACTCTGTTATAGAATTTTTCCTTTCTCTTCCTGGTTCCTGTTTCCCCCTTCTGAAATTAACCCTTTAGGCAATGCCTACTCGGATGCATCATGTCAGGAATTGTGCAGAGATCTCCTTGAGCTAACAAGAAGTTGCACAGACAAAAATGGGTACTGAGAGCAGCAAAGTTCACACAGTAACTACAGAGATACACTGAGGTGTGAAAAACAGAATACTTTACTTTGTGGTGTAATACAAAGCACAGTCAAAAATAAACAGTCCAGGTCATACATGTGTAAAGAACAGTTAAACGATAGTAACAGTCCAAGGAGTATTCCAAATACAAAGTCTTCTTCCAAAGGTCAAAATACAGTTGTTCAGGTTTAACACAGTAGCAAACCAACAATAGCAGTACAGAGTAACTAACAGTGAAAAAACAGTGAGAGTAGAGAGAGAGAAACTACGTCCCTAGCTCCCTCTTATGGCCATTGGGAGGCAAACACACCCTTGGCCAATCATCAAATTTAAAGTGATATCATACACCATGGCTTATATATTTCCAACCCAACCAGGTAGGCTTAATCATATGCCTAACACATCATTCTTAACTTACATTGGAAAGCCTGATAAACATTTAATAAACTGACAAAAAAATCACCATAATAACAGTTACTTCTGAAACTGAATACTGACAATCACATTTAAGTGATTGCTAGCCTCAATTGTTGTGTATTTGACAGGTTTGGCTGTTGGGAGACAAACATTCAGCAAATCTAAACATTGGATTGTATGCCTCTACAGGTTCCCTGATTTTGGAAGACTGATCCATCACAAGCTCTTTCAGGGAAACAAGGAGGAAGATTATTTGGAATGTCTCCTTTCTTGGCGCAGCCCCATCTATCAGGTCCAATGTTGCTCTAAAGAATCTCCCAAATCTTTGGAGAAGATTTGGGGAGCCGGGTTGAATGGTGAGGGGAGTTTAATGAAATTAATATTTTCTGCATCTTGATGGATCAAATAGCCTTCTATGGAAAGAATAATGGGATGTAGCAGTTAATTCTTTATAAATGCCCAGTAGGAAGAAATATGAGTGTAGAGCAGAAATGCAATGTATGCTAAAACAAGAATCCCTTTTCATGGTATGTATAGACTGAGAGAGAAGATTTAGACATTTCATTTCTTAACTAATCTAGTAATTTTCATATTCTCTACTGTAATAAGGGAAAAGAGATTTGATTTGTTTGGCCACCTTTGTCAACTTTCCTGAAAGCAAAATCACACACCTTTAAGTTAATAAATAAAAATGGAAAGAAGAAATATGATGTTGTTTCAGAGCTCAGTAATATGCAGGCCCAGTGTGTACCTAAGGTACATTAGGCACTGTCACTCGTTTTATTATTCCCTCTCTTCCACTGACAGCAAGGTTGGAGAAAGAAAATTAATGGAATAATTTTGCTTTTAAAAGTCTTCTGACATTTATTGTTCTGTACTCTATGGTGGCATATTTGAGTACTGGAAAGTTGTAAAAGAAGCAGACATGATAATCGCATTTTTCAAAGCAACTACTTCAGTGTAGCCATACTGCATAGGTCTGTTCTGAAATTCATCACGTAAAACTGTACATTACGTAAATTAGTGTAAATTGTGTATTTAAATTAAAATGTTTAAATTATGTAAATTGTTCCCTGATTAATAGTAAATATGAGTATCTGTGGGAAAGGGTGGGCCAGGGAACACATGCATGATGACATCATCTCACAAACTGGACAAATTATCTTCTTGAACAAGATGTTGGGGTGCAAGCAAGCGAGAGTGGCATTTGTATAATCGTACCATTGTCTGCATGTCATATTTTAGAATCATTGTGGTTTGCTCCAGACGTCAGTGAAGTAATATTTGCTTTGTTTGGTGTATGTATGTTGAGGGAGAGGGAGATTCCCCAAAAGTAATACTCATTAAGTTCATCCATGAGTCTTACTGAATGGGTGTTATTTCTATGGCAGTCCATAGAATTGCAGAATAGTATTTTGAGCAGATGTTATTATGATGATTCCCCAGGACACTTCCCCAGATACCTTTCTAGCTGTCAGCTCAGAGGAGGATGAACCAGTTCCAGGCACATCTGGAGGGGAGCTGATCAATGGTTCCAAGCAGCTGTCTGAGAGGAATTTGGCTGAAGCACAGCTGCAGCAGGGCAGCCCTGAGGCTGCACAGCTGCAGCAGGAGGGGAAAGTGTGCAGCTGCAGCCAGTCAGTGATGAGGAAGTGGAACTGCCCTCTGCAGCTGATCTGAAAAAATGTAGGACAGAAGGAATGTAGGAGCAGAGGTCAGCCAGATTACTCGCGAGGGAAAAGCTTCGCCCTTCTTGATGGGTTACACCAGAAGCTGGCTATTTATCCCAGCAGACAGATGGAGGTGATGCTGGGAACAATGTGTTTTGTTTTTAGCCGTGTGTTTTCTGGTCATTGTGATTCTTGCCTTGCTTTGGATTAACACCGTGCCTTGATTTGGATTGTGCCTTGTGAACTTGGATTTTTCTTGCCTCATGAACCCTCTTTTATTGTGGATTTAATTTTGCCTGGTGGTTTCATTTTGATTGAGAAACTTTCAAGTGCCTTGTGGACTCATTGGCAATTGCTCTGTGGACTAGCATTGGTCTGCTTGTGGCTGCACTTAATTGAGACAGTTCTGGGTATTGCTGAAGAGAGTTACTTGGGAATATTAATAAACCCACTAAAACACAGAAATGTGTATGTGTGTGTGAGAGAGTGAGACAGCACAGTTACTTCCATGTACACATGATGTAAATGAATAAAAATATTGCTTTTATTCATAGTGCAGTGGGTTTTTCCAACTAATAAGAAATGAGAGAATGGGACTTCCGCTGGCGGCGCGGCGCCGAAGACAGCCTCCCCTGGCTGCCCGCGGCTCAGCTGTTTGTTTTTTTGCCCGAAACAGCGCCGATCAGCTGTTCGGGCGAAATTGAAGCCCCCTCCTCGGGAGAAGAGGAGGGGGTGAGGCCCCAGGTAGGGGTAGAGTTCTCCGAGGCCGCCTGAGCTTTGAGCTTGGGCGGCTGAAGGATCGAACTCCCCCGAAGCCTGGGTTGCTCCCAGCTGGCCGTCGTCTCTGCTCCGAACTTCCTGGAGCAGAGCCAGGCGTCTGCGAACCATCCCTGCCTGAAGAAAGGACTATGATTTAAAGGAGCAGGCAGAGCGGTACAAGAGGAAAAGGTGGAGAGATGAAGAGGATTATTTTATTTTACTCTCAAGCTTGATGGACTATGCTTAAAACTTAAAGTGAAAGTGCGTCACAATTGTAAGTAAAAGATGGCGGCTAAACCTCCCCCTAGAACTTTTCGGAGTGCTGGAAATTCTCCGGTGCAACAACAATCATTACTGCAGGCGTTGCATTCTCCTGATGTATTGACATCGAAGGATCTTGAAAAACATACCCAGTTAATCTTGGAGTCAATGGGTGTTAAATTTGCACAGATGGAGGAGAAATTGGAGAACTTGGAGCAGAGAATGGAAGAAAGGATGGAGCAGAAACTTAGAGAGATGAAGGTAGACATTTTGTCCTCAGTGCATAAAGTAGCTAAATGTGTGGAGGTGCTGGATGATCAAGTGGAAGACTTGACTCAAAAGAATGCTATATTAGAAGCAAAAGTATTGGAAATTGAAGATTTAAAAGACAAAATGGATAGCGAACAGAGTTTGGCTCAATTTTACCAGATGCAGTTTGCTGTTAGAATTAGAGGCCTAAAAGAGAATATTAAGGAAGATTTAAAGCAGCTGGTTTCTGAGGCTTTTGAGGGGGTATTGAACCATCCAGCATCTGAAATAAAACAAGGCATGGACAAAGTGTTTCGTGTGAATTCGTGGATTGCTAAGCAGAGAAAGTTGCCTAGAGATGTGGTGGTTTATTTTGTAAAAAGGGAAATTAGAGATGAAGTTATACAAGCTGCCTATGATACTAAAGTTGTGATTGCTGGTCAAGAAGTTTTGGTTCTAAAAGAAATTCCTCCAAAGATTTTAAAGAGAAGGAAGGACTTTATATTTCTTGTGCAAGAGCTCAAGCAAAGAGATATAAGGTTCAGATGGGAGATCCCAGCTGGGTTGAGTTTCATGTATGATGGCAAAAGGTACTGTTTGGGTACTGTGAAGCAAGCGCATGATTTTTACAACAATGTTTTAAAAGCAACCCCATCAACACTTCTGGAAGCTGCAGAGGGATCTGGAGAAGGAGAACATCAAGAGGATGAAGATGGACAGTTAGACGAGAAGGGTACAGCAGGAGATCAAGCTGCAACTCTTTTGGATGATCCTAGAGAACAGAGGGTGACGCGTGCTGCCTTAAAACGCTCAAAAAAGATTAAAAAATAAGACCAGTAGAAATCTATGGAACTTCCACAATATACTTATAGTCAAGTGGTAGTTGTGTTTTTAAGAGTTTTGGGATGATATGTATGGTAACAGAATGTTCAATTTGGAATTAATGGACTGTCAGAATCCATCTATATCATATTCATAAATGGAATGTTTCAAACATTATCCCATGGATTCTGTCATCTCCCGAAGAGAAGAGGATAGATGTGTATTGAACGGGCAATAGGCATTTCAAAGGAAAGGAGAAGCCTTTTGAACTGGGGAAACAAAAGGGGGGGTTAGCATTTGGGTTTTGTCAGCAATAAACAAAAGGGTCCTAACTTCCTCTTTCCCACGAGATGGATGATACGATAATTTGTGTAAGAACTATCTATTATAGCCTATTTTGGCTAGAGAGGTTAATAGGGATAGGTGCTTGTGATGTGTAAGTGAGAATATGTCTAGGTAATAGTGAATTGTGGAAGAACATAGATGGGAATGATGCTAGTTTTCTTTTATTTTAGTTCTTTATACATATTTAGTATTGTTAAGGATTGGTTTACTCTATATAAGCTAGAGAGTGATGGATTTTAGAGTTTATAATTGTTAGTATATGATTGTTTATGATTGCTTTTTAGATATATACCTTGTATTTTGCTCTGGGAAGTCGGGGGGGGGAGGGGGGGAGGAGGGGAAGTAGAGGGGTGGGAGGGAAGAGGGAGAGGGGGAGGGGGGGAGATAGGGGGGAGGTAGGGAGGGGAGGAGGGAGGGGGAAGGGGGGTCTTTCAAAGGAAAATTGTATTTTAAAACTTTTCAATAAAAAAAAAAAAAAAAGAAATGAGAGAATGGATACAATGGAAGCTGAATAGTACAATATTATTATATTCCTCATGGATTATAGTAAGTAGGCAAGGCCAAAAAAAATTGTCATCAGAGTAATTCAGATTGATTAGTTTGATTAATGGCATTTTACATGAAAAACTATGTCTAAAATATTTTTATTGCTTTAAAAATGTGTTCTTAATGACTCTTCGTACTCTTAGTGTTCTTTATTTATAGACCTAATATTTTAAAGTGCACACATAGAAAGATTAAATTTGTCAAGCTGATGTTTGAAAGCTCAGATATATTCATTAGAGAGCTAAATTAGATTGGGGACAAAGCTCATATTGACTATTTTATTTAGTTTTCTGCTTTTTAAAATATTTTTGGAAATACTTAATGTTTTAAGCAATTTTGTCTTCAGCTCAGAGAATTTTGATTATTGAGTGAATTAAAAGAATAATAAATAAGCAAAACTAAGTATAAAGTTTGTGGATAGACCATGTAACCAGTATGGTGAACATTTGAAGATGAGGTCTTCAATATAATATTGAATTAATATAAAGTTAATATAACACTCAGCAAGATAAATCAATGGTCTGCTCCAGGTAGCTTTATACAGTAAATGACTTTATATAGTAACTTTATTGCTAATGACTTTATATACTTCAGGATTATTTCTAATGCACTTTTATCCTGACACTTAAAACTAACTTTTCAGATAGTATTATTTAAAGATGGTGGCTTTAAACTGGCTTAAATAGGATTGTATACAGACTTTTGGAATAAATGGAATCTATTGTTATGATTAATTGTCCTGTTGGTCCTAGATTAATTAAATTAAATTTTGGTCTTAGAAATATCTATAATAAGTGATTCTGATACCATTCTGATACTAAATAATAGCCAAAGATTTTTAACTTTCAGCATCATCTCTAGTACAAAATCTGTGAATATAATAGTTTCATATGTTCAATATTGCTTAAGCTTTACTAATTTAAACCTCAAGGAAACCAGTGTGTCTATTCTAAATTGAGCCTTCTGAGTCATAGGATGAAAGGAAGAAACACGTGTGTATCAGTGGTGGGATTCAAATATGTGAACAACCGGTTCTCTGTGTGGATGCCACTTCCGGAAGTTCATTCTGGGCCTGGGCAACAAAAAAATTAGCTACCAGTTCTGCCGAACTTGTGCGAACCAGCTGAATCCCACCACTGATGTGTATGCTGGTAATGCAAACCAGACTATATTTTTAGGATTGACTGGAAGATATGCAACAGAATTTATCGCTATTACTTTCAGTAATATCTACGTGCATTTATCTTGTAAACTATGGATGTATGTTGTAACCTGATTTTAGCTTTTTAAATATAGTGAGCTTTGCTGGTGTTCACAATGCTATAGAAGTAATTTTAGCTTGTGGAAGCTTGGATAAGAACTAGTAAAAAAAAATAGAATGAGGTAAGGATGCATCATTAACTAAGTGACATACTTGCCAAACCATGAGTAACAAATATAGTTAAAACTGATAGAGAATATCTGCATCTCAGCATTGAACTGTGGGGTCCTTGGTGCTATCTGAGCTTGGTGGTTTTCTTGCAGATGTTTCATTACCCAAACTAAGCAACATTATCATCAATTAAAACTTCACAGAAAATGCTAGAGTGCTCTGGTGTATGAATTCCCTGGAAACTAACTGGTTAAATATGAGTTGGCATTTTTAAAAATAACAATATTCCTTTCACTCATATATAGACTTCACTATTACTCATATTTCTAAACTCTCAAGCAGTCCTTTATGCAGCACTGGGCTTGGGAAAGGGGGACCAGCAAAGGGGAAAAATAAGCATTCAATATGTTTCAAGGAAATCTTAGTTTTCAGAAATCTTCTATTTTGTCAGTTTTTCACAAGGTCAATGTCTGACTCACTGTTTAAAATTTGCATGTTGTTGCCGGAATGTAAGTAGGATTTTTATAAATTTAAATTCTGATAAAATTCAGCAGTTGGTTAAAGGCCTAGTCTGTTTATTTTGCAACCCTGAATGTCATGCAAAGAGAAAGTTTGTGGAGAAAATTACAAAATCTGAAAGTAAGTGGAATAGAGCCATGGTTGCCAGCTTCATAAGGTAACAGAACAACATTGTATGACTATCCTTCCGGATGTGTTGCAGCTGTTAGCTTCAGTGAATATTATTGTTTCAGAATTTATATCTTGGTAGCTTTGACAAACTATTTCAGAATACTTGTATTTCTGAGAGGAGCTGATGCTGTATCTTATCTCTAGGCTCATATTTCAATGACAGTGACAGCTGCTATTTTTGAATGCTTTAGTTTCGCAGGCATTTTTCAGTTGGTACTGCTTAAGGTGGTTAAAATCAACATATATTTGCATGGAATATTCAACAGGCAAATAATTTTAGCAGGCTTCAATCACCAACAAGAATTGTGCCTCATGAGTGAAACTTAAAAAAAAAAAAGTAAAGAGGGTAACGCTACAGATCAAAATATACAATGTACAGTACAATAACAAATGCACAATCTGCTATTAATTCAAAGGTATGCCTTTGCCAGTGCTGACTTACTAGAAACAACTAGCTTGATACCTTGATTCATACCCTTTTCCCAAACAACTGGTCTACTAGGCTTGAGGGACAGCTGATTGAAAATTTCATTAAATTACTTTATAAAATCAGCAATGCTTGGCTGGATCTTGGTCATAACAAACAGAAATCAGTACACCAATTATACATGGTACTCTTCAAGAATGCTTGGTGTGAGGTGAAAAAAAACTAGAGACCCAAGTCATGTTTAGATTATATAAGAACATGAGGCCAGGTCATTACTATTTGATCAGTTCCACATTTCTTCTTAGGGACGTGGTGACTCAGTGGGTTAGGATGCTGAGCTTGTTGATCAGAAGGTCGGCAGTTTGGCGGGTCAAATCCCGAGGGCCGCGTAACAGAGTGAGCCCCTGTTACTCATCCCAGCTTCTGCCAACCTAGCAGTTTGAAAGCACATTAAAATGCAAGTAGAAAAATAAGGACCACTACAGTGGGAAGGTAACAGCATTCTGTGTGCCTTTAGTGTCTAGTCATGCTGGCCACATGACCACAGAGACGTCCTCGGACAAGCGCTGGCTCTTCGGCTTTGAAACGGAGATGAGCACCGGCCCCTAGAGTTGGAAACGACTAGCACACATGTGCGGGGGAACCTTTCCCTTTCCCTTTACATTTCTTCTTATCAGATCCTCACAGTCTTCCAGACTGATAATAAAGACCAGTGTAGAAAATAACAGTATGTTTATTTAGGGAGACAGAAATACAGTGTCTGATTTTAAAGCTTTTTAAAATGTTTTTGCCCATAGCTCTTCTCACATGTATCTCTGGGTATTATGTTCAAATCTGTAGTTAACTAGATGTTAAAGTTTTTCTCCAATATTTTCTACCTTTCTGTTGTTTATTTGTGTTTGTGTGTGTGTGTGTGAATCCTATTATGCTGCAACCAAATAAAGTGCAGTGTCTCTATTTAATCAAATGCTATGGATCTCATCTTATTATTCATTGCCTTGTCAGAAAAAGAGCAATGAATGAGAATGAGATTTGGGAAGTTGTTGCCAATTGAGATGACAAGTACTAGACTAAATGGAATCCATTCCAGGCACTTTCACATGTTCAGTCCAAGATCCAACTAAATATTTATATAATAATTCCACCTTTTTAGTTAACTTGAGTTTTATGTTCTACAGAGTACACCTTAAAGTAAATTCTAACTACTTTTCTTTAATACCACCCATTTCCATATTATTCTTTCTCCTTGTTTGGGCAATTAAAAGACAAATCCTCAAAGAAATAACATTTTGCACCTCTGAAGTATTGTTTGCATATGGCTAGCTTAATAAGACATAACATTTAGGCTTCATTATATTGAACTGTGTTAGTTGTTGGTGCCTTAGAGCACAATAATACATAATTTTGTATTAAGATATCTGTGCTCAGTTTTCTTTAGTAGTGTGGCAAACATATGTTATAAATTAGCACTCATTTTGAAACTTCAGTGAATGCACAGATTACATTTACACTTCAAAGTTTTGCTTAGCTTTTTGAATATAAATGTAGAAATCCTTACCTTCTATAAGAAAAGACAGAATCAGGGTTGTTGTTGTTTTTCCCCATCCCCCCAAATGGCATCAGAAGTCAATACAAAAGGCAAATGAAGTTCTTCCATACTTTCCACAGCATGTTTTACTTGTTGGGATTGGTGCTTGTCTTCTAACTGGAATAAGAACATTGAATAACATATTTAAGGAAAGCCAAAACTTTATTGGTTGAAATCCAGGATTGCTGCAGATAATAAACTCTTTTGGTCTTCAAGGTATCATGGGCAATCCTACACAGGAGGGATGTGTGCATTATTTGATGTGATACTTTGTGATTTTTTTTAAAAAAATAATTTTATTGAAGTCTTTAATGTTCTCCTTCTCTGGAGAGCTTTGAAGGACTGGTTTATTCCCTGATTTTCTGTTCCCTACAGTGGTCATCATCTCTGCTCATTCATGTAGGTGTCTTTAGTCAGTCATGATTCACAGTGGAAGCCTGAGGTGATGATTTTTTTTTATGAAAGTTCAAACAAAGCATTCCCTTGGAACTGCTTTGAAAAACAAGATGGCCCTCTCACTTTGAAGACCTACACATTGCCAGCTTCTCCTAGGCTCTTTGATGTAAACATCCATGTTTTGATAAATGTTAAGTCACTTACACAAGCAAGGTGATCTCATGTCATGCTCAGCATGAAAGTTGACCAGGAAACAATGATTTGTCTTACTATTTCTCCTGGCAGATATTTTGGATCCAAAGTTTGATCCAGTTTTCCATCTACTCAGTCTGGAAGATAATACAAGTTGTCCACAATAAGCCTCTCCAATTAGAGAACATGGATCTCTTGAAATTATTGTAGTTTAGGTAGGCAGAATACACTCTGACTCAGTAGACTACAGTCCATGGAATGATATGACCACTATCACCTCAGCTGCAGAAAATAGCTCAAGTTAGTGTTATATATTTCAGCTTTACATTCTACAATGCAGTATAAGGAATGGTCAATGTCAATATAGATACAAAATCTCACAAACCCAGTGGAGATTAATCCTACCCCCCCCCCCAAGAAAAGGATTTGGCTCAATTGAAGAGGACAATTGTTTTAGTGAGAAGATAATTTTAATTCAGCACTTAGTTTTAAAGCAATGCCACAAATGGATGAACTAGCTGGCCACCTTTTCTATCTTTTGAACTGCCACATTCCAACTTCGAAATCATTTACATTTGGCCAAGAAAATTTTGCAACAATACTTTATTATTTAAGTTTATTATATTCCACTAAATTCAGATTTTTATGGATTTGGTTGTCTAGCTAATTTTCTTGGCAAGGCTTGGCATAATTCTTTCTTCAACAAGCTTTGTAGGGTCAGTTGAAAGCTAGGGTATACTAGGATGCTGCAAACTATATGTCAGAACACTCTCCCACTATGCTGGACTTTGGCCCAATTGCTATAGCCATTTCAAGAGAGGGATTGGGGGCTAAATAGAAAAGGCAATAACTTCACTTCTGTAATTCAGAATAGGAAACTAATAGGCTATTTCTCCAAGTTAAGTGACTTCTCTCCTCTCCTCTCCTCTCTAGCCAAAAGAGGACAAGTCTGCTTTGAATGGCAGACTCATTTTATTGTTTATTGCTTTCTTGGTCATTCTGTTCTATTCTTCATTGCTCAGATGGTGGTGAGACACATTTATTTTTGACCCTACAAAGTAATAACTGGATACTTTCCATACAGGTCACCCAAGTCTCTTAAAACTGAGCAGGGAACAACCCATTTTTAAAAAGAGAAATCATCTTTACTATATGAAACAACAGTTTTTCCTCTTGAGGAAAGGGTTATTATCTGAGTCCAAAGAAGGTGTCTATTACTTTAGAGTTTAAAAACCCACACATTGTTTCTAGGGGAGAGAAGCAATTACTTTTTACTGCTGTGCTCAGCATGGAAACATTTGAGCAGGGGAAAAAATATGTTCCTTTAATCATGTTTTGATATCTATAGTTAAAAATAGCTTCTGATAACAAATAGAAAATGCATGTAAAATCTGCATGGAGATTGAAAATCTATAATAGGAACAACTAATATTAACAGATTAGTAGACAATTAAGGAATTTTCCACACATCTATAATATTTTAAAAGTACTGGTGTATATGTATGATTAAAATGTAAGAATTTAGAAACTGATAAAATCACACTTTTCTACATCTGAATTTTGAAAAAAGTATGAGTTATTTTCTGATCCAGTTTGATACCATACAAGTGTGGAAGCAAATTGCTCTGCTGATGTTCTGAGTGTGCAGATCCAAGATCTAGAATTGTTTTCATTTTTTGGGCAAAATATTTATTGTTTTTTTTGCAAATCAACTGCTTGAAGAGTTTCCATTTATGCTCTGCTTGGAAAGAAGGAAGGAAGGAAGGAAGGAAGGAAGGAAGGAAGGAAGGAAGGAAGGAAGGAAGGAAGGAAGGAAGGAAGGAAGGAAGGAAAGGCTATACTAATGTTCTCAAATCCATTGCCCTACTTTGGGATAATTCTTAATATTTTCAGGCAGTCTGACATAATAGAAGTTAGAAGCTTTTGAAGTTTTGCATCCAATACATCTGAAGGGCACCAGGTTGGGAAGGCTCATAAGTATGGTTTGCTTCAAATAATATATATTCAGTAAGGATTAGTATATCTCAAAATCTAGGTATGAATTTTATATTTAAAATATAAAAAAACTAGAATTTAGATTTTTACTTCCTATTCATGGACATTTTTTCCCCTTCTGTATTATTGCAAAGTTTGTTTTCCTAGGTTTTATTTTGGTTGCATGTACTTTTCCCTGGTGTTAAGTTTTGACTGCCAAAATAGTAAAGTTCAAAAGAAAAATATATATCAGTAAACATGTTTTAGTCTATACTGTCTTCTATAAAACAATGATTTTTTTTAAAAAAGTGAGACTGTCAAATCAGTGCTTGAAATGTTTTGACTGTTTCCTGGAATAATTGACAGAAATGGCCATGCTACGTAAGATATTTCTTCTTAACTCTGCTAGTAGATATTTAAATATCTCTTTGCCCCAATAGAATAGTCTGTGATTGACTAAGAATGTTTTGAAAATGGAAGGAATCAGAATGCTGAAATATTGATTCTGTGCCATCATCATAGCTCAATGTACTAATCAATATGACTTTTATTTTTATTTTTTATTTTTTCATTTTTTGGTACCTTCAAATCAGTCAACTTCTGCCAATTATCTGGACATGTCCTTGTTTTCTGGCAAGATTTTTCAGAAGTGGTTTTTTCTTATATTCTTCCTAAGGCTGAAAGTGTGAACTGTCTGGCAGGTGAATTCAATATTGAAGAAGCTCCATGTTTTAAATATGATTATGTTTTTGTGTTCTTTTCTATTATGTATAGTTTTTAACTTGCTGTATTTTATAAGCTATCCTGGAAGCTTTGACTATTGGTTGGTATAAAAAATAAAGCAAGCAAATAATAACATGTTTTTACGTATATAACAAACAAATATAAATCATTGTAGAGCCAACAATTATGAATCAAGCTCATCTTCTTGTTATTTCATATATTTTTCTTGGCAACACTATAAAAGTGATTTGTCACTGACATCTTGTAGGATTTTTTTTTAATTTACCAGTCTTAAAGTCCTGAGATTTCATGTTGGTGGATAACCAAGTAATAACCAGGTCTAGCCATGATTCTCTCTTCAGAACTTTCAGAGTTAACTAAGGACTGCCTACCATTTGCCATGCAGATTTATCATGTCAAGACTGCTTTTAAGAATAAATGCTGCAATCAAGGAACTAACTTTAAAAGTTATATAAAAGTTAAAGTATTCCTCCAAATATTAAAGTTAATTAACATTAAGGTAAATTAGAGTTCTACTACTCAGGGAAAACCTTGAATAAATAAATAGGTCTTCAAAACTGGCAATGAGGTGATACTGATACATTTTTATAGGCTGCAGATTCGGTAAGAATTGAGACTCTTCCCTTTGTTGAACAGCTGAAACTTAAAATAATTTAGTCTACTAAAAGCTTTAAAATGAAATAAAAAATAGGAGTATATAGGAGTTAGTACAGGAGTATGGGAATCTTCCATTCATCAGTTAAAATATAACTATCTTCAGCCCAACATAGTCATCAAGCCTAGTCATTGATAGACAAAGCCAGCATATAAATAAGTGCAGCAAACAAGTCCAACTTATTTGGATTGTCTGTAGTTGATCTACCACTTAAGATGGGTTGAGAAGAAGGACACAGTCATGTTGAGCTTTTCTAAAAGAAGAGAACCCAGGAGTCTTTCCTAAAGACAGTGCTTTGGGTTTGAGGGGACTTTCAACATATCTAGATGACTTATTTCCCTTCCTAATTTTTTTTCCTTAATAGATTGCAGTTTGTTCACCTTCAAATAATCCCTCTACCAAGTCAAAAGAACTGTTAGAACAAAGTAAAATTAAGGACAAGAAAAAGGGCAATGATGCTGGATGAGAGAAATCAAAAGGATTAACAAAGAAGATAGGTGTGCAACCAAAAGGTAAATCAGGGACCAGCAATTATGGTTCATGACCGCTGAGACCTTAATTCTAGGAACCTAATGGTCACTTGATTCCGGACATGACTAGAACAACTTCTGCTATGGTTTCTGCACATAATGGAAGGTGAAAAGTTTCCTCAACCATCTGACTCTAAAATAGTCAAGCAAGAAAGTAAGTCTTTTCAAAAGCAGAACTGATTGGAACTTGAAAGGACCACTCCTGGATTTGTTCAGAGAATCAAATGGGTTGCAAGGGAATTGTTTAAATTAGTAGGGCTTAAGCTTAGTTTTGGACTTGGATGGACTCCAGAAGATGGTAGAGGACAGGAAGGCCTGGAGGAACATTGTCCATAGGGTCGTGATGGGTCGGACACGACTTCGCAACTAACAACAACAACAAAGCTTGGTTTCCAGATATAGAAGATAACATTTAAAATTAGTACATAATAATACACATTTATCAGACCTAACTTTGTTGTGCCCATCCTGGTTATAATCCCTTTTGCCTGGAAAGTTGTTTTGGTTTCTTTCTCTTCTCTGTGAGTTTCTGACAGCTACTTTGTTAATATTATTTTGATACTGTGTCTCTTTTAGATTCCAGTAATATTCACACCAGAGCCATATGGATTGGGGTTTAAAGCTCCCCACTGCGTAGCTCGCTACATCGCATCTGTAGACTCCAACCAGTTCCAGTGCCTGCTGCCATATGGTGTGCCAAGCTCAGTGTAAAATGCTTCCTGTTCTCATTCCTGAGGTCATTATTAAAATTACCACTGTCCAATTTGTGAATTGTAACCAAATAGCTTGGGGGATGGAAGGGAAAGATAGCACCTGTTATTTCCACATCTTTTCATTTGTTGTATCTGAATCTCATCCACAATTATTTTACTCTGTTAGCTTGTTATTTGCATTCGGTCTTGATAAATAGTTGTGTTTTTGTCACTGTGACGGTCAGTAATATACTGCATATTAATCCCCTTTGTGATTTGAAACACGCTTTTAAAACTGATAATCCTCTAACTATTCTGGGGGTCTCCATTCAAGTTATAAGAAACTCATTGGTGCAACCTACCCAATAGGATTGCTGAGGAGATAAAATGAAAGGCAATATCTACATAGGCAGCTTTCAGCTCCTGGAGAAAAAGTAGGATAAAAATCTAATAAATACATGCATGCACACATTCATACAAACCCATCAGTCTGGGGTGGGGATATGCAACATTTTGAAAAATGCAGAAAAGGAATAAAACAAAATGAGCGAAAGGAATTAGAGGCATAAGAAAATAAATATAATATTGTTAAATCTAGTTTACACCACTACCCACTATATCTTTTTATCCTTGCAAAGATCAGCTTCATATACCATTGCATACATTATCTTTCATTCTTTAAATTCCTTATCTTTCACTGATCTCATCAGTTTCATCCAACGATGACTTTCTTAGTCTTCTGCTTCTTCTTAATTCATTAAACCTTCTTGTTTTTACACACACACACTTAAAAACACCATTCCCATCTCATTCAATTTACTTTTATATTTCTCTTGAAAGACCTATCCTTGAGATTCAAGGTGCTGGTAATGGTCTTTAAAGCCCTACATGGCATGGGTCCGGAGTACCTTAGGGATCACCTGCTGCCGGCATCAACTTCCCTCCGCCCTGTGCGCTCCCACAGAGAGGGCCTCCTCAGGGTGCCCCCGGTCAGAGAATGTCATCTGGTGGCCCCCAGGGGGAGGTCCTTCTCTGTGGGCGTGCCGGATTTGTGGAACCGTTTGCTGGTTGAGCTCCGGATGGCACCTGACCTTCGTTCCGATGCGATCTGAAGACCTACTTGTTCGAACAAGCTGGCCTGGCCTGATGGGTGATGGGTTTGGGTTTTATTATTGTTTTAATGTATTTTAACTTACTGCTGTAAGCTTTTGGGCACCCTGTTTAATCTCTTTTAATTTTTGTATTCTTGTATTTTTGTATGTTTGCCCTGTTCACCGCCCTGAGTCCTTCGGGAGAAGGGAGGTATACAAATAAAATTATTATTATTATTATTATTATTATTATTATTATTATTATTATTATTATTATTATTATTATTATTATTATTATCCTTCATTTCCATTTAACATAGTAGGCAGAAGCCTGTTCATATGCATAATCATTTTTACTCTTTTCAACAAATATTCCCTTGTCCTAATAGAATAACTGAACAGAGTAACTAATATACCAGCCTTATCTTTTTACCAGCATTTGCAGATCTTATAATGTTCTTAATTTCACTAATTATTCTATTAATATATAAATATACATCTATCTGATCTGTTTTTAGTTACACTCTAATATAACCAGAAACATTCCTTATATGATTAATTCCTATACACTTTATACAAGGAAGTGGATATCACATAGTCTTGCCATACCCCATACTCAACATTTATCCATTCATATTAATACATTGTTCATCTATATTGTTTTCTGTGCTCTGATCAAATAGCTAATTAAAAATTGTAGCTTGTATTTAAAAGCCTGGCTATAGCACATATGACATTCAAATTTGCCTGTGTCACTGAGGCTTGACAAAACATTGGAAAAAAATGTGGAAGAAGGGAATGGCAAACCATCCCCATATTAATGCCAAGACAATTAACATCCATGTTTAGAATGCCACCAGGAGTCAAATGGCAGATATAACAGAAATATATTCAGGGTATGCCTTCCTTAAGAATGATTATTGTGAATTCTCTAATTTAAACAAAGAGAGAGAGAAAAAGCCATAAGCAGGGCATTCTTGATGGAACTGGTGGTTCCATGCCATCATCATGTTTTAATTCTTCTCTCCATTTTTACTTTGCCGCTTCTTCATGAGTTTTAAGGCAACATTCAAAAATCTTACAGAAGAAACAGAAGAAAATACTGTGTGACTGCAGACCACATAATGAAGCAACAAATCATTGTGGAAGTAGTAGGAGATGACCAAGTAGTAGGAGATGACCAAGGGAAGTGGTCAAATATATCATCAGTCAAGAGATCTAAGTCCAGCCCACCTTGAATTCCCTTGACTCTTATCTACCGCCCATTTGCTTTGGCCATCAGAAGCACAGATTCTTGTAGAGCACTTATGCCTGCAAAAAATATTTATACCCTTTTGATCTGCCTGGATCTTCTGATTTCTCTGGCACTTGATAGTCATTTACTTACTGCTGGATATCTATCATTGCCATGTGACATCAAGATCACATCATTTTATACAATGGGAAACCCACACCTATGTTCACTAGGCACTCCCTTTTTTCTGCATAAAAAGGTAAAGGTAAAGGTTCCCCTGCACATGTGTGCTAGTCGTTTTCGACTCTAGGGGCCGGTGCTCATCTCCGTTTCAAAGCCGAAGAGCCAGCGCTTGTCCGAGGACATCTCCGTGGTCATGTGGCCAGCATGACTAGACGCCAAAGGCGCACGGAATGCTGTTACCTTCCCACTGTAGTGGTCCCTATTTTTCTACTTGCATTTTTATGTGCTTTCAAACTGCTAGGTTGGCAGAAGCTGGGACAAGTAACAGGCGCTCACTCTGCTACGCGGCACTTGGGATTCGACCTGCCAAACTGCCGACCTTCAGATCGACAAGCTCAGCGTCCTAACCCACTGAGCCACCGCGTCCCTATATATCAATAGACCAGATGCAAGTCACAACAAAAACAAAGCAAGCCCTTCCACAATTAAAAACACTTGAATTTGTTTCACAGCCATGCTGTCTATTAGGCATCAGGCTCTATTCAGATGTTTTTCTTCTTCCATGATTTCTTTTTAACCTAATTGGGGTCATGACCTAGCGGAACTTATGATCCATGAGACAATTCCACCCTTTCCACAACAAACCTCCATTTGCAATGTTCTTGTCTTAAAAAGAGATGACTCAGTGTCAGGCCAGGAAACATCTTGTAGGAGATGACCAGGCTGAGCCTGAGGGAAGGGGGTCAAACACATCATCAGTTATGAGTCCCTGCGCACCCACAAAACATCTAAGTCCAGCCCACCTTGATTCTTAACTTCCCCACTAATTTCCCTTAAGCTTACAATAAATCTTTATACATATTCAAACTTCATGGATCTCCTGATTTCCCCGATGCTTGACACATCTATAAGAAGGGGACTAAGGTCAGTTTTCTTAACTGAGCGGCAGAAGGCAAATGACTCCTCCAAGGTCTCATGGTATTCTGTCCTGGGAAACCAATTTTTTTCTTTGGCTCTGAATTGTCTGAAATGTTAAGGAATGAACAGATGTATGGAGAGTGACTCCATGAAAACTAAGCATCAATTAAATATTTTCTTTCATTACATTGCCTTTTTTCCTCTCGGAATATTGCCTTGTTTTCCAAGTATAGAAATGTTTGTGTACATAAATCTGTCTCATTGCTTCTTTCCCAGCCCCTTAATTTTTGTAACATGTTGCCTTCCAGGTTTTGCATTAGAATCACAAATTTCTTTTTTATTACATCCCAGAGCATCTTAGCTAGGCTTCCTGCTGATCCCAGTGTGATCAAATGCTTGTTACATTTTAATCACTGTTGAGGATTTTCTTTTAATTACACAACACACACATACACACGCACATACACGTACACAAATATTTCCAGATTTCTTTAAACAACATTCATTTCACCTCCTTCTGTAAATATAGTACTCTTAAGCTCACCAATGAAAAATGTAATTTTGAAAAGAAGAAGAAGCAAATTATGGGGGAAGTGTTGCAGATTTTTTTTTAAAAAAAGTTTGCTTTCTGTCCTGAAATAAAAATCAGAGGCTAGCACTCCTATCTCCCCCTCCTCACCCACACACACTTTTTCTTGTTCAACCTAATAACAATTTAGTCATTAAACGTATGGGATTCTAATTGGAAAACAAAAAGCAAGATACGTTAAATACAATAGTCACAGGGAACATCCAGCTGGGATGAATCCCTTCTCTATCTTGCTGGCTTGGAGAAAAGCCACATAAAGGACACCATCTTTGATATATATATATTTTTTACATAAACTGGCAATAGGAGATCTCAACAATTGGCACTTTAAACCAGACTATCTCATCAAGTCAAATTCAAAATAAAATAGCTGTAGTACTGCCTTAGGTGCAGGAGGGCGGATAAAGAGATTAGCTACGGCAATATAATCACTTCAGAAGAAAAACAGCTAATTACTTCTTAATTACACATTCCAATACTTCCAGTAAGCTTAAAGGAGTCCTGGCTGGCAGAGAAAAACCAGACGTCGGCCTGTATTTGGTGGAAAGGTCCTGATTCTAGGATAATAGTGCATTTGGAGTGAGAATAAAAACCTTACAACATGATCAGATGCTACCAGGTTACACTGAGCAGAACAACTTTGCCTGCCAAGGTCAGAGCCAACCTTTTGCATAATAAGGTAGTCCTAGACTGAAAACACAATGAGGTAGTCCTCAACTTACAACAGTTACTCAACAGTTACAACAGTGACCATTTGAAGTTACAGTGGCAGTGGAAAAAAAATGACTTATGAACATTTTTCGCACTTATGAGCATTGCAACACTGCAAGTCATTGCAGGTCACATGATCAAAATTCAGGCACTTGGCAGCTGACTCATGTTTATGACCGTTGTAGGGTCCCAGGGGGTCAGGGATCCCCCTTTTGGCAACTTTCTGACAAGCAAAGTCAATGGGGAAGCCAGATTCACTTAACAACCATGTTACTAACTCAACAACTGTAGTTTCACTTAACGACTGTTGCAAGAAAGGTCACAAAATGGGACAAAATTAATTTAACATCTATCTTGCTCAGCAACAGAAATTTTGGGCTTGGCTGTGGCTGTAAGTCAAGGACAATCTTCTGTATACATGCAGATTGGATTCTCTCTGCCCCCGGGGACTTTAAGACCTTAGAAAGCACAGAGACATCCTCTAATATGAGCAAAGTATTCAGTGAAGCGCTAAGCTCTGGTCCAAGTATTTCAGTTCTTGTCATTGGGTAGATTAAAGATAAATGGATCACTTACCTGTTCCAGAAAGCAGTCAGGGCCAGCCTTTCAAATGCCTTGTCAAAGTGTGTATAACTGCCTTTGTAATATCTTTCTATCATGCAGAAGGTAAATGATTTTTACAATGTCTTTGGCTTTCCCATACTTGATTTTGTCAGGCTGACAGCAGGCGGCTCCCTCTGAAGCAAACATATAACAATGTGTGTCTTATTGCATATGTCTCGTGGTAAAAGGCAGAGTCAAACCAACTGTGGGACGTGAGTGGCCAGCGACAAGCAAACATTGATAAAGCTGGTTTTTTTTATCCAGTTTTGATCCCATCTCATACAACAATGATGAGGATGAAAATCGTTAAGTATTCTGCTAAGCAAGAAGGATATTAGTGACAAGAACACTTAAAATAGCTCTACACAGTAGTGGGATTCAGCTGGTTTGCACCACTTTGGCAAAACAGGTAGCTAATTTTTTGTTGCCCAGGCCCAGAATGGAATTCTGGAAACACTCTCCACACCACTGGCTATACATCTATTGATAATCACTGACACCAGCTTGTTCTAATGTTCTTTTCACAATATATACAGTAGTAGTAAGATAGGAGAAGTATAAATAAGCATCATGCCGAATCACTGAGATCCGCTTATTTGGAATTGTTGGTAAAATACTGACCTGAAATTACTGTCACCAACAGAGGTTTTGTAACATTGTGTTCCAGCAACATTGAAAAATGAAGCAAAGGATTCATTTGTGTAACTGTTTCCCTCACTGTCAGTGTGCTAAATAACGAGAGCTCAGTTGATGACTCCATATCTTCCTGAGAAGTTTGACTTTATGAACACAAGACATCAAAACCATCTGAAAGGTCCACGAGATAGACTTGAGGTTCTTGCTATTTCTTGATTACTGATTTTATGCATTTTTTTTCTACTACTGATTCTTAAACAGCTTGAAAGTCAGTGGTGGGATTCAGCCAGTTCGCACCCCTTCAGCAGAACTGGTAGCTAATTTTTTGTTGCCCGGGCCCAGAATGGACTTCTGGAAGTGGCATCCACACGGAGAACTGGTTGTTCACACATTTGAATCCCACCACTATTGAAGGTGTATGCTGAGGAGGCGTCCAAACAGACAACATTTCTCTTTTCTACTGATTGACTTCCTAGGCTACTAAAATACATATAGTGCCAACAGGGTGAAATTTTCAAAAGCTTAGGTTTTCTAGTGACTTCCATCTTGCCACACATCCAAATAAGTCAGAACAAGTTAAATTAAAGGATTCTCCTTTTCCTGATTCCTCCTCTCGTCTCCTCTCCTCTCCTCTGTTCTAATCTCCTCTATTCTACTTTACTCCTTTCAAAATTTGAATAAACACCAACTGGTCTGATGGAAGTAAAACACTGATTTTTTTTCCCTTGGAAATAAGCCATCAAAGATTATCTCAATTCAAGAATAGTAGGGACAGCAGCAATTTTCACCTGGAATTTTATCATAGTATTTATGCTAAGCTAGCCAGCGACTTAATTTATAATGCCATTTTACTTTACCATTGTTGTGTTATAATGTAAAACATGTCTTCTGAATCAAAAAGACATTTCAACCATATCAACTGAAGATAACAATTGGCAAATTAACATTTTTTAAAAATCCTAATAATAAAGTGACACTGAGAGAACTAGACCTGGTTTCTGGGTTTCTTCTCTGCTGACGAATTAGCCCATAAATTTACTTTCTTTGATTTTTTGGAACTCTGTGCTTCTTCTACAACACTCAAAAGTGTTGCAGCTTTTTGGGAGTTCAGACTTCTTTGCTATGTTTATTTTTAAAATAAAGTATTATTTTAATTTTTTAACATTTAACAAATAACAATCATAAAAGTGACAGCTGTTGATGTAAAACAAGTTACAACAAAATTGACTGAGATTTTTCACTTTGCACGAACTCTAAAGAAAAAAAGAAAGAGATTCAACATAAGCAAATTGAAAGGAAAACAAGAAGCAAGAGAGTGATAAAAGCACGAAACAAGCCTGCCTCCTGGAGTCATGGATACCCAGTCATTAGAAACTTTCAAACGACTTTCATTTGACACCAGGGGATTTGAAGTTTTCTGCCCTGTGGAGGTTGGACAAAAAGATTTTCGAGATCATTTCCAACTATGTGATTATAGAATTCTGCAATTTTACAATTCTACTTGATACCTATTCCAACTGCACTATCATTGAGCATCAGGGGCTTCCCATAGCAATAGCACTTATATATCGCTTCATATTGCTTTACAGCCCTCTTTGGGTGGTTTACAATATCAGCCTATTGGCCCCAACAATCTGGGTTCTCATTTTACAGACCTTGGGAGGAGGGAAGGCTGAGTCAATCTCGTGCCCCATCAGGGTCAAACTCCAGGCTATGGGCAGAGTTTGCCTGCAATACTGCGTACTAACCACTGTGCCACTAGGGCTCCTTCCCATCAAACACAGGCATGGGTTTGTTTAATTTCACTAAGATTTGTCTTCAGAATTCATATTATTACATTGGTATCTGTAGTAATTTGAGCAAACCAATGGGACACACCAAAGGTGCTCCACAACTTAGAAAATTATGTATTTCTGTGTAACCCATTTCTCTTTTGTGAGGTGCTTCAAAAGTCTGTTTCAATCAATCTTTTGTCAAAGCTTTGTTTAGATGTATTTGATTGTATAGCTGAAGTAGTGAATCTGTGGCTCTGTAGATGCTCTATTGCTCCCATCATCCTTCATTATTGAACTTGCTGACTGTGACTGCTGGGAATTGTAGCTCAGAAAGATTTGTAAGGCCACAGGTCCCCCTCTCTACAAAGTATAAAGCTGCCCTGTCAATTTACTACTCAGACAAATTTCCATGCAGCTTAGCAATATCTTTGGGAGCAAATACATTTTTGATAAACACTTATTGAAAGTAGATGGATTAAATTAGAACTTTTTTCAACTCTCCCATGTTGTTGTTGTTGTTGTTATCATTATTTTGTTTTCATTAGCTATTAATTATTAATTAATTATTCATTAGCTATTATTAATTCATTAGCTTCCAGTGCTTTAAATGATATGCCATTTCTAAAGCTTCATGCTTATGATTACATACACAGCAATTTTTGGGATATTCTTATTAGGACTGTAATATTACTGAAGGAAGGAAGGAAGGAAGGAAGGAAGGAAGGAAGGAAGGAAGGAAGGAAGGAAAAAGGAGACCAATATGTGATGCTCTTACAAGTAGTCCTCAACTTACAATAGTTAATTTAGTGACTATTCAAAGTTACAACATCACAAACAAAAGTGACTTATGACCATTTTTCACAGTTGCAGCATTCCTATGGTCATGTGATCAAAATTCAAACAGTTGGCAACTGACTCATATTTATGACAGTTGCAGTGTCCCAACGTTTTGACAAGCAAAGTCAATGCGGAAACCAAATTCACTTAACAACCATGTTACTAACTTAACAACCGCAATGATTCACTTAAGAATTGTGGCAAGAATGGGGCAAATGGGGCAAAACTCATTTAACAAATGTCTCACTTAGCAACATAAATTTTGGGGTCAGTTGTGGTCATAAGTTGAGAATTACCCATATTCTATTGTGATACTTGTTGTGATATGTTGTGCTAGTCTGTCAAAGACAGCTACGAATCAAATCATTGGTTTCATGCAACTGTATAATCAACATATACAGACTTCCAACCTAATGCAACATCCCATCCTGGAATTTTACAGAGAGTAATGCATTTGCTTTTACAATAAATATGCTGCTACTGCATAACATTAAATGCTAGCAGACACTATGGTGACATTTGCATATATGATTTCTATGCTGCCATGCTATTCCATATCTTGTCTGGAAATATTGAGATGTCGTCTTTCTCTATCCAGCTTAGTTATAAAGGTGGAATGGAGGCTGATCTGCACAAAGATGTGACTTGATAAAAGTTAGGACATGGTGTGTGAGAAAGACAATGCTCTTTATATTGATGGTCCTGATGCAGCGTTCATTTGTGAACATTGACAAACCTGTGCAATCATTCCAGAGAATGCAGAGTGCTTCCTTTGGACAGGAAGGGAGGTAATTACATACTGCCTGACATGCAATTTTCCTTCAGCGTCAGAACACAGATCTATTTACTTTCTTATCTGCAATTCTCCTCTTTTTAATGCATTTTTGTGGGGCCAGAAAAGAAAGGAGCCAATGTCTTTCTCTTTAAGGAGAGCTCTACTTGAAGACAAAAGTGCTGCCAACCCAGATTCTTCTGTCATTCTGTTCCTAGCCATTTTATTGCTTGTGTCATGTCAGCATTTACCCACAGGTCACATTACTGTAGCTACACACTCACCCTATCTCTGTGAATCTCTAGTAGCTAAATGCATTTCTTAGCCCAGCACAGTGATCTCAAAATTATCTGTCCAAATGACACAATTTGCTTTTGACATATTTGCCCCCACCACCACCACCCCCGCAAAGATCTGAAAATAAAAGCATGAGGCCAGTCAATGCAGAGAGCAAAGTAGACATGGTGGTCACTGCTAAAAATCCTAGAGATAGGGAATCGATGGGATAACAAAACAGTCCTGCTGAGCAGTTCTTTGAAGAAATGTTCTATTGAACAGAATGCTTCAAAGCACTTCACTTTGGGTATCACACAACCCAGATGAGAGGGCTTTCATTTTTGCTCCTGGAATTAATCTTCCAGTTTCTCCTTTCATCAGAAGGTGAATTCAGAATAGTGAGAACAGGAAGGGTATTTGATAAAGCTCTTTTCAATGGTGGTGTGGAAAGTTCTGGGTTTATTTATTTGTTTATTTTTAAAAAGAGCTGTTCCATCTTTTTCTCCCTGGACACCAGCACAGTCTCTGCTTTATATAGCTTTCATCACCATCTGGGGATGGGGGAATAGAAAAAACAAAATGACAAAAATAGAGCCGGTGTTACCAATCACCAGCTGAATCCCCCTTCTAACACAATTAAATGTCCAGTATTTGCAGTCAGGTTGACTATTGTGGAGCAGATGCAGATTTTTCACCCAAACACTGAGCTAAATTTGAAGGTCCCTGTTAAGGTGAAAATTCTCACAAACATTTAGAGAGGCAAATGAAAGATCAATGATAGGCATAATTTGGTGTTTTTCGGTAGGCACCCTAATATTAACTTCTCAGCAAGTCTCCCATCTCAGTAACTGATTAGTTCCAAACAGGCTTCGTTTTAATCAAGACTTAATATATTTCTTGTAGGCTTGCCAAATTTCACCTGCCATATTTAAAGCTAAGTACTAAAACACTAAATAAATAAATAAAAAGATTGCTCTTCTTAAATCATAAGAAATAAGTTTTATCTTTGTTCTCTGGCTCTTAAAGGTGACTTTGAAGGAGCAGAAGGAAAATGTGTTGCTTCAAACGAGGCCTTGTTTATCCACTGAGCAAAGTAGGATGTGGAAGTATTTAGGAATTGCTATTGATTTTTAAGCATCATTTTGGCCAGAGAACAGACTGCAAGTGACCTTCCACTGTGATAACAGTATCTGTAATCTGTGTGTGGTATGAGTGTGTAGAAAGCAGATTTTTTTTATATAGAGAGAGAAGATATGGTCACGGAGTATGAAAATAAATAGGAATTTGAGGTCATTTTTTCAGTTCAAAATAGTTGTTCTAGACAATATTTCAGCTTTCAAGACAGTATTTCATAATCAGTCATGTTTGTATTATATAGTAGCAGCTGTTTTTCACTTCTGGTTAATTCATATAACAGTTTTGTAATGAGAGCTTTAATAAGCAGGCCTAATTTTGGAATATCCTGGAATATTTTATTGCCCTCATGAGAAAATTATATTCAAGTTAGAAAGCTACATCCTGGATACAACATAGTGAAACAGACAGGCAAATGAGTTTGATAGGACTGTGTCCTCTACCCTTATTTATTCAATTGATATGTTGAATATATATTAAGAAAAACTGGATTGGAAGAAAATGGTTTAAAACTGAAGGAAGGAGCAACAATGACATGCATTATGCTGATGACAATATCTTGATAGTTGAAAATACAAGTCTACTAATAAAAGTCAAGTAAGCCAATGGAAAAAATGGACTAAAATGAAATATAAAGAAAATAAAACTAATGACAAGAGTAAAATAACCAGCCCTAGAACAACAGCAAACCTTGGCAACAAAGCTATGGAATGCTGATAGCTTCCCCCTTTTAGGATCAAATAATAACAGTAAAGGAACAGGTATTTAAAAAAAAACCACTTGGAAAGCAGCTATGAAGGCTTTGGTAAAAATATTCAGATATCATGATGTGTCTATTCCAAGGGTAGGCAACCTCGGCTCTTTTATGACTCATGGACTTCAACTCCCAGAATTCCTGAGTCAGCATAGTCAGCATAGCTGACTCAGGAGTTCTAGGAGTTGAAGTCCATGAGTCATAAAAGAGCTGAGGTTGCCTACCCCTGGTCTATTCCTACAAAGATCAGAATCATGCAAGTCATGGTATTCCCTGCCACACTCTCTGAAACAAAAGTTGGAATTTGAAGACTCATGATAGAAGTATTGATCTTTTTTTTTAAACTAAGGTGTTGGAGAAGATTCCTATGTGCAGTCAAGAAACAAACGAACAAATCATCCAACAAATCACTCCAGAATTCTTACTTAAGGCACAAATGACCTGGGCTCAAATTAACCTACTTCAAACACATTATGCAAAGATTTGGCTCTTTGGAGAAAGCTCTAATGCTGGGAAAGATAGAAGGAAGGAGAAGAAGAGGACAAGTACCAGTAAGGTGATTAGAGTCAGTTAAAGTGATAAGGGGTGGAGGACCTAAGGTTATCATGAAGAAAATCTATTTATATGATCGCTCAGAATCAGCACCTGATTATGGCACATAATCAGTCAATCAATAAATATAGATTTTTAGATTCAGAAGGGCCATTTAGTAATAGTTACCCTTTACTCACTCCAGGAATCAAATTAGAAGCACGCAGGCAGCTGGCAGTCTAGTGAATACATCTGGTGAAAGGGGATAGGCTCCACTTTGAATCAAAGAACTCTTCCTGTTAATAGGGATCTGTCTTCCTAGAACTTAAATCCATTGCTCAGTATGCTGTTTTCTGAAATGAGAGAGGACAGATTTTGGTGGCCTTGGTGATGTCCTTTCACATATTCAAAGACTGGTATTATATTCTGCTCCCCAGTTTCTTTAAATTCTTCTTAGTGATATGTCCAGAATGAGACACAAAGCTAGAACAGGACTGGGGTTATCATAAGCATAATAAAAAGAAAATATTACTTCCTTCGAGTTGGATGATATACGTCTTCTGACAAAGCCAACAAATGCAATTGCCTTTTTGCATCTACACTGCATGACCTAACTATGTTCCATTTGCAGTCAATTACTATTCCAAAGTGTTTTGATAAGTACTATTGCCGGTCAAACTCACCTCCATTCCATGCTTTCATATCTGATATCAGACTTTTTTTTAATCTATTAAAATTATTTTGAATATTATTTTTTGTCTTCTAAAGTATTAGCTATTCCACCCTGCTTGGAGCGATCTACAATTTTGATAAGCATTCCATTCACTTCACCTTTTTAAAGTCATTAATAAAAATGCAGTAGACATCATTTGGAAAACATAGAGCGAGTGAGAGAGAAGTGTTTCTTTTAGAAGATTTCAAATTATTAGATGGCTTGGAGAAAAATGCTTTCCTATTCCTTCAGACTTCAATTAAGCTTAGGCATGTAATGAGTTTAAACAGATTCTACTTTTAACTCAAATGTGCACTTTCCTAGCTTGTCTGACATTCAATTCCAAACACATGAATTTGTATATTCCATAGCAAATAGGATGATATTAAAAGAGATGCTTATTACAGTTATTATTATTAACAAGTATTATTGCATTACTTACCTTAGCAAATAGATGGTGACACAAGAGAGGTATCAACAAACGTATCCCACAACTACCTGCAATTCTCTACATCTTTGCTTTGCTGCCCTTACTGAAATTTTGCCAGTAAATTGCAATGTGTGGCAGGCATTCTTCCACCATTTTGTAGTAACTGGCTAAGGAATTCTAGCAGTTGAAGTCCACACATTTTAAAGTCACTGGGGCTGAGAAACACTGTTGTGTACAATAATAGACAGAACATCTAAGGCAGCTTCACACACTACATTTACAGGACCCCAGTATTTATCCCCTTATTCTTTGACAATATGGGTATTCAGCAACTGAGCTGATTTATTTCTGGCTCAGCTATGTTCTTGCTCCAAACATTGGAAAGACAATTTTCAAGTTGAGCTTATGAATCACTGTAGACTTTGGGATGGGTTTGCCCATTCGCAAGAATTGCTCTCTCCTGGTTGTCTACACAGGCACTCAACCACAGTGTTAACAAGCACCAATAAGCAAATACTGTGCTAAAAGTAGATGGAGTGTTGGTTGGCTCCCATTTTTAAACTGATCCATTGATCTTCTGGAGGACTAATGTATGCTTGTCAGGATTTTGTAGTTCTAGGAAGTTGGTCTGAAAGTTTCTTATGGTTTGAAGAAAGAAACCTGAGATGTTATAGAACCACCAGTGGTTGTGTGCAATTTTCTGAAAAAGACACCAAGTTTAATTCCAAAACACCACAACTTTAGTGAAACTTCTAAATTAATAAAGAAAACAAAGAAACTATATCCTAGAATAATCCAGTGTAATAGATCAAGTCTTTAACAAAGGGTAAATCTTATCTCATCTGAATTAACGTCCAGAAATCAGACTGAAGCAGAGATACGCCAATCTCACCATCCCATCAAACAGATCCTTCAGCAATACAAAATGTTGTAACTAACCTGAAACATGATTCTTTTATACAATTATTTCAATAGTGTTCAATTTAGGGATCCATTCCTCTTTACATCAAGGCCATCCTCTGCACACTTCCCAAGGACATTGTTTTCTGTGGCAGACAATGATGCTGGTGGGAATGTTCTGCACAGGGTAGAAAAGGGCACCTGCTATGGTAGCTGTGGACCTTCCTCTTCAACATCCACCATTTTCTCCATAGGTGCTCCCTATTGCCTCATGGGAGAGAACAGTACATCTGTCCCTTTGTGTGAGGCACATAACCATCATGCACCAGATATAACAGTGGTTATACTGATAGGGCCAGGGCTTTTTTTCTCATTGAATGCTCAGAATGGAGTTCCAGCACCTTTTTTGGATGGAACCTTGTAGGGTAGGCAAGGCGGGTTGAATAACGTGTGAGTTCCAGCACCTTTTGCTTTTACAAAAAAAGCACTGGATAGGGCTATCAACCTCTGACCTAATTCACACTTCTTGAACTAATAAACAAAGTGGAATGCAGTTATTCTTTATTATTATCACTTTTTAGAAGTTGGTGGTACAGTTTTTAATAGTATACATTAAAAGAAATTGTGTATAAAAATGCATACAGTACACAACTTCATATGAAAGCATGTATATTAAAGAAATGTTCCATATTAGATGCTTTCAAAAATATGTATTATAAATAAAAAGTATATAAGATACATAGAAGAAATGCAGACAAAACACACACACACACACACACACACACCAGATGCAGAAACACAATGGAACAAATTCATTATCTAAAAAGCGAAAAACGACATGGAGGAAAATAGATTCCTCTATTGTAAACAGGAACTTTAAAAAAATATCAGGCCGAATAAAGAGGTTTCAGGGAAAGGTACTAATAGTTGCTCTTTTATATATTCGATAGAGTTTCTGCTATTTTATTTTTTTGTATTTTTTCTCCAAATATTTAAACAATAACCGCACTGGAAATGTGCAATGCTCAGTAAAATAAATAGGTCATCATTTGCTTTTTTTTCTTTTTGTCCCTTTTTTGCTATAATGTATAATGTAGAAATGGCCTGGCAACACCTTCTTCCAGGATTTTTTTTTTTTAAATTCCAAATCTAGTTTACAATTCTTGGATTTCCTAGTGGTGTCATGTCCAAGTATTAACCAGGTACAACCTTCTAAGAGTTTTCAAATTCAGCCAAGGTCAGCTAGGTCCTTCCAATCAATATCGACCACAGTTAATTTTTAAAATATCCTTATGGTCTCTCTCTCCTGTACAAAAGTATTAATATTCAGTGTGGTATGTTACTTTTTCTTTCAAAAAAATATCTATCATATGCTACAGGCAACTTTTTTTTCTCTTCTCCCCCTCAAATGTAGGCCAGTGTCCCACGTCTTGTTGCTATGCAATTCATCCATAGCAACCAGCACTCACAAAAAAAGCTGTGGTAGCACAATTTCTCTTTTTCCCTTCGAGGCAGGTTTACCTGGCCAAAAGAGACATGCTAGAGATAGTGCTGTCAAAATAGGTGCAGGATTTCCTCTGAGAGAGATGTCAAACATCTCACTTTTCAAAAGATTACATTGTGCAAAAAATGCTAAGCAAGGAGATGGAGAGGTTATGCCTCAGCTATCCATGGAGCCTATTTATGTTGTTATTGAAGAAGTACAGCATGTGCAAAAGAGAGACTCAAGGATTTTAGGTAGATGCTCACAGTAGAAAAAAATATTTAAAAGGAAGCTAAAAAGCAGTTTCTTCTTAAGGCCTTTTATTGTAGAGACTGATCAAAGGCCATAATATATTTGAATTGATTTAGGCAATTGATGATGCAGGATTGGTGAGTTGTTAGGGAAATGCAGATCTATTTCAATTTCTGCTCAGAAGGAATAACATGTGATTGGCCGTATTCCTTCATGTCATCCTACTGTTTTGTATTAGCATTAATAAATTGGGAATTCATGCATCAAAGGAATGCTATCCTAGAGGTTGCCTATAGCAGTAGCAGCTGGTTGATTCCCAACAGCTAAGAACCATTGGACTGAGTTAACAATTGAGTAGGAAACAACCAGGAAATCATAGAGCTGTAAGCTAGAATCAGAAGTTTAAAGCAAACAATGATAAACTATTTCCACATTTCTGCCAAGAAAACTATAGCGAAGTTTTTTTTTTTTGTAATCAGCAGGTGTTGAGCTCAAGCAGAACAATTCTCCACCTTCACAATTTGTAACTACTTCACTTGATGCAAGGTTGACCAAATAAAACTTTACATCTTGTGAGGAGCTTAGTTTGCTATCAAGGTTCAGGACAAGCTGAACCACACTGACTTTTGTGGGGAGATAAGGCTGTGAGAACTCATATAACATGGAATTGCCATTATAGTAAATATCCAAGATTAAGAAGGTCACAGGTTGACTAAGACTGATACTGAAATTGTCAAACTCATCCAACATTGACAGAACTCCAGTCAAAAGCTTTGTGAGATCAGGTGAACTCTGGATAAGAGGACATATTCCTCCCCTTTCTCTGTGGACATAGTTGCTTTTGAAATGCAGCCAAGGTAGAGATGAAAGGACTCTAGCAACATTTTACAGCTTCCTATTAACAGAAACTAGCTATGACTGCCTTCCACAGCCACATGTATTGTGCTCTCTTAAACTACACTGCTACCTATGAAAAGAGATCTCGCAAAGTTGGAATTGATTGATTGAACTTTTTAGTCCCACCCAGTCTGCTGTTACCACTGCAGCCACGCCCACCCAAAAGGCCACGCCCACCTGACACCCGATGATACATAAGTGGGTTTTGGGTTGCAGTTTGGGCATTCGGTCTCTAAAAGTTTTGCCATTGTAATGGAAGATGCGTTCAGGTGCTTCACTTCAAAATCAGATTCAAAGACTCGCCAAAATATAGCATTTAAAAATGGAAGAAAGTATTTCTGAGCCCTTGCAATCAAATTGAGGGTGAGAGGATGGGAGAAGCAGGGAAGAAAGCTTTGATGAAGCAGAATAGGAGTGGTTAGGCTAGTTAGTAACTTTAAGTGACATATAAAAATATTGTCCTGAAGTTGATGAAGTATTTAATATTTCTTATGCCACTGTAACATTGGATCACTGATACGTGAGTTAGAGTGCTGGACAAGGTTTCAGAAAGTAAATCTGCTAGATTGAGTAATAACATGTCACTCTCTACTTTCATGTATCATATATTTAGTATTATGTTTCTTGCTTCTTTCTGATATGTCTCTCCATCTAAATTCATTCCTATAATTTTTCTGGACCATTTTCTTTCTCTTGCTGTAGACCCCTCTTAATGACTTCTCCATATACTCACTGCACCCTTAGGACTTGTGATATAAAGACAAATTGCAAGCAGACAGACCTCCTTAATTTACCTTTCAGTTGAGCAGACAGGGGTTAAGGATGCAGACATGGTGGGCAGGTTCACTTGAGGCAGAGGATGGAAGGGTGACTTCATTTTGTAGTCCATGTTTTTCAGAGGAGGATAGTTTTGAACCATCTCAATGCCAAAATGTGAAAAGGAGGAATTCTGAAATGTTAATAGCCTTTAGACTCACTCCAGAACACCAAGAAAAGAAAAAAAAATAGGACAAGAGGAATCCTGTTGAAAGAGAAAAAGGCCAATCTAGTGCATGACTCTCTTACTGCAGAAGTCAAGCTGATTCAAATTAAAAAGAAATAAAAGAAGGATATACATGCTACACTCTGCTGATCGTATTCTCCAGTATGTCCTACTGAGAGGTTTACTTTCACCATTTATAGAGATAAAATATAGCCATCAGAACTAACTCTTATTAATAGCCTTCCTTAAGGTCCACCAAGTCAGTGGCCATCATTATGACTTATAATCACAACTTCCATCCATTAATTATACATTCCTTAATTTACTACCTCCTGGTACCTGGAATCTGGAATCTCCCTTCATTTATTTCGGTTCAATGAGCTTGGAGAGGAAAACAGAACTGTGGCTTCTTTTAGCTGCACCCAAATGCAACTAGTAACATACATCTACAAACATTCAGCAGAAAAGTTTGTCTTTCAGCTTCAGCCTCATATTGGTAGCCCATGAAGCAATTGTCTCATACATTGCAATGCAGCTTCCCAAACTTGTTATTAGACCAAACAGATCCAAAAGTTTTTTTAAAAAAACAGAAACAAAACAAAAACACAAGGAGGGGGATGAAAAAAAAAATCAGTAGAAAATGCCCACATAAGCTGTGCACTATTAAAGATAGCATAAATAACCTAGCTATCAGTGACAGTATTTGCTTTTCACATTGTGAAACTTGTATGCAAATACGAGGGACAGTAAATGGATGTCAGATCCTCACATACTGTATACAACAGTTCACATACGATGCTTGGCAGGGTGAGCTGATAGCCAGCAAGGAGTTGCAGTCATCTAATTCTTTTCTTTTTGGCTTTCCAGTGACTGGGGTAGAAGTGGGGTGAAACTGATTAAACAAGTGCAATAAAGGGGGGGAAAAGCTGTGAGAAGCTTGCATATATTTCTTTGCTGCAAGAACTCATCTTCTTAGAAAATTAACTTGGTGACGCTCTACAATGTGTGCCATTAACAAGAGCATTCAAATCATTTCTGGTCTTAAGTACTGTTTTAAGCTGCTTATCTGATTTTCATTTCTGAACCCATTCAGTTGTCAGGCTTACATCTTGGTTCTTTATTGAGGCTCACCCGGGAATCCAAACCTTCTAATTTTCTATACTGATTCATTTCAGAATCAATTAGAGCTGGTGGCAGCTCAGTCCTTCCATGCTAAGGGGATTAACTGGCCACTCACCCTGTTAAAGTTACCTTTGAGTTGTTTGTATATTCAACCTTCCACCAGGAAGGAGATTTCTTTCTGCACAGGCCTCAGAGGCAACAGAATGACTGCAGCCAACAGATGGCACGTAATCATTGTAACGGCCTATAGATTTGTTAGAGAAGCAAAATTGGTATTTCTATCCTTCTTACAGGATTTAGTGCTATCTGTCTTGGCACTTACTTCATAAACAAGTAGAGGACTGAAGCTTTTTCTTGTCTAAGAAGCAACCAAGGGAAAATAAATGTTCTCAGTCAAGCCAATGTAGAACTTCAAAGAATTTCTCCTTCAGCTTTCCTCCATCTGAGCTTTTGTATGTGTTTTTTTCAGGCAGGATAGACTCTCTCACACAAATCCTTCCCAAGTGTGGATTATCCCATGATTTGTTAATTCCCATGGACAATTGGCTCCTACCACACTTGTAGCATATCTCTTCTCTAGTAAATGCCTCCATGAAAGAAGCCATCTTGAGCCACCATCCAAAATAGTTTTCTTGATATCTACAGATTCAGAGAAGTACAAAAAAACCCCTATTATTTTATAAATAAATAAAAAATAATCAAGAAAGTACATCAAAAATCAAAGTCTTGGATCAGATAGGCTATAAAATGAAAAGGCTGCAAATGGGCCCTGGACAGGTTGTGAACTAGAAAGACTGTTACATTCAAGAAAGCCATGCATTCTCTAATGCCAAAGTTTGACAACTTCTGTGTATTTGTCATTTCAGGAAAGCAGCAAAAGTCATGTCTACTGAGCTCTAGGCAACCAGAATGTAAGGTTAGTTAGTAACAAAGTTAATGAAAACTTCCAATTTGAATATTATTCTCTATCAGATTTTTATCCATGGGGGAAAATCTCCTGATGTTTTATCACTCTACCTCCTCACAGTTACTATAATCACTCAGTAAGAAACTAAAAGATTCCACCACCACCCCATCAAATAAATTATTTCTGAATTGGTTGAGGAGTGTGTGTGTTATATTTGCCAGAAGAAAAAGGGTTCCACTGAAAACAAATATATCAGTAAGAAGTGCAAGTGATAATAGATATCTATGGATGCCTTTGAATTTTGAATGTTGCTTGATTGCTGCTGGCTCAGTTAATTTTTTATAACCTCTAGCAGGGCTTTATTTTCTCTTTTTTTCTGTATTCAACTACCTTTTCTTCTTTTTCCTTATCTCCATTTTGCTTACTTCCCCTCTTTCTCTTTCCTAACTTTCCTTTACTAGTGTAACTACCTCTTCTTACACACACACACACACACACACACACGGACGCACGCTCTCACACATTTCCAGTGGAAGGCGATTAGAATATACATATGGGGATACATTTGTTTTACACTTCTTGTTATTAGATTTAGATTCAGATTATGAAGCAGAAGCAGCTTAAGATGGCTTTCTTGAAGATGTCTTTTCATCTTTATCCCCACCTTAGGAACTCTGAGAGGTAGGTAAGTCAGGCTAAAAAAAGAACAACTATTGCAAAATCACCCAGTGAGTTTCCAGGCCTGAGAATTGCTTTGTATTTCACAGCATGGCAACTTCCTTCATTATATTAAAATAAAGAGTGCACAGTTTAGTGATCTTGGATTACAGTAAAACCAGATGGCCTAAAATGTCACCTTTGGGGATCCTGTTCCTCTCATCTGTCATCCATATGTAAGTGCTAATATTACAAAAGACATAAAAAGATCCTGGAAATAGGCAACTTTTTTTTCCATTGAAAAAGCTGCATTTCTTCTGGAATAATCTGTAAGAGGATAGAAGTAAAGAGTGAGTAATTCTTAAGAAAAAGTGTGAAGAGACAGAGGTTGGTAACTTAGCTTCTCTCCTTCTGATTTCCCAAGTTTCTTTCTTCTTTTTTCTCTGATTCCCTCTTCTCTACCTTTCCCTCCTCCTCCTCCTCCTCCTCCTCCTCCTCCTCCTCCTCCTTCCTCCTCCTCCTCTTTCTCCTCCTCCTCATTCTCCTCCTCCTCCTCCTCTGTGGAAAGCCACTTTCATAGCTAAAACAGATATTGCCATTCACTATCCAACCTGTTAATTGACATAATACAAAATTTTTAAAAACTCACCACTCAGCATTCATTTAAATTTGATGAGATGTAAATCCGCATAACTGCCTCCCTTCAAAAGCTTAAGTAATTAGCCATGCTCTGTCCTACCATTAAGTAGAGTGGATCAACCATCTTTAGTAGCAGATGTTAGCAGGAAACAACAGCAGCTGTCCTGGCTATTTCTCCTGAGTCCATCTATTTTCCTCTGTTGAAGAACAGAATTAGATGTTCTTTGCAGTCAGCCTCACAGTTTCTAGGCTGACTCATTGACCTCTATTATAACAGAAAATATTTAACACATCTCCACTATTAAAACAGAATGCTAGACAGTTTGGGTACACACATCTCTTCTTTCCATTCTATAATTTGTTCTTCTAATCTTGATGTAGCCAGAAGAGAATTAAATTCAAATGAATGTGCTTCTTGGAAATTAATATTATAAAGTATCACACCTACCTGTACACAATTGCATTAATTTTCTGCTCCTCTCCAACTTGGCATTTCTCTGTCAAATGTGAAGTTTTGGTCACAAATTTTGGGGGGAACTTGCAGTCCTCACACAATTGGAACAAGGCTGATCAGGAAAGATTGCTCCTCAATACTTAGTAATCTGCTAAGATCTACCTTATGTATTAGACTTTATGAAAAGCCCTATTCTATGGGGAATAGGTTTGATGCATTTCCAAGATTTTTGGCTATAAAAAAAAAAAGAAAGCTGGTTCAAGACCAGAACTTTTTAGATTTTTCTTTCTTAGCAAGTGCAATACTGCAAAGAAACACATTGTCTTGCCTTTCCTGACACACCCTCTCATAATATCCTCATCCTTCCTCATATCCACAAAAAGGTCAGCAGGTTCACTGATGGTCATGAAGAACCCCAAAGAAGAGGGATGCTACTTCTCACTCTGCAGATTTAATGGATGGCTGCAGTGAAAAAATCAGCTTAAGACACTGCTGCTTTGTTGTGGCATCTCTTTCTGAGGACAATGACACCAAGAGAGAATTATATACTCTAGTGGGGAATGCAGTTTGTGCTCTTGTTAAATTCCCAGCTGGAATTCAGAAGTGTTCCTACTGCTAAGATTGTAATAGTTTTTGTTCATGAAAGTTAAAAATGTACAACCTAATCTAAAAAAAATTGTGTTAAGAAATCCATCTGAAAGGGATTAAATACAAAAATGTTCATCTGTATTTCAGACAACATAGAAAAGAGTAGAAATTTTGCAGTTCTGATCCATTCAGAGATATCTCTGTGAATGGATGAATTTGGATAGAAATATTTTCTGTGATGGTCTTATTTGACATGTTATTTATACATTGTATAACATGTATTATTAACTTATTGTAGTCATTATTGTAGATCATACATATATTTACTAGTTTATACTATACAATCATTTATGTATTTGTATATAATTTATATTATCAAAATAATAAGGCTTTACAATTAAAGAACATAATAATGCACTGGTTTTATTTAATTATTTCTTAACTGCCCCTTTTCTAGGAGGACAGTTCAGTATACAAAATGTCCTTTCATCCAGTCTACCATGTGTGGCAGTTTAGGATGAAATATTGAAATATCACTCAGTGAGAGAGATTGAAGCTGAATCTGAGTCTCTTTAGTCCTATTCCAACACTATATCCATTATTCCATACTGACTCTCAATATATTAAGCTTCTTAATATAATTGTGTTAATGTATGTTGAATAGTAACATTGATCACACAGTGCCATCCAGATGTATGCCAACTGTGCACTTCTAATACTTAGCATATTTATACTTTGACAACCAAATGAAATTTTTGCAGGTCACAATCTTAGCAATGTTACATTAATTATGTACATGAGCCATAGTTGACTGTCAGACTATAAACACAAAACAATATAAATACAGCATTATTCACAAGCAATCTACTGTAAAATAACATTTTAATAGGTGTGTAATATTAATATATTAAAAAGTTGCAGTGGATATATTGATATATATATTTTTCTTTCTTTCTTTCTTTCTTTCTTTCTTTCTTTCTTCCTTCCTTCCTTCCTTCCTTCCTTCCTTCCTTTCTTTCTTTCTTTCTTTCTTTCTTTCTTTCTTTCTTTCTTTCTTTCTTTCTTTCTTTCTTTCTTTCTTTCTCTTTTTTCTGGCTTCCTTACAATTATCATAACTATTCTGTGTAAGAAAGATTTAAAATAGTTGAAATAATGATTGCTTAAGTAAAAAAAGAACATTTTTTCTTTCTATCTTATAACTGCACTTTATTTTTCACCTATCATAGAGAGAACAAATGACATTATATTACCATTTCTATGAAAAAGTAAAATCTATTGGCCCACCCACAGTCTTCGTGATGAGGCACTGAAACATCTTGACAAAGATGTAGACTGTGAGACAAAAGTCTGCTGTCAATCTGAATTTGTATTTACTGAACATAGCTATATAATGTTTGAAAGAGGCTAGTTAGATTGAATACCATACATTATGGTCCTCACATTTCCTGGAAGCTTTCTTTCCTTATTTTCTATTTCATTCAGCTCATTTTTATCTCTTCATTTCAAAGCTGCTTTAGAATTTATGCCAATATTTCTCTGGTGGTGTATTTGGATTTACTTTTCTATCCAACAAAATGGGGATTTTCCTCCTCCTCCTCCTCCTCCTCCTCCTCCTCCTCCTCCTCCTCCTCCTTCTTCTGCTACCTTTGCTTCTTCTGCTTCTTCTCCTCCTCCTTTTTCTTCTCAGTAGTTCTACAATTTCTTCCATTGGTATGGGAAGGCAAGAAGTCTTTGAATCACTGTAGATGCAAAGGGCACTTACACACATTTCTTGGCAATTTCATAATTAATGTTAATTGCAAACATCCTGTACCCACAGGTATGACAAACCAAAGGTGTTATTTTTTTCCATCAGATTAAATGACAATGATCAAAATAACACAGTGTGTGTGTTGTGATTCAGGGTCAGCCTGTGGGTTCGGCAGTTGGGTCGGACGACTCAGAGGAGGAGGGGGGTGTTGAAGAGCTTGCTGAGGGGGTTGAAGATCTTGCTAATGAGAGCCCTCAGCCAGGCCCCTCCCACCTGGTCATGACGGAGACCCAGCTGTGTGAGCCTGACAGCGTGGATGAAGATGACCCACAGCTGGCCCTGTTCAAGGATGCCCGACGCAGGAGGCAGTCAATCAGGAGTAAACAGAGGAAGGCAATGGGGCACTTCGGAAGGAGGCAGAGAGAAGCCACGCCCTGAACTGTATAAAAGGGGAATGCGTGGGAGGGCTGGTTTGCTGAAGGCAACCGCTTGAAAAGCTCCTGTTTCTTGGTTCGTGTCTTGTTTGTATCAATAAATTTGGCAGGCTTAATTCCAGCCTCTTACCTTCTTGTAAAAGGGCTTGTCCCTGCCTTTTCTGCAGGGCCGGTAGCAGGCTGGTACAGAACAGTGTCTGTGTGTGTGTGTGTGTGTGTGTGTGTGTGTGTGTGTGAATTGTCCATCAGCACCCATAGAGTGATTTTTTTTAAAAAAAAAAACTGTTTTGCTCTACAGATACTACAACTAATTGCAGTTGGAAGCTAAATAGAAATTATTTAGATTTATGTATATAACATCTACATCACGGTCCCATCAAAGCAGACTCACAGTGATTTACAATGTAACAGAGTACACTAGACCAACACTTCAAACTTACCCATTTTGGTCTTAGCAACAGAAAATGTTTAATGCCTCAGCCTGAGCACAACTAAAAAAAAAAGAACAGTGTTTCTTAAGGATAGTGCAACAATGTGGATATGGCAGAAAAAAACAATCTTATACAGTTTTAATAGTTTCCATTCAGTTTGATCCCAGAGAAGATGGATATTATTTCAAAGTAGAAGACAATCTCAGTAAAATTTTCATGGGATGATGTGGTGCGGCAGGTGTTTAGTTACAAGGTGACCAAGTGCTATGTTTATATTCTGTATCTCACTAGACCAGGGGTAGGCAACCTTGGCTCTTTTATGACTCGTGGACTTCAACTCCCAGAATTCCTGAGCCAGGAATTCCTGGGAGTTGAAGTCCACGAGTCATAAAAGAGCCAAGGTTGCCTATCCCTGCACTAGACCATCGTGTCTCGAACAGTGTGCAGGTTCCTGGCTTCCCTCATTCCAGTTAAGGTATAAGGAAAACACTATACAGGAACCTCAAAGTTACTTTTTTCTTCAAAAGGCAACTGGACTGTATGTTTGTTTTTTTTTCCTTTGAGGAAGGAGAGAACAGTTCACTTCTCATTCAAGAAGCTTCATCAGTTGTGATGGTGGGGGGGATGGAAGTATAGAGGGATGGATGGAAAAAATGTATTTATTTTCAGTCATCAAAGAACTGCAAAAAAACTGACTGCAAAGAAATACAATGCTTCCACACACCCCATCATCCTGTCAGTACCTATCCTTCCATTCTGTTCCCCCACCTCCATCAGAACTAATGAATCTTCTTGGATTAGAAGCAAAACATTTTCTTCTTCTTCCTTAAGGGAAAAAAAAAGAAAAAAACAGTCCAGTTGCCTTTTGAAGAAGAAAAAAAACATGCCTGAGACAACTATAACCTGGATGACTGAGAATCTCAACAGACACTATATACAGAAACTCTTCCCACTAATTTCTTTTTAGGCTGCAAAGTCTGGACAGCCAAGATGGCTTAAGTGATGGATAGAGATATACAGAGAAGTATCCAATTGTATTGCTCTCCATCACCATCAATAATATCAGAACAAAACACCAAAATATATTTTTAAACATTTGGCTGATATAGAAGGGGGGAAAAAAGAAGTCTCTCTTGCAAGGGAGGATACTTGGAGAAGTTGCCAGAAAAAATTCAGCTCATCACTAGTGGAACAGCAGTTTTCAAATGCCAGTAAGGTAAAGGTAAAGGTTCCCCCGCACATGTGTGCTAGTCGTTTCCAACTCTAGGGGCCGGTGCACATCTCCATTTCAAAGCCGAAGAGCTAGCACTTGTCCGAGGACGTCTCCGTGGTCATGTGGCCGGCATGACTAGACGCCAAAGGCGCACGGAACGCTGTTACCTTCCCACCGTAGTGGTCCCTATTTTTCTACTTGCGTTTTTACGTGCTTTCGAACTGCTAGGTGGGCAGAAGCTGGGACGAGTAACACGCGCTCACTCTGCTACGTAGCACTGAGCCCCCGCGTCCCTCAAATGCCAGTAGTAGGGGACAAAGTATTACCAAGGTTGAAGAAGCAGTGTGGCTCAGTATCAGCTCTTTTCCCCTGAAACAGATGCATCGGGGTAATAGAAGGAGATAACAAAGTAAACAGTTTCACCTTAGGAATTGTGCTGACAGTGGATTATGGTGTACAATGTACATGAGTGAGAACTGAGAAAGAACACAAAAAACTAGAAATTAGCAAGATGGGCAGAAAAAAAAATGAAATTCAGCCAAGATAAAATGCAAGCTTTGAAAGAAAGAAGACGCTGAAGCATTCCCATGCATGCAGAAACAAAGGAACACACTCAGCAGGAAGGAATCCTTAAGAACCAAAGTTGTAACTCTGTTAATGGTTGCTGGTCAATTAGATATCAGTCTGCAGTTTGACACTAGTATTGAAGGCGGCGAGTGTGGGGGGGGGAATGCCAGCTTAATTTCAGGCTTCATGGGCAGAATTATTATGTTATGAAGCAGAGAGGAATAATTGCTTCTTTCTTTTCCCACCTGGCTCAGGTGATGGCTTTACTTTAAATATTGCATTTACTGTTTCATTTTTGTACAAATAGAGACACATTTGGGCAGGATGAGCTTATCAGAACAGGGAAAAACAAATTATTCTGAGTGAAAGAACTTTTACTGAAGTCCAGGTTTTTAACTGGCTTATAAATGCCACTGGGTAGCATTCCTAAATTAAAAATCAAAGCACACAAGTAGCTAAATACATTAATACCATGTTACCGCATGTTATTTTAAAGATAAAATAGGAAGCAACAGGCTAAATCTGGGGGAGGAAAGTGTTGGATTACTATTCAAAATAGGCTTTGTTACAAAATCCTTATGTATAGCTTTTAAAGACTAAGGCCAAACAAATATTGGGGATGTGGGAGTGAGTTAGTGTTCCTGTATTTGTTTATTTATTTTACTGTATACAGAAAAAGGTATACCAAAGAGTGAACTTCATAAAGGACAAGATGATTGTGGAGTTTTCTTTGTTTTACCTTGTTTTGTCTGATCTGTGTTGGTTTGGTTTTGGTGTTTTATGTTTCTGCTTAGTTGTCTTTTTATATTATAAGTTGACAGATTTGTTTGTGGTAGAGGAATGTCTCAGGAACTGCCCAACATTGAAAGGCTTGGATGATCTAGAAACAACAGAGAGAACTGGACCACACAACTACTAAGAAGCAGTATTATCCTATGCTACTCAGTTGCTATTTTGTGTAAAGCTACGTATTAACTTGCTCAGCTAAATGTCTTGATAGCAAGCACGGTCATGTTTTTCTCTCCATAGTCTAACAAAGGTGTTCAAACACCACCAAACAACACTGAAAAATTAGATAATCAACCTCTGCTGCTGTTATGGGACTGTAATACCATTATACAACAACTAAATAACTTAAGTATTCCTTAGAAAGACAAACTGTGCTTGGTGACAGGTGCATCACTAATTAGTTTTCATGATTTGGAAATGTAATAAGTTGTTTTTTAACAGAGGAACACAAATGCTATTCATTCTGCAAGCTGAAGAAAATGCCTGGAAGAAGAGCATTTTCTTTGTATCTTCTTGAAAACCTGAAATAGATTAAACTAATAGACTTCCTTCATATATTACACTCGGCTTTAGTTTTTTTTTTTTTTTTGTGCCTTCAAGTCAATGTTGACTCTTGGTATCTTCTTGGACAACTCCCTCCAGTTTTATTGGCAAGATTTCTGAAGTGGATTGCCCTTGCTTGCTTCCTAGGGCTGACAGAAATTGACTGGTCCAAGGTGACTAGCTGGCTTCATGCCTAAGGCAGGACTAGAGCTCACAATGTCATGGTTCCTAGCCTGGTGCCTCAACCTTTACATCTATATCTACATGCTATAGTTTGCCTAATCTCAATTCATTGAATGCACCACAATGGCTGGATCCAATCATCAAAATTATTTATGATTTATAGTGTCTGGCTGCATATCGTAATTTAAGCCATATCAAGATGCTGTGACCTTCTACAGTAATTAATGAAATTATATGAACAATCCCTCTTCTCAAATTAAATGGTCAGGCTTGATTCCACATTGACTCTGTATAAATAAACTGACTGCCAGGATAGGAGGAGCTTAGTCCAAAATTGGTTTGACAAGGTTATCTATGGGATGTTCCCAGAAGTTTATTTATTATTTGATCTGGTTGAAGTAGCCAGGATAAGCTACATCTTCTATTTGTTTTTAAGGGTAGCATTCAAATACGAGTAGATTAATAGATACCACTTTAATGGGAAGGTAACAGCATTTTATGTGCTTTTGCATATTACCATGCTAACTATGTGACCATGGCTCCCTTGGCCAATAAATTGAGATGAACACTGTGCCCTAGAGTCGAACAAAACTGGACAGGATAAACCTTTACCTTTTTACTTTTGCCTGACAATGCCCAGAAGCCCCTTCAGTGGGATGTAGGCCAACCAGACAACAGTAACATAATAGCTATTTTCATGCAAGTGATCCTGCCCATACAATCAAGACAGTATCAGAGTCAGGCCTTATACATGATTCAAGATAGGGCTTAGCATTCCATCTCTGGATTGTACCAGGGGCTGGCAGGTACAAGATGGAGTATAGCCTTCTTTTGTGACAAACAGTTCTGCCCAGGCAGTCTGTATATCAGATTTTGGAGTAGAAGTGTTAGGCATACCTGTGAATGATGTCCCATGTTCTGCATAGCCCATCAGCATGGTAAGAATGGGGACCAGCATCAAATACTAACACCCTTCAATCATATCTTTGAATCTTTGGTTTGCATGTGAATACTTCAGTATCAGGAAGGGAAAGGCCAGCATATCATAGGGTTTCTGGGTACAAATTCCTGAGTGGTAGTAAAGCTCTGGGGGAGATCTTTGTAAACATCTCTTTAAAGATCTCTGAAAGACCTTTGCCTTGGTTGTACAGCAGGACTGTACTTGTATTAGTAGTACATGTATGTTGACTGAATCTGCACCAGGAACAGTTTCTTGTTCCTCCTTGGGCAGTGGCAGCATAGTTTGGTGCCATTATTAGCACAAGAAGGGGCATAGATCTTCAATATATTTTAGATGGGGTAACCACATGGGAATTTCAGGACTATAAAAGGTAAAGGCAAAGGTTCCGCTGCACATGCGTGCTAGTCATTTCCAATTCTAGGGGCCGGTGCTCATCTCCATTTCAAAGCCGAAGAGCCAGCGCTTGTTGGAGGACATCTCCGTGGTCATGTGGCCGGCATGACTAGACGCCAAAGGCGCATGGAATGCTGTTACCTTCCCACCGTAGTGGTCCCTATTTTTCTACTTGCATTTTTATGTGCTTTCGAACTGCTAGGTTGGCAGAAGCTAGGACAAGTAACAGTTATATTAAAAAGCTGGATAGACATCCTTGATCAGTAATGTTGCTAAGCATACTTCATGGATAAAGTCACCAGCAATTGAATTCCATTTTCCTGAGGCAATGAGATTGGAACTAGATTTAAAAAAAATACTGAGGCACGGATTGAGAACTATGGTAGTTAAAAACAGCAGCAGGGAGAGTAACTATGCAGACAATGATCATACAGGCAAGATGAGCATAGGGGGATCTCAACAGAACATTGTTGAAATCAGGGCTTTTTTAATGTACATCTAATATGTTTGAAGTTTGAGTACTGAGGTAGTCATCTTTGCTCTTAGAACCTTACAATTCAGAGGAATAGTATCAAAAAGAGATTGGGAAGGGGGTCCAACGATCCCTGTATGTTGGATGAATGAGCTTCCAAATGCTGGATGCAGTTGAGTGAGAACAAACTTAAAATGAGGAATGTTGGCACAAAACCTTAAGACATCAACAATACTTTGTAGTTTGATATGCCATTTAGGTCACTGAATCCATTTTCCACTTCAGTGAAGGAACCCAGACTCAACCTGTGCTTGGACCCTGCCATTTTCTGAACCAATTCCACTGTGAAGCTTCCTGGTTCCTCAAGCTGCACACAATACTTAAGCAGGAACTGATTAATGTCAAATAAATTGGAACAATTCTTTCCCATGATTTTGAAACTACTTTTGTTGATGCATTTTAAATCTGCATTTTCTTTTTGCAATAGGCATATCATACTCTATACTCATGTTCAGTTTGCAATCAGTTTCAATACCAAGATACTTTTCACAAGTACAGTTACCCAATCAGGCATCATTCATCCTATACCTGTGTATTTTATTTCTTTTCCCTAAGTGAATAAGTTTGCATTTCTTACATTTCATTCTGTTCCTTCAGCCTACTTTTCTCAACAAGCAAAATCAAGTTGAATGTTGTCTCTGTTCTCAAGAGTATTACTTCTTCCTGATAGCTTTGTGCCACCTCCAAATTTAATAAGCATTCCCTTCACCTCTTTATCCAACTTGTTAATGAAAATGTAGAAGAGAAGTGAGACCAGAATTAAACCCTGTGTGCTTGTCAAACTTACTCAAGTTTGACAAAAAACTATTGACAAATGATTTTTAGCTCTTATTTTTGAACCACTTTTGTATGTAGCTACAGATATAGTTTTTTTTTTCATTCAACACATATTTAAGAGCTTGCTAATAAAATTTGAGGTATTTGTCAAAAAGCTTGTTAACATTAAAACATATTTTGATCACATTTTCATAAACCAGGAAGAAAAAAGTTGTTCATAAAAGCAAACAAAGTTTTAATAATCACTACATTGATTTTGAGTCATTTCAATTAATAATTTTATATCTGCTTTAGAATTTTCTTTGGTATGTCTATAGCTCCCTAACATCCCTCCCTCCCTCCCTCCCTCCTTCCATCTCTCTCCATCTCTCTCTCCATCTCTCTCTCTCCATCTCTCTCTCTCCATCTCTCTCTCTCTCTCTCTCTCTCTCTCTCTCTCTCTCTCTCTCTCTCTCTCTCTCTCTCTCTCTCTCTCTCATTTATTGTTGGTCACACAATCAATCAGATGCTTCAACTGGACTTGGCATATATATATATATATATACAGCTGTCCAGTTCTTTCCAAGGATCTAGTATAGGCAGATATTGTTGTTTGATGGTGCAATACTAACATTATTAGCATTTTTCACATAGAGAAAAGATAAAGCATGAAGAAAGTGCAAAAAGTAAAGATGAAAAGTGCAAAAAGTAATACAGATAGAGAAAAAAAGAGCAATAACAATTGCACTTAGACTTATATACCACTTCATAGTGCATATTGCCCCCAATAATCTGGGTTCTCATTTTACCAACCTTGGAAGGATGGCAGACTGAATCAACCTTAAAGAAACAACTTCCATTTCCTTTACACTGATAAGAAACAAACTTTTTGTCTCTCAAAAAAAAACAACCTACAATTACAATTAAATTAAAATTGCATATATTTCCCTTCTTTCCCTATTCAATCCTTTTTAATCAGCTAATCCATAAATCAGCAATTCATATTTTTCCCCATTTTCATCATAATCCATAAGAAGTTCCAGTCTTTTATAACATAGAATAGAGAGTTGGAACAGAAGTTTTCTAGTACAATCCCCTGCTCAAGCAGGAGACTTTATACCATTTCAAACAAATGTTTGTCCAGTCTCTTTTTGAAAGTCTGTAATGATGGAGCTCCCACAACTTCTTAAGGCAGGCTGCTCCATTGTTTGATTGCTCTCACTGTTAGGAATTTTCTCCTTAGTTCTAGGTTGCTTCTTTCCTTGGTTAGTTTCCATCCATTGTTCTTCTTATTGTCTTATCCAGGGAATTCCCAGAGTATTTTTGGATCCTGCCATGCTAGCAAAAATGGTTGTGATTTGTTGGAAGAAAAGTTAAAAACAAAGACCAAGGAATAGCTTTTCTACCAATAAAGTAATGTCTAGAAAGGGTTTTCATTTCTACTTTAAGATTAAGCTTTGTTTTGCATCTTCACTTCTGCAACCTGAGAGTCTGAAGTGAGACAACTGAACATGAAATTAGGTGCAAAAGGAACAGAGAATTCAGCTAGCTTTATTTTTCTTTAACACCCCCCCCCCAGAATTTAGCATAGCCGTAGCAATTTTATATTATTACAGGAGAAAGGGAAAACAATATTGCTACTCCTGCACTTTTGAGAAAATGATATGGATAGATTTCTGGAACACTAATGTAACTGTCATTTTTGATATATCCATATATTGCTGAGTGAAGATCTTTCCAGCAATGGTGACCCAATGTGACAATTTCAATAGAGTGTCTAAGTAAAAAAAGGCTTTTAATCGCTATCCATACAGACACAGAGTTCATTCAGATGGATCTTGTAGATGAAACAAATGCTACTCAAATGTATGGTAAGCATTTTTCCCAAATTCAAAATCCTTTTGTTTCATTGATGTGGAAAAATACATTTTTCTTGTCATTGTTTCCATTGAACAACTTCAAATCTATCCCTCTCACTTCCCCCACATCAATTCTCATAGTGGTATTTTAAAGAATCACAAATACAATTACAAATATTATATAACTGTTTTTTTAAAAACACAGTTGCGATGAAATACAAATATAAATAAATAAAACTATTTCCTGATTACCTTTTGTTGTTTGCTGCCATGGAGTTACAATGGGAATGTCCATCAATTATGGAAATATCCAAGGTAAACATGCTCACCAAATCAGCCTGAAGGAAATTTCAGCACTTGAAAGATTTGGAGGCAAAGGAAAGTAATAATCACACCTAGGTTTTACAATGATAATGTTTGTATCAAAAAAAAAAAAATGCAGCACAGAAGAGCTTGGAAATTCTTTGTTAATTCTCTGTCTTAAGAATTGAACTGGCAGAGATTGTGGAATTGACTAAGTAGTGCTGCTCCCTAGAATAAAGTATACAAAGAGCTGGAAAAGGTAAATATCAGCTTGATTCCTTGAGACCACAGGGATGTATATGCATTATTTTCTTGGTAATAACATTCAAATATTTAGTCTCTCTGCAACAGAAGTCCCCAACCCCCAGGCAGTACCAGTCTGCAGCCTGTTGAGAACCAGGCTGCACCACCATTGAACAAGTGCACAAAGCTTCATCTGTGCATGCATAGACCTAGGTTGCATACCCAAAGCCATTCACACAGACAGCCGCTGCTGCTGCCTGTGCCCCACTGCCACCACTAGTCTGTGGAGTCAGAAATGTTGGAGACCGCTGAACTGCATACTTGATATTTCTTGGTGATCACCATTTTAGCCCTTCAAGGAAAAAAAAACAGCATTTGGAAAAGGCCACAGAAATTAAGAAAAAAATTCAGGCAACTGTAGCAAATGGAGATTAAAAAGTAAACTCCCTAGAAAAAAAATGTCATGTTACTTTTATTTATTCTAATATATAGGAAATATCTTAATATGTATTCACCAATATTCAGGTGAAAATGTTTAACTATACCTCTTTCTAATAGATTGAGAAAGAAAATTAGGAAACTAATCAATATACTTCCTTTGAAATGATGGTTTCCCCCAGATGATTTCTGCTTAATATAAAAGGACAGTAAAACAATATGCTTTTGATGCTAGGAGATACTTGGCATGCAATAATTTTTTATTTCAATTTAAGGTTTTTACAGTGAGAACAGTTGGATACTGCGTTAATCCAAACTATTTCTATTCAGCCAATGCAGCAAAATATCTCTGCTTGCTAGGCAGATTAAAAGTGCATTCAGAGTTTTTATCTCTGCTATTTAATAAAGGAGTTAGAATCTTGTAGCAATTCTCTATCATAATTGAAATAACAAATGTTATTATAAAGAACAATTCAATACCATTTCCCAGAAACTGTAAATCTCTCAACACGAGACTTGGAATTTGAAAAAACACAGATTCTTAAATTTAGGTAGTGTTTCCAATTAGCTTCTCTTATCAAGAAAAGACTAAGAGGCTAAGCCTTAGAAACTAAAGCTAGATTTATATGTTTCTCTTTTCTTCCGCTGCAAATATGAAACCTGCACTGTCATCATCAAACAAAGTCACGAAGCAGTTGAAAGGTGAAAGCTGCTTTATAGACTCTCTGGAGGCCATCTAGGAAGTGTTTTTAAGATGCTCTGGAGTCCCTTAGCAAAGGGACCTCTTTGGAAAAGCAGCAGAAAAGCACACATTGCAGATAAATCAAATTGATAAAAATTCTGTATATAAGCAATGCATGTGAAAATCTATTTTCTCATAACTAAGAGCTTCTTCAATTGTTCATCATACCTCATGGGTTCTAAGCGTTTTACTTTTCCCTCCTGATCATAAAGACAATGAGCTTGCCAGCTGGAAAGCTGACAGCCTGGGCTAAAGACCCAAGTGCTGCATGATGGGGTGAGCTCCTGGTATCAGACCCAGTTCCTGCCCACCTAGCAGTTCGAAAGCATGCAAATGCGAGTAGACATACAGGTACCACTTTGGTGGGAAGGTAGCAGCATTCTGTGCAACTTTGACATATAGCCATGCTGGCCACATTAGATGAGCACCGCCCCCTAGAGTCAGAATCAACTGGGCAGGGGAAACCTTTACCTCTCTCTTTTTCTGACCATGTTTGCTTCTTACAGATTCTCCAAATTCTTTTTTTACTGCAGTGCCCAGAACTTGTTACAAACTAAAGTGAATCTGATCAATGCAGGATAAAGCATATTAATGCTTCCTGTGATTAGGAAACCATTCTTTTGTTCAGGCTGCTGAAAATTGTTTTTACTCTTTCTTTCCAGCTGATTCATATTTCAACTGTGATCAACAATTATTCCAAGAACATTTTCAAAAGCTTTGCTGTCAAATTAGACATCTCCCAATCTATAATTGGGCATCTGACATCCGATAAATTTCTTTCTCTTATGCTCACCAGGTATCTCTAACCAGTCAATACCATTTTGAACATTTCTGTCTTCTACAGTATTTGTTGTTTCATGCAGTTTTTCTATTATCTACAAATATGATACCACCTTCCTTCCTCCAAATCATTAATAAAATATTGCATAATTCAGGGACAAGAAGTGAATATTGAGACAGCCCACTCAGTTCCTCACTCTATTTTGACTACGTACGATTTATGAATGTTCTGGGTACAATTTTAAGTCAATTATATCTACTTAGCTATAAGGCCATCTAGTCCATGCTTAACTAGCTTATCAATCAGAACATTGAACATAAAATGCATTGTTTCTACAAGTTCCTAATGATTTATTAAGAGGTTTACCCAGTGGGGAAAAAAATTGGAGGTTGGAGGTTGGAGGTCTGCAAATCTATGGGAATCTATGTGAATCTTAGGAATCTATGTGACTCTTGCAAATCTATTGAATCCTAACAAATCTATGTGGGGTTTTACTACTGCATTGTAACAAAGAAGCACAAGTATAGATTTAGTAATCTAAAACATCTTGACATTGGCAGGTTCCATGCCTTTTCATTACATAGGAGATGTCAGGCTCAAGTCCAGAGATGAGATAGTGAGATGCAAACAAGTCCAGTTCTTTAATTGTCCTAATAGACAAAATCTTGCCAAACCTCTTTCCCTCCCCCCCTCTCATCCAGCTCAGGAATGCATTTAATCTGGACCTCTTTCTGGAAAGCTTTGTGTTGACAAAGCTGTCTCTTTCATTGCAACAAAGATCATTAGAGGACTGGAGGCAAAAACATATAAGGAACGGTTGCTGGAATTGGGTATGTCTAGTTCACAGGTCTGCAACCTGTGGCTCCGGAGCCGCATGCAGCTCTTTCAGCCGTCTCCTGCGGCTCCTGGTCCTCTGCCATGTGCAGTCCAAAAAAAAAAGTGGGACTAAAAAAGTTCAACCAATCAATTCAAATATGCAGGGTAGGTGCATATCTCACCTTGGCTCCACTCTTCATTCATACCCTGTTCTGCGCATGCGCCCATGTACGCGCATACGGACATATTTTTGGCGGCTCCCAGTTTTTCCTTTTGTGAGGGAACCAGTTCCGAGTGGCTCTTTCACTGTTTCAGGTTGCTGACCCCTGGTCTAGTTCAACGAAGAGAAGGACAAGGGGAGACATGATAGCAGTGTTCCAATATCTCAGGGGTTGCCACAAAGAAGAGGGAGTCAAGCTATTATCCAAAGTGCCTGCAGGCAGGACAAGAAGCAATGGATGGAAACTGACCAAAGAGAGAAGCAACCTAGAACTAAGGAGGAATTTCCTGACAGTTAGAACAATGAATCAGTGGAACAACCTGCCTCCAGAAATTGTGATGCTCCAATACTGGAAGTTTTTAAGAAGAGACTGGATAGCCATTTGTCTGAAATGGTAGAGAGTTGGACTAGAAGACCTTCAAGGTCCCCTCCAACTGTTATTGTTATTACAGTTGTGGCTTTGTGGTAAAGAACAAGCAATTTATTTAATTAAAGGTGTGACTTTAGTATTATGCCTCTTATAGATAAAAATATTGATATAAGCCCCCAAAAATCCCAAGCAATCATTCTTGCTGCCAAATCAAACTTTGTTACATTATGTTCTATATCCTTCTGACTTTCTAAACTAACTGGATAAATATTAATTTGTTTTAGCACCCTACTTGTGATTTAGAGGTGAAAATCTTTTTTAAAAAGTATCCTAGAATCACACTTTGACTAATAAAGTTGAAAAGGGAATTTTTAAAGATTTTTAATATGAAATTAAAATTCCAAGATGAGAAAATAAGTATATTAAAAACTTAACATGTGGCATGCTAAGGAAAGTGTGACTTTTAACAAACTATTTGAAATTAATAGAGGTCCGTGAAATTTGTTGCAGGAGTAGGGAAAGTCTGTTATTTAAGTCTTAGTTTAGAAAATTGGATGAAAAATAAGCAGAAAGGGGAAAAAATGAACCTGGAGCTCTTTTTAAAATGAGCATTCCAAATTACACAGTGATTTGGTTTAAGGCTATTGATTACTTTGTTCTTAGTAATTTGTAGTTGACTACTAGTATTCTGAGAGTTGTTTTTAAGTGATGGAACTGATGCTTATAAAAGTGACTAAGCTTTTACTGTATATTAGAACTCTTCTAATGAAACAGCCATACTTCTGGCAGAAGAAAACAAAGTTATAAATCTTTTGTACGCTACTATACTCTACTTCCAGAACTCTTTGTCTTTTGCTTATTTGTAATGCTTAATTAGGTTAAACAGGACATTATACAGTAAGAATTTTTGAATCACTATTTATAGAAAGTGTCCAAAATCGGGAATCCATCACTCCTAGAGACTGAAATTTGGCAGAGTTGTGGCTTCTCCAATATTGCCATATTACTGCAGTGCCATATTTAACTGCACTCACATGACTGGCACTTCAAACACTTCCTGCCAGCTTCCCAAGAAAGTCAATGGGAAAGCCTCCAGGTCATCAGGCAAACAAATGGTTGCTGCAAGTGGGGGATGCAGTGAGGGGGTACCTGGAGGTGTTGGAAGATACTGCACAAGTTGGAAACAGGGAACAAGTGGACAAGGGAGTGCACAATAGGCATCACACAGGATGGGGATGGTATGTAGGGATGCACAGGGGTACACAACAGGTGTCATGTGGGTCAGGGACGAAGATTTGAGGGGCTGCACAAGTGCAGATCAGGAAGATGTGTGGGGTGCACCAGAGGTGCCACATCAGTTGGGGGAAATAAGTGGGGATGCACAGGATGGTGTGAGAGATTCCACATGTTTCGTAGAGGGGCACGGGGATACACAAGAGGTGCACAAGTTTTAGGTAAGGAACTATCTCTGAAACAATGACCCAGAGGTCAAAGATTGTCTAATATATATGGGAATAAACCGGGGCTGCAAAGTGACTTCTTCTTCTGGAGTACCTATGGGAGTGTGTCATAATGTAGCTACAAGAAACCAACAGGCAACAGAACAAATTAATCCTTGACCTTAAGAAAAGGTGGGTCAAATAAAATTAGGGTAATCCAACTTCTCTGTTCTTCATATACCTCCTGGAGAGTGGTAGGCATGTTGAGAAGAAAACACCCATGCTCTTCATGGGAAGAGCATTTCTCAATCCTGATTTTGTGGTTTTCAGCTACTCTTTAATTGGAGTCTGATTTACTGTGCACTTTTCCTTTCTTTTTTCTCACTGCTGTCTGGTCTCAGTTTTCTATCTGGACCAAACAAAATGTAAAGCTAGGAAAGCCCCTCCCCATAGGTTGGAGGTCATAGAAATGAGAAGCATCATTTCACTAATTCCCCCATTTGTGCTGATTAAGTTAATGTATAGTGTTTCACTCTTGATAAACAAGAATATTTGAAGAGTACAGCAGAACGAAGTACAGTACAGAATGAAGAAATAAACTTAGGGAAAGTGTGGAAAAACTAAGGTGTAGTAGAGCATACGTATTTCAGGTAAAAGTGATTTATCCTGATCCTTATGATCTTGAGGGATGCGGTGGCTCAGTGGGTTAGGACGCTGAGCTTGTCGATCAGAAGGTTGGCAGTTTGGCGGGTCGAATCCCGAGTGCCGTGTAACAGAGTGAGCGCCTGTTACTTGTCCCAGCTTCTGCCAACCTAGCAGTTCGAAAGCATGTAAAAATGCAAGTAGAAAAATAGGGACCACTACGGTGGGAGGCTAACAGCGTTCCATGCGCCTTTGGCATCTAGTCATGCTGGCTACATGACCACGGAGACGTCCTTGGGCAACCGCTGGCTCTTTGGCTTTGAAATGGAGATGAGCACTGGCCCCTAGAGTCAGAAACAACTAGCACGCATGTGCGGGGGAACCTTTACCTTTACCTTATGATCTTGGCTCGATTAGAAATAGTATTTGCTAGAGTAACTGTTCCACAATAAAAGAGTATAATTTTGGATTTAACTAATCTGTATCAGAACCAAGTTTGCTCTCAGGTTCCTTAGCAGCTTCTCTAACCATAATGTATAGAAAAAATAATTTCATTTTAATATTTTAAAGTCGATCCTTATTACCATATTTCTGTTTATAATAATTGCAAAAAAATGTTTTGCTTTCCCACTGTTTCAGCCAAATCATTTTTAATCTAAAATTTCCAATTGCAGCACTTATCCCAGCAAGAAATCTATTTCCTTAAAAAATAATGGAAAGGGGCATCTTGTATATCAACAGAGCATATTGGTTCATTTGCAACAAATAAATATAAATTCATTCAAGTGCAGCTTTTGGTTAATTACAGTAACCTCCACTTTATTTATAGCTTATTCTCATTATTATTATTTTTTTTTAAAAAATAACAAGATAATAAATCTGTGCAATCTGACAATTGCTTTCCCAGCGCTGGGATGTTATTCTTGACTAAATGAAAAATAAGAGAAATGAATCAGTGAGCACTCTCTTCATAGACTGCATCACTTCACTTTGCAGATGATACATCTCATACATTTATCACTTCCCTACATATCCTGTGCGTGGAAAGTTTGCATTTCAGATTGCTATTGTCGGCAGAAAGTGTTTCAGATGAGAGATTGTCTCTGGTACCTTCCATTCCAAATGCACATAAACAGCATTCTCTTTGGAACCCCGGATGTGATAATGGAAGGACTGGACTTCCCTGCTAGTTCTTGTTTTTCAAATAGCATGTTAGACCCTGAGAAGAACACACGTGCTATGAGATTTCCTTTTGTTTGGACTAAGAATCTTGGCCTGTCCATGCTGTAGAATCTGTGACTCAACTTCCTGCTGTGCTTTTGTAAGAGGTGCCTGATTACCTGACTGCTCCCAGACCTGCTAGCTCTCCACCAAGTCCTGCTGTTTATGAATCATCTGAAGATAACTAAGAAGCCACTGGCTGCTGAGTTTCGAGACTAGAACTGTTAAGCCCTCTTTGTCCATTTCAGAATGTGACTCATCAGATAGGCCCATAATAAGAGGTTAATTTCAGTAATAAGCAGAGAGATAGCTGAGAAGCATAAAAGCACTAGAATTATGCAGTTCAAGAACCAAGGATGATACATATTTTCTTCTTCAATTTGTCCCCTCAAAATGGGACCATGGGTTAGATTGAGAGACAGTGACTGGTCCAATACACCTACTGAGCTTCAGTGCGTGTATGTGGATTTGAACCTAGTTCTTTCAACTCATAGCACAACCTGACACATCATATTGGCTTTTACATCAATTCCACCTGCCCAAAGCTCCACTCAAGCATGAAAATCTTATTTTTATATATGTTCCATGGACAGATCCAATGCTTTATTTCCATTTGTGTATGTGATTATATAAGCTATTTCATCAGCCAGCTTGCTAGTGCTTGTGCAAGCAATCATGCAAATATATTTACACTAGTTGTTCCTCTCAGCATCTTCAGTCAGTTATGATACCGATGATACTGTTGTTTCTGAATTAATATCCTGTTTTCCTCAAATTTCACCACAGTACAAATGGATCATATAAGTGGTTGCTGAGACATCAATTTTAAAGAGTATATAAAATTACACTGAGAAATTGCTTTATAAACAATATACAGTACTAAAAAGTAGTTTAACCACTATGAGTATATGGACGGTTGTGATAAAATCAATTCCTTTAATGATTCCAGTCACTCAGTCAAGCTGCAACTTTTAGTACTGTGTGTATAAATGCCTAGCTTGTGGACAAACTTGTTAACAGGATAAATCCTTTGTTTTAATGAGATTTAATGATTTTCACGACAAATATCAGGCACCATGCTTTTTTTTTCTGTGAAAGATCCATAGCATCCATCAAAATAAACAATACACTGTTATTGATCAGGTTGAGTATAAACAAATGAATACTGTGAAAATGTCAGCAGAGATAGATTCGCCTACACAAAGTAGCAATTTGTTTCAGCAATGATCCTCTGTTTGTGGACATGTTTAGAAATCATTAAACCTCAGCCTATTTTGGTTTAGAGGGTTTTATTTCCTGGGTTTATATATTATATGTTACAGCAGTAATACATTGTGGAAATGTGTACCTTCAATTCTGGAACTAATTCAGTGTGTTATAAGTGGGCTCAAACTGGATTAGAAGCTCAAACCATATCAATTCAAATCAAATCAGAAGCTTTTTTTTAAATTTCAGTTCAGGTCCTAATCCAAAGTGACCATCATACTTCCTAATTATTACCATGGAAGAATGAGCACAAGTAATTTTAACTTTTAAAAAATGAGATAGACTTTGTAGGAAGATGAGACAATTGAGAGAAGTTGACTATGACTGAACTTCAGAAATTTGAACTCTTATTCTGAATGGCATCTAATTCTTTTCTCCATAAAGTTGCAGTTCAAGGCTAAAGCTAGTAGATATCATGGCTCAAGAAATGTTTTCTTTTTTATATTTATTTCAACATTTTATTGTACTAAACAGAACTACTCCAAAAGATCTAGTGAATGGTTAATAAGGTAAATAGTTAATAAAAGTAAAGGTAAAAGAATCCTTGCAGGTTTTACTCCGCTAGTCATTACCGACTGTAGGTGGTGGTGCTCATCTCCATTTCAAGGACATTGAGCTAGTGCTGTCTGAAGACATTTATGCAGTCATGTGGCCAGCATGATGTCATGAAGCACTGCTTCCTTCCCACCAAAGTGCATTTGCATGCTTTCGAACTGATAAGTTGGCAGTAGCTGGGGCGAGAATGGGAGCTCACCTCATTGTGTGGGACTTGGGTGTCAAAAGTGGGTCGCTGGCTTTTCAGATGACAAGCTTTATCCACTGAGCCACCGTGCCAACCTAAATATCCAATACAAGGCATATAAAACATTGTTCCTTATTTTGCTGCTTTGAGTGATTTGTCATGATCCCCTCCCCCCAAAGACATAAATGGAGTACTTGGAGTTACTGTGTTTCCCTGAAAATAAGACCCAGCCAGAAAATAAGCTCTAACCTGATTTTTTAGGGTGTGCCTAATATAAGCCCTACCCCAAAAATAGGCCGGAGGGTGGGCGTGGCCAGCATAGGAATTGGCGAGCGCTTGTAGGCTGACAGTGTCCAGCAGCAGCCTCAGCCCACAAGCCTCTTGGCACAGCACAGGTAAGTTTGAGTGCAGAGGCAGAGGGAAGCAGGCAATCTGGAGGCGCTGTGCAGCCACCTGGCTTGCTGGAATGGCAGCACCAGCAGCAGGCAGAAACAGAGGCACAGGGTGGAGGCAGGCCATCCCGACATGCCTCCCACTGGTTCCACCATATCTCGGCTTGCCCACGGCTGCGTCAGGGCAGGCGATGCAGCAGACAAGCGAAGAGATGGTCTGATGGAGTGAATGGCATGTTGGGATGGCCTACCTCCTCCCAATGCCTCTGCTTCTGCTTGCTGCCGGTGTCAGCAGGTGAGCCTCCCGTGAGCCAGGCAGCTGTACAGTGCATCTGGATTGCCTGCCTCCCCCCTGCCTCTGCGTCCACACTCGGAGTTACCTGCACTGCACCAAGGGGCCATCGGTTGCTGCCAGACACCATCAGCCCCTACGTGCTCACTGCCTCTTGTGTGCGCACTGGGGGGTGGGGCACCCAGCTGGACTAGATCACCCTGATGCTGTGTTTCTCCCAAAATAAGTCCTAATGCATCTTTTGGTGCCAAGAAATATATAAGACCAGGTCTTATTTTCGGGAGACATGGTAGATCCAGATTTACCACCGCTTGTTAAATCAGTAAACGTTGTGCACCTTTACTGAATGGCATCATTGCTAGAATAGAATAGGGAAAGATTGTTAAAAATTGTGGTAATCCAATTTCAGATACATAGGTAACTGAGTAGATATAAAGATACACAATTACAGAACTAATCCAACAGTATTTCAACACTAAATTGTGTATTTAGTCAAATCACCATTTCATTGGTTATGGGAGATATGAATTTATTTCTAATAAATTCCAAAAGTAAGCTAAATATTTTGCGTACAGTGAATTTTATGAAGATTTGGTTCAGATACCTTCCTTGTTTGAAATACCTCTAATGTACATTGACCTAAGCATAAAATCTACATTTCATTATCCGGTTTGCTAAGAAATAGTGTAGTTCACAATAGTTTATTTAATATGATTTAAATAGCATTTGTTCCCTTGCTAACTCTCGTAAGTACATTTTACCGGTATGTTAATTTTGTCCTTGTATATTTACAGAAGGCTCATAATAGGACAATATATACTCTTGTCATTTCTGCTTAAAAAGAATAAAGCACAGGATTTGGAAGTCTAATGTTATGGTGTCAAACGTTCCTTATTCTAAGTTATTAAGCTTTATCTAAGCATGGGGTTATATGATAATGCACTGAATCCTTTTTTTATTTCTTTTACTCTTTTTTTTCTCTTTTAACATCACTTAGTAAAGAGAATATTTTTGGTGGCAGTGCAATGTACAGCTTATTAGGGAAAAATACAGCCTTCCCTTTCTGTTTCCTGTCTGCTTTAAATAGAAGGCAAAAATGTAAAACTTCATTAATTTCTCACTTTTTAATGAATGATACCAATGCTGGAACAAACAAAAAAACCAGCTCATTATATATACACATTTGGTCACAACATTGTCACTGAGCATTTCTTCCAGACCTCAACCTTCAGATAATCAAGAGCAGAGCTCCACACACTTACCCCTTTTCATTTATTTAGTCAACCTTTTCTTGACCCTAAAATAACCCCACAACAAAATGATATAGGAAGAAAAATATATTGCTTATCTGCATGGTTTTAGCATGGATACATGGAATTGCTCTATTTCACTGAAATACTTTGCTCAAAACGTTATGCTGAAGTTTCATCTCTGCTAGCTCTTCAGAGTTTATTTAAAACTTAGTTGCAGCTATTTATTTATGTATATTGTTATGTACTGGGCTCATTAGTAATACCACATGGGTTGCTGGAGCAGCTAACGGCTCTCCAGCAACCCAGACTACAAGTCTCCAGTGCTACTATTGGCTATCCCTAGGCGGCAATGGTTGCTTCAAACCTATTGGCTGCCGCCTAGGGGCTAGAATATATATTGTGGCTGGTTGCAGCCATTTCCCCCAGTACAGTCATTGCACGAAATAAAATATGAGTTTCCCTGTACTCAGTTACCTCATCTTCATTCCTGCACCAAAGACCCCGCTATTTAACATATATCTCACCTTTATTTTTTTATATTTTATAAATAACTGAAGATGACAAACAGACACACTATTCCTTTCTCCTCCGATTTTCCTTTTCCTGTGGGGTAGGTTGGGCTGAGAGAGAGTGACTGTCCCAAAGTCACCCAGCCAGCTTTCATGCCTAAGGCTGGACTTGACTGACAGTCTCTTAGCTTTTAGTTTGGTGCCCTTAACCACTAGACCAGGTGTCTTCAAACTTGGCCCTTTTATGACTTGTGGACTTCAATTCCCAGAATTCCTCAGCCAGCATCACTGGCTGAGGAATTCTGGGAGTCAAAATCCACAAGTCATTAAAGAGCCAAGTTTGAAGACCCCTGCACTAGACCAATTGGCTCTAGGCATGTGCTCAGCCTCCCTGAGCATTCCCCACCCAACCTAAGGATTATACAGAAAAAGATTTTTTTTTCAAGTTTCACAAATTCCTATGCTTTGGGAAGTCCTATCTATCAGAGAAGATAACACCATGTACAGTGGTCTGGGACCAGAGAAAACAAACCACCAACATTTCATGATATCTTTCCCTGCAAAAGTTATGGGTTTTGGTCTCTCTCACTAAGGCTGTTCTGAATCCCTTCTCCCTGTCTTCTGGGAGGGAAGAGTGGATCCCTTTTTTCCTCCCATTCAGATTTTCTGAACATCAGTACCACATTATCCAAGCTGGTGCCAGGTTATAGCATTAGCCAAGCTGAAACCAGGCTGATGCCAAGTAATAAACATGAAAGTGTATTTCTGCATGATAAAAGATAAGTGGGAGTAAAGAAAAGAAACAAAAGTCTTTAAAGCACATTTTAATAATTCATAAATAACTGCATTTAAGACACCCCACACTGAGCTGAACATCTGTCCCTTAGTTATATTCAAAAAGATGCTCACTGCCCATGACAGCTATATAGAGATCTGGACAAAGGTCACCATTCAGATTAGGCTCAGAGTGGGTAACGTAGGGCAAAACTAAATAAGTAGTTTTTTTTCTTATCAACGTTCTATTATTGGAAGACTGAGGTGTGTAGCTCGGGTGTAAAGCAGTGAAACCTATATGAACAGGATCACTGCATACATATCCTTTCCGCCTCTCCTCCTATTATAGTTTGTACTATTTAATAGATGAGCCATGTTTAATTCTTAATTAAAGAACAAAGGCTGGTGTGTGTTTGGGGTAGTTTTCAGTGCTCCTGTAGGAAAGGCTTTAGTAAATATTTAAAATGCAAGTTCTGAAATATGGAGCGTGTTTCTTTTCTGTGGCGGTTCAGTTTCCAGAACTGCCAGGATGTATATGAAAATTTTATAAAATATTAACATTAAAATACCTGCTGGCCTGAATTTTTCACAAATCCCAATTTCCCACTTGGGACATTATTTAATGTATTTTTTAGTACATATCCCCAGGTTTGGTAATTCAGTAAGAATTTTTATCAGTGTTTCATGCCCACTATGTAGATCATCCTGATTGCTTTTGTTTCCAGTGTTAAGGTAGTATAAGCTATCATTAAAATTTGAACACTATCAACAGTAAAAAAAGGAAAATAAATAAAGACTGCTTGTATACTTTTTGGATTTCTAGCATCCCATAAGTAGAAACAGTTGACAAAAACTACTTAGAATGTGTCTTGTATTTGCCTGATTGAACTGATGCTATAATTTTTCTTTTGCCTAAGAACCCAGCTAGATAATCTGATTGACAGTAAACCCAGAAGCTTCATTGCCTTTAGGATCCCTTAAGGCTGACTTATATACTGTGTATACTTTGCATTTGCATCTTCAAATTAGGATAACCAAAGAACCATTGAAGGAAGGAAGAGAAGATTAATTTACCACTCCTTTTTCCTCATTATCTTTCAGGCAGCATATGATTATTTTTCGACAGCATTTGTATGACAGAGCCTCTGAAGTAGATATATATGCCAATGGTACAAATTAAAATCCCCTTCATTAAATGAAACAGAATTACTATGTGTTGATCACATAGACAATTATAAATGCACCTTGATAGACTTTGAAGATTGTTAATTTTCCCCTTGCATTGAGTCTTTCAGGATTTCTCTTTCTAATCTATAGAAATATTTGCACACAGCACTGGATGCACTTTTGATTATCTACAGTGGTTCAAGATGGGGGAAATGCATCTCTCCTGGCCTTCCTTGATCTCTCATTAGCCTTTGATATATCAGCTGTGATACCCTTCTGGACTGTCTCACTGGATTAGTGTTACAATGGTATCTTTACTTTGCAAATTGTCTGGTTCATTCTCTTTTAGTGTTGCTCAGTATCTGCAGCAAAGTTGCTTTGGAGGTCATCCTTCAGAATGGAAACAAGGAACATCAGTAATGTAGCCCTGCCTCACATCAGCCAAGTGATGCTCACTTGATTCTGTCCCAGTTTCTGGAGGGTGGGGGAGTTTGGTTTGGGAAAACTGGTGGTAATACAACCCTAATAAGACTGTGGCTGGACCTTAGAGATCCAATTCAGGTAATTGTCCATCCCTAGTTTTGGGTGAGGTTGTACTTCCCACTTGCACTCAGTATGCAATTTGGGAGTCCTCTTGATCTTATGACTACTGCTTGAGTAGTAGGCAGTAGCCATGGCTGTGCAGCCTTTGCATAACATCTTTTTGTGTGCCAACTGTGCCCATTTCTGGATTGGGAGATCACAAATACACATATATTAATGTGGTTGGATTTTTGCCTTGTGTTCTACAAGGGATGGCCTTTGAAAACCAGCTGGAAGCTGTAGCTGGTCCAGAATGCAATGGCATGGATAGGAATGGGTATGCTTCAATATGCGTTTATAACATCATTACTTCAAAAAATGTATTTATTCCCAGGAGGCTTCTGGGTGCAATTCAAAGTATTTCAATTCATTTATAACAGGGGTCCCCAACCCCTGGTCCATGGACCAGTATTGGGCTGTGGCATGTCAGCAACTGGGCTGCACAAACAAGCAAAGCCCCATCTGCAGGATGCAGGCAGCACACAGAACCATGCACCCTCTGGTCCGCAGAAAAACCTCTCTCCACGTAACTGGTCCCTGGTGCCCAAAAGGTTGGGGATCTCTGATTTATAAAGGCTTGAATGACACAGAGTCAAGTTATTTGTGAGATTTAGTTGTTTTTGCCTATCCCATGAGTTTGCATAGGTCAAGTGTCCTATGCAAAGATCTCTTCTTTGAAGGAATGGTACCTAACAGGGCCAGAGAGATTTCAATTCTCTTTTGCTGTACCTGCCTTCAGAATGAGCTTGTGCACCTAAGGTTCAGATGGCCCCCTTGGCCTTCTAACAAGCCATGAAGACCTAGCTTTTCTGTTCTGTACTGGACCAGGATGACAGATGAGCCTATTCCGTGATGAAAGTGTATGCTGTTATTGGCAACCTTGATAATGTGTTATATTGTTGTTTACTTATTTTGGTTTTACATAGTATCTATTCCCTTTTCTATTATTATTCTTATTGCTGTGCACTACCCAGTGTCACCAACTGTTTTGTTAATTATATTTAAGTATCATATCCTCTTACTTTGAATGCACAATCATCTAACACCATATTAATCTCTATTATTTATTTGTGGGTTTTTTTTTACTTTTTTATACCCCCTTTATTTCTTTTTCGAAAGATTGAGGGCAAAAGAAGAAGGGGACAACAGAGAAGAAGGTGTCTGGATGGAGTCACTGAAGCAGTAGGTGTGAGCTTAAATGGATTCCAGAAGATGGTAGAGGAAAGGAAGGCCTGGAGGAACATTGTCCATGGGGTCGCGATGGGTTGGACATGACTTTTTTTGCATCTAACAACAACAAATTTCTTTTTCACATGCTGCTCATGTTGCTCTTTTTAGTTGGGTAGTTTATAAGGTTATTGTCTTTTTTTAACCATAGCTATTTTAATTTTAGTACACTATATACTATGGAATTCTCTAAAGGTATTAGATTGTAGCAGGATAACAAATAAGTGCCCAAATAAATGAATGAAATATATCTAATAAATCAGTTTATCTATCCATCCTCCTACCACTCGCTATATTAATCAAGGTCAGAATCAACATAAGAACAGGAGGAATATAAAAACAAGTTAGCAAAACCATTTAGAAATGTTAACCTGGTTTGAAATACTAGGAAGGATACAGAAGCTTGTTTGAAACTGAAAGAAAATCAGATTCTGTAGCTTTCTGAAATACATTGATTTGTTACATTATTATTATATAACTTCTAAAACTATAGAAGCATTAAACCTTATGGGTGCTTTGGAAGCGCACATGAACCCATACCGACACCGGGACATATAATCAACATGATTTGGGTTTAATGTCAGCTGAGCGTATTAATCTGTAAAGCAAATAGTTATTAATAACCATGAAGTGGGTATATGGCAGTTTTACTAAAAATGCTAGAATCAATAGTACGTATGATAGAATCGATTGTACATTGTGCTGTACAAATATTAAATTCGATAACTCAACCTCAATTCATTACTTATATGTTTGGGAGCTGTTCACTGATTAATGTAATGCATTAATAATGTAGCTCAGTGAAAACCAACGTTCTTCTGACTGAATGTAATCATTCTTTTCTCTTGCCACAGCACAGAAGGAAGAGGCAGATAATATTCTGTAAATAAAGTATTCTTAGTGGTTGGAGATTCTCTCAAACAAAAATCTTATACTGCTATTACCACACAGTCCTCAGTTTCCTATTCTTAGTTAACATCAGGAAAACTGAGATTAGGCCCAAATTTACTGTTTTCATACAAAATCTGGCAGATGGCTTTGTCCTAAGTCAGGATCCACCTTTGAATTCAGCCTGATTTAAGGATCACACTGGGCATTAGAAGGTAATGGGAGGCTTTCTGTTGCAATCTTGCTGTTTGCATTCATGTCTTTCATTCTTCTGAAAATTAAAAGGCCTTCTTCATTCAAATATTCTTGAAAAGCCAGACTCATTTGGGCATATGTGTATCACAAGCTGTCATAGAAGCACATACAAAATTTGCAGCAGGCTATTTATTTATTTATTATCAAATTTGTCAGTGATGCTAGAAATGGTTAGTGGATCAAGAAGAATGGGCAAGCAAAGAACTTGATGGTTTGATACCATGTTTCCCTGAAAATAAGACCGGGTCTTATATTAATTTTTGTTCCAAAAGATGCATTAGGGCTTATTTTCCAGTTAAGGCTTATATTCAGGGAAATATGGTACAACAACAACAGCAACAGCAGCAGCAACTACTACTACTACTACTACTACTACTACTACTACTACATCATCATCATCATCATCAACAACAACAACAACAACAACAACAACAACAACAATAATAATAATAATAATAATAATAATAATAATAATAATAATAATAATAATAATAATAATAATAATGTTAGAAGGGACCTTGGAGGTCATTTAGTCCAACCCTCTGCTCAGGCATCTGTCTGAGCTAACAATCTAAATGCATCTGTCTGACAATCTTAACTGAGGTTTATTTTTTTGAGGGGGGAAATTTATTATGAGCATCCTGAAAAATCATGCTAGGGCTTATTTTCCAGTTGTGTCTTATTTTCAGGGAAACACAGTGCCATCAAATCTGATACAAAGTTGAAGCTATGAAGCTGTACAATTGAAAGAGGTTGTGCTTGAGAGAGTAGCATGGAGAACACTTGCCTATAAAATCGCGAAGAGTCAGATACAACTGAACGGTTAAAACTACTACTACTACATATTTATTTATTTATTTATCAAATTTATATGGACTGACATCTCACAAAAAATAACTCCATTCCATTCCGTTCCATTCCGTTCCGTTCTGTTCCATTCCATTCCATTCCATTCCATTCCATTCCATTCCATTCCATTCCATTCTATTCTATTCTATTCTATTCTATTCTATTCTATTCTATTCTATTCTATTCTATTCTATTCTATTCTGTTATTAAATATGTTGCCATTACTAATTGTTTCTTTTTTTTCTTTTCCTTTTCCTTTTCCCTTTCCCTTTCCTATTTCTTTTTTTATCAAGTGTTTTAATTTTTCTTCTCTGTAACACCTGAAGTGTTGTGAAATAGCTTATAAATTGAATGAATACACAAATGAATGTAATGAAAGCTCCTAGCTTATTTTCCTAAATTCCAACATGAAAAGGGATTTTTTATGCACTGACTCTGGTACAAAATAAGCTGCAATACTGTGGCAGAGTTAATTAATTAAAATAACACTGAAGCTCTCCTCCCCACTTCACATAGGCACAAGAGATAGGAGCCTGTGTAGATAAAATGATTTAGGGGTAGCTGACTCAGATTTACAGCTGCAATCTTCTTTTTAAAGAACAGTCAGTTTAAGCCTGGTGTAAGAAGGAGGTGGATTCAAGTCAGATTTTGGGGATCTGACTGCCTCCATAGCTGTCTTTTCCAGACTCATTCCCTTTGCCTCTCTCTGAGCTGATCAGCAGATTTCCAGGAACTGGTGCTTATGTGGATGGATATTTGTTTTGAAAACTATCTTTCTGAATGAGAACTTAAGACACCCCAGAATCTTGCCATTCTCACAACATATCCTTGCCCATTCCAGACTCCATCGATTTCTCACAGCAGTCTGTTTGTTGGCATTTCTTTCAGTTTCATTCTTATCTACACATATTGTATATCACTTTCACAGAATGGTTCCTGCATAGATTTAACTTTTGTATGCTATTTATTGTGACTGTTTAGGTTATTTCAAGCACAATACTGCAGTCATTTCAAAATGTTTTATTCATTCTTTCAAACACTAATATGGCTGCCTTACATTTTAATGCCATAGTTAGCATTAGTTGCTACTGAATACAGACAAAACTGCTGTCTTACTTAAACTGGTAATGCACCAATCTTTGATGAACACATAGAGGTTCCTTGAACTCTTTCTGGATTCTTCATAACTGCAGTACTTTATTTCCCAGACTGTACCATAAAGAAAGAAGAAATGTTCTATATGTCAGCAAAAGTATGGGTCTGCCTTAGTGGAGTCAAAGATTAAAATTAACATAGTCTAAATACAAAGTTCCTTATATGAAATAGTAGCTTGATATTTATCAAGCTGCACCTTTCCCCCTTACTTCAAATCCAGAATATATGAATCATATAATCTGGTAAAGATGGTAGCCAAATAAAATATTCTGTTTCCCATTCTACCAATTTTGACAGGTTATCAAAATTAGAACAGACGCTAGCGATATCACCAAATTTAATGATTTCAGCATTAAAAAGACCAAAATATCTCCTCACCAGCAATCAACAACCAGATAATCAGGAATTAACACCAGGATTAATAAAACCTACAATCAAGCAGAAACACTATCTCAGTCAGAGAACTACCAAGAAGAAAGCAATCTTCCCATCAAAATGGACAGGGCGAGCCACTGAACATAGACAGAGAGCAAACCCCCCTCCTTTCTAGCACTTAAAATGTTACTTAGTTGGGTAATGAAATGTCTGCAAGAAAACCACCAAGCTCAGAGATTATCAAGGACTCCACTGTCAATCCTGAACTACAAATATTGTCTTCCATGTTGATATTTATATGGAAGGGAAAACATCAGATTTCTTTTGAGTAAAAACCACAATAGCAGTGTCAGCAAACTCAATATCTATTGACTATAAAGGTAGCTTCCATGAAAGAGCAAGTAAGGGGTAGAAGATTGAGGGAAATTCTACAGAACAATAAAAAGAAATCTAAGGATAACCTACCTATGAGATTGCCTTTATCAGGGCTACACAAAGTTACTCTCTCAGCCTTCTGTGTTGCTTGGCCTTGACTGAATGCTTTGTCCAAGCAGAGAAGGTAACTGAGTCCTCAATCTGGAAACTTCCTCAGAATTCAAGGAAAGGAGCCAGAGATTAAACAAGGTTGGAGATGCTTACATTACCCATAGACTGTTAAAGCAAACTAGAAGAATTATTGAGGTTTTGGTGAATGAGTAAAAGAGCTATATTCAACAACAACAACAACAATAATAATAATAATGTTGGAAGGAACCTTGGAGGTCATCTAGTCCAACCCCCTGCTCAGGCAGGAGACCCTATACCATTTCAGGCTGTCCAGTGTCTTCTTAAAAACTTCCAGTGCTGGACCATTCACAGCTTCTGGAGTCAGGCTGTTCCACTGATTAATTGTTCTGACTGTCAGGAAATTTCTCCTTAGTTCTAGATTGCTTCTCTCTTTGGTTAGTTTCCATCCATTGCTTCTTGTCCTGCTTTCAGGTGCTTTGGAGAATAGCTTGACTCCCTCTTCTTTGTGGCAGCCCCCGAGATATTGGAACACTGCTATCATGTCACCCCTCATCCTTCTCTTCATTAAACTAGACGTACCCAATTCCAGCAACCGTTCCTTATATGTTTTAGCCTCCATCCTCTAAGCATCTTTGTTGTTACCTGATTAGGCTGCAAAGAGTTTTGTTTTTCAAAATCTGTTTCTGAAGGCTCAAGTAAACTAAAGCAGGTAATCTCTACTTTTGAAGAGTCCAGTGTTTGCTTTCTGTTGCTTGCTAGTCAGCTCCCCATCTCAGTGTTTACAAGGTCATTGCCACAACATCAAAATGATAAAAAAAATGAATCATAACATAAGCTCAATTTAATTCATAATTGAATTGTGACACAAGTATGCAATGGTTGACACTGTTTCATCCTCTCATCACAAACACAAACAGTATCTTTCCTGTGAATGCCCAGCTAAGCAAGGAATTGTTTTAGGGAGTTCATTGAATATTCTGATGCTGTATGTGTCTGCTAACGAAAATGGAATAAATAAATAAATAAATAAATAAATAAATAAATAAATAAATAAATAAATAAATAAATAAATAAATAAATATTCAAATTCTTAGAGTCTTCCTCACTTAAAAAAGTGTTCTATTCATTTTTTTTACCAAGTATTATAATGACTATATTGCATTTCTAAGTGTACTGGTAGTCCTTAACATACAGCTCTTCTTTTGGTGATTGTAGTTACAACAGCATTAAAAAAAAGAGTTACAGTTGGTTGTTTTACTTACAACTCACTTAGGATTCCCATAGCCACATGCTCAAAACTGAGGTGTTTGCAACTGGTGTGTATTTAGGATGGCTGCAGTATCCTAGGGCCATGAGATTGTAATTTGCTATCCTTCTTAGCAAAGTCCGTGGGGGGAACCTGAATTTGCTTCATGATCGGATGATTTACTTAACAACTGCAATGACTCACTTAACAACAATGGCCATAAAAGTTGTAAAACTCACTCAACAACCTCCTTGCTTAGCAATGTAAATTCTGGTTTCGATTGCAGTCATAAGTCAAAGACCACCTGTATGCCCAACTGCTTTGGTTTTAATTTCTGTTCTATTCAAAAGCAAGAAAAATCAGTGCCATTTAAGGTGATATCTCTGTGTACAATTACTTAAAATAATTGCTGAGTCATTAAAATGAGCCAGAAAATCTACATAATTTATTCCCATGGTTCAATTCAAATCTGAATGGGTCCTTTCTGGCCATATGAATAGCTTTCATTTGATTTTTGGATCATATGCAGCTCTGTATGAATGTGGATTGATTATGTGCCGTCAGGTTAATTCTTAGCAACCATATAGATAGACTCTTCAAGATGAACTCTATCCAACCAGGCCTTTCAGGTGTTACAGTGGTGCATCCATAACCACTTCAATCAAGTCCATCCACCTTGCTGCTAGTTGTCCTCTCCTCTTTTCTTCCACCTTCCTCGGCATTATAGACTTCTCAATAGAGCTAAGTCTTGACATCATGTTTCCAAGTAGTATAATTTGCTCATGTATGCCTCATGTACTATGAATTGATTTGTTCTATGATTTCTTTCTTTGTTTTCTTGTTACAGTAAGGTAATAGTATTTAAAAAGAGTCAAGAGATGGTTGTGTTTGAATATTAAGTTGTGTTTGAATATTAGTAGTTCAGGTTGGTAGTCAGGCTGTTAGTTTGATCTCCAAGCTTTGGTGATTTGGCTGCAAACATTTTGTCTCCATTCGGGGGGACATCTTCAGGGCACTTTGAATTGTGCTCGTCTGTCAGAGCACTGGCCTTTAAATACCTTTTTGTGCCCTGTAAATGGGTGTGGGTGTTATTTGTCTGGATTTTTCTGAGTCATGGTCTGCTTTTGGGCTGTTTGATTGGCTGATTGTTGTTGCTGGGTCATAGTCCTTTTTGTTTAAGTATCATCTGTGTGATGCAAATGGTGTTTGTTCATTTGGTTGCCTCTGAATCATGGTGTGATGTTCCAGGGTACAGCACAGAGGCAAAACAGTCAACTGGCAGTTCAAACTGCCCTTTATTTGCTCCAATTTTCCCAAATGCTCCCATGTTTCTGGCAAGCCCCAGAACAAAGTAACACACACACACACATTCAGCAGCCCCTGGCTGCAAGTAGTTTCACATACAATTAGAAGAGTAATTTACTCAAGACCACGTAGATAACAAGGAATGAAACATACATCTAAAATCTAACGAGTCTGTGTAAATACAACCTTGCCTGAGCAGTTTCAGGAGAGAAGCCAAAATACAATCCATTTGAACACCAAATCAAGTTTGTCAGCCAGTCCAATGGTCAGAGTTTCAGGGTTTCCAAGCAGAAATCACAACACAGAACAAGAGATCAGAGAGTTGTTTCCAAGATTAGAAACAGCACACAAGACTCCAAGAAATCAGTGTTTGTTCCCAACAAATGCCCTTCCCCACAGCGTCTCCTTAAGTCTCAGTCTCCAGTGTGCCTTGTGGAGAGGAGTGGGGTGCTCTCCTCCCGAGTAGTTGAGCTTGCCTGCATTGTTCTCTCCTTCTCTCCACTCTCCATGCTCTAGGATCAGGAAGGGATCGTTCTTGCTCATTGCCTGAGCTCTGTCTCTCATGTTCATCCTGTCCCAATCCTGAAAGGCCCTGGCCTGCCTCAGCATGCTCTTCCCCACATTTCTCTGAAGCCACAGACACCTCTCCCTCGACCTCCAATCGGCTCCAGTTGCAGCTCATTTTCCTCAGCAGATTCTGGCTCTGACGGTGGTATGACACATGGTCTGGTTTGGGATCTGGTTTTGGGTTTGGTTGCTAGGCTGGTGTTTTTGGGACATGATCTGGTTTCTTGTGGGAGGTTGTGATTTTTGCTGTGTGGTGGGGTGCCAGTTTGTTCATTTTGAAAGCTCCCTTCGGGATTGTGGTTGAACTAGTTCTTTTGTTCTCAGCAGTTGGTAGATTGGCTCAATGTCAATGCGTCTGTTTATTGACTTATTGATAGAGAACCTGGCTTCAAGGAATTCTCTTTCCTTGATTTCACTTGGGTTACAACTGTGGTCCAGATTAGATCAAACTTGTGTCCTTCTAGTCTTTGTGGACAGACATGAGTGATAGTGGTTCATGTCTTTTGATAGCCAAGGAGTGTTTGTGCAGTCTTTAGATAACTTTCTTCCTGTTTCGCCCACATAATTCTTTTCACTGCTGCTGCACTGGATTTGGTATATGATGCCTGATCTTTGGTTTGTTTCTGTCTGCTCCTTACATTTTGACAGGGTGCATCTGAGAGTTGAGGCTTGTTTGTGGGCTACTGTGAGGTTTGATTTGATTTGATTTGATTAAATCTCAGCCCGTCCGGAAGAGTAACGAAGAAACGCAGCCGGAACGAGAGCTGAGTCCACAGGAAAGTGTTTATTGCAAAGCAAACAGCAAACAACGATCCAAAAGAAGGCAAAGTCAGTGTTGGCTGCTACCCGCAACCAACGCTGCTAAATACCCCCCAATGCTAATGCTCAACCCCACCCATACACGCCTACACACGCCCACTCCCTATTTCCACCCCACCCTTCCCTGACAATGTCTTCTGCCTCAACCCCTGCCTCCCGACGCTTTCCGCCCACCAGGTAAGCTTCCATTGAACCCCGAGACCACCACCTCACGGCCCATCATCTCCCTTCACCACGCCCATCTCCCACCCGTGCATGGCCCCCACCCAGCCCCAGTCCTTGGACCCCTCTTCATCCCCCATAGGCCCTGATGCCACCACGTCTCCAGCCATGCTGGTAGGCTCAATGGACGTAGCCCCCAGCAGCGTGCTCCAAAACTGCCTCCCAGCCAGCCTGTCACCGCCGTGCTCCCCAGTCCACACCACATCCAGACTCATTGCGGCACGGACGGGTCCGGTCCCGGACGAGGACGCCATGGAGCCTGTTGGCACCGGGCGAGACCCGGCAGAGTTGTCCTGCGCATGCGCACACCAGCCAGCTGACGGGGAAGCTCCATGGCGGTGTTGGACAGTTGGAGGTGGCAGCCAACACGTGGAAGGCGTGCTCGCAACGAGTCGAGGTGGGCCCGTGCCTGTGGCGATCAGGGATGGTGGGGGTGGCTCCCGTAGCACGGGAGGTGCATCCGCGGTGAGACAGGTGAGGCCTATGCGCCATGCTGCGAAGAGGGGCCCCGCTGAATGATGCACCTGTGGGCCACGACATTAAATTTATATGCTGCCCTTCTCCCTGAGGACTCAGGGCTGCTCACAACAATAAAAATTTAAAAACATAGAGTAAAAAATTTAAAAGAGAATTAAACAATAAATGCAAAATTATGAGACAATTTAACCCAGTAGAAAGCCTAATTAAAAACCGTAGTCAGTCCAGGCCTGCTTGTTGGAACAACCAGGTCTTCAGGTCACGGCGGAAGGACCGAAGGTCAGGGGCCATCCGCAGCTCTGGAGGCAACTCATTCCAGAGGGTCAGCATGCCCACAGAGAAGGCTCTCCCCCTGGGGGTCACCAGCTGGCATTCCCTGGCCGATGGCACCCTGAGGAGGCCGACTCTGTGGGAGTGAACCGGGCGATGGGAGGTTGACAATGGCAGCAGGTGGTCTCGCAAGTACCCCGGGCCTAAGCCATGTAGGGCTTTAAAGGTTATTACCAGCACCTTGAATCACACTCGGAGGGTAACTGGAAGCCAATGCAGCTTGCGCAGGAGTGGTATAACATGGGAGTACCGAGATACTCCCATAAGCACCCGCACGGCCGCATTTTGCACCAGTTGAAGCCTCCGGGTGCTCTTCAAGGGCAGCCCTATGTAAAGAGCATTGCAGTAATCCAGGCGAGAAGTGATGAGGGCATGGGTAACCGTGCATAGGGCATCTCAGTCCAAAAAGGGGCGCAACTGGAGCACTAGGCAAACCTGTGCGAAGGCCCCCCTGGTCACAGCCGTTAAATGATCTTCCAAATTAAGCCATGAATCCAGGAGCACACCCAAGTTGCGAGACCTTTCTGAGGGGGGTAATACCTCCCCCCCATCAAAAGAGATGAAACTTGTTGGAGGTCATGTTGGCATAGTAGTCTTGCTGTCATCTCTGAAATTGTCTGTATGTAGCAAATTGTGATTCGTCTGGTCATTATTGTTCCTGTTGTAGTTGTGTTGCTTTGGGTGTTTGTATTGGATGTTTGTAACAACAACAACAACCAGCCAATCAAACAGCCTGAAACCAAAGCATGACTTAGAAACAAATGGACAAATAACACCCACACCAATTTACATGACCGAAAAAGGTACTTAAAGGCTAGTGCTCTGACAGAGAAGCACAATTCAAAGCACACTGACCTCCCCAAATAAAGACAAAACATTTGCAGCCAAATTGCCAAGCTTGGAGATCAAACCAACAGCCCAGTACTGAGTGATCCTGACTGAGCTTGATTGCTTGTTTAGAAGATCAACAAAAGTACCAAGTTAGGGATAGGAAATTTTTCAAAACTCTGAAGAAAACAATGACAGGCCAGTTCTAGATTGTTATCAGTAGAACTACTATTACTAGGAGTCAAGCTTGATTCTAGGGAGATAAATTTGAATTTTTATTTTTTTTGTAAATAAAGTTGTGATATTCCATTAAAAAGATAATTGATGTGCCATTGAGATACAAGTGGGTATTGGAGGAAGCAGGATTTGGTTGATTTATGTAGACAGGGAATTTACCAATATTATTTTGTACCGCTGCATGAAGCAGTGAGCCAATAAAGTATATGTTGGCAGATCTGCAATCCTCCACAGTATTGTAACTGCTCATCCATAATTTCCAATGATTTCTATTGGGTTTTTCACAAGGGATCATAAATCTGTTTAAAAATGAATTTCAGAACTTCAAGGGCATTTTGATCTAAAGAAAGTGTAGGTTCACATTCATTATGCATAGCTGACCCTTTCCCCTTTTTGTTCTCAATGCAACAGCACATAAAGGCTGGGATTTAACATATTTTTTTCTGTATCAAAATGAGTAAAACTGTCATTCTTTGCATTAATGAGAGATTCAGCTATTGATTGCTCTTTGCCCTATTGTCATTGACTGGGTTCTCCCTCCACCCCCATCATTTAGCCTAACGTCTGCAAATAATTTATTGACCAAAGAACAAAAAGTCAATCAATTTTATTTTCCATAGATAGCATTAACATTTAATTTATCTCCTATCCGTTGGCTCTTTAAGAAGAGCCTTGGGACACAATCATGTGGCTACTTCCATGTGGAGATTTTTTTTGGCTTTAGGATGATATTAGTTTGTGAGCCGAGCTAATTTCAGCCACATTTAATTCTAAGGTTAATAATGTACTGACATGGCATGCTTGAAAGGCATAGCATTTTATCTGCTGTATGCCTATGTAGCACAGATACCCTTCATTGGAATTAAATGCTAAACAATTATCATGTGGTTTTTTTTTTTTGATAATTTTATATATGACTGCTTCTTCTGTTCTCTTCTAATAAGATCACTGTTATTATTTTATCCTTCTTTCTATTTTATTGGGAAGAAATAAAGATATAAAGGGTTAAGCTGGGCCCAGGCTATGAATGGTGCTTCAGCTTAAAGGACTGTCCCATCAGTATGAGATATAGAACAATTACAATTCACAAGGGGGAGAAGCTCCAAAGTAACCCACTGGTATTGAACACAAGGCAAGAAACTAAGCAGGGTACATGACCCATGTGATCACAGTCCTTCCCACCAGGATACAACATAAGAATTTTCAAATTGACAGTACCATGACCTAAAATGATAAATGATTTGTGGGATATCTCTATGAATAAAGCAATAAACTTTTGGGGGGTTAGAATCAGCATGAAATAAATATCATTTACTTTTAATAATTAAATTGCAATCTGAGTATCAAAGAAAACAGCAACAACAATTTCAATGACCTTGAAACAATTACTTTTTCATGGGAAATTAACAGCATATCAATCTTCTGAATTACTTATTTATTTGTTGCCTTCTATTTTTCAGCCAGCAACTGTCATTACTGTTTGGGATTGATGTTTGCTCTTAATAGCAACAGCTGTAGGAAATGATCTCTTTGCTGTCAGTTTATCCAGGTGGACCATGAACAGTCCATTGATTCCACGGCCAAGTTGGTGTGTAAGTCATGGAAGTGCAGGGTAGTGGGATGTATATCGACACTCTAAATGACAAGCTATGGATGTATCTGCAGGTGAAACAAGACTTTCAAGAGATAAATCAAAGTCCTCCCAAAGCCTTAATGGAACTCACTTCAATTTCGTCATTAATAAGCTTACCATTTTTGGAATACAGTTGCTTTCCTAGTCCCTGCCCTTGTTAATCTGAGACAGGGGTGCCTGGCTGAGGAATTCTGGGAGTTGAAGTCCACAAGTCATAAAAGGGCCAAGTTTGAAGGCTCCTGATTTAGATACTCTTCTGCATGTAAAGAAGCTACTCTTTTTTGTGTATATAGGTTTGCTGGAATGATCATTCTGAGTTCAGCTTTTTGTGTTATATTTGAAAATGCCAGAAACTGGAAACAATGAAGTGGATAAGAGAAGGCTGGAGTAGAAATGGAAGACCCTCATGAAAAAATTTGACCAAACATGCAGTAGAGTACTCTTACAGGCCTATTTGAGTTTTTTTAAAAAAAATATTATTGATTGTTTTATCATAAAAATAAAATACAAAACAGAAAAAGAAAATGATGGACTCTTGTTTTCGAGCTACCGGCTGCTGGCCCTGCTGCCCTCCGGCTGTTTCTTCTCGCCGTTTTACCTCTTCCGGATTGTCCGTGGCTGCTCGTATCTGGCGTTGGCGTTCCCTGCTGTTTTCGGGCCGTCCGGGCCGCTTTGGCGTTCTCGGGCTGGCTCGGGTTGACGAGGAGGACGCCCGTCGGCGAGGAGGATGCCCGTGAGGCTGTCCGGGTGGCGGCGATGATGGCGGCGACGGTGTGGGCGTCGGCTTCGGCGTGGGTCACAGCCCGCACGATGGTCTTTTGGGCTGCGCTTGGCGGTGGCGGCAGTGGCGGCGGCCCGAGTCTGGCGGCGACGGTGACGGCGGCATGCTCTGGATGCTCCTGGAATTTAACAGCTTGCTTTTGGGCCGCTTCTATCTGCACCGGCGTTTCTGGGACTGTTGCCCCGTCTGCGGGGGCCGGCTGCTGGCTTTGGTGCTTTTTTGGGCTTTTGGCCCCTTTTGCCAGCGGCGGGACTCCCATGTTGCCCCGGGCCGCCTTGGCCCGCTTTGGCGGTGGTGTCGCCCTTGGGCTATTTTGGCGGCGGAGAGGGCGGCTATTATTCATCTTGGCGGCGATGGTGGTCTCTATCCTTGCTTCGGGCCGCCTTCTATGGCGACGGCGTCTTTGGGCCGCTTTGGTGGCGAAGATGACGACCGTGGGTCATCTTACTGGAGCAAGGATGACATGGGGCTCCCGCATCGCCTTTGAACTGCTTCTGCAGCGACGACGGCGACTTAGACCATCCCTTCCATTCTGGCCTGCCTACCCTTTTTGCCTTGGACATATTTTCTTATCATCTGCCTGCCTACCCTCCCCCCTCTCCCCTTGGATTTTGGACACACCTGGGTATCGGCCACTGTGGGAGAGTGGCTTGACTTTTCCATTTGCAGCCCCATAGAGGTGGGAGCTCTATGGGGTTTGCCTACCCAGAGGATATCTGGTCCACCCCCAGGAACGGAGTCTCAACCCGTCGTGAGAGGGCGGGGAGCGGCCTGTCTCTGGGGGCACCCAACTGAGTGGCAGTGTAGTTGGGTGGGGACCCAGATATCTGTTTCCATGTTCGATCCTCCCATGGACAATTAATGGGATGCCTATCCTGGACTTCCTAGACTCATGCGACGATACACTAGCATGGACTTGTACGCCCTCAGGGGTGCCCCCCTCTCCTGGGTGCGACCCGCCTCCTTAAACACTCTCAACCTCGATGACGGGCCCGGGTTTTGGGACCCTGAGAGATGGCTGGGCAGGGGCAGGGGCCGTCAATGCAAATTTAATAGAAGGCCTCTGATTACTTTTTTATCAAAAATTTTTATGGGGTTAGGGAGAGGGGTGGGAGATAGGGGTTGTCTGGCTATGGGGGGTGGCCATGGCTCAGGCCAGACTTGGGTCCGACCGCTCGGGGGGAGAACGGGGTGTGGCTGTCTCCGGGGCTCATGAGCGGGTCGTGGGATTACCGATTCCCACGACGGGGAATGGCAGCAGGTGGATAGACAGAGGGCCGTATCGTTACCGGGAGGGCCGTCTCCGCTATTTGCAAGCGGTGAGGCGCTCCGACCCTCTGCCTCTTTCCTGAGGTTCCGGGAGCGAGGATGTGCAGCCTCCTGAGCTCCAGCTGGTGTACCTGAATGCCAGGTCCGTGGTTAACAAAGCTCCCCTCATTAGGGATTTAGTTGAGGGTGAGCACACGGACCTGGCTTGCATCACGGAGACTTGGTTGGGCCCTGAGGGTGGGTCCCTTTGGTTGACCTCTGCCCACCAGGCTTCCAGGTGCTACATCGGCCATGAGCTCATGGTAGGGGTGGGGGTGTGGCGGTGACTATTAGGGAGACCTTATGTCCGCGGGAGACCACTGTTCCTCAGATAGTCGGGTGTGAGTCTCTCTTTGTGAGATTTGGTTCTGGGGCGCAGTTGGGCTTGCTGCTGGTGTACATTTCGCCTAGTCGCGCAGCAGCAGCCCTGCCCGAGCTGCTCGTTATCCTCTCGGGGTTGGTGGTTGAGTTTCCCAAACTTATAGTTTTGGGAGACTTCAATCTACCATCCCTGGGAGGTTCATCTGAGCTAGCTCAGGAGTTCATGGCTTCCATGATGGCCATGGACCTGACGCAAGTAATTTCTGAACCAACTCATGAGGGAGGCCACACCCTTGACCTGATTTTTTTATATAGATGGTGGTTGGATGATCTTGGTGGGGGCTTTCCATTTATTATGCCCCTGTCATGGACCGATCATCACCTCCTGCGGCTGGTCTTCCGTTTTGCCACCTCCTGCCGTGGGGGTACGGAGCCAATTAGATGGTACCGCCCCAGACGCTTAATGGATCCTGATAGATTCCAAGCGGCACTGGGGTCCCCACCTGCCTCCATTGCTCACAACTCGGCGGATGTCTTAGTGGAAGCCTGGGAAAGGGCAGCCACTGAGGCACTTGACCAGGTTGTACCCTTGCGGCCCCTGACCCGGTGCAGATCCCAGCGAGCTCCATGGTTCTCCGCGGAGCTCCGGGAGATGAAGTGTCGGAAACGGGGCCTAGAGAGCTGTTGGAGGTCTAGCCGATCCGAACCCGACCGGTTGCGGTTAAGAACCCATATTAGGTCTTATCTCGCAGCGATGAGGGTGGCGAGGTGTAATTACTTCTCCACCCTCATCGCGTCCGCAGATAATCGCCCGGCCGCCCTGTTTAGGGTGACTCGCTCACTTCTTAATCAGGAGGTGAGGGAGGATCCCTTGCAGGGTCGTGCCGAGGAATTTAGTCAACATCTGTCGGATAAAATCGCTCGGATTCGGACCGGTTTGGACTCCAGCTAGGCAGAGTCTGGCGATCAGGACACGGGCGGTCTTGTCAATGTTATCTGGGAAGAGTTTGATTCTGTGACCCCTGATGAAGTGGACAGGATTATGGGAAGGCTGAGCTCCACCACATGTTTATTGGACCCGTGCCCTTCCTGGCTGGTTTATGCAGCTAGGGAGAGGACACGAGGCTGGCTCCAGGCGGTTATATCTGCTTCTTTGAGTGAGGGTTATTTCCCCATCGTCTTGAAGGAGGCAGTGGTGAGACCTCTCCTCAAGAAGCCTGCCTTGGACCCAGCTGTATTGAACAACTTTCGTCCAGTCTCCAACCTTCGCTTTCTTGCGAAGGTTGTTGAGATTGTGGTGGCGCATCAGCTCCCTCTGGTCCTGGATGAAGCGGATTATTTGGACCCCTACCAATTGGGTTTCAGGCCCGGGTATAGCACGGAGACGGCATTGGTCGCTCTGGTGAATGATCTCTGGAGGGCTTGGGATAGGGGATATTCCTCTGTCCTAGTCCTATTAGACCTCTCGGCGGCTTTCGATACCATCGACCATGGTATCTTGCTGCGGCGTCTCAGGGGATTGGGAGTGGGAGGCACAGTTCTTCAGTGGTTCTCCTCCTATCTCCTGGGACGCTCGCAGTCGGTGTTAGCAGGGGGGCAGAGATCGGCCCCTAGGTCTCTCGTTTGTGAAGTTCCTCAGGGGTCGGTTCTCTCGCCCCTCCTGTTCAACATCTACATGAAACTGCTGGGTGAGAACATTCGTGGTTTTGGAGTTGGGTATCATCAATATGCCGATGATACCCAACTTTTCTTTTCGACCCCAAACCACCCCAGTGATGCCCTCGCTGTGATGTCCCGTTGCCTGGAGGTGGTTCGGGTCTGGATGGGGAGGAACAGACTTCAACTCAACCCTGACAAGACTGAGTAGCTGTACATTCCGGCATCCCGGGACATTCAAAATGTTCCATCTCTTTCTATGGGGGGTGAGCTCTTACCCCCCGTGGATAGGGCTCACAACTTGGGAGTCCTCCTAGATTCACGGCTTACTCTGGAAGATCATATAGTGGCCATGACTAGGGGGGCTTTCGCCCAGGTTCGCCTTGTGCGCCAGTTGTGGCCCTATCTGGACCGGGATGCCCTGTGTATGGTCACTCATGCGCTCGTGACCTCTCGCCTTGACTATTGTAATGCTCTCTACATGGGGCTTCCCTTGAAGACCACTCGGAGGCTCCAACTAGTACAGAATGCGGCCGCGAGAGTTGTCTTGGGAGTTTCCCGGTACTCCCATGTTACACCTTTGCTCCGCGAGCTGCATTGGCTACCAGTTGTCTTCCGGGTGAGGTTCAAGGTCTTAGTGATGGTTTTTAAGTCCTTACATGGCATGGGTCCGGGTTACCTCGGGGACCACCTGCTGCCGGCGTCAACTTCCCTCCGCCCAGTACGTGCCCACAGAGAGGGCCTCCTCAGGGTGCCTCCGGTCAGGGAATGCCGACTGGTGGCCCCCAGGGGGAGGGCCTTCTCTGTGGGCGCTCCGGCATTATGGAACCAACTGCCGGTTGAGCTCCGGATGGCATCAGACCTCCGAACCTTCCGCCGCGGGCTGAAGACCCACTTATTTGAATTAGCTGGTCTGGCCTGATGGGGAATATGGGTTTTTAAATTGGTGTTTTTTAGTACTTTATTATTGTTTTTTAACTGGGCACTGGTTTAATTTCTTTTTAACTTTTGTATCGTTATTTATATATGCCCTGTGAACCGCCCTGAGTCCCTAGGGAGAAGGGCGGTATAGAAATCAAATAAAAAGAAAAAGAAAAGAAAGAAAAGACTTACAAGAATCATTGAATATTGAAAAGATAACTCTAAGATCACAAAGTAAATTTGAGGATAAGGAAAAAGATTTGACAAAATGGATTGCTGAGCCATTGGGAGTACCACAAGAAATGGGGAGACAAGGGATGATGAGAGAAATCTTCAATGAATATGAAGGGACAAATTTTTTTTACAAAGACATGATGTTTAATTTGTCTACTATATCCACAACAACATTTACAAGATTATGGAAAGACTCTTTGATGCAACGGAATACATTGATTGGGAGATGCTTGGCAAAAGAAGAGGACTAAAGTGAGAATTGAGGAATTAGATGATGGGGTGTACCAGAGGGAATAAAATAAAAATTAAACACTTGTTTGAATATGAAGAAATTGAAAGATTTTAGTTTAAGAGGCAAAAACTTTCTAGGTAAGACAGTATGTTTTTTCCTTTTGTTTTTTTCAGTATGAGAACTATAAAAATGTGTGGGATGATTAACATAAAGGAAATGTTTTAGATATTTAAAGGTAATTGATTTTAAAAAAATTCCAATGGAGAACTAAAAAATGGGAAAAATGTTTTGAATAGAGTTAAAAGATTAGATATTGGATTTATTAAATGGAACATTTAAAGATTAGCAGGTTTAATTATGGGTAAAAAGAACAGAAAGAATTTGGAAATAAGTGTATACTAATTCAAGAAGGATACATATTTTAACTAGTATATTATTTTCTTTCCCTTTTTTTCTCTTCTTCAGAACTGGTAGCTAATTCTTTGTTGTCCAGGCCCAAAATGGAGTTCTGAAAGTGGCATCCACACAAAAAACCAGTTGTTCACATATCTGAATCCCACAACTGATTACATTTTCTACTTTAGCTGTGTGTGGCTGCCAATTTTGCTGCACAGCATCGTGGAATGGATAGCAGTGGTGCACTTAGATAGCTTTTATAAATTCCTAACAAAATTAGTGGACCAGAGAAATGCTGTGGATGTAATTTATTTGGACTTCAGTAAGGCATTTGATAAAGTAGACCACAACTTACTACTTGATAAAATAGAAAAATGTGGGTTAGACAGCATCACCTCCAGATGGATTCATAACTGGCTGGCCAACTGCACTCAGCATGTAGTTCTTAATGGAACTATAGCTACATGGAGGGAAGTAAGCAGTGGGGTATCTCAAGACTCTGTCTTAGGCCTAATACTATTCAATATTTTCATCAATGATTTAAATGAGGGGATAGAAGGGGAACTCATCAAATTTGCAAATGATACCAAGCTGGCAGGAATAGCCAACACTCGAGAAGATAGGCTTAAGATACAGAAGGATCTCGACAGACTTGGACCCTGTGCCCTATCTAACAAAATGAAATTCAGTAGTGAGAGAAGTAAAGTTCTACATTTATGCAAAAAAAAAATCAAATGCACAGGTAGAGTATATGTGGTATCTGTCTCAATAGGAGTAACTGCGAGAGGGATCTTAGAGTCCTAGTGGAAAATCACTTAAATATGAGCCAGCAGTATACTGCAACTTCCCAAAAAAGCCAACACAGCGCTAGGTTGCATTAACAGAGGATAGAATCAAGATCATGTGAAATGTTAGTTTTATAATGCCTTGGTAAGATCACGCATCCAGTTTCAATCACCTTGATAAAAAGAGATATTGAGACTCCAGAAGGAGTACAGAGAAAAGCAACAACAATGATTAGAGGAGTGGAAGCTGAAACATACAAAAAACAATTGTAGGAATTGGGTATGTCTAGTTTAATGAAAAGAAGGACTAGGGGGTGACATGACAGCAGTGTTCAATATCTTAAGGGCTACCACAAAGAAGAAGGATCAACCTATTCTCCAAAGCACCTGAAGGCATGATGAGAAGCAATGGCTGGAAACTAATCAAGGAGAGAACCAATCTAGAACTAAAGAGAAATTTCCTGACAGTTGGAACAATTAATCAGTGGAATGACTTGCCTCCAAAAGTTGTGGATGTTGCAACACTGGAAGATTTTAAGAAGAGGACTAGAGGATCTCCAAGATCCCTTCCAATTCTGTTATTCTGTTTGTTATTCTGTTATCTTATATGTTATATGTATAAACATACATTTATTTCAAAATATCTCTGATAAATTTGGAGGACCTTCTGCACTTCCCTCTGTCTATAAATGTATTAATTCTTGGGATAATACCTAATAATAAGAACAGTAAGGAAATTCATTATAAAGCATTCTTTCTTTCCATTAAACATCTTCCCAAGTCTACTGAATTGCATAGGTTTTCAATCAAAGACTTGAATGTCTAGACCAGGGGTAGGCAACCTCGGCTCTTTTATGACTCATGGACTTCAACTCCCAGAATTCCTGATCAGATTCAGGAATTCTGGGAGTTGAAGTCCATGAGTCATAAAAGAGCCGAGGTTGCCTACGCCTGGTCTAGACATATTAATTGTAATTGTCACTAATGAAATTCATAGTTTGCACAACAATCTTACCATGTTTAGTAAGACATTCCACTAATTCCTAGGACATATTTCCCTAGCACAGGGGTAGGCAACCTTGGCTCTTTTATGACTCATGGACTTCAACTCCCAGAATTCCTGAGTCAGCTGACTCAGGAATTCTGGGAGTTGAAGTCCATGAGTCATAAAAGAGCCAAGGTTGCCTACCCCTGCCCTAGCACCATGCTGGAAAGATATGTGGTCCCTTGGGAGGGGTAAATGTGGCTATGCAGCTGCAGATAATTTGATTCCAGTCTTACAGGATCTATTAAAGAGACACCTCCTCTCTAATAAACCAAACTGCTCTATAGTAGGTTGAATTTTGTTTCAGCTGCAAGGATGACACAGAAATTAGCAATTGAAGTAGAAAGATTATACAAAGCATTTTATTTCTTAATTGGAGAATGTCCTCTCTCTCCAGAATAGTTTCCTTACAATTTCTGCTTACTGTAGGTATAAAACTAAAATTTAGAACTATCAGTTGAATGTATTATCCTAACATATTAATTGATTTATTAAGTGCCATCAAGTCAGTGTCCAGTCTTGGACCACCCACATAGATAGATTTTCTCCATGATGACTGTTCCCTAACCTAGTCTTTTACGTCTTCCAAAGACCCATTGCCACTGGAACTGACTCCATCAACTTTACTGCTGGACATCCTCTTTCCTTCCACCTTTCCCACCATTAAAACCTTGTCTAGAAAATTACATTTTTGCATAATGTGTATGAAGTAGGATAATTTGAGCCTGGGCATTTGTGTGTCTAGTGAGAAAATGAGAAGATGAAATTTAAGCACCTTTGTTGTTTAAATGAGATGCATAGCTGTCAAAGGTTAACCAGCAAGAGCTCATACTTTTAAATATGACACAATGCTACTTGAGTTTCTGCTCTGCACAAAGTTCTTTTTAGAGTTTTATTACTCAGGCAGTATTGTGTCAATTCCTGTGATAAAACCAAGATTTTAACTTACCAAAAACCTAATCCAAAACATATTCGATTTAACAGAATTAAAAATAAGTTTATTTATAAGTAAATATGATTAGAATCAAACCAGTAACACAACAAATCCTGCCTCTACTGAGTGAAATTGTGAGAGTGAAATTGCTTTTCCTAAAGTGGACTGCATATGTTAAGCGTTAGTGCTATACGACGTTTGCAGTTAAGTAAACATCAATATAATAATAGCTATGAAAAATAACTGCTTTCAAATTACTGGTATTTTTTCCCTGAAAAATTCAAATTTCTACTTAGTGAGTTTATATATATCTGTGTGTGTGTGTGTGTGTGTGTGTATGTATATGTATATGTATATGTATATGTATATGTATATGTATATGTATATGTATATCTATATGTACATGTATATCTATATGTATGTGTATATATATAAAGGTAAAGGTTCCCCCGCACATGCGTGCTAGTTGTTTCTGACTCTAGGGGACAGTGCAAATCTCTATTTCAAAGCTGAAGAGCCAGCGCTTGTCCGAGGATGTCTCCATGGTCATGTGGCCGGCATGACTAGATGCCAAAGGGGCATGGCACACTGTTACCTTCCCACCGTAGTGGTCCCTATTTTTCTACTTGCATTATTACATGCTTTTGAACTGCTAGGTTGGCAGAAGCTGGGACGAGTAACAGGCTCTCACTCTGTTACGCGGCACTCAGGATTCGATCTGCCAAACTGCCGACCTTCTGATTGACAAGCTTGGCATCTTAACCCACTGAGCCACCGCGTCCCTCTATATATATATATTCTACGCGGGGAAAAACCCGAAAAACCAAGGATCCACATACAGGCACCCGCGAAAACCTCAGAAAACATATATATATATATATATATATATATATATATATATATATATATATATATATATATATATATATATGTATGTATGTATGTATGTATGTATGTATGTATGTATGTATGTATATGTATATGTATATGTATATGTATATGTATATGTATATATATTCCAAACACACTTTTTATTTCTATTAATGTTAATGTCAACTCTACAATGAGCCTAGCTGCAGCCTTTCTCTGTCTCATTCTAGGTTTCCACATGGAAAGGAGGCAGGGGGGTTTCACAGTGTCTTTGCTAACCTAAACAATATTCTGTCCCATGGAAACCAAGGTCATCTCTTCCTCCTGGGACTCGGGATGGGACAGTGTACTAGAAAGCCCGCCAAGCATTTCTATAGCACCACCATCACCATCTTCCAAATGTTATTTCTGAAGGAGCAGGGTCTGCTTTTCTGATCAACAAACGTCACCTTGCACAATCTAATGCAGCATCCAGGTCCAAATGGGCAATTTTTATGTCTGCATTTATGGTATCTTGCCATCTTTGCTTTGGCCTCCCAGACAGGTGCTTGCCATCTATCTGAAAGTGAAAGGCATTGTAGGCAACAGTGTGGGTGCTGCACTTAGGACATGGACGTATCAGAGTAGGGATTTCTCCTGCATTTTCTTAGGTATTGGCACAATGCCCATTTACTGTCATATTGTGCCACATGTGTGCAATGTGTGTGTGTGTGTGTGTGTGTGTGTGTGTGTGTGTGTAAGATCAAGAGTCATTCCAGCTTGTGAATCTGTTTCAATGTTCTGTCGGCAAAACTAGTAAGGTGCCAAGAGATACAAAATTTTTCAGCCAGTTTCCACCATCCATTCAACTTCATCAGTTTTCACCCAAATGAACTCAACACAATTAAAAATGGCTTATGGAGGCAATATAAGCTGAGGGCATGGCCATAAGATCTCCTTTTTATTTGCTTGTTCACTTGCTTGTTTAGCTGTAGGCAAAGCACCTGAAAAACAAATGGGCAGAACAAGGATGTCCTCATTATCTGCTAAACGTTTCATGAATGACAGCAATAAACATAATTTGCTACCCTTGTTGAATAGTTTGTGACAGATATACACTACTTTCTTCAAGTTGACGACATTAGGTTCTGTTTGGCATGTCAGAGACCTCACTCCCTAAAATAACTTGTATCTCTGCAAAAAAAAAAAAAGTGGATAAGGCTAGGACAAAATCACTACATTTGACTTCAGTATTAATTAAATTGAATGTAAATGGAATGGAATTGAAGAAATCCAATTAATAAGATCACTCCCCAGAATGAAAAATTTGAGAAAAAATTGGCTGCAATTTTTTGAGAAGCTCTAGGGCTCAGTTGCAGCTCTGGGGACTCAGGTTGTGTACTTCTGGGTTGGCAAAAGAAAAATAAAATGAAGAATTCAAAATATACCTAAATATAATGGAAACTGATAAACATAGCAGGAAGCTGGGGACTAGAGCTTAGGAAAGTCTTCCAGGCAGATATTAATATAATTGGCTTCTTAGCTTTTATTGTCATTTTTACTCTTGAAAAATCTTTCCTGATGGCTTGCAAAATCTGCTGGGATGCCTGTTCATCCTGAGCATATCTCTTGCTCATTTCTATGGAGCTTTCAGGGAATAGGTTTGCAGTGGTTAAAACATTATAATGAACACCATAGAATAATAAGCCCTTGAGGCAGAATATTTAAACTGAGAAGTGCCTGTTTCAATGATGTAATTTGAGGCTAGTGGAAAAAAAAAACACCTGCCACCTGCATGTTTTAGACTCCCCCCCCCTTCATAATTAATTCTGGGCAAAAAGGAAAAAGAAAAGAAAAAAGAATACTCAAATACAGTGGGCACCAAAAAGAAAAAAAAGTAAGAAAATTTATATTAAGAGCATGTAAATCATCCCTGAGTGTTCACAGTTCTTCAGCCATAACTCCCCACACACACACAAAATCCTCATTTTCTAAATTTGCCTGAATAATGTGGAATACATATTTCAATAAGGGTTGCTCTGAATCTGTACTGGTGCATTTGCTCCCATTTATTTAAATAGTATGTTTATTAGAGATGGTGGGGGAAGAGAGACTGTCACTTTTTTTTTTAAGTGTATATTATGAGAATGCACAATTAGCTGCTGGAATGCAAAACTGTGCCTTTTGTCTGACCAGCTGCTAGAGTGTCCTGTTGCTGAGCTAATCCATAGAATGGTTCATGACAATGGAATACTTGTTCATTTGTTACTGATGAGGTTCTTTCACCAACCAGCTGCTGGACACAGAGCTAACAGCTTGCAAAAGCACAGATCACAGGCAATCCATGGGGCAAGATCACTACTGATAAATATCAGCCCAACTCCATTTAGTACATCACAAAACCACTTATTAAGTCAAAGCCTTTTTTTCCCCCTTCAAAAATTTGGGCAGCATCCAACCTTAATGGTGCTAGCATCTTCTCTGTATCCCCACTGGGTCTTCCTCATAGTCTGATTCTGTCATCTGGAGTTCAAGAGTAGCACTAACAAAAGATTTAAGTACACTTTTTAGTCCATATCCTGTTTAGGCCTGTTTCCTAGTCCCCAGCTCTGGGATTACTACTTTAAATCTGCACTATGGATAGAGGGTAGAAAAATATGATAATTATTAAAACTAAAAGTTGTATATTATTATTATTATTATTATTATTATTATTATTATTATTATTATTATTATTATTATTATTATTATTAATGATGATGATGATGATGATGATGATGGAAGGGACCTTGGAGGTCATCTAGTCCAACCCCTGCTCAGGCAGAAAACCCTATACCATTTCACACAAATGGCTGTCCAGTCTCTTCTTAAAAACTTCCACTGTTGGAGCATTTGCCGCTTCTGGAGGCAGGTTGTTCCACTGGTTAATTGTTCTAACTGTCAGGAAGTTTCTCCTTGGTTCTAGGGTGCTTCTCTCCTTGATTAGTTTCCATCCATTGCTTCTTGTCCTGCCCTCAGCTGCTTTGGAAAATAGTTTGACTCCCTCTTCTTTCTGGCAGCCCCTGAGATGTTGGAACACTGCTAGCATGTCACGCCTCATCCTTTTCTTCATTAAACTAGACATACCCAATTCCAGCAACTGTTCCTTATATGTTTTAGCTTCCAGTCCCCTAATCATCTTTGTGTCAATGCTGCTAACATCGGATGTTTTTGCATTGACAACAGATGGAGATGTAGCCATTTTCTTCTTTTCGCTTTTAGAATTAGACGATGCTGGGGAGGGGGGAATGTGCTTGAGAGTCCAGCTAGACATAATAACACTGAACCTAGTGTGAGAACCAAGGTTGTTGAAATGAGAGATGATAAAGAATTGGAGGGTTGGAGAGCTGGAGGGGAAGCCCACACTTCAAACTAATTGGGGAATGTGACTGTTAATTGGAGGAAGGAATTGTGCTTTGATATTATGTGCCCAGGGGAAGGGAATTCAGTTTTTGCCTTTGATTATGTTAGTGCCAATGTTATGCTACTCGAATAAAGATTCTTTAAGGTAAACAATGCCTTGACGTTCTTGGAAGAGTTCCATCTGTCAGAACCATGACACTTTGTTGCTCTTCTCTGTACTCTTTCTAGAGTCTCAACATCTTTTATAATAATACAATAAAGACTTATGATAATGCAATAAAGACTGACATAAAACACTTTTTGGAGGGTTGTTACTTGAAACCTTAAAGGGACGCGGTGGCTCAGTGGGTTAGGACGCTGAGCTTGTCGATCAGAAGGTCGGCAGTTTGGTGGGTCGAATCCCGAGTGCTGCGTAACAGAGTGAGCGCCTGTTACTCGTCCCAGCTTCTGCCAACCTAGCAGTTCGAAAGCACGTAAAAATGCAAGTAGAAAAATAGGGACCACTACAGTGGGAAGGTAACAGCGTTCCGTGCGCCTTTGGTGTCTAGTCATGCCGGCCACATGACCACGGAGATATCCTCGGACAAGTGCTGGCTCTTCGGCTTTGAAACGGAGATGAGCACCGGCCCCTAGAGTTGGAAACGACTAGCACACATGTGCGGGGGAACCTTTACCTTTACCTTTACTTGAAACCTTAGTGGATACCACCAGGTGGTATCAACTACAGCTGAAAAAAGATCTGAGAATACCTGAGATATACTTTAGAAAGTTACATTCAAGTCTGGAAAGCTTGAATGATAAACAGGTCACTGCTTATTTCCCAGTATCATCCAAACTTTAGAAAATAAAGCTGTCAAACAGGGTAATGTCTGCTTTGATATACATCTCATTGAATCCTATGGGATTTACATCAAGGGAAGTGCTTGGAAGACGGAGACTTTAATTTACATATATTAATTCAGGAACTGAATACTGGGGTTTTCTAGATGCTGCTGAATTACAGTTCCCAACAGCTTTACAATATGGGCAACAGTAGGAGATGCTGCAAATTGTAGCTGAACAGCATCTAAAAATCCCGCAGCTTCCTCACTTTACTTAACTTCTCACCCTTACCCTTTCTCTCCATCACTTGGACATTTCTCTTTTCATATATTTTTCCTCTAATTTATGGTTACAACTATCTCTTGAAAACATTTCCATGTTATTATGCATACTCAAACTTCACAGGGTTTCAGATTCAAAGGCAAACCGGTGCTTAGGGTCTCAGAACTTGCACTATCCTTGGACTCCTTAAAGCAGCTGAGTCTTTGCTCGGATTGTTCTACAGCAGGGGTATCAAACTCACCACATCATGTGATGTGTTGCAACATATCACAACTTTTTCTCCATAGCCGGCAATGGGGTGGGCGTGGTTTCGGCATGTCACATCTGGCCCACAGGCCGGCAGTTTGACACCCCTGTTCTAGAGCTTCAGAGAGCAGCCATACAGTGCCAAGAAAAGATGCAACTGCTTTAAGCAATCACAGAAATTACATGAACATCCCTACACACTCCTAAACTCCCCCTCCACACACACACACACACCCCATATGCATGTTTTTCTGTCTCATTTCTGCTAAAGTTTGTAGCCAGGCTTGTTCCCTTTGAGACAATGAAAAAAAAGAAAAAGAAATGCCACTAAATTAATTTCTTGTGGCTTTAGATTGGAGGAACCACCCATCTCCCTCATAGAGGCACTGTGGGTGTTGTACAATGAAACATAAAATATAAAAGTGGTGTATAAAAATTAAAACATTAGAGTTATTTTAATTAAATTAAAAAAATAAGGAGGCAAGAATTAAACTCTGTTAAAAATTAGTTGACAAAGGCAAAGGACTTGATGACTCGATGACTGCATGCTCCTTTGGGTTCCTCACACAAGGCTGCACAGCCCTGTTTAATCCTTTTTCAGAAGGCCAGGAAAGTGGGGAACTGCCTCATTTTTGGAGGGGCAACAGCAGAGAAGGCTCTCTTTCTGGATCCCAGCAGTTGGAGTTCTTTAACTAACATATCTTCCTTGACTGACCAGGTGGGATGGGCCAATGGAATGGAATGAAGTTGGTTCCATAGGTCATGGGGAAAATCTTATCATTCCTACAACCATATAACCAGTTAATCCTTCAAACTTTCCAAAAGGAGAATAACTTGGCCATGCCCTTCTAATTAATGTAAGGATCTTCTTTAATGAAGTTGTGCCACTTTTACATAGTCATGCAAAGGCTACTTACTTTAGTGTAACAATTCCATGGTTTGCTTTTCAAGATTGTACTTTATTATTTGCTCCTTCATTCCTGGAGATCTGGGGAGAAAGGGGAAGTCTGAGAAGTCTGTGACATAACTATCACTGTTCGGAGGATAGTCTATTAAAGAGCTATTAAACTTTACCCAAGCTATGTTTTTATGCTCTACATTCATGGCTTGTTTTTCCGGTAAGTTGAAATTTCAAGTAGTATTATATTTCTGCACCATCTTCGTTTTCATCATCACATCCATTAGGTTCTTCCTGGTGAGGTAAGTTATATTGTGAAATGTAGGGCTATATGATAGGTTTTAAACAAATCTAGTGAGACCACACTTTAACCCCAACCTGGAATTCAGATCATCACATCTTAGGATATTATAGAACTAGAAATGTACAACTAGATCTTGAAAAGCGATAATGAGCTGCAGGAGCTCTCCTGTGAGAAAATATTACAGTAATTGGACCTGTAAAAGGAAGGAGGAAAAGTCTTAGTTAACATATACAAAGATTTTTTTTCTTTCAGGTGGCAGACAGTTGGGATGATTTTAAAAGGAAACTGGCCAAGTTCGTGGAACATCAGACTGTCCTTGGCTTCAGTCATAGGTAGCATGCCTTAAATACTAGTTACTATTAGATATAGTTAATATTAGAGGTAATGGAAGGGGCTATTGTTCCCCAAATGGGCATATTCACTTCCCAAATGTATCCAATTGGCCAATGTGTGGTGCCAACTCTATCTTAGATAAGCCTGTGGCCTGAACTTACAGGAATAATTTTATGTTCTTATTGCATTTCTCCTGGGCATCAATTCTGTTAGCATAGTGTAATTCAGGGGTGTCAAACTGCCAGCCTGCGGGCCGGATGCATCATGACGAAACCATGCCCATCCCATTGCCAGTAATGGGGAGAAAGCTCCAATACGTCGTATGACATCACGTGACATTGTGAGTCTGACATGTCTGGTGTAATTTATCTTCCTATTGTTTCTTTGAATTAACCTTATAGAAAATATACCCTAATCAAAAGTGCTGTGTGCTATGTTATTACCAATTAACTGTACTTTCCCAAACAGTCCATCTTTAAAGTATTATTTATGAATGATGACTGCTTAGTATTTCTGACTTCTACCATCATGCTACTAAAGTAGCATGTAGTAGTCTCTCTCAATTTCATGTGAATTCTGGTAAGGCAATCTCATTTCTAAGTCTGTCTTAGATGCCACTTAAAATATTTCTTTTGTTTTTAATAGTTTAGTTTCATGATCAATGCGTTCTTTTGCTTGCTATTTTTCAGAAAAATAAATTTGACCATTAAAAGCTGATTAAAAGCTGATAGCCCTATCAAAGTTTGCAGAGGCAGAATGTTTGATTATCTGCAGCAGAAGGATTACAGTGATTATATTTTGGGGGGCGGGGGCAGAGGGGGAACCACTACTTTAAAATTATATTTTACAGACTCACTTATCATTTTTAAACTTGCAAAACCTGCACATTTTAAAAGAGAGCTGGCACTTCTTGATCCAAATGAATAATCACGGGATCTTTGTTAACTGCTTCCTTTAAAAAACAGGGGTCAAAAGTCAGAATATTAATTTCAAACTTCCAGTTAAAGTGCAATTTGTGTTTTAAATCAAGAACTTTAGAAATAAAGGTTTTAGAAGTATACTTGCATCTAACTGCATAGGCCGCTCTCCTAGACTTTGTATGATTGATATGTGTTTCTATAACACTCAAAGTCCTGGCTTGTCCCTTGTATAGTCAGTTAACAAAAGAGAATATATTACTGTTGAAAAATGCATTGTGATGAACCCATGATGGGAAACAACTATCAAATACCATGAGGAGCAATAATCTCCAGCCTTGCTCCATTCATAAGTACAGCCATGAAATCAATAATGTCAGATGCTACTGACAATTTCATTCCCATTGTGCTAAAAATTCTATGCAAGAAGCAAGTAAGCAGCCAACATATCCCACAGATCAATCCCAAACTCAGTTCATCAAGCAGTGTCAGCTCTATCATATGGGTTGACTCTTGATAGCTTTTCTCATAAATGGCAAGTTAGCCCAGGTGGAGACAAATCCAGGAAGAAACAAATCATTCAAACACTCCACCTTAATTAACTAAAGGAGAAAATCCAGTTCCAGGATTCTGTAATTACCTCTGGTAAACATTAAAAGTACCTTACTGAAATCTTGCTTATTTGATTTTGTCCAGCTGTGTGGGCTTGACAATATCTTTCATTAGATCTGTTAAGATTTGGCATTCATTCCAGTCAGAAGATAAATTGTGTGAATTCCTGGAAGTCCAAGTGTCTCTTTGCAACTTTTATCCTGTTGACCAACAACCCACGATATAAGAGCAAAAAAAAATATTTCTTAAACCTCTCTTTTCCTCTGTTCATTCTTTTTCTTGAACGGAAGACAGATATTCTAAAAACTGGCCTGTCAATGAGGTTGCACTTTTTCTATTACACAATCATTCTATTAATATTTTGAGGAAAGGAGTTGAGTTCTAATTAAAATTGTAACCATCATCGGAAAACATTGGGTTTGGACCTAGCTTTATGGTCTTTTAAGGACCTTTCTTTAATTTTTAGTTATTCCTATGCTATTATTGAATTGAATAATTTTATTTTACAGTATACTTGACTTCCTATTCTTTTTGATTCTTAACCATAAATAGAAAGATAATAATTATTATGATACTGTCATTTGATCACTGCAAGCCTGTTAGCAGGGGTAGCATTTCTCTGACAACTGGTATCAGTTGAAGAAGAAACAGAAGTGTGATTTCTTAGAATTTCTCAAATGTCACTATTACTTTCACTGGACATTGTATCCTAATATTTTGAGGAAAGCTTTTGGAGATTGCCATCTTCCCTTCAAGCTAAGACAAACAAGATATAATTCTAAAAATTCTTTTTTTAAAAAAACTATGATTTAATTTAATTAATTTAAAATTTAACCTTTTAAATTTACTTAGATGTACTTAAATATTAATATTACAGTATTTTAATATTAAATATTAATATTTTAAAAAATAACTCTTTTTTTAAAGAAAATGCTCATTGTCTGAAGCAGAGCAGATTCTTCTGGAATAATGATTGCAAAATGTATATGTGATTTATCTAAATGCACCTTGATCTATTGTTTATGCCTATGAGAAGCAAAGAAAAGCCTAGCTCCCAAAAGAGGAAAATAAATTAGAAAATTTTGAGAACCTACCAGCTCTTTTTAAGAGGAGAGGAGAAAGGAGAGGAGAGGAATTCTTTATTGGACAAGTGTGATTGGACATATAAGGAATTTGTCTCTGGTGCATAAGCTCTTAGTGTATGTGGGAATGACCAGCTTTTGGCCTCCCAACCTTCAGCTTTCCCAAACGTTTCTTATTGGCCTCTAGGTGAATTACAGTGATGAGCACACTCTCCTGGTTCGCACAGGATGGCATGTGGGAGGTTTGGGAAATGCTATGACAGAGCTTTCACATATATCTTTTAGTATCTTGTTTTTGTAATGATCTCATAGGCACCTGAGTAGTTCTCACTACATATCCAATTATCACTATGTATCCTATTTTTTGAGATTGATGGGGTTTATGTAATGTTGTATTTGGTATTCAGAAAAAGGAGGTGAATAAAAGTTCAGCGGGCAGTTGCTCAGGGTTTTTTTGGAGAGACGAGGCTGCCTGGCTGGTTCAGAGCATCTGTATCAACCCGGGTCTGAATTCTTTTCCCTACAAGTGTACATACAACCAACAAGTAATAAATCATAAGATACAACCAACAAGCGATAGTCATAAGATACTAATATAACAAGTGATAGTCATAAGATACTAATAGGTAATAGGAAAGGTAAGAAGGATAATAATAATACAGGAGTGTGATTACATGTCTAATCATGTAGTTTTAGTACATGATTAGATATACTTAGGCATAAGACAGTGCTGTGGGAATTATGTGTTTAGCAAAGTGATGGCATGGGGGAAAAACTGTCTTTGTTAGAATAGAGTAGAGCTGGAAGGGACCTTGGAGGTCTTCTAGTCCAGCTCTCTGCTCAAGCAAGAGAACCTATACCATCTCAGACAGGTGAATGTCTAGTCTCTTCTTTAAAATCTCCAGTGATGGAGCGCCCACGATTTCTGGAGTTAAGCTGTTCCACTGGTTGATTGTCCTCACTGTCATGAAGTTTCTCCTTAATTCCAGGTTGCTTCTCTCTTTGATCAGTTTTCAACCATTGTTTCTCTTCCTTCTCTCTGATGTTTTGTGAACAATATGGCCCCCTCTGTCTTGTGGCAGCCCCTCAGATACTGGAACACTGCTATTATGTCTCCCCTATTTCTTATTTTCTTTAGACTAGCCAAACCCAAGTCCTGTAGCCATTCTTCATATGTTTTAGTTTCCAGGCCTTTGATCATCTTAGTTGCTCTTCTCTGAATTTTTTTCCAAACTCTCAACATCTTTTTTGTGATTTGGTGACCAAAATTGGTATTTCAGGTGTGGTCTTACTAGGGTTTTAAAAAGTGGTACTAATACTTTACCTGATCTTGATTCTATGCCTCTGTTTATACAACCCAGGATTGTATTAGTTTTTTGTTGTTGTTGCTGCACACTGCTGGCTCATAGTCAAGTGATCATCCAATAGGACTCCAAGGTTCCTTTCACAGTTACTGTTTTTAAGCCAGGTCTCACCCAATCTGTATTTGTACCTTTGGTTTTTCCTGCCTAAATGTAAGACTTTGCTTTTCTCCACATTGAAACTCAATTTGTTGGATAGGGCCCATTGTTCAAGTTTGTCAAGATCTTTTTGGATCCTGAGTTTGTCTTCTGGGGTGTTGGCTACTCCTGTCAGTTTGGTGTCATCTGCAAACTTGATGTGTTTCCCTTCATTTCCCTCATCTAAATCGTTGATGAAGATATTGAAGAGTTCTGGACCTAAGACGGAACCTTGTGGTACCCCACTGCTTACTTCTCCCCATGTGGATGTAATGCCATTGAGGACTACTCATTGACTACGGGTTGTCAGCCAGCTACAGATCCATCTGGTGGTGATGTTGTCTATTCCACCTTTTGCTCACTTACCAAGGAGTAAGTTGTGGTCTATTTTGTCAAATGCCTTACTGAAATCTAAGTATACTAAGTTCACTGCATTTTGCTGGTCTATTAGTTTAGCCACTTTATCAAATAATGAAATAAGATTGGTTTGGCATGATCTGTTTTCAACAAACCCATGCTGGCTACTAGTTATGACTTTGTTTGTTTCTAGTTGTTCGTAGATCTGTTTTTTGATTATCTTTTCTAGGATGTTCCCAGGTATTGATTAAAGGATGTTCCCAGGTTAAACAGATTGATCTGTAGTTTTCTGGGTCCATTTTTTTCTCTTTCTTGAAGATGGGGACCATATAAGCCCTTTTCCAATCCTCAGGTACTTCCCCAGTGCTCCAGGATTTATGAAAGTTGTGGTGCAATGGTTCTGAGATAACATCTGCCAGCTCTTTCAGAACTCTGGGATGTAATCTGTTGGGTCCCAGTGATTTATATTAATCAAGGTTGGATAGGTGTTCTCTTACCATTTTCTTGCTTATTTTAATTTTTGTTTCTAGTATGTCTTTTGCAGTGTGTTTTTTTTTTTTTGGTATGTTGGGCTATAGTTTCTTTTTGTGTGAAGACTGACGCAAAGTATGAGTTAAGTAGCTCTGCTTTCTCCCTGTTGCCTGTAATTTCCTTGCCATCTTCTCTCTTTAGTGGGCTTATAGTTTCCTTGACTTTTTTTCTTATTGTTAGTATGTTGGAAGAAACTTTTTATTGTCCTTGATTTCTGTTGAAAGTCTTTGTTTGTTCTGAGCCTTTGATTTCCTAGCTTCATTTTTGCATATTCTTGTTGTCTGCTGATAAGCAGCCTTAGTTATGTGCCCCTCTTTCCATTTTTTGTATTTGTCCTTTTTGTCTTTCAGTTTGTTAGAAAGATCTTTATGCAGCCATGCTGGTTTCTTCTTGGATTTCTTGTTTTTCTTTCTCAATAGTATTGTGTTGGTCTGGGCTTTTGTGATCACATTTTTCAGGGTGTGTCTAGTTATCTTGGCCTGCAATGCTCTATAGCAATGTTGAAAGAAAAATCTTCATCAGGGTCCAGTCCAAGCCGGGAATAAACAAAATGGAGACTGCTTTAGACGGGTTCTTGTTTATTTAGTTGTCAGAAACTTCAGTGACAGCAGGGTGTTTCTAGGGTGGCTGGCCACATGGAGCCGGGAGTTGTGGGTTTTTATACTTTCTTGTGCTTTGTGTTTGGAGTTGTTCCTGTTCCTATGGCATGAACTTTGACCTAAGCTTTTGAGCATGTCCTTTTGGTATTCTGATGCTGGTGGGTTAATCCTATTATGTCCTAAATGTCATGTTCTGCTTCCCTGGGACTGGGGCTGGAGCTGGGACTCATGGCTATGTCCTTTGTTGGATTTGTTTTGGTGAGGGGTTGCTAGTTCTAATCCTATCACTCTGCAATTGTTAGCTATCAAATCTTGCTCCAAGGGATTTTGATAGATCTTGTCTTGAATTAGCTTCTGCCTGCAAGTATTTGCTCATGAATGGGGCCTCAGTCTTTCTGAATGGGATGATCAAATCTGCATTTCTACAGAGCTGGCCTGCTTAGTTTCTGTTTGGGGCTATTAAGAAAAACTGAGCCTGCTTTTCTGTCTTTAAGATCCTTTGGGGAAATATAATATTCTGCATTTTTAATATTTCCTTCTCTGGGGGTGTTGCTGTCTTCCAACAGCAGTTTCTGAGGGGAGAAGTTGAAACAGTTTATGTCCAGGATGTAAGGGATCTATAGTTATTTTCTCAGCCCTCTTCCTGGCTCATGCATTATACATTAATAGTCATCACATTGATGATCAGAAGCTACACTGAACTTTTTTTAGGGTACCAGTGACTGAAGTGGACAGGACCATATTGTGAAAGGCTTAGGATTGTATCATGCATGTGGGTAATGCAAGAATTTTGTGTCACTGTTGTTTTCCTACATGTTGGGGAAACATTGTTTTTTAAAGTGATATTATAGTATTAGACCTGTTTTAGGACTTCCTCCAATGTTTGCTGTTATTCCACACTCAGAGTGATAAAAAATGTTGCTGCTGGTATATTTAGACACTAAGGGGAAGAGAGACTAGAGGATTGAAATTTAAATGTGGCCTTTGTGCTCCAAGTAGTTTAACCTTTGCTCTTCAGACTAATAAAATGTCAGATATCAGTCAGAAAAGTCTGTTTCAGGCAGAGACAGGCACAGTTGTCAAAAATCCCTCAGGAATTATATTATAGCACTTCAAAGTAGAAAATAATTTTGTAATTTGGAATAAGCTTATTAATAAGAATAGAAGAAATAAAGGCAATAGTATACAGGGCTTTTTTGTCACAGAACGCATGGAACGGTGTTCCAGCACCTTTTTTCAATGGAATTTGTGGAACTAAAAAACATTCAGTCAGACCTTCCAACTTCTTTCCGGGGGAAAAAAAAGATCTCACAAGGAGTTGGAAGGTCTGAATGAACTTTTTTTAGTCCCACAAACTCCCTTTCCCTGCAGCAGAAGAGAAACATGCCAGAGCTGGAAAGCAGGTTAGTAAAGAAATGCTTTCGGGAAGAGGGAGGAGGGGGAGAAGTGACAGGAAACAGGACTGCCATTTCCAGAAGGGAGAAGGGACACATGGGACAATGCAGGGCAGCAAGCAAGTGCTGTTCTCTGCTCTGCGTCCCTGCACAGAGCTGCTGTGTTCTCCATTCTCCGTGAGACAGGCAGCAAAAGACTAACAGAGGGAGGCGGTGGAAGAGGCACAAGCCACAGGAAAGTTGGCAGAGGACAAGGAGGTGGGGGCTTTGCCCAGGCAGGTGATCTGCGGGGCAAAGCTTAAAGAAAACACACAGTGGCAGTGGAGCTTTTCACTGTCACTCCCCCTGGCTCCAAAATGGCGGAGGGGGACTGGGCCTACTCCACCCATTCCATCCATCTTAACATGGCAGGCCGGCTTGGAAAGGGAGTGAAAGGTTGACAATCAAGGAATGGCTTGCCCGGGAGTGGGGGGGGGGACTGAGTTCCAGCACCATTTTTCTTACAAAAAAAGCACTGATACTATGTGTATGTGTATATGTATATGTACATGTACATGTATATGTATTCAGTGCCAAAATTCTCAGAACATTTTGCAAGTTTAATGGAAAGCAAGTGAAAAACATGAATCAGGACCTAGAAAGTTGCTTTGTGTCAGAATCCATTTATATCTCATTTCATAATTGTATAGGTAGAACAACGTGCTATTACTGGGGATTCTGCCATCTCTCCGAGGGGGGGGGAGAGGATGGTTACTAAAGCGATTTTCAAACAACAGGGGATGTTTTAATGGGGGAAGGGAGGGGGACAGACAGGTCTGGTTTGTATCTTCATTTACAACTGAAAAGGAAAGCAATAACCATAAAACCAAGGAGAGTTCCCTTTCCCATGGAAGGACCTGACACCTAGCAACTGACGACAGCCTGACCAAATGGATGAGGGGAGGGGCTGAAATGGGAATGGTTTATATAGGATTGAAATGTAACTTTTCTCAGATTCCGTCTTGTATTCCCACAATCGATTCCATCCTAGTAAACATTTTCCTTTTGGACTAAACTTGCATCCAAGAGTTCTTATTTCCTAAGATGTGGATTGAGGTGGGTCCTGACACTTTGCTTTTTGGATAAACAATATATATTTATGAATTTATAAACAGCTTCTGTCAAAAGACTCTGATTATCATATCTGAGGGGTTTTTCTGGCCTATTTTATCTTATTTTAAAGGTCATGTCTGGATGCAGCAGGAATATAATATGGGCACAAGTATTTATCAGAAGGCTTCTCTTTGGGGAAAGACTTGGGGTCATGGTCAGGAAACACATGAAAGAAAGTAAAAAGAGAGGTGACAAATCTGCAAAGATCAATCTAGCTTAATCCCTGTAATGGCCAATCTGAGACAGTGAAGTACAAGATTTGCCACAGTTATGAATGGACCCAGTTCTCTCTTCCTTCCTATTCCACTGCCATATCAGTGATACAAGAAGTGGGATCTGGGAACAGAGAACAAGAAACCAGTAATGCAAAGGAGGATCTTGAAACAAAATCTGTTGGGAGAGGTAACTATTAGGCAATATTTTGTGAAGATGGCCTTTGGTCTTTCCAGAGTGCCCTGTCATTTGAGTTAACTGAGTGATTTAGAATTCTAGTATTCTGAAAGCAGGATAAATCTTTTCTCCTATACCCATATGCTATGCATTGTTATAAATCTCTGTTGTGTCCTGTTCAGTTGCTTTGGGAAATAAAAAGCCTTAAACAGAAAAGTGCCCCAAGTGATAATTATTTTAATTATCTTTCTGTAGTTTCTTGCTAAATACTTATTCTGTTGAAGAGACAGTAATGAGAACTGTACACAATATTCCAAATATTGCTGTAATGTAGATGTATTGAAAGACATTGTGATTGTGGCAATTTTATTTTTATTCTCTTTCCTCTAAAACAAATATGGATTTTTCCTTTTCAGCAGCTGCTATAGTCCATTTTCCCTGCACTAACCAAAACAGTGAAATCTATTTTCTACTTAGTCATTACCAGTTCAGCTCCCATTAAAATAAAAAGGTTGCTACCCAACTTTTATGACAACATTTATTTGTTGTTGTTGTTGTTAGCTGCAAAGTCGTGTCCGACCCATCGCGACCCTATGGACAACGTTCCTCCAGGCCTTCCTGTCCTCTACCATCTGCTGGAGTCCATTTAAGCTCACGCCTACTGCTTCAGTGACTCCATCCAGCCACCTCATTCTTTGTCATCCCCTTCTTCTATTGCCCTCAATCTTTCCCAGCATTAGGCTCTTCTCCAGTGAGTCCTTCCTTCTCATTAGGTGGCCAAAGTATTTGAGTTTTAGCTTCAGGATCTGGCCTTCTAAAGAGCAGTCAGGGTTGATCTCCTCTAGGACTGACTGGTTTGATCGCCTTGCAGTCCAAGGGACTCGCAGGAGTCTTCTCCAGCACCATAGTTCAAAGGCCTCAATTCTTTGGCACTCAGCCTTTTTTATGGTCCAACTTTCACTGCCATACATTGCAGTTGGGAAGACCATAGCCTTGACTATACACACTTTTGTTGACAGGGTGATATCTCTGCTTTTTAGTGTCCTGTCTAGATTTGCCATGGCTTTCCTCCCAAGGAGCAAGCGTCTTTTAATTTCTTGGCTACAGTCCCCATCTGCAGTAATCTTGGAGCCCAGGAAAATAAAATCTGTCACTACCTCCATTTCTTCCCCATCTATTTGCCAGGAATTGAGAGGGCCAGATGCCATGAACTTGGTTTTCTTAATGTTAAGTTTCAACCCAACTTTTGCACTCTCCTTCTTCACTCGCAACAAGAGGCTCTTTAGTTCCTCTTCACCTTCTGCCATTAGAATGGTATCATCTGCATATATTAGGTTGTTGATATTTCTTCCAGCAATCTTAATTCCAACTTTTGATTCATCTAGCCCTGCTTTTCTCATGATGTGCTCTGCATATAAGTTTAAATAGGCAGGGCGACAGTATACAGCCTTGCCGGACTCCTTTTCCAATTTTGAACCAATCAGTGGTTCAGTGTCCAGTTCTCACTGTTGCTTCTTGGCCCACATATAGGTTTCTCAAGAGACAAATAAGATGGTCTGGTATCCCCATCTCTTTAAGAACTTGCCACAGTTTGTTATGATCCACACAATCAAAGGCTTTAGCATAGTCAATGAAGCAAAAGTAGATGTTTTTCTGGAATTCTCTAGCTTTCTCCATGATCCAGCGTATGTTGGCAATTTGATCTCTAGTTCCTCTGCCTCTTTGAAATCCTGCCTATACTTCTGGTAGTTCTCGATCCACATACTGCTGGAGTCTAGCTTGTAGGATTTTAAGCATAACTTTACTAGCATGTGAAATGAGTGCAATGGTGCGATAGTTTGAACATTCTTTGGCACTGCCTTACTTTGGAATTGGAATATAAACTGATCTTTTCCAATCCTGTGGCCACTCTTGAGTTTTCCAAATTTGCTGGCAAATTGAGTGTAGCACTTTTACTGCATCGTCTTTTAAGATTTTGAACAGCTCAACTGGAATACTGTCACCTCCACTAGCTTTGTTGTTGCTCAGTTTTTCTAAGGCCCACTTCACTTCACATTCTAGGATGTCTGGCTCAAGGTCAGTGACCACCTCATTGTGATTATCAGGGACGTTAAGCTCATTCTTGTATAGTTCTTCTGTGTAATTTTGCCACCTCTTCTTAATCTCTTCTGCCTCTGTTAGGTCCTTGCCATTTTGGTCCTTTATCATGCCCATTTTTACATTAAACGTTCCCTTCATCTCTCCAATTTTCTTGAAAAGATCTCTGGTCCTCCCTATTCTATTGTTTTCTTCTATTTCTTTGCACTGTTCATTTAAGAAGGCATTCTTATCTCTTCTAGCTATTCTCTGGAATTCTGCATTCAATTGGGAGTATCTTTCTTTTTCTCCCTTGCCTTTCATTTCCCTTCTTTCCTCAGCTATTTGCAAAGCTTCCTCAGACAGCCATTTTGCTTTCTTGCATTTCTTTTTCTTTGGGATGGTTTTAGTTGCTACCTCTTGTACAAAGTTGCGAACCTCTGTCCATAGTTCTTCAGACACTCTGTCTATCAGATCTAATTCCTTAAATCTATTTGTCACCTCTACTGTATATTCAACAGGGATATGATTTAATTCATACCTGAGTGGCCTAGTGCTTTTCCCTACTTTCTTCAGTTTAAGCCTAAACTTTGCAATGAGAAGCTCATGGTCTGAGCCACAGTCAGCTCCTGGTCTTGTTTTTACTGACTGTATAGAGCTTCTCCATCTTTGGCTGCAGAGCATATAGTCAATCTGATTTCTGTGTTGACCGTTTGGTGATCTCCATGTGTAGAGCAGTCTCTTGGGTTGTTGGAAAAGAGTGTTTGCTATGACCGTCGTATTCTCTTGACAAAATTCTATCAGCCTGTGCCCTACTTCATTTTGTACTCCAAGGCCAAACTTGCCTGTTTTTCTGGTTATCTTTTGGCTTCCTACTTTAGCATTCCAATCCCCCATGATGATAAGGACATCATTTTTGGGTGTTAGTTCTATAAGGTGCTGTAGGGCTTCATAGAACCAGTCAATTTCATCCTCTTCAGCACTGGTGGTTGGGGCATAGACTTGGACTACTGTGATATTGAATGGTTTCCCTTGGATTCAAACTGAGATCATTCTGTCATTTTGAGCATTGTATCCCAGTATTGTTTTTCCTACTCTTTTATTGACTATGAAAGCTACTCCATTTCTTCTGAGGGATTCTTGCCCACAGTAGTATACCTGATGGTCATCTGAATTAAATTCATCCATTCCTGTCCATTTTAATTCGCTGATACCTAAGATGTCGATGTTGAGTCTTGTCATCTCTTGTTTGACCATGTCCAGCTTTCCTTGATTCATGGATCTTACATTCCAGGTTCCTATGGAGAAAAAATCTTTACAGCATCGGACTTTCCTTTCACCACCAGGCAAATCCATAGCTGAGCATCCTTTCGGCTTTGGCCCAGTCGCTTCCTTCTTTCTGGCGCTACTAGTACTAGCCCTCTGCTCTTCCCCAGTAGCATATTAGATGCCTTCCGACCTGAGGGGCTCATCTTCCAGTGTCATATCATTTTGCCTTTTGGTACTGTCCATAGGGTTTTCATGGCAAAGATACTGCAGTGGGTTGCCATTTCCTTCTCCAGTGGATCACGTTTTGTCAGAACTCTCTGCTATGACCTTTTCATCTTGGGTGGCCTTGCATGGCATAGCTCATAGCTTCATTGAATTACGTAAGCCCCTTCACCACGAAAAGGCAGTAATCCATGAAGGGGACATCATTTATAGGAATGGTCTATTAGTATGCTAATAGTTGATATCACCATCTCTGAGCACCTAATTAGCAAAACAAGATGTAGTTTTCTATTTTGACATCATTTGGCTTTTTTGGACAATGTAATATTTTACTTTTGTGTTGTGTTGTCTCTTTCCATGGATATTGTTTGTTGGTAATATGATTTTCTAAAATGAAGAATGATGGAAGGAAAAAAAAACTGAAGATCCACAAGAAGCAGAAGGTGCTCCTCCTCTTCCTTCTCCTCCTCCTCCTCCTTCTCTTCTTCTTCTTCTTCTTCTTCTTCTTCTTCTTCTTCTTCTTCTTCTTCTTCTTCTTCTTCTTCTTCTTCTTCCTCCTCCTCCTCCTCCTCCTCCTCCTCCTCCTCCTCCTCCTCCTCCTCCTCCTCCTCCTCCTCCTCTTCTTCTTCTTCTTCTTCTTCTTCTTCTTCTTCTTCTTCTTCTTCTTCTTCTTCTTCTTCTTCTTCTTCTTCTTCTTCTTCTTCTTCTTCTTCTTCTTCTTCTTCTTCTTCTTGCAATTACCTTCTTGAAGTTATAGTCTGATTAAATTTCCAACCAAGGAATTTATGGAAATATCACTTTTCATAGGAATTCAAATATTCGTACATGAAACCTACAATATGGGGACTGGGTATAATTTTCACAAGCCATTACATTAAAAATTACAATATGCTTTTGGGGCTAGACTACAAACTACTTAAGGTAGCTCTGTAAATGTCACTTCATTTTGGATTTGGTTATTTTTAGCAGAAATAATAAGATTTATCTTTTTATTTAATCTCATGCAAACACATTTGTATTTTCTCTTGCCTGTTCTTTTTAAATTCACTGTTAGGTTGTATAAAATATCCTTTTGCAAAATTTTTGCTTGCCTTCCAAACCATTCTTGCTTGTATGCATTTATTAAGATTATCTTTAAAAAATTGCTTAAACTTCTTTTTGCAGTCCTCCATTGTTTCAGTTTACAACAAGATCTCATTCAATCTTTATCTGAAACAGCCATTTTTTTTGTTCTTTTAAAAGTTTGTCTCCAGGGAGTTGTCCTAGAAAGTATTTGGAAATATCTCCACTTGGTAGATAAAGTTTTAGAATCTGAATTGTTAAGTAGTGGGTACAGGACCATATGGAGACAGCAGACACAGAGTCAGCAGTAACAGCCTTTACTGAGTACAGAACAAAGAGACAAAGAACCCCCCCCCCCCGGTGTCCTTTAAATACCCTGCTTGGTCCACTCAGAATGTTGGATTTTCCCGCCTAGCAGTGGCCAGCCAATCCGGACACTTACAGGTGCCACCTGGTGTTATCAGTGGCTACACTGTAACAGAACACCCCAACTATATACATAACACCCCTTCCCCCATAACCAACGAAAACACATGTGTGGCCAATTGACAAGTCATTGTGTGTATATGTCCGTGCCCTTTGCCCTCAAGTCCTCACATAGTCCTCCAGGAATGCCGGCGACTTCCCAGACCTTGCAGAACGCCTCAGAGTCTGGAAGTTCTGGCCTGGATCATTGACAGGTGCTAGACCCTGATACTCCAACTCCCTGTTGCCAACATGTGCCTGACCCAGTTGATGTTCAGGCCGATCATGTGACCCTGGCCCGAGTTCAGTGTTTGTAGCAACCTGCAGCCTGCTTGAGGGATCCGCTAATGGATGCTGCTGAGGACTGTCTGAAGGCCCTGTTGGCAATTGCATTGCAGGGGTTGATGCAGGGTTTGATGGCAGTGACTATTGATCATGTATTGTTTGTTGTTTTTCAGGGGCCCTCTTCCTCAGTTGGTCAATGTGCCTTCTGACTTGCCAGCCCCCTTCCCCCTCTACAACATAAGACAAAGGCCCAGTTCTGTCAACCACCACACCTTGTACCCACATGTCTCCAGACCCATAGTTTCTGACCCACACTTGTTTGCCAATAGTCAACTCCCTGGCCGGGCTGGGTTGTTCCAGCTCTGAGGCCACTCTATCAGGGTGAAGTCTGTCCAGCTTTGTGATGAAATGCCTGCCCCAACGCAGCTCTGCTGGACTCTTGCCCGTGGCTGTACAAGGTGTGGTATGTTGAGCCAGTAAGAATTGAGCCAATCCTTGGTGTCAGTCACCTGTAATGATATGTCTCAAGGCGTCCTTGGTCTTGTCACATAGCATTTGTCACGTAGCATTCTGTATGACCATACAGAGTAGGATGATTGAATTTAAATTCTTAACATGATGGGTAAAACAGGTGAATATTTTCATTTTGCATAATTATGATCTTAATACAGGCAGTCCTTGACTTATAACAATTCTTTTAATAACCACTCGAAATTACAAAGCACTGATAAAAGTGACTTATGACCATTTTTCATGCTTAAGACTATTGCAAGGTCCCATGGTCACATGATCAAAATTTGGGTGCTTGGCAACTGATTCATATTTATGATGCTTGCTGTGTCTGAGGGTCATGTGATCACCTTTTGTGACGTTCTTACAGGCAAAGACAATGGGGAGGCAAGATTCACTTAACAACTGTGGCAAGAAAGATGGTAAAATGGGGCAAAATTTACTCTCATGTAGTAACAGAAATTTTGGGCTCAATTGTGATTGTAAGTCGAGAACTGCCTGTATGCAGGTACCATATGCCCTCCAATTATACTGAATAATATACCTCTCATCTCTAGTTGACCTGGCCATTATTTTGACCAGGTTATGGAAACTGTTCTCAAGTATAAAGCAGTTTTGAATTTAAATAATTAAACAGGTATAAATAGCTTGAACACTGTATTTCATTCCCATTGAAAAAGTGTATGCAAAGTGTCAGCTTCTCTATTAACTTCCATCTTAAACCAGTTCAACACCATTTTGAGGTGCAAATGTTAGCATTCCAGCAGAGCTACGCATCCCACTACCTTTCAGCAGCTGATATATATTTATATCCCCTCACCACAATCATTACCCAACTTTATTGATTTAAATTCATCCTCTTCCTCACACGTGCTGTGAAAGAGTAAGAAATAGCCAGCCAGGAAAATTTACTAGGCCTGAGGATTTAGAGTTATGCGTGGCCTTCCAACAGGTTTTTATGTGGGGTTTTTTTTAGAAACTATTATAGAAAACTGATTTTTCCCCCTCTCATGGAAAGTGCTTTTTCAGTCTTAAGTTCTTTATCGTCATATTTCACAAAACAAAACCTAAGCAAAACTTTACAACAGATTGCCAGGACTTTGACTGGATAATACACTTGCTTTGATAGCTTTACCTACTGTGTATGGGAAATTTGCTAAATATGCTAAGGTGTGGATGATGGCAAATAATGGTACTTAGAAAGTGGTAGTTTCATGCATATCAGTGATAAACCATACTATGGGGCAATGAAGCAACTTCAAACTGGCTCCACTGACTCAGCTGGTTATAGATTCCTCACAGACAAGAAATTATCTAAAGCAGCTTTCTAGTTTTAACAGAAACACAGACTATTTCTGAATTTCAATAACTTTCCTTTTATACTTTAATCTCTCTTGCTCTGAGGAATAATATAGTGTATATATTTATAAGTAAGTCAATGAATAAATATTGATCTCCTAAATATTGATCTCATTTTCAGCTCTTTCCTTATTTAAAATTACTGCTTATTGTTCAGTGGTATGCAGCCATAATATTTAGGACAAGTCATTACATGTGTTTGTGTAATGCCCCCATAAGTTGTCAACATTCATATAGTGGCACTGGATCTTAGTGGCCACATTAATTCTTCTCTAACTGATTATTTTATCAAATGACAACCCTACAAGTGGACATTGCTTCTATGGCTAAGAAAAGTTAATTTCCTCTTCACAATAGAGGTGAAATCTGAAAGGAATATCAAACCACAGGAGCAGACATAATAAGGTCACTTCCAGCACAAAATTACCATACTGATTTTATGATATTTGATCACCAGGAAACCAACTTCATTCTTTCTGCCTGCTCCTTCTCTAACTCTCATCTACTCAAACATATACGTACACTGTGCCTATTGCAAAACAGATATCAGTCAAAGTGTCACCGTCTAGTCAAAAGAAAATAATAATAATGATTAAGGCCTGTTTAACAGCTCTGTTTTTCCAATTATCTGCTAAACTAATACCCATTGGTTTCCCAGATGCTAAAACTCTCATTCATCCTCATATTCAATTGCAGAGTAGACTATGAAATGTTTACGGGTGCCAACTTGCTTTGCTGAAATGAGTCTCACAGGAAGAGATACTCACTTGATGGTCATAAGACCCTGTTTGTTCCCTGTCATAATGCTTCATCATAGCTTCATAGCACAAAATGGTATTTATAACAAGGCAAATGTTAGGCACAAGCAACCAGACCCACATATGAAAGGTTTATTGTGTTCTACCTATACTACAGGAATCTCCCCAGATGCTTGCCTTTTCTTGGGAACAAACAAATAAGATTCCACTGAACTGTGGGGTTTTTTTTTGGGGGGGGAGAGGAGATCAGGCTTATAACTCTTGTGGCTGTGCAAGAACTCAAGGCTAGTTTCCTCCTTGATCCCTCCTCCTTGTCTTGGTGGGTGTTTCCCAACATCAATACTGAGCTTTCATTCTAGATAAATATTGGTCACATACCTGTGAATTTCTTAGTCAGGTCTTGGTGTCCATCAGACCAGTTTGATGGCTTTTTTCAGACTTGTCCTTTATGTCACAGCAATAGAGAAAACAAGAAAGTTTCAGCTACCATTTTCCTGCTGATGAAATAATCAACAGACACCTGTTTTCTGCTGTGAAAACAAACATACACTTGTTAATGTGATGGCCTTTTAATCTGCAAAATGGTAAGGAACAGGCATGCTGTAAAATATTGGAATTTAGAAACTTTCTCTTCTGGTTTATAAATTGAACAGGAACAGCAGGAAACTGGCATAAATATCTGTTTCTGTGATGACAGATTATGATGCCACTGCTAAAAATTAGGCTCTCACATGGCAAACAAAAGCAAAGCCCAGCTGTGAGAACAAAGCTTTTGTTTCAATCAAGATGTCCAAAGCAGCTCTTCCTCTCTACCAAGTTCAAAAACCTAGAACTAAGCTTGTTTGCAATATTTGAGTACCTTCTTTTTCTACCTTCTATATGGATTCTTCAAAGTGATATCTGCAAAAGTGCATATTTCCAAACACCTTTTGCTGTTAAAATCTGCCTTGCAAAATTGGGAGAAATCAGGAATCTACCTCTGAATGTGTGATTACATTCTGATCCACAAATCAGCCATTAACATTAGTTCCCAAGCTTTTCATTCATTCCTTAAATATTTCCAGTAAAATCAGATCCAGGATTAATGAGCCTTGGATATTCTTAAAGTGTATATTTAATCCTATTTTCACTCAAGATTCCAGATTTGGATGCCCGTGATTTTACCTTTCCAGGTAAGTAGAAAATGCTAATGCTATTGCTACACATCCACTGTCATGAATACACATCCACTGTCATTAAAATAGCAGGAGTCCTTGCTAATTTGACAAAAAGAATGGGGGAAATCTTTGTCAATAATTTTCAGTGATGATATTAGAAAACTTTGTAGAAACACCTTTTTGTTGGCATCAAATACATTCAGAAAACAGCGTTAATGACTTTGACTATAAATGAGAAATACATTTTTTCCACACTTCATCTCCAATACCCTTTTGTGATATTTCCACCCTATTTTCATACATTTTGATGTTAAATGATCTCAGATACTTAAAATGCTAGTAGGTTGGTTTCTGTAGAAAACTGATTTATATGGTATAGTTTTATCCTTAGTGTGAAATGCCACTATTCTATAAATACAACCACCAAAAATGATCCTGTAATGGGATAGCTTCTGGAAGTGAAATAATGAATAAGAATACTAATTATTATCAAATCAAGGGAAAAATAAGAAATTGTCCTTTATCTATTGGATTTCATCCATGTTTTAGAATTCATTATGAAGCTTCAAGTAAATATTAGGAACATAAACTTCCTATGGAGTTTAACAGAGTTAAGTATGCTACTAGTGAGTTAATTGTGTGCAATACATTCAATTTGGTGGGATTTAAATCTATACCTGGAACTGATATGTTGCTTTTGAGACGTTTCTGGATGGTACTCTTGGATTCCCATGCAACTCTATATATACAAGCACAACTCAACACATAAAATATGTATATTATTTATTGATATATATTTCCACATAAGGGATATCAAACCACCGATAACAAACATTTCCAGATTTTGATATATTTTCCAAAGAGAAAGTTATAAAATAGAGATAAAGCTTTTTAAGTTTGTGTACATGTGCCAATACACATATAGAAATCTTCTGGGTTTTTTTATGGTGAAGTAAGAATATTCATTTGTTAATTAAACAGTGGGATGAATATCATAGAAGTGCTTTTTCCAAAAGGCAACTGGACTTTCTTGGGACAAGAAAGCCCTTTAGAATAATCATGACCTGGATGATTGAGAATCTCCATAGATAGTGGGATGAATAAACCCATTCATTATTTTTCATGAACCAACATACATCACTACAATCAATAAATATATTAGGCTTTAAATAAAAATATTATCCAACACTGCAGACTACCATTGACTCTCTTTTATGTTATCCTACTTGTGCACTTTTCCTATTTTGAAGAAAGATCTTCTGTTCTTCTGCATAATTTTCACTTCCTTCCCATTTTCTGATAATTTTCCCTGGTACATTGGGAAGTCATTTTACTTGACCATAAACAGTGATTCCCTTCCCTCAGTTACTGAAAATTAAAAAAAAAGTAATTTCCTACAATGGCAGTTAAATCTGAACTCACCTTTATTTACAATGTTTTGTGCAATTGTTTAGCATTTCAAAGAAAACTTTTGGCTCTAAACCTATTTACTGATAGATTTGAAGTTAACTCTCTTCAGATTTAAGTTTAACTCAGGAGATCTATAATCAGTGATTATAAAGTGATTGACTTGTTCCCTACAACCTTTGCTCGTGTATATCTCATCTTCTCAATTTGAGAGTTTTCTCAATTGTTGTGGGAAGATCTGCAGAGACCTCTGTTTGCATCCATTTCCAGAAATAGAGGTTTTTGTCACCAACTGGGATGGCAAATAATTTTAAGTCTGCATCCAGATGAACAAGAACAAAGAAGACATGCTGCTCTGGATTGCAAAGCCCCAAATAAAGAGGGCAGGGCACCACTAATGAGAAGATATAAGGGTTTGGGTCAGTTTGCTTATCATCTGACATGGGTTGGATCCTTGCAAATTAGCTTTGAAAAGGTAGCTTGCTGAATAGTTTGAGCTGCCAATCACTCCCCCTCAATTGACCTTATGTTGTGGAGTTGTGTGGGGGGAGGATGAAGTGCTATGTGCATTGAGCTTCTGCAAGAACAATGGGATATAAATGTTGCTTTTATTTCTCAGCATATGTCAGAATTTTGTCCCTAGCTTAATCGTGAGCCTACAAATCTGTCTCCTCCCTGAGGTGTTTTCTATTTTCATAGCACTTCACATTCAGCTGAAGAGTCATAAATACAACACACAAAATATATCTCCACAGTACACAGCATTATCACACAAGATGTGACAATGGCACTTGTTTAGATGTTTTTAAATGGCATTAACCAGATGCATGACAACAGGTCTCTCAATAGCTATGAAGCTTTAGTTGTTCTGAGGAAGACCTACTGAATTTCACATGTGGGGCAAACGGCAACTTGGGCAAAACAGTTTTATTTATTAAGAAAATTTATGTCTTATCCTTCCAACAGAATATTGCTCCTAGTGGATAAATATAAAAGGGTATAATTAAAGAAAAACAGATGGTTGAACATATTTAAAAATATGCCATTAAAAACAAGCTGGTGTTCAAATCAGTTGTCCTGTTTCACGAAAGTTGTCTTCCGCTTGAAAGAAGCTCCCCCCCTTTTTTTTCCTCAAGAAACCTTTGAGTTTCTTTGGAGGGTTTTCAATGGGTTCCTTGAGGTTGAACTATTGCTATGGCAGAAGAAGTCCCTCTTGATGTATCTATGTGTTTATTTCTACTACATTTCTCCTTAATGGTCTGCAGCTGCTGTGGATTCTCCCATTTCCTGCTTGGAAAAATACCCTCAAGAGAGATATAACAACTTTCCTATTGGTTCCCAAAAGGATGGAACAAGATGGGACAAGACAAGAGAGGCTTAAATTCTTCTCTACAAGAGTTCCTTGAAATGTAATTCTCCTTTGCATATATAAATATATGTTCCTTTTGTTTTTCAATTGAATTACTAGAGTCAAAATATTCAGAAATGTACAACATAAAACATGGGCACACTGTTTCATGCAGACTCCCGTTCAATTTATGGTCACCCACTCACTAACTCAGAGTCCTGGAAAATAGCCACACTAAAATCACTTTCAACCAAACACTGAAGCACGGCCGGATCTTTAGAATACATAAAGATCCAGTGAATTTAAAATAATATCAAAATTTCACTGGTTACAATACATTCATTTTCTCTTTCTTGCATGCACAGGCATACATTCATCCACTTACCCACATCCTAGGCTAGCAGGCACTAGCCAAAGGGATGGAAGTCGCCAAGTCTAGATTCAAAGATGACTCAAATTGTAGGTAGGCTTTTGGACCCTCCCAAAGTCATTGCTTTGTTGATTCACAGGACTGATAGCTACTCTTGGCTTGTTGCTTTACAAGTCTGATAGCTCTTGCTAAGACTTGGGAAGGAGTTTCCCATGTGCTCAGGCCCAGCTTCTTTTGTCTGGTTCAGGTGACATTTTTCCCCCTTTGTTTTCTTAACAACTTTGTTCTTTCTTAACTATTTCCCCCAAGGAAACTTTTCCTGGCTTTTGTTCACCCTGCTTATGTGCTTGCTTCATCTTTGGGTATGACAGCTTAGGCCTACTCTCACAATGCAAACAAATATTTAATGCCTTTTAGAAAGTTATGCACAGACTGCCTACTGTATGAAGTAGGACTCGGAACTCGAGAGATTTGTTGTTGTTTTTCTAATCATATCTCAGAAAACAGGATGTGTAATACAGATATTGAGGAGAATTATAAGGCAAAACAAAGCACAAAATGGGACAGGAAATCATAGGTCATGAAAGTGAAGACAAGAGCTATTAATCTGACTGTAGAGAATTTTTCAAAACAAAGGACATGCTCATTATGACTACACAGAAGACACTTTTTTCAGAGGCATTTTTAAAGAATTACTTTGAGGTTGGTAAATAGGAATAAAAGAAATGGTAGCTGACAGATAATAGAAATGGGCTGAACACAAATGTAATTGTGCAACAAAATCTTAGGGAAAATTATGGTCCTCTTTGTTTGGCTCTTGAAAAGGTGATGAAAACAGTGGGTAACAACTATTCAGAACACAATCCTTTGACATCATCCCCAGAAAATAGGATTTAGGCTTCCAGGAAGTCTGCATAATTTTGTGTATATATTTGTTACTATGTGCCACTTTCATGACTTTTGATCCTGCAGTGGCAATTCAACTCTACAAATATCTTTTCCTAGCTTTTAGCTGAAATAGTCTGTGTGAGAAATTGCAGCCAGATGGACAAAACAGCTGTTGATATTTTTTTTAGGTACATGAACCATTTTCCCAAGGCTATTTTAACAAGTTGAAATAGCCTTTCTGGTCAATCTCTAGGTCTTTCATAAATGTATTTATGTTAATTCCATTTTTGCCATCTTATAGGCATGTGTTCTAAAGGCTCATATACAGTATCTACAATTTGTCCTTTCTTCTACTTTATCTGACAAAGTTGTTATCTTTTCATAGAACTCCATATATCTCTTAGCCAGAGAAGTTCAGCTCTGAGTATATAATCAGCTTCTGCTTCATTAGGTTATAATTGCTAGCAACTGTCTCATTAGACACGGCTAGGATTAATATGTCATTGGAACCTCTCTCCCCAGCATGGGAAGGCAATGGCAAGATAAGCTGCACATCAGTGCTAATCATATTTGTTGAAGTGCATGGATATTGTTGAAAAATGAACAGAATAACTTTTGGCTTGCCAAGGGGGTAAGCCTGCAGAGGTCAATTGTTTCATTATGAACACATGTTAAAAACCATGAGGTTGGATTCCTGGTAGAAGCATCCCCAAGAGGAATTCTGCTCAGAAACATTTTTTACTGATAAGGGACAAAGTGAGATTCAAATCTCTAAATGTCTATGTATATTCTCAGTCCTCCAGGTCATGGCTATCCCAAAGGTGCTTTTTAAAGAGGCATCTGGACTTTGTTCTTCCTTGAAGAAATTTCGCTTATCATCCATAAAGCTTCTCATCCAAGAACTGAAGAAGCTTCTTGGATGAGAAGCAAAACATCTTCAAGGAAAAAGAAAGAATGTCCAAATGCCTCTTTAAAAAGCACCTTTGGGACATTCAAATCTCTATTTTTGCCGCAACCCTCAGTGCTTTTGCTACCTTGATCATTGTTTTGAAGATTTCTGAATCTGATTTTTGGGAAATGTAGGGGACTTCAAAGGAAGATTGGAATGAATTAGATAGGTTCTTCCCACACGCATCCTGAAGAAATACTAGAAAAATGGATTTCCATGGACAGAGGGAACTTTTTCATCTGTGGGGAAAAAATTTGCTGGTTCCAGCTTTTTGTTTAGACTCAGCAAAAATCCTTTGTTTGAATTCAGTGTAGTTTAGACAGTAAATAATATGGACTTTTCTTTATTTTCTGGCAGAGGTGGGTTGTTCTTTAATCATGGCTAAATATAAGAACATGCTTTCCAAGCTCGTGATAGACGTTATGAATACAGGTCTATAGGTAAAGGTAAAGGTTCCCCCGCACATGCGTGCTAGTCGTTTCCGACTCTAGGGGCCGGTGCTCATCTCCGTTTCAAAGCCGAAGAGCCAGCGCTTGTCAGAGGACATCTCCGTGGTCATGTGGCCGGCGTGACTAGACACCAAAGGCGCACGGAGCGCTGTTACCTTCCCACCGTAGTGGTCCCTATTTTTCTACTTGCATTTTTACGTGCTTTTTAACTGCTAGGTTGGCAGAAGCTGGGAGGAGTAACAGGCACTCACTCTGTTACGCGGCACTCGGGATTCGACCCGCCAAACTGCCGACCTTCTCATCGACAAGCTCAGCATCCTAACCCACTGAGCCACCGCGTCCCTTATACAGATCTATAACAATTTCCCTAATACTTCTTCCTCTTTCTTTAGAAATAGCACTTTTGGGAATAGGAGTCATGCGAAGAGGCACTGAGGAAAAGAAACTGTTATTGTTCCCTGTTTGTTTATTTTACAGTGTTCTGGCCCTTGGCTGCAGCTAACAACTATTAACCTTCCATGGCAAGAATCATGATTGCCTGAATATATAATGTTTTTGTAAAAGTTCTAAATAGAGGATAATTACTATATTACTATGCACATAGACAAAACCAAGATCATGGCATCTGGCCCTCTCAATTCCTGGCAAATAGATGGGGAAGAAATGGAGGTAGTGACAGATTTTATTTTCCTGGGCTCCAAGATCACTGCAGATGGGGACTGTAGCCAAGAAATTAAAAGACGCTTGCTCCTGGGGAGGAAAGCCATGGCAAATCTAGACAGCACACTAAAAAGCAGAGACATCACCCTGTCAACAAAAGTGCGTATAATCAAGGCTATGGTCTTCCCAGTTGCAATGTATGGCAGTGAAAGCTGGACCATAAGAAAGGCTGAGCGCCAAAGAATTGAGGCCTTTGAACTCTGGTGCTGGAGAAGACTCCTGCGAGTCCCTTGGACTGCAAGGCGATCAAACCGGTCAGTCCTAAAGGAGATCAACCCTGACTGCTCTTTAGAAGGCCAGATCCTGAAGTTGAAACTCAAATACTTTGGCCACCTAATGAGAAGGAAGGACTCACTGGAGAAGAGCCTAATGCTGGGAAAGGTTGAGGGCAATAGAAGAAGGGGACGACAGAGAATGAGGTGGCTGGATGGACTCACTGAAGCAGTAGGCATGAGCCTAAATGGACTCCAGAAGATGGTAGAGGACAGGAAGGCCTGGAGGAATGTTGTCCATAGGGTCGCGATGGGTCGGACACGACTTCGCAGCTAACAACAACAACAATGCACATAGACACTGAGTTTTTATCTGAACTAATGCTCTGTATTAGTATTTTAAAATGTGCTTTTCATAGTAGCCTCTAGTTTAAAGCTGATGTAATTTAGATGAAAATCCAAACCATTCACTGTTGCTGGTGCTCCTTCTTTTTCCTCCTCCTGCTTCTGCTCCAGCATCTTGTAATGGAGAAAGAACAACATAGAGATCATACGAAAAGCTGAATTCTTTTAAATGTAACATGATATGAGGTGGGTAGAGGAAGAGATGCATTGATGTATTTTACTTGCATTTCTGCATATGATCTCCAGACAGGATAGTATAATCACAGTATGATGCATAAATCTTAACATAATAGCTTTAACAGATTTGTCAGAGCTACTACAATTTAGCATGTCAAAGCACTCTTAAAAGGAAACCTTAATTTATATTATTAATTGTGTGATATGAACATGAAAATGGGGAGAAAGTAAAAACAGGCAATTCACTTTCCCATAAAAATGATCCGAGCCTGTAGCCAATACTTAAGAGAATAACTGAATAAAACTAAAAATCAATTGGATAGGACAAATTGTGAGTTAAATCTTTGCAAACTAACATGAAGATCCATCTAATGGACAACTCTGGGTCATAGGCTTCAGGTGGATAGAATTGTGTGAAGAATAATTTGGGGTCTCAGTTCAAGCCAGGGTTGTGCAAGAACAAATCAGAATGAAATCCAGAAATACAGTATTGTGTGGAAAGGAGATGATTTATTTGTTCCCCAAAGCAAAAAGGTTCATTTCTGACAATAGCTACAAAAAAGTTCAGAGAGACTGTTTTATAGAGGGACAGGTCCTTTGTATTGTGGGGCTTGTGAGGCGTGTTTGTTCCTTAATTGTGATTCTGCCCAGAATTGTCTTTGTATTTTCTGGCTTCCTTCTTTGTTGGGTTGTTGGTTTGGGGTAGCTTATTGTAGGTTTTGGGGAAGTGTGAGTGAACAGGTTCTTTGTCTCTCTAATTTCTCTTGCCAGGCAGTTGATTTCTGTATTTGTCAGTTGATTGTTTAGCAATTTAATAATCTATTGTTACAATGAGTTTATCTTTGCATCATAGTTTCTAGTCTCTGTGGATCATGAATTTGTGTTAATGGTTAACGGATAGTTGAGACAGTGGGAGAAATAAAGCTGATTTTGAATAAAGAATCTTCTGTGATTATTATAATTAAAATTCTTTCCACAGAATACTGCCATTTTCAAACACATGACATTAGGGAGGCCTAAATAAGGCTCTCGAGGTTGGGTATCACAGGCTTCCCCCAATCCCATGTTACTCTACAATAACAAATCCTTCCTTCCCTCAATACAATTTACTTGCCTCTTGCTGAATGTTTGCTGATGCATGTTTTAAAGTAATAATACAAAGCAATAGTCCAACATATTAGGCTAGTTATTTTATCTATTCTCATTAATTCTCTCAAAGCACCTCTAACCCGAGCAATATGAAAAACCCCAAAGTTCACCGTCTCTGATGAAATCTTCCGATGAAATCTTATCCCGCATCTTTCTGCCTTTTGGAGATTTTGTTCTTCTTAAGAGATTCCTTCATACTGAGATAAAAAGGCTGCTGTCTCCGTCTTTCTTTAAATATAGGCTTATACCATATTAAAACAAAAACAAGAACAAAACATCCATGATAAGGTAAGCAGAACAGCTTTGTAATATTTCTGTCTATCGTTTATGGGCAAGTCTGTGTTTAATGTTTTTTTCTGATTTTCTAGAGCTTCCACAGAGTGAAAGTAAATTTCTCTTATTACATTGCTTTCACTCACCTTAGTAAGAGCTTCTGAACCTCAAGATAATAATTTGCACTTATTTTACAATGTACAGAAGCCTTATGTTAATAAAAAAATGATTTATCAGAAAAATGCCTAGAATGGATCATTAAGATCCTTATATGTTATCTCTGATCATGAGCTGATCAATTGATTGATTATGTGCCATCAAAACAATATTGACTCTGCACAGTTTTTCTTCATGAGTGTCTATCCATATCATTCGCTAATTCATTCTTCAAGAGAGAAGTTCCCTGAGGATAAACTCCAGCTGGAAAGCTTGGGAGATTGAACCTCTCGTCTTGGTGACCAACCCAGATTGGATCCTGCAATATTATCCTGGGACACGTATTCTTGCCTTCATTAGTAACCAGTCCCTAACTTGGTTTTTCAACTGAATTCAACTGCCTTGGTCTTCTCTGCTTTTTGTTCCTTCAATAGCTCCCAGCATTAGGGCCTTCTCGAGAGAGTTGCATCTTTGCATAATGGGTCCTAAGTAAGAATAGTTTGAGACTGGTTATGATAATTCTGAGTTGTTTTGTATCTAGGAAAGTATGCAGAGATATATTCATATCTATGGATTGGGAAAATAATTTTATGTGTGTTGCATTTATAAAACATAACATTTTAAGGAAGATTTATATAATCTCCATTATTGAAATACTTAATCTCCCCTCCCTCATCCAAGCAAATTTAATTGTTATGAGAATGATTTACTAATTGGCAATCAAAACTCAGAGAGCATTGTTGGCTAGTGCAGTGATTTATTTATTTATTTATTTAAAAACTATATATTTTCTTTAGAATTTCCCATTAAATAATCAAATGATTGGATTCCACTGGATTGAAAGTAGATTTTGCCTTGTTCTTTCATTTTTACTTAGAGCAATGGTAAAGAATTTGCAGCTTGATGAAATACTGAAGAAAGAATAGTTGGAAAAGTTGGATGGAAAAGCACTCATCCTCACGATGGCACCAAGGTAAATCTTTTCTAAGGAGTTCATGGAGACCTTTGGGCCAAAGCAGTAACCTATGAGGGAAGAGGGAGGCAGTCAATAAAAAAAATTGAGAGAAGTAAACAATTTGACTTCAGTTTTGGTTCCTAGAGACTCCGTGTGCAGGTTTTATTTGGTAGTAGTTACTGGTGGTGTATAAATGGAAAGCAATCCTCACCTTAGCAGGAATCAAATTGACTATTACATTGTTTGGAAATATAAATCCTATAATTCTGCATTAAATAGTGGTAATGGAAGAGTTGGAAATAAATTCTAAGGAAAAACATCCATTTTTCTAAAAGTAATCAGCAGTTGGGTCATATAAAGAGTACGACTGATGAACATATTACCAAACAAATGTATCAAATCAGTTGGATGGAGTGGACTGGAGCTGCAAAAGGGAATAGCGGTAAATGTAAAACAACAACAACAACAAATGTATAAATTGAGGGATGGGGATGGCAAATATAAATGTACATTGCAAGGATAGATTAGTATTGGTATAAATTACTTATAGCTATGTTTAGCCGTGGTGGTGCAGAGGTTAGATTGGAGTATTGCAGGCTAATTCAGCTCACTGCCAAGAGCTCAATCCTGTCTGGCTCAAGATTGACTCAGCCTTCCATCCTTCCGAGGTCGGTAAAATGAAGACTCAGATTGTTGGGGGCAATGTGCTGACACACTTAGAGAGTGCTGTAAAGCACTGTGAAGCAGTATATAAGTGCTATTGCTATTTTAGCTTTATATTGTTATGTCTTTAGCTTCTTTTCTTACAACTTTCCCATGCTGTACATATCATTCATTGTTTGTTCAAGAAATGAACACAGTGATGGGAATGTATGTACAATAATATGTCATTTGTCCTATTTTATTCATGGAATCAACTTTAAGCATGACTAAATCTGTATCTAACCTAAGGTCATGCTGAGTTTATGCAACCTTCAAATCAAATAATGTTGTTTTGTTTTCATCTTTTCCACCTGTAGAATACATGACTGAATTTACTTTAAAACGCTTTGTATATAAAGAGGAAATACTCTCTTGGGGCTGTAGTATCCGGGTTGTGGATATCTGAAGAATCACTAGATGGCAGCAGAAAGTTAAGGTCTACAGTAATCTCTAGAGGCACTCTTGATGTTTCCAAGCTAAATGTGGTAGTCCTACCCTCTTCCATTGCTTCTGCTTTTGAAATGATGGTTCCTGATATAATACACACCTTTGTGCCATATGTTTCCCTCTGATTATATGCTGCAATGGATGTTAAGGAGGGGAATGTGTTTTTCTTCCAGGGATACTGCAAGCCTCCTTCAGCAAAATACATACGATTTTCCAATGAATAAAAGCCAGCCTTTGCACTCTTTAGCCAGCTCTTGCATTTCAGGATATAATTTGAATGCTATCAAAATCAATTTTAGCTTTGCTGTGTAATTGTGTCTCAGCAGTAGCAGCACCTGGCCGGCTTTTCTGGCCATGGAAGCTAAGCAAGATAGAACCTAGTTAATAGTTGCACAGAGACTGCCAGGGAATCCCAGGGCTGCAGGCCAGCCAGCCAGGTTAAAATGTGTCCTGGAAGAAGGTTAAGATAAGTTCTATTATTGTTAAGAAAAAGATGTGACTATAACCACGAAGTCATAGAGAGTTGAACTCAGCATGAAGATTTTATTCTTCTATGAAATAAAGTAGCAGCAGATTTTCATGTTTTATGAAAATCCAACCTTGTTTGAAAGAGTGACAAGATGGAGAAACAGGGCTTGTTTGCTATTCCTTTTATATTTACAAAGAAGAAAAGGGTTTTCCCTCAAGCAATAATATCAGGGAACAAGTCAAGGTTAATCTAAATGGGTATTTCTATAATTCAGCCACAGAGCACAGCAACACGGAAGGTAATCCTTACCAAAAGATGATAGCAGTATTATTTCAAAGGTACTCGCAGCAATGGTTGCAGAATGATGTTTTCAAAAAGAAAGAAACTCTTATGACTTTTTTTTATTGAAGCAGAAGTGTTCCATGTCTGGCAGCCCAATTTATGTTTTCTCTTTGGTCTCAAGAAAAATGAAAAGGTTCAGCTAAGTCCCTTTCGGTTAAGCCTGTAGCTCATGGACATCATAGACTATGTGACATAATGTAAGACAAGCCTTTGCTACCTAATTATCAATAGGGTGCAACATAATGGCACAAATATTTCAACATTGATTAACAACGTTTATGGTAAAGGGAGTTTTATTTTCCGTACAACCATTCATATATCATTTTGGATGATATCTTTTGATTAAAAAAAACTTATTGGGCCAAAAACTCATACTCATGTTGAGATAAAGTCTCTTATAAATCAGGCTTGATTTCTGATTACTACTTAGGATGCCGCTTCTGGAAGTCCATTCTGGGCCTGGGCGACAAAAAATTAGCTACAGATTCTGCTGAAGTGGTGCAAACCATCTGGATCCCAGCACTGCTGCTTAGATACAGTATATCTTTGTCTATCACTTTAGTCACCACAAGAAGTTGGGAGTAGCCATTTCTCTGACTTCTTCCCAGACATTTTTATAGAGGTCTATCTTAGTTCACATATCTAATAAACTTTATTAGAAAACTAGCTGTTTCACATTTGAGTTCTCCAAAACCTTCGGATTGATAATCATAAGATATTGGTCATTTACTTCTCAACATGGGTAATTAAAATCTATAACTCCATATTTGTCACCAGTATTTGCTTCAGTTCCCTAGGCTTTCTGTGAAAAGTGAGTTTATGTTTAGTTATTTGTTCGATATCTTTTTCAGTAAAAGCAGTCTCGCAAAATTCATTCAGTTTCTCTGAAATCTCTTCATCTAGTATTTAATTAATTCCCTCGGCATACAGTGGTTGAATAAGTACTAATATTGAGAACATTTTTAATTTCAAACACAGGTCTGCTAACCATCCTCCTAATTGGTACCTGCTTATGAAATATTAAAACATTTCATGTTAACACTATCTGTATATGCTATGGCATTTTATTTTGAGCAATTTAGTATGTGTGCCTTTTTACTTCTCTCCTTATGTATGTTTCCATTGTTCTGCATCATGTAGCTTTCACATAAAAATACTACAGACAGTTCCATTGAATTCATTTGTAGGACTTAATATTTGTTTCAACAATTCCCCCCTTCTTAATTTTGTTTTGTAACCCTTGACTCATGACAACTACATGAACAAGTCCTCCCCCCCCACCCCCCCACAGTTTTCTTGGCAAAGTTTTTCAGTAGTGGTTTCCCATTGTCTCCTACCTAAGGCAGAGAGAAAGGAGAAAGAGAGAGAGAGAGAGAGAGAGAGAGAGAGAGAGAGAGAGAGGGAGGGAGGGAGAGAGGGAGAGAGAGAGAGAGATATCCTGGATTATAGGATTCACTTTGTAGAGAAGATGAGAAGCAGAATGAATAAATGAATGAATGAATGAATGAATGAATGAATGAATGAATGAATGAATGAATGAGCTTGGTGCATTTAACCATTAAACTGCCTTTCTATTCCCACTTACCTTAATGTAAAAGTTGATTATTTAAAAACAAATTTTCAGTTTTACATCATTCACACATATTTGCCAATCCCAAACTAGTTCATATTTTGCTATATTTTATTTACACGTTCACTCTGTCTGTGTGTCTCTCATCTGTTAATAAAAAAAACCTATGTCTGTATATAAAACTTACTGTTACCATCTCCTAGGCGACTTCCTTAATGCTGAACTAGATTATTATAATAATCTCTATCCATGCATCATAAATGTTACATTTTCTTATGTACACACACCACAATGAAGAACCCAGAAAGGTGCAATGTTTGCTTAGGTACCTGTGGCATTTAAATTAAATATTTTTTTTTAGAGAAAATTGGGGTAAATTCCACCTTGGTATAATTAGCTCAATGAGTGACAGGATAATAGATGAAAAAGTAATCTGGGTACATACAATTAATTAACTATGTTTTGAGCAGTAAAATGAAGAAATGCGCCCATCTTTATGGGCTGAAATTGACTCATGTAATTTTATTAAAGAGACTTTAGCACTGTGAATGGTTTAAGGAAGCTTAATGATAAGAGGAAGCCAAAAGTAATCAAATATTAGGTTACACAGGGAAATAGTTAAAGAAAAATGTGGGAAATAAATGTGGAAAGAGAAAAAAATGAATTAACAGTTTGTTCACTCTCAAAGTATACTGTGCAGTAATAGCCAACCAACTTCAAAAAGAACATGGTTAATTAGACAGGGGAAAGGAAGGGGCAATAACTATTATTACAAATGAGTCACACAGAGACAGGCAGAACACAAAAAGAACATTGTGTACATGTGTGTTTACTTTTTCAGACAGAAATGTGTATTTTTGTTATCCTTGGTTTAAGGAGAAATTCCAGGTATGACCAAAAATGAGCATGATCAAGCACTGGTCTGAATTCATCTTTAAGCCTACTCAGTAGTGATAAGAGCAGCAAAACCATTCGTCTCCTTATTTATTTGTATGGGCTTCCCATATGGATTCTCACCCAGTGGCCTTATTCCCTTATGGATAAAGTTGTTCATATCCATTCCAGTTTAATACCTATGGAGATCTTCAGCCATCCAGGTCATGGTTGTCCCAAAGGTCATGTTCAAAAGGGAAACTGGGAACTGGACTGGACAAAACTGAACAAAAGTCCAGTTGCCTTTTGAATGACACCTTTGAGACATTCTGGTTTAAACATCCATTGGGAACAACTAAGGAAGATGAGCAGGCGGCATTTCAAGCAGAGGTTATTTTGATCTTGTGGCACCAGTATTATGACCTCCCCCACCTCTGCACTAGATCCAGGCCCTTCAAGGCTCCTTTAGTACAATATTCATTTCTTCAAGGCAAGGTCTATTACAGATACCACCCTCCAGTCAAGGGGATCTGTTAGAAGAACACTGTGATGACCTTGGGAAAATGTTGTGATGAACAGAAGCAAAACATCAGCTCAGTTGAGGAAAAAGAAAGAAAGTTTTAAAAATTGGCCCACCTTAACTTTCTTTGTCTAGGAGGGGGGGGGGAAAGGGCACATTATCTTTCAAGATAATTATGATTGGGAACTACCTGGAGTTAGTTATAAGGTGGATGGCTATTTAAATGCGAAGGAAGGAAGGAAGGAAGGAAGGAAGGAAGGAAGGAAGGAAGGAAGGAAGGAAGGAAGGAAGGAAGGGTATTTATGAATGAAGTGGAATTCAAGTGTTTCTTTTGGGTGTCTGTTTTCTGATGTGGCTTCCCTCAGAGGGCTGATATCTCTTATCATGATATTCTGGGTAGTAGATCCATCATTATGGAACATATTTTCCCAGTGTCATGGTATGTGGAAATAACCTTGGGAGACAGGAGGAAGAACCACAGACTAGACAACTGTCCTGAAAAGGGTATCTCAACCCACAGTGGAAAAAAAGGGAGGATCATGAGAATCATTTCATAAGAGACCCTCCCTAGTTTTCCAGAGAATAACAAGAAAAGAGGACAGAAATATTTGAATCTTGCATAATTCTGTTAAAGTAACCTTACAATAAATATATAGGTAGTACTCACAGTTATGCTTCTTGTTTGGACCACCTTGCAGGAAGAGATAAGAATCCGATTCCTTGCGTAAATTTACAGGCAGGTTAAAGGGGAAGAAAAGGTAAAGATTATCTTCCTAAAGCTCAATTTTTGTGAAAGTTTTTTTTTTTATTCTTAACTACAGTGTTCCTGAAAACACACACACATACATACAGTTATTTTGCATTAAAAAGCACCATAGATGAGATTGCAAAATAATACAGCTCTTGCGTCCCATCTACTGAGGTTATGTAGTAATGGATCATAGTGGCCCAAACTTCTCTTCTGATGGTTTGATAAGATTTGAATGGTGGCTTTTAGTGTATTATTTATTAGCTGTGTCATGAAATGAATTGTTCTAAACAATTTGTCAAAAAAAGTCAAAGTGCAACTAGTGTGAAAAGAACAGGTTACCGTGGCATTCCACAAGTGACTTAGATTCAGAAACCAAGCTTGTGTTACATTATGAACCTTTGTATTCTCCAGGCAGATTTACAGAGATAGTTCCCACTAATATGACAATGTTGTAAGTTCCCCTTCCATCAGGATAAGAATATTGTGTACCCCAGTATCCGATAATTGATGCCATGCACCTTTCTTCACGGCAGCACAAAGAATGAAAAACAAGCCCTTTTTCCTTATAGAATTTCAACAACTTACATTAATTCCAAATTTATAAGATGGAATATTTATTAGAATTACTTGGGGGGGGAGGAAAAATGGTTACTATATTAACGGTGGGAAGGCTACGTTTGGAAATATTAGGAACAAAATTAATTTCTCACAAATCAATTGCTATATCTTTGGATTAGATCTAAATCAGACATGTCAAACACAAGGCCCCGGGGCCAAATCCGGCCCACAAAGTGGTTTCATGTGGCCCGCGAAGCCATCCTGGAAACAGTGAGGGAACGGCCCCCACTGCCTTGGCCCTGGCCCAGAGACCCTCCTTCTGCCAGAGACCTTCAGATCTGTCCCTCTCCTGCCCAGGCCCCCATAGGCACCCTTGATGCGATGTAGAGCTGGCCATGCCCACCCAGTAGGCCATACGAACTCTAGCCACGCCCACCCAGTAGGCCACGCCCACCCTGGCCATACCCACCTGGCCCCTTGAGGGCAACCGCAATGCTGATGTGGCCCTCAATGAAATGTGAGTTTGACACCCCTGATCTAAATTAATGAAGATTTATCAACTCAGATGGTTTTTTTTTGTTTTTTTTTAATGTGGCCTTGTCATATTGAGTACATTTTTCCTACTAAGGATGAAAATAAAATAGTAGAGAGGGAGAAGGGGGAACCCCACAGGCTACCATGGAGAAATATGCCATTTATATAGAGCAGACTCAAAAGAAACAGAGGGTGGGGTTTAAGCACCATCCTTTTGTCAGTGGATGGTGGCAGATACTCCCTTTCTTGAATGTTGGTGAGCTCAATATGTTGATAGTGGAGGAGGATAGAATAATGAATTATTTGTAGAGAGTGAGATCTACTAATATTCAGGGATCAAAGGATATCATTATGATTGTGAAATGAGGACAGAATATTCTGTTTTCTTTAACAATTACGAAAGGTTGTGATCAGCCACCTAAGAATGTTCTGAGATCCCAAGCAGAATAATGCTACTAATCAAACTAATCAAGGAGAAAAGCAACCTGGAACTAAGGAGAATCTTCCTGACTGTTAGAACAATTAACCAGTGGAACAACCTGCCTCCAGAAGCTGTGAAGGCTCCAACACTGGAAGTTTTAAAGAAGAGACTGGGCAGCCGTTTGTCCATAATGGTATAGGGTTTCCTGCCTGATCTGGGGGTTGGGCTAGATGACCTCTAAGGTCCCTTCTAACTTTATTATTATTATTATTACTTCATTACTGCAGACCACAGTTAAACTGTGCAATTCACTACATCAGATGTAGTCACAAAATATTCACTTAGACCATTTTAGAAGTGGCTTGACAATTTTTATGCAACTTTTCCACCCAAAATTCACAGAAAATTAAACTTTCCAGGTTGATACGCTTGATGTTTGTTTGCTGTCTCTAAATTCCAAATGTCTAATTTGAATACAGTATTATAGAGTGCAACAATGGAGGGAAGCTTTTACCCTTTTACCCATAATGGATCTGCTTGGCCAACATATAAACAAAAAACAAAAAAACCCTAGACTAGATGTCTCAATGGGCATTTCCATTATGCAGGCATAATCTTCAGGACTCCATTGTCCAGACATACTCATCAGGACTCTTTATTTATTTAAAAGGCTCTAACATTGCAGTATGATCAAAAATGAACTACTGAATGGGCTTATGAAGAAGAACAATTCTAGTTAACCGCAAAGGAAACTTAGAAAAGATAACATTTTAATTATCTAAATCTAATATGAGTTCCTCTGGATTAGATATAATAATCCATCCCTTTTTTCGTACAGTAGTCAACCAGATACCCTACCAGCAGGTCAAGAAAGTACTATTTACAGATACAACTAAACCATTACTAGGCAAGAGTGAGTTGCACCCTATTTTATCACTGTTTTTGCCACCGTTGTAAAGTGAATCTGTGCAGTTGTTAAGTGAGTCAGGTGGTGTTAAGTGAATCTGGTTTCCCGGTTGGCTTTGCCTGTTAGAAGCTGACTGTGAAGGTTTCAAATGGTGATCACATGACCCCGGGACCTTGCAACTGTCATAAATACATGCCAGTTGCCAGCACCTAAATTTTGATCATGTGACCATGGGGATGCTGCAATGGTCTTAAGTGTGAAAATTGGTCATCAATCACTTTTTTCAGTGCTGAGGTAACTTCAAATGGTCACTAAATGGTTGTAAGTTGAGGACTACCTATATTTACTCTAGCAACTAAATTACCAAGAAACATTTTAATAAATTCTATCTCATTTAAGTGTTAGAGCCAGGTAAAACCAAATTCATGGATGAAGAAAAATTATTCCTAATGGTGAAAAGCTGAGTTTCAAAACTGTGTTTCCAAATTAGGTAATAACATGGCAGATGATAACATAAATATATGTAAAAATGATTGATACCAGACAAAAACTTTGAGTTCACATATAATGTTAAAACTTTACACAAATAAGAAATCTATGAAACAAGAGACAGTACAATGGATATATCAAACAATATGCAAGTGCTATGGAACAAGGCCCATTTGATGCTAAAAATCATTAGCAAGAAGAACCAAAATTAAAACAATAAATAACATTCCCAACATCCAACAATATCAAGTCTATCTAGAGGTGGATTGGGGTACACAAAAATGCAATGAAAATTATCAGAAACGTGGAATATTATTATATCATATCATATCATATCATATCATATCATATCATATCATATCATATCATATCATATCATATCATATCATATCATATCATATCATATCATAATCCTATCTTATCCTATCGTATCCTATCCTATCGTATCCTATCCTATTATATATCTCTCTCTGTGTGTGTGTGTGTGTGTGTGTGTGTGTGTGTATGTATGTATGTATGTATGTATGTATGTATGTATGTATGTATATGACAGAGGTGCTGGGTTGTAGATATGGAGGCTCTTGTTGTTGTTGTTAGTTGCAAAGTCATCTCCGACCCATCACGACCCTATGGTCTTCCTGTCCTCTACCATCTTCTGGAGTCCATTTAAGCTCACACCTACTGCTTCAGTGACTCCATCCAGCCACCTCATTCTCTGTCGTCCCTTTCTTCTATTGCCCTCAATCTTTCCCAGCATTAGGCTCTTCTCCAGTGAGTCCTTCCTTCTCATTAGGTGGCCAAAGTATTTGAATTTCAACTTCAGGATCTGGCCTTCTAAAGAGCAGTCAGGGTTGATCTCCTTTAGGACTGACCGGTTTGAATTCCTTGCAGTCCAAGGGACTCACAGGAGTCTTCTCCAGCACCATAGTTCAAAGGCCTCAATTCTTTGGCACTCAGCCTTTCTTATGGTCCAACTTTCACAGCCATACATTGCAACTGAGAAAACCATGGCCTTGACTATACACACTTTTGTTGACAGGGTGATGTCTCTGCTTTTTAGTATGCTGTCTAGATTTGCCATGGCTTTCCTCCCCAGGAGGAAATGTTTTTTAATTTCTTAGCTGCAGTTCCCATCTGCGGTAATCTTGGAGCCCAGGAAAATAAAATCTGTCACTACCTCCATTTCTTCCCCATCTATTTGCCAGGAATTGAGAGGGCCAGATGCCATGATCTTGGTTAGTTTCAACCCAACTTTTGCACTCTCCTTCTTCACCTGTATCAAGAGGCTCTTTAGTTCCTCTTAAAACGAGGCTCTTAAAATGACTTAAATATACAGCAGTTGAGGACAAAATATTTATTTACAGAATCCAGAACTGATTTTTGGAATTCATCTCATTGCTCACTATTTTTAAATTGCTTTAGAAAGATAGTTATTTGCGAAGATGAGAACTAAATAGGTCTTCTGGTATAGAGCAGTAAATTAAAACTGAAAGGCAAATAGTCAGCAGTTGGTCTGTCAGCTTTCTGAAGACATTTCTTTAGCCAGTGTGAGAACAAGATGCCATTTACTTACTTATAAATATGTTTAGGATTTTAACTTCCATGTTCAATTGTGTTATATTGTGATGGAGGCAAAATCAATCCATGTGGTTTGTGTAACCAATATTTGCTGTCAAGGTCATGGCCAAAAATATATATATCTGTAGATATTATTATTATCCGTACAAAGCCCCAGCTTAATTCAGAAATAATTCTCTCCTTCAGGGTTTTTGAAAACCAACTGACTGCTGTCTCTATGTTAGGCCATTTCTTCCAGGAAAGCATCATCTTGGTTTGTATTGCCCAGAAATAATTGCAAATCAAAGCTATAGTATAGCCCAGGGGTCCCCAACTACCAGTCCGTGGACCAGTACGGGCCATGGCATGCCAGCAACCGGTCCGCACATACAAGCAAAGCCCCATCTGAAGGATGCAGGAAGCACTCCCTTCCGTCCATGGAAAAACCTTTCTCCATGTAACCAGTCCCTGGTGCCCCAAAGGTTGGGGACCTCTGGTATAGCCTCTACTAAAATACTTCAATAATTTTGGTGATTTGGGGTGATGAGATGATAAAGAAGTTTCCTTTCTGTCCAAAATACATAGAAACATGACAATCCGTAGTCCAAGCCTCAAGATTTATATAACTAATTTTAAGAATAGGCAGGAATGTTATGTAAGGACACGATTCAGGACCAATTAGGATCTTCAGTACATATACTTGACTCCAAAACATATAACGGTAGCACCTAACCTTAAGTTTGATCTATTTCTCTGATTTTTTTTAAAAAAAATATTTATTTGTCCATTAAATTACTAAATAAGTAGACCAGCAAAATGCTGTAGACATAGTATAGTTAGATTTCAGTAAGGCATTTGGCAAAGTAGACCACAACCTACTGCTTGGTAAGCTAGAAAAAGGTGGAATAGACAAACCGTACTCAATGAGTAGTCCTTAATGGTATTACATCCACATGGAGAGAAGTAAGTAAAGGGGTACCATAAGGCTCTGTATTAAGCCCAGTAGTCCAATAACTTCATAAATGATTTAGATGAGTGAATAGAAGGGGAACTCATCAAATTTGCAGATGACACTAAACTGGCAGGAATAGCCAACACCCCAGAAGACAAGCTCAGGATCCAAAAAGATCTTGACAAACTTGAACAATGGGACCTATCCAACAAAATGAATTTTAATGTGGCAAAAAGCAAAGTTTTACATTTAGGCAGGAAAAATCAAAGGTATAAATACAAATTAGCTGAGACCTGGCTCAAACCCTTAAATATGAGCCAGCAGTGTGCTGCAGCTGCCAAAAAAGCCAACAGTGCTAGGCTGCATTAACAGAGGGATAGAATAAAGATCACATGAAGTGTTAATACCACTTTATAATGCCTTAGTAAGTCCACACTTGGAATACTGCATCCAGTTTGGGTTCCCACAATGTAAAAAAAGATGTTGAGACTCTAGGAAGAGTACAGAGAAGAGCAACAAAGATTATTAGGGGACTGGAGGCTAAAATATATAAGGAATGGTTGCTGTAATTGGGTATGTCTAGTTGAATGAAGAGAAGGACATGGGGTGACATGATAGCAATGTTCCAATATTTCAAGTGTTGCCACAAAAAAGAGGGAGTTAAGGTATTCTCCAAAGCACCTGAAAGCAGGACAAGAAGCAATGGGTGGAAACTAACCAAAGAGAGAAGTAACCTCAAACTAAGGAGAAATTTCCTGACAGTTAGAACAATTAACCAGTGGAACAACCTGTCTCCAGAAGTTGTGAATGCTCCAACACTGGAGGTGTTTAAGAAGAGACTGGACAGTCATTTCTCTGAAATGGCATAGGGTTCCTGGTCTGAGCAGGGGGTTGGACTAGATGACCCCCAAGGTCCCGTCCAACTTTATTATTGTTATTGTTATAACGGTATTTGTGAGAGGGACCTTGGAGTCCTAGTGGATGATCACTGGAATATGAGCCAGCTGTGTGCAGCAGCAACCAAAAAAGCTAATACAATCCCGGGTTGTATAAACAGAGGCATAGAATCAAGTTCACATGAAGTATTAATAATTGCTTTATAAAACCCTAGTAAGACCACACCTGGAATACTGCAATCAATTTTGGTCACCATACTACAAAAAAGATGTTGAGACTTTGGAAAAAGTTCAGAGAAAAGCAACTAAGATGATCAAAGGCCTGGAGTCTAAAACATATGAAGAAGGACTGCAGGACTTGGGTTTGGATGTCTAGTCTAAAGAAAAGAAGAAACAGGGGTGACATGATAGCAGCATTCTAGCATCTGAGGGGCTGCCACAAAGAAGAGGGGGTCAAATTATTCTCCAGAGCACCAGAGGGCAGGATGAGAAACAGTGATTGGAAAGAGAGAAGCAACCTGGAATTAAGGAGAAAGTTCCTAACAGTGAGTACAATTAACCAGTGGAACAGCTTGCCTTCAGAAATCATGGACGCTCCATCACTGGAGGTTTTTAAGAAGATACTGGACAGCCATTTGTCTGACATGGTATAGGTTGTTCTGCTTGAGTAGGGGGCTGGACTAGAACACCTCCAAGGTCCCTTCCAGCTTCTATTCTGTTCTGTTCTGTTCTGTTTTATTTATTCTTTAGACAAGTGTAAAATGGCTATTGTCCTTTTCAGAAGTAGGTGTAAGGCAGGGGAGAAATTTTATTAACACATTATATTATAATACAATTTGAGTTTTAAAAATTCAGGCCATTTTCCCTCCTCTTCCTCTTCCTCTTCCTCTTCCTCTTTTGTGTTGTTGTTAGTAGCGAAGTCGTGTCCGACCCATCGCGACCCTATGGACAATGTTCCTCCAGGCTTTCCTGTCCTCTACCATCTTCTGGAGTCCATTTAAACTCACGCCTACTGCTTCAGTGACTCCATCCAGCCACCTCATTCTCTGTCGTCCCCTTCTTCTATTGCCCTCAATCTTTCCCAGCATTAGGCTCTTCTCCAGTGAGTCCTTCCTCCTCATTAGGTGGCCAAAGTATTTGAGTTTTAGCTTCAGGATCTGGCCTTCTAAAGAGCAGTCAGGGTTGATCTCCTCTAGGACTGACCGGTTTGATCGCCTTGCAGTCCAAGGGACTCGCAGGAGTCTTCTCCAGCACCAGAGTTCAAAGGCCTCAATTCTTTTGCGCTCAGCCTTTCTTATGGTCCAACTTTCACTGCCATACATTGCAACTGGGAAGACCATAGCCTTGACTATACGCACTTTTGTTGACAGGGTGATGTCTCTGCTTTTTAGTGTGCTGTCTAGATTTGCCATGGCTTTCCTCCCGAGGAGCAAGCGTCTTTTAATTTCTTGACTACAGTCCCCATCTGCAGTGATCTTGGAGCCCAGGAAAATAAAATCTGTCACTACCTCCATTTCTTCCCCATCTATTTGCCAGGAATTGAGAGGGCCGGATGCCATGATCTTGGTTTTCTTAATGTTTAGTTTCAACCCAACTTTTGCACTCTCCATCTTCACTCGCAACAAGAGACTCTTCAGTTCCTCTTCACTTTCTGCCATTAGAGTGGTATCATCTGCATATCTTAGGTTGTTGATATTTCTTCCGGCAATCTGAATTCCAACTTTTGATTCATCTAGCCCTGCCTTTCTCATGATGTGTTCTGCATATAAGTTAAATAGGCAAGGCGACAGTATACAGCCTTGCCGGACTCCTTTCCCAATTTGGAACCAATCAGTGGTTCCGTGTCCAGTTCTCACTGTTGCTTCTTGGCCCGCATATAGGTTTCTCAAGAGACAAATAAGATGTTCTGGTACTCCCATCTCTTTAAGAACTTGCCACAGTTTGTTATGATCCACACAATCAAAGGCTTTAGCATAGTCAATGAAGCAGAAGTAGATGTTTTTCTGGAACTCTCTAGCTTTCTCCATGATCCAGCGTATGTTGGCTATTTGATCTCTAGTTCCTCTGCCTCTTCGAAATCCTGCCTGTACTTCTGGTAGTTCTCGATCGACATACTGCTGGAGTCTAGCTTGTAGGATTTTAAGCATAACTTTACTAGCATGAGAAATGAGTGCAATGGTGCGATCGTTTGAACATTCTTTGGCACTGCCTTTCTTTGGAATTGGAATATAAACTGATCTTTTCCAATCCTGTGGCCACTGTTGAGTTTTCCAAATTTGCTGGCAAATTGAGTGTAGCACTTTTACTGCATTGTCTTTTAAGATTTTGAATAGCTCAGCTGGAATACTGTCACCTCCACTAGCTTTGTTGTTGCTCAGCTTTTCTAAGGCCCACTTCACTTCACATTCTAGGATGTCTGGCTCGAGGTCAGTGACCACCTCATTGTGATTATCAGGGACATTAAGCTCATTCTTGTATAGTTCTTCTGTGTAATTTTGCCATCTCTTCTTAATCTCTTCTGCCTCTGTTAGGTCCCTGCCATTTTGATCCTTTATCATTCCCATTTTTGCATTGAACGTTCCCTTCATCTCTCCAATTTTCTTGAAAAGATCTCTGGTCCTCCCTATTCTATTGTTTTCTTCTATTTCTTTGCACTGTTCATTTAAGAAGGCATTCTTATCTCTTCTAGCTATTCTCTGGAATTCTGCATTCAATTGGGCGTATCTTTCTTTTTCTCCCTTGCCTTTTGCTTCCCTCCTTTCCTCAGCTATTTGCAAAGCTTCCTCAGACAGCCATTTTGCTTTCTTGCATTTCTTTTTCTTCGGGATGGTTTTGGTTGCTACCTCTTGTACAATGTTGCGAACCTCTGTCCATAGTTCTTCAGGCACTCTGTCTATCAGATCTAATTCCTTACATCTATTTGTCACCTCTACTGTATATTCAATGGGGATATGATTTAATTCATACCTGACTGGCCTGGTGCTTTTCCCTACTTTCTTCAGTTTAAGCCTAAACTTTGCAACAAGAAGCTCATGGTCTGAGCCACAGTCAGCTCCTGGTCTTGTTTTTACTGACTGTATAGAGCTTCTCCATCTTTGGCTGCAGAGCATATAGTCAATCTGATTTCTGTGTTGACCGTCGGGTGATGTCCATGTGTAGAGCCGTCTCTTGGGTTGTTGGAAAAGAGTGTTTGCTATGACCATCGTATTCTCTTGACAAAATTCTATCAGCCTGTGCCCTGCTTCATTTTGTACTCCAAGGCCAAACTTGCCTGTTATTCCGGTTATCTTTTGGCTTCCTACTTTAGCATTCCAATCCCCCATGATGATAAGGACATCATTTTTTGGTGTTAGTTCTATAAGGTGCTGTAGGGCTTCATAGAACCGGTCAATTTCATCCTCTTCAGCACCGGTGGTTGGGGCATAGACTTGGACTACTGTGATATTGAATGGTTTGCCTTGGATTCGAACTGAGATCATTCTGTCATTTTGAGGATTGTATCCCAGTATTGCTTTTCCTACTCTTTTATTGACTATGAAGGCTACTCCATTTCTTCTGAGGGATTCTTGCCCGCAGTAGTATACCTGATGGTCATCTGAATTAAATTCACCCATTCCTGTCCATTTTAGTTCGCTGATACCTAAGATGTCGATGTTCAGTCTTGTCATCTCTTGTTTGACCACGTCCAGCTTGCCTTGATTCATGGATCTTACATTCCAGGTTCCTATGGAGAAAAAATCTTTACAGCATCGGACTTTCCTTTCACCACCAGACATATCCACAGCTGAGCGTCCTTTCGGCTTTGGCCCAGTCGCTTCATTCTTTCTGGCGCTACTAGTACTAGCCCTCTGCTCTTCCCCAGTAGCATATTGGACGCCTTCCGACCTGAGGGGCTCATCTTCCAGCGTCATATCGTTTTGCCTTTTGGTACTGTCCATAGGGTTTTCATGGCAAAGATACTGGAGTGGGTTGCCATTTCCTTCTCCAGTGGATCACGTTTTGTCAGAACTCTCTGCTATGACCTGTCCGTCTTGGGTGGCCCTGCACGGCATAGCTCATAGCTTCATTGAATTACGCAAGCCCCTGGTTTTCATTTTGTTCAGTTTTGGTTTTGTTTTTTTTAAATAATGCTTAAGAACTGACACCATGAAAACTTTTCCTGCAGGTCATTATAGCTAATTAGATATCCAGGTATGAGTAATGAATAAAAAAGTTTATAAGGCAAAATCCTGCTTCTCAACTGGAATGTGAAGAAAGAATTTATCGAGTTTTTTGGTTCATGCAAAACTGATCAACTGGCAATTTAAAAAAGGAACACGAACACATTTAGAACAAAAACTACAAGAAGAATATTAGATTATGATATTTTTAGGACAAATTCCATTTCCCCCCTGAAAAGTTGATTCATTCTCTCTCTCTCTCTCTCTCTCTCTCTCTCTCTCTCTCTCTCTCTCTCTCTCTCTTTCTCTCTCACATTGTATAAATATAAGAAGAAAAATATTTCTTTAGACCAATGTCTGTAATTTTAAAACTATACCAAAGATTGCAGAGCATCTACTTCTTCTTTGACCTTCTTCAATAAAAAATAAATGATTGGATGAAAGCCAGCTTGAGACGCAAGGAAGAGCTGCAGCTATTTGACTCTGCTCTGGTTCATGGCAATATATTGAATATTTAAAATACCAAAAAGTAACACTATAACATGTAACTCTGTCAAATAAATAAGTAATGGAGAAAGCCAATATAAAATTGAGGTCCTACAAAAGATAAAACATTACTCTAACACTGCAGCTAAGGTCCAAGATTGAACTGAATACCCAATATTTATTTTAAGCAATGTGGTGCAAGGATCTATAGCAGCCAAGTTACTTCCTTAGAATGCCATGCTGTCTGATTCTTGGAGATATTTTATTTCTTTATTTCTTTATTATATCGCTCTCTCACCTTTCATTCAGGACTCAAGGCAGCATGCATGATTCTCCTTTCACATTTCCTGCCATTTTACCTTCAAATCTTCCACTCAACCCAATAAATAATTGTGAAATATCAAGTTGTCCAACCTCATCCATAGAGTTTAATGTCATTCGAGCAAAATTTGAGTATGAGTCTTTCTGGTCATGAAATACCAGATCTAGACCATCAAGAAATCCAGACAAGCCCTCAATGGCATTAAAGAGATGCAAAAATGATTTTTTCCCCTGACTAGATCTGAGAGCTTTCGTCCAGAAGAATGTGTACCCTACAAGGTGTAATTTTGAGTTACTTTGAAAATATCCCTTACTCTCCCTTTTGCAAAGTCTTAAACTCCTAGGCAATGGCTGGAAACGAAAATCTTAAAGTCAATACCAGTGTACATGCAGAGATGTTTTCTGGTGTGTGTCCCATTTTCTGAGAATACAAATTAGAGCAGATAAAGAGTAGCAACAAGCATATTCGTATATAGATGCAAACCTGAATACATTCCAATCAACCAACAAAACAGAAGAAGATGAATGTCTCAAACCAAATGCAAGATAGATATTTCAATTACTGCTTTTGCAGCTTATGAAAAATAGTCTAATTGTATAATGATTCTCACAGCCTTTCATTCACTATCCTTTGTTATGACCTGCACTTTGGATAATGAATGTTGCTACAATGATTCAGGAGGACCTGGATCCTCGCTTTGTTTGTTTTGTTTCTGTCAGTGAGTTTTTTTTTCTTCTTAAAAATTAAATGAAATGGATCATATTTTAAGGGGGGAAAATCCCTTAATAAAATGTGAAAATGAGACCAAGCTACTTGTTTTGGAGGCATATGGTAAAATAACTTATTACTGGTAGGCATAAATAAGCAAGTTTCATAATCAATATCCTATTAAGGGCAATGGAAGATTTTCATGCACTTTTCATGTTTTCAGAAATAAGAAGCTGGAGGAAACCAGTTTTAAAACTAATGGTGGAAATAATTAAGCCACAATGCACAGTTCATTGCTACCCAGGATTGGGAATCTGAGACAATTTTAATTGGACCTTGTAAATTGTTAAATCCTTTATAAAGCTAAGAGAAGCTTCTGGGATATGTTAAAGGCAGGTCTCAACACTCACAAAAAATGAAGGAGAAGATAAAGAAGAAACATCTGATTATTGAGGTCAGCTTGTTTGTTCAAATGGATAAAATGAAATGACTCATTAGTTATTTACAATATCTGAGCCCATGATGAGTCACCTCATCATGCAGGGATTTAAAATAGTGAGAGAGGGCAATGAGGAACCCAACCATTTTTTATTTTTATTTTTTGCTTTTATCTTCACAAATTCTTCTCATTTAGATATAGGAACATGTTGCAGCTTGTTTTCTGAAGTGACAAGAAATGCATTCTGGTAATTTAATGCTAAGTGAAGGTGACACAGAAACAGAGATTCATTGTGGAGTCCTTGGTGCAGTCATTCATTTTTGTTTTCTCCTCCAATACAGCCAAGAATGGGGAAAAATGCAGAGTTTTACTCTGAAACAAGCCAAACTGTGCTTGATTGTAACTACAATATGGTTTCTCTGAATAAGCCATCTTCGGACAGTGGCTTCTGCCTAGATATGGAACGGTTAACATATATCAGAGTTCCTAGTATCCACAGGTCGATGAACTGTTTTTATTATTATTATTATTATTATTATTATTATTATTATTATTATTATTATTATTATTATTATTATTATTATTATTATTATTAGAATTATGAAACTTCTAATCCAAATGGTGGAAAACTAGTTTAAACTGAATGTCTTAAATTTGCCATCCCCTCTTGACCTCCATAGCTCTCTCAGAAAAGAAATGGCTTGATTTTGCCACATTCTGTGTCTTTTAGACACAGATTAAGCTAATAAATTCTCCTATTTCTACAAGACTGAATCACCAAAAGGACCTTGTTCGGGTCAGGGGCCAGAAAGTCTGATACTCTGGCTTCTGAACTCTGTGGATTTGGGGTTCTTGGGTGTTGGCAAAACAAGTAGAAAAAGAGAAGAAAAGAAGGAAGCTTCCGCAACTACTAAGCTGGGGAGGCAGGAAGCAATTATGGAGATGGCAAGGGGGTTAATTTATCTTTATAAGGTCATCTCTGCTGCATTGGGGTAATGGCATTTTGTAAGTGGTGAAGACTTGCTCTCCAGCATTGCAGACAATCTTTACAAGTGAAAATGTTGCTGCACCTCTCAACAGCCTTGGGATGTATAAAATAATTTGTTGTTGTTGTTAGTTGCAAAGTCGTGTCCGACCCATCGCGACCCTATGGACAACGTTCCTCCAGGCCTTCCTGTCTTCCACCATCTTCTGGAGTCCATTTACGCTCACGCCTACTGCTTCAGTGACTCCATCCAGCCACCTCATTCTCTGTCGTCCCCTTCTTCTATTGCCCTCGATCTTTCCCAGCATTAGGCTCTTCTCCAGTGAATCCTTCCTTCTCATTAGGTGGCCAAAGTATTTGAGTTTTAGCTTCAGGATCTGGCCTTCTAAAGAGCAGTCAGGATTGATCTCCTCTAGGACTGACCGGTTTGATCGCCTTGCAGTCCAAGTGACTCGGAGGAGTCTTCTCCAGCACCATAGTTCAAAGGCCTCAATTCTTTGGCGCTCAGCCTTTCTTATGGTCCAACTTTCACTGCCATACATTGCAAGTGGGAAGACCATAGCCTTGACTATACGCACTTTTGTTGACAGGGTGATGTCTCTGCTTTTTAGTGTGCTGTCTAGATTTGCCATGGCTTTCCTCCCAAGGAGCAAGCGTCTTTTAATTTCTTGGCTACAGTCCCCATCTGCAGTGATCTTGGAGCCCAGGAAAATAAAATCTGTCACTACCTCCATTTCTTCCCCATCTATTTGCCAGGAGTTGAGAGGGCCGGATGCCATGATCTTGGTTTTCTTAATGTTCAGTTTCAACCCAAGTTTTGCACTCTCCTTCTTCACTCGCAACAAGAGGCTCTTTAGTTCCTCTTCACTTTCTGCCATTAGAGTGGTATCATCTACATATCTTGTATAAATAATAATAATAAAAAATGCTTACCAGATCAAAGGAATTAGTATGATGTTCTCCAATACCCAGCATCAGTTGTTCTACTGCATAGTTCCAATTATAACTGAAAATATTTCTACCCATTTAAAGCCAATGACAGGAGAGAGTAAAGCTAAGCTTCAGCAAAACTACAGTTCTCCTACTGATTTATGACCGTTTCTGTATGTTATTTCATTAGCTAAAATTATGCATATGCTTAATTATTTCATTGAATGGAATTCCAAGTTCTCCACAGACACAGACAAAGAGATAAATTTTGTGTAACAGTTATAATACCATGTACATCTGGAGGGCTTCCCCCCCTTATAACAGGGGTTCCTAACCAGGGGTGCTCGCACCTCCTGGGGGTATGAGATGATATTCCAGGGGTGTGTGAAAAGTTGGGTTTTCAAAATTATAGCATATATGCATAATTTGTTGCCATTATTTTGAACTTTTGTAAGGGGTGCGAGAATATATCAGAAGCATTCTAGGGGTGCGTGGTATAGAAAAGGTTGGGAGCCGCTGCCTTATAAATTGGGATCTTCACAAAACAAGGAAAATGAGTTTCAGAGGCTTTGCCAAAACATCTGAGCCAAAGTTTGATACAACCCAAATCTGGAAACTGGGTTTAAGTCTTCCAAATTTAATCAAAACAAAATTTTACCTCTGGTCAGTAATTTCTAGCCTGGATATCCTGTGGTCTGCTCACTTTCTTGTTTTCATAAGCCCTTCTTTTCCATTTCTTTCCTAATTGGCAGAAATATCCCAGCAGAACATATCTCACCAACCTTTCTATCCTCCATCTGCCCAGTGCCTCCCTTTAGCCATGAAATGTCCCACCTTCTTGCACATTCTTTCTAGCATTGTCCCTTCCCTCCCAGCCCTGCCTTCTCCCCCCAGCTTCTACTTCTCCAAAACTGTTTCTGATTAGCCCCACATGGATTTCAAACACTAGAGCAGATTTGGGAAAACCAAGAATTCCATGCATGGAATGGCTATGCATTGAATATTTTGCCTCTATCAAATGTAAGCATTGCCTGAAGCTTTTTTTTTTAAATACACATTAGCTATTTGGATATCCAAATATTTCTGGGTAAACAAGAGTGGGTCGCTAAGACTGAATGTTCTCTCCTTTGTCATTGTCAATCCACTTTCTTTAACAAGAAGAAATTGATGGAGATTGTGCAAGGAAAAAAAGTTCCAAAGGCAAACTTCCAATAAAATGCTCCAAATGGAAATACAATTCAGGACTGTGATCATCAGGGCTTGTTTACTTAGGTTTTTTTTTTAAGGATTTGGTCTCTTTAAAGAGACACTTTTAATTTTTGTATTTTGAAAGCAGAAATTTACATATATAGCAGTCAACAGAGTCATCTCCTGAAATGTCTGAAAGACAGAACGTTTCAAAACTCCCCTTTGAATTTTGAAAAGAAGCATCTCAGTGGAATCTCCCCAATTTAGCTTGCATTTACGATGACCCAAAGAAAAAGCCTTCCTTTTGTTTTCTTTTTGATGAGATGAAAGGAAAGGAGATTTAGAGGAGAAGAATTGGGGGAGGAATGCCTGTCTAAAATCCTTTCTCCCAGGTGCTGAATCTGCAGCCAGCAGGAGGCGTTTAGTTCGCAATGGGCAAGGGTTGTTTATTTGATCAGCCGCGAACCTCCATTGTTTGTAATCCTTTTAAAATTAATGCTTGATCCAAAAGACTGGCTTGAATTCCTGACCAATGTACCATCTCCATAGAAGCAAAATGTACTCTGATGATCCTCTTATTAACACAGTAAAAACAGAAGCCTCTCACAGAAGAAATTCTAAGTTTTGGAATTCTAGCAAACACAAAAAAGTCAATTGAAAGATGCATTAAAACAATCTTATGCTTGTTCTTTTTTGTCTCCCCTCCATCCTCCTGTTCTCACTAGGACTTACTGAAGGTACATAAATTAGATGCTATTTTTATGGTTAGTCAAGCAGCTAGCTGTATATGTGGACTGGCATTTTTGTCCATCTATTAAGCCTTCTGGAGAATCTGGAATAGGCAGGTGCTGTTGTGTGACAGTGTTAAAAGTAGGTTTTGCAGTAGGCTTGAGCACCTGGATGGGAAGTAGGCTGTGGCCTGCAAGCTGCAACAGCCCCATGTGCACTGGTAGCTTCTGCAGCCAGATTTAGGCTTCCTTGGGTGGCTGAGTAGGGAGCAGGCCAAGGCCTTCAATTTGCAACACCCACACATGTACTGGCAGCTTCTGCAGCCAGATTTAGGCTCCCCTGGGTGTCTGAGTGGCTGAGTGGGAAGCATGCCCAAGGCCTGTGGGAAAGTGATAGCATGGAGAGAAACCAGGCCTAAGGCCTATGGGGACCTGAGTAGTGGGAAGTGGAGCACAATATGCTTCAGAGCAGGGCTTTTCAACCAGTGGTACGGGTACCACCTGTGGTACATTGGCATGTGGCAGGTGGTATGCAACCATCCTAGAAAAGTGGTAGCGGGGGAGAGGAATGAGTTGAATCGGTGGCAGCACTGCACAAGCCTGAGTGAGAGATGGTTGGAGATGCAGGGCTGTCAGGGCTCAGCGGAAGCACCAGGATCAGCACCAGGCTCCAGCTGGAGCTTGGCACTGATCCTGGCGCTTCTGCTGAGCCCAGAAGAAGCGCCAATCAGCTGGAAAGTTGCAGCATCTCCAGGGTCTTGTGATTTACGTTCAGATGCTTGGCAACTGATTCATATTTATGATGGTCACAGTGTCCCAGGGTCATGTAAAGTGACCAAAACCTGCTGCAACCACCCAGCAAATGAGGGGAATAAAAACCAAACACCCCCCCACCCCACCCCCGCTGCCCATCCTCAACAGAAATGTTCACAACAATGAAAACCTCAGACAGGAGGAAGAGAGCCGCCGGGTGGGCAGGCAGGTGTCTTGCTCGGCTGTGGCTTGGGGGGCACTTTTTTCAGTGCCATTGTAACTTAGAACAGTCACTAAGCGAACTGTTGTAAGTCGAGGACTACCTGTACTTTTTTTGGGGGGGGTCGTCAAGTTTTTGGACTGGTGGTACTCAGATGTTGCCATATCCTAAAAGTGGTATAATGGGTGAAAAGGTTGAAAAGCCCTGCTTCAGAGAATGAAGGAGACCTTGGGAGGCCTAGTATAGGCAAGCCTGCACCTGTGCTCAGCGTCCCAGGGTCCCTTTACCCAGAGGCACCCTATGCTCTAAATAATAATAATAATAATAATAATAATAATAATAATAATAATAATAATAATAATAATAATAATGTTGGAAGGGACCTTGGAGGTCATCTAGTCCAACCCCCTGCTCAGGCAGGAAACCTTATACCATTTCAGGCAAATGGCTGTCCAGTCTCTTCTTAAAAACCTCCAGTGTTGGAGCATTCACAGCTTCTGGAGGCAGGTTGTTCCACTGGTTAATTGTTCTAACTGTCAGGAAGTTTCTCCTTAGTTCGCAATGGGCAAGGGTTGTTTATTTGATCAGCCGCGAACCTCCATTGTTTGTAATCCTTTTAAAATTAATGCTTGATCCAAAAGACTGGCTTGAATTCCTGACCAATGTACCATCTCCATAGAAGCAAAATGTACTCTGATGATCCTCTTATTAACACAGTAAAAACAGAAGCCTCTCACAGAAGAAATTCTAAGTTTTGGAATTCTAGCAAACACAAAAAAGTCAATTGAAAGATGCATTAAAACAATCTTATGCTTGTTCTTTTTTGTCTCCCCTCCATCCTCCTGTTCTCACTAGGACTTACTGAAGGTACATAAATTAGATGCTATTTTTATGGTTAGTCAAGCAGCTAGCTGTATATGTGGACTGGCATTTTTGTCCATCTATTAAGCCTTCTGGAGAATCTGGAATAGGCAGGTGCTGTTGTGTGACAGTGTTAAAAGTAGGTTTTGCAGTAGGCTTGAGCACCTGGATGGGAAGTAGGCTGTGGCCTGCAAGCTGCAACAGCCCCATGTGCACTGGTAGCTTCTGCAGCCAGATTTAGGCTTCCTTGGGTGGCTGAGTAGGGAGCAGGCCAAGGCCTTCAATTTGCAACACCCACACATGTACTGGCAGCTTCTGCAGCCAGATTTAGGCTCCCCTGGGTGTCTGAGTGGCTGAGTGGGAAGCATGCCCAAGGCCTGTGGGAAAGTGATAGCATGGAGAGAAACCAGGCCTAAGGCCTATGGGGACCTGAGTAGTGGGAAGTGGAGCACAATATGCTTCAGAGCAGGGCTTTTCAACCAGTGGTACGGGTACCACCTGTGGTACATTGGCATGTGGCAGGTGGTATGCAACCATCCTAGAAAAGTGGTAGCGGGGGAGAGGAATGAGTTGAATCGGTGGCAGCACTGCACAAGCCTGAGTGAGAGATGGTTGGAGATGCAGGGCTGTCAGGGCTCAGCGGAAGCACCAGGATCAGCACCAGGCTCCAGCTGGAGCTTGGCACTGATCCTGGTGCTTCTGCTGAGCCCAGAAGAAGCGCCAATCAGCTGGAAAGTTGCAGCATCTCCAGGGTCTTGTGATTTACGTTCAGATGCTTGGCAACTGATTCATATTTATGATGGTCACAGTGTCCCAGGGTCATGTAAAGTGACCAAAACCTGCTGCAACCACCCAGCAAATGAGGGGAATAAAAACCAAACACCCCCCCACCCCACCCCCGCTGCCCATCCTCAACAGAAATGTTCACAACAATGAAAACCTCAGACAGGAGGAAGAGAGCCGCCGGGTGGGCAGGCAGGTGTCTTGCTCGGCTGTGGCTTGGGGGGCACTTTTTTCAGTGCCATTGTAACTTAGAACAGTCACTAAGCGAACTGTTGTAAGTCGAGGACTACCTGTACTTTTTTTGGGGGGGGTCGTCAAGTTTTTGGACTGGTGGTACTCAGATGTTGCCATATCCTAAAAGTGGTATAATGGGTGAAAAGGTTGAAAAGCCCTGCTTCAGAGAATGAAGGAGACCTTGGGAGGCCTAGTATAGGCAAGCCTGCACCTGTGCTCAGCGTCCCAGGGTCCCTTTACCCAGAGGCACCCTATGCTCTAAATAATAATAATAATAATAATAATAATAATAATAATAATAATAATAATAATAATAATAATAATAATAATAATAATAATAATAATGTTGGAAGGGACCTTGGAGGTCATCTAGTCCAACCCCCTGCTCAGGCAGGAAACCTTATACCATTTCAGGCAAATGGCTGTCCAGTCTCTTCTTAAAAACCTCCAGTGTTGGAGCATTCACAGCTTCTGGAGGCAGGTTGTTCCACTGGTTAATTGTTCTAACTGTCAGGAAGTTTCTCCTTAGTTCTAGGTTGCTTCTCTCCTTGACTAGTTTCCATCCGTTGCTTCTTGTCCTGCTTTCAGGTGCTTTGGAGAATAGCTTGGCTCCCTCTTCTTTGTGGTAGCCCCTGAGATATTGGAACACTGCTATCATGTCACCCCTCACACTTCTCTTCATTAAACTACACATACCCAATTCCAGCAACCGTTCCCTATATGTTTTAGCCTCCAGCCCCCTAATCATCTTTGTAGCTCTTCTCTGTACCCTTTCTAGAGTCTCGACATCTTTTTTATATCGTGGTGACCAAAACTGGATGCAGTATTCCAGGTGTGGCCTTACCAAATCATTGTAAAGTGGTATTAGTACTTCACTTGATCTTGATTCTATCCCTCTGTTAATGCAGCCTAGCACTGTGTTGGCTTTTTTGGCAGCTGCAGCACACTGCTGGCTCATATTGAACTGATTGTCTACTAAGACTCCGAGATCCCTCTCACAGTTACTACTATTGAGCAAGGTACCACCTGTACTATACCTATGCATTTGATTTTTCCTGCCTAAATGTAGAACCTTACTTTTTTCACCATTGAATTTCATTTTGTTAGATAACGCCCAGTGTTTGAGTCTGTCCAGATCCTTCTGTATCTTAAGCCTATCTTCTGGAGTATTGGCTATTCCTGCCAGCTTGGTGTCGTCTGCAAATTTGATGAGTTCCCCATCTATCCCCTCATCCAAATCGTTAATGAAGATATTGAAGAGCACTGGGCCCAGAACAGAGCCCTGGGGCACCCCACTACACACTTCCTTCCATGTAGATGCAGTTCCATTGAGGACCACACACTGAGTACGGCCTGTCAGCCAGCTACGAATCCATCTGGTGGTAATGCTATCTAATCCACATTTTTCTATCTTATCAAGTAGTAGGTTGTGATCTACTTTATCAAATGCCTTACTGAAGTCCAAGTAAATTATATCTACAGCATTCCTCTGGTCCACTAGTTTTGTCACTTGGTCAAAGAATGTAATAAGATTTGTCTGGCATGATCTGTTTTTGACAAACCCATGTTGACTTTTAGTGATGACTTTGTTTGCATCAAGGTGTTCGCTGATTTGTTGTTTGATTATCTTTTCCAGAATCTTCCCAAGTATTGAGGTTAGGCTGATAGGTCTGTAGTTTCCTGGATCTATTTTTTTCCCTTTTTTGAAGATGGGAACTACATCAGCTCTCTTCCAGTCCTCTGGTAGTTCCCCAGTGCTCCAGGATCTTTGCAAAATATAGTTCAGTGGTTCTGAGATCACGTCTGCCAGTTCCTTGAAAACCTTGGGGTGTAATCCATCTGGTCCTGGTGATTTGAACTTGTCTAGGCTGGACAGGTGCTCACTTTTCTTGCCTATCTTAACTTGTGTTTCTATTCTGTTTATTATGGCACTGGTTTGGGTAGGTTGGACTGTTTTTTCCCTTTGTGTAAAGACAGATGCAAAAAATGAATTAAATAGTTCTGCTTTCTCCCTATTGCTTGTCACCTTCTTGCCACTTTCACCCACTAATGGACCAATCATTTCCTTAACTTTTTTCTTGTTTTTTATACGTTGAAAGAAGTATTTTTTGTTATTTTTGACTTTGGTCGCAAGCCTTAGTTCATTTTGAGCCTTAGCTTTCCTCACTTCATCTTTGCAGGCACGGGCTATTTGCTGATATTCTGACTTAGTTATGTGCCCCTCTTTCCAATTCTTATACTTGTCCTTTTTAGCTTTCAATTTATCAGAGAGTTCTTTATGCAGCCATGCTGGGTTTTTTTGAGAGCTGTTATTTTTCTTCTTTGTTGGTATTGTGCTAGACTGGGCCTTTATTATCTCACTTTTCAAAATTTCCCAAGCTTCTTGAGTTGTTTTCCACTTTAGGATTCTCATCCATGGAATTCTTCCCATGGTCTCTCTAAGTTTATTGAAATTAGCTCTTTTAAAGTCCAAGACTCTAGTTTGGCTGTGTTCTATTGCTTGTGCCTCCAGAATGTTGAATTCTGCATGATCACTTCCCCCCAAGGTTCATGTGGCTTCAACACCTAAATGACTCCTAAACTGGGAGAGTGGCTTCAACAGATTACAGAAACAATATCAGAACTCTCTATCCAGAAGAGTGCAGTGCTAGCAACACCTAAGATACTGCATAGAACCCTCAAAATCTCAGAGCGTTGTGTGTGTGTGCATGTGTGTGCATGTGTGTGTGTGCACCTAGACACACAAACACACAGAGAGACCCATATACATGCATATTATTATAGCTGGTCACAATAAGCATAGGTAACTATAAATATGAAGCAATGGAAACCTAAAGGGATTTCTTACAGGCGACTAATATTTTTACCAAAGATGCAAGCAGTATAGATTTTCCAAGGAGATGGTTGAGGATGAAAAAACAGGGAAAGGTCATCTTTTAATACTAATGGCTAGACTGAGAATGGTGACATGTAATACTCCGATTAGAAATAGGCAAGGTTGCTTTGGGTTTCATATGGTCACTTTCTGTCATCCAGCTAAATGGTTTTTTGAAGCTATGCCTTTTTCTGCAGTTGCATAGTAGCCTCCCAGATATCTTATGTTGTCTCTACTGAAGTTATTTTCCTTTAGATTATTTTCTAATATTTCATTCCTACTATTTAACACTGTAGTATCAATGCTATAACTATTTTGGATCATGCTTTGGTGAAATCATTAGCCTCATTTGAGAATAATTTACATATATTTCTCAAATGATCTTTGAATGTATCTGTTGAATGAAAATGATTTTATTCAGAAGATGGAACAGGTGATGGTAGAATGCTGTAGTTTAACAAGGGCTCATTCATCACTGCCTGGTATGTGATAATATTTTGTCAGAGGCTGTGATATTCTGACAAAAAGGAGCAAGGATTAAAGTTAAAAGTACAGAGGTTAATGAACTCTTAATCTTTTAAGAACCCAGCCTCCTCTTGAATGAGGTACACCTTTGATCTCTGCAAAATATGAATATAAGTTGTAATACCAATAGCAACAATAGTGTTTGTGGGGGGGGGGAAACAAACCTAGTATGCTACTGACTTTTAGAGTTAAACAAATTAAGCAATGCAATACCACAATCTTGCATTCACTATATTGATAGAAAAATGCATGAAAAATTTCAATCAATTAATTAACATGTTCAACAATTTTAATCCTTATGGTACTGTTGCGGTCTCTAATCAATATAACGGGTTAAATTGTTATTCACAGAATGAGAATACAAAACCTACCATAGGATTACATTACTATGTACTTTGAGAAATTGTGGCTACAATTAAATGATAAAAGGGGAGAATAGTCTAACCTTTTTTTTAAGTGAGGTAGTACATTCCTATGTGCATCAAGTCAGTGTCAACTCTTAACAATAAATGCTTCTTCTCCAGCATTCACACAAATGTGTCCTTAATTCACACAAAGATAAAGGAAGAGAAGCACATCCAAACTTCAGAACATGTTACTATAGCTGTTACTACTAATACTGATTTACATGGCCTTGTTTTCTTAGTTTTTTAGGGCTGACAAAATCCAATCTTCATTTCTATAGAATGTAACAGTGAAAACTATTTCCTGTATGATTTACATTGTTATAGATATTGACACATAGATGATTATAAATCTAATTTAGCTAGCATATGACATTAAGGATATTATATGATAGTTTGCATATTTGTTCGGTCTCTGTTATTTAGTATTGGTATCTAGACTAGTTTGGGTGGCCACTGTGTCCTTTTTCAGTTTGCTAAGATAGTTACGGTCAGAACCTTTACTGATTGTTCTTTCATTGCTTCTGTAGCCTTCTGGCCTGGTAATGTCTGAACCATTGACTCACTTCTCTTTCTAGTGTACATAAGACTCTTATAAATAGGGAACATTTTCTAAGGTGACTTGGATGTTGACTCCTTACTATACAGAATTTCCATATAATGCTTCCATGTCCCATTGCCTAGAGGCGGTTCGGGTCTGGAAGGGGAGGAACAGGCTTCGGCTCAATCCTGACAAAACCGAGTGGTTGTACGTTCTGGCATCTCAGGAAATTTGGTCCATTCCATCTTTAACCATGGGGGGGGTGAGGTGTTACCCCCCCCGTAGATAGGACTCGCAACTTTGGTGTCCTCCTGGACTCACAGCTCAGTTTGGAAGACCATGTAGGAGCTGTGACCAGGGGGGCTTTTGCCCAGGTTTGCCTGGTGCGCCAGTTGTGACCCTATCTGGACCGGGATGCCCTGCGTATAGTCACTCATGCACTCGTGACCTCTCATATAGACTACTGCAATGCTCTGTACATGGGTCTGCCCTTGAGGACCACTCGGAGGCTTCAGCTGGTGCAGAATGCAGTTGCGTGAGTTGTGATGGGGGTCTCCCGATACTCCCATGTAACACCTCTTCTCCGCGAGCTGCATTGGCTTCCAGTTGCCCTCCGGGTGAGATTCAAGGTGCTGGTAATTACCTATAAAGCCCTAAATGGCATGGGTCTGGATTACTTACAGGAGCACCTTCTGCCGGCATCATCTTCCCTTCGTCCTGTGCGCTCCCACAGAGAGGGTCTCCTCAGGGTGCCATCGGTCAGAGAGTGTCGGCTTGCGGCCCCCAGGGGGAGAGCATTCTCTGTGGGCATGCCAGCCCTTTGGAATCAATTACCGGTTGAGCTCCGAATGGCTCCCGACCTTCGCTCTTTCCGCCGGGATCTGAAAACCTATTTATTTGAACAGGCCGGCCTGGTTTAAGGGTTTGGGTTTTTTTAATTATTTATTGTTAGGGCTTCATTAATTTAATTTATTTTTAACTTTTGTAACTTTTGTAGTGCTTTTATTGCCCTGTACACCTCCCTGAGTCCTTCAGGAGAAGGGCAGTATAGAAATTCAATTAATATAATATATATAATATATCTTTGCTTGATCTGTGTTATCAATAAAGAAACTATTGGGTTGACAAAAAGTGACATTTCTTTTTCCTGCTTTTGTTCCCTAAACTGCTTTCCTTTGCATTATTTCCAAATTTAGCATTCCAGTCTCCAGCCCCAAACGGCGCATCTCGCTTGCCCATTTCATACTTTGCCAAATATTATGGCAAAGTTCAATCTCTACATTAATAGATAGAGCATTAACTTGGGTAATTGCCGTAGGAAAGGGTTGTCTGTGGAGCCATATTAGTACTCAGTGCTTCCTTAGTAGCATACTGAGAGCTATTCGAAGTGAGGGGCTCCTTATCTGACAGTTTATCATGAATCACTTTAACTTGCTTGGTTTTGTTTGTAAAATAGAAGTGTGATTTAGTTCCTCTCATGCAATATGAAATGATGCCTTTGCCATGTCACTAAACAGATCATCCACCTCCACTATCTTCCTATACTGCTACTGCTTGAGAAAGGTGCTTGCTTCCTTTAGCTGGGCAGCTGGGATGACCTTCACAACTACAGCAACTCTGCTGAAGCATATATAGTCCACTTAGTATAAATTTCTGATGTTTTTCCACCCTTCTCTCCCAAGAACATGGACACCCCTGCCATAATGACAGAGTTCAGCAAGATTGGGGTGGAGGGAAAAAGAAGCTGTTATCAGTTATCTCCTATACATGTGAAAATGTTTTAAAATAGATTCTTACTCCTTGGTTTCAATGAGGCAAATACTACAACTTTCCTAGTAAAACATGAATCTTACCATCTTTTCAGTTACAGATCTGTTTCTTTGATAAAGTGGAGATTAAGATTTTAACAGTTACTTCAACACCAGACATAGGGCTATGTCATAAATAAAATCTATAACACAGCTTCTCAGTGATTGTTCAACCATCTGAGGCCTAATATTAAATTTTTAACTGATATAGTTGCTTTCAGACAAAACAGGCAGAATCTAGCAGCTTACTTTAAAAAAAACACACTGAGCTTTTGATACAGTTTTGAGAAGCTTCTGAAGTGCACACTGATGTTTTCCCTTAGGTTTATACTCTGGACTGAATATTCATTAAATCTCTTTATTACATGCTATTATCAAGATTTATCATCATGTGCTTAATACCACGTAAAGATCTTATCAAGGATGTCATCTTTCTTTTCATTTAACCTGACTTTAGCATTTCTTGTCTATATTGTTAAAAACTCTGAAAACACTAAAAATATTACCATAGGAGCACTAGCATATAAGATTCTGTTATACATGATTGATGTGTTATGGTTCATAGTTAAGCCAGAAACTTCATTTCCTAATTCCATTGCATGTAAATTTGTAATATTGTCTTGCTAGTCTATAAATGGATGTACAGCAGACATGTTAAACTTGCGATGTCATGTGATGTCGCGCAACATACCAGGACTGTTTTGCCATTGCCGGCTTCCATGTGATGCATCCGGCCCTCTGGCCAGCAGTTTGATACACCTTTTTTAACACAGTAAAGGAAGAATAATTGGTCTATTGTTCTTTTGAACATTTGGGTTAGGATAATTTTATACTGGCTTATATTTTAAATAAGAATATGAAGCGATTTTATATCTGAAGTGAAGAAGATACTATGGAGGCAATGTAAACATCCCATTGTATCTGTTGGATCAGGTCATCAACTCCTTAATTAAAAGATATATTTTCTGGGAATCCCTCAGTTATGTTGTTGTTAGTTGTGAAGTCGTGTCCGACCCATCGCGACCCTATGGACAACATGCCTCCAGGCTGTGAACCGCCCTGAGTCCCTTTGGGAGAAGGGCGGTATAAAAATCTCAATAAAATCTAAATCTAAATCTAAATCTTTCCTGTCCTCTACCATCTTCTGGAGTCCATTTAAGCTCACGCCTACTGCTTCAGTAACTCCATCCAGCCACCTCATTCTCTGTCGTCCCCTTCTTCTATTGCCCTCAATCTTTCCCAGCATTAGGCTCTTCTCCAGTGAGTCCTTCCTTCTCATTAGGTGGCCAAAGTATTTGAGTTTTAGCTTCAGGATCTTGCCTTCTAAAGAGCAGTCAGGGTTGATCTCCTGTAGGACTGACCGATTTGATCACCTTGCACTCCAAGGGACTCGCAGGAGTCTTCTCCAGCACCAGAGTTCAAAGGCCTCAATTCTTTGGCACTCAGCCTTTTTTATGGTTCAACTTTCACTGCCATACATTGCAACTGGGAAGACCATAGCCTTGACTACATGCACTTTTGTTGACAGGGTGATGTCTCTGCTTTTTAGTGTGCTGTCTAGATTTGCCATGGCTTTCCACTCCAGGAGCAAGTGTCTTTTAATTTCTTGGCTACAGTCCCCATCTGCAGTGATCTTGGAGCCCAGGAAAATAAAATCTGTCACTACCTCCATTTCTTCCCCATCTATTTGCCAGGAATTGAGAGGGCCGGATGCCATGATCTTGGTTTTCTTAATGTTTGTGTCAGTTATAGTGAGAACCAAAAAACAGGTGTAACTTCTTTATGGAGGTGCCAACATCCCTGACAATTTTGAATAAGGTTTGGATGGTCTTGCCTTGTTGGAGATGGAATTTAGACATAAATGTATTTTGCATAGATTGTACTTTAGGAATGGAATCTACAGAACTGTTTTTGTGATTTTAGATCATTTACTGTTGCTTTAAAAACATGCACATTCTGGTTGACTGGGCCCAGTATTTAAGCTCTATCAAGTCATCAAGAAGATGTGGTGGACACCCCAAAAATATTACATTAAACTGTAATGACAAATTTACACATTAAATATGCTAAAATTGATTACAGGTGTATGTGGCCTATCAATTTTCATTTTTTTTTGCAAGAAAGGGCAAGGAAGTCAAAATTATATCAATGTCATAAATTTGAAACAAATTGCTTTCTTCAACAGAATTTTCCATCCTCCTCCTCCTCCTCCTCCTCCTCCTCCTCCTCCTCCTCCTCCTCCTCCTCCTCCTTGTATCAGTTCCATTTCTGTGTGCTATTTTTCTTTTGTTAATTAATTTGATGCTATGAAACATTCCAAAAAGGAATATATACCATAGGAATAAGCTGGTCCTTTATATTTTATCATTGGGATCAACAAGACAAGAATAAAAAAAAAAACAATGGTTGGAAACTGATCAAAGAGAGAAGCAACCTGGAATTAAGGAGAAACTTCCTGACAGTGGGGATAATTAACCAGTGGAACAGCTTGTCTCCAGAAATCGTGACTGCTCCATCACTGGAGATTTTTAAGAAGAGACTAGAGACTCACTTGTCTGAAATAGTATAGGTTCTCCTACTTGAGCAGGAGGCTGGACTATGAGACCTCCGAGGTCCCTTCCAGCTCTGTTCTGTTCTGTTCCCACAATATTTTCGATACATATTTTTCCATGGAATAAAAAACTAAGCAAAAAGGAAGAAGAATGAGAAAGAGCAAATTTTATGATTATCCTTGCATGATCCCCACTCAGGAATAAGAGTTTTCCTCTCTTCTTTTCTTGTTATGTAACTACTTAACTCTGGACAGCCATGCCAATAAGAAGAGAAATAATAATCCATTTTTTTCTTATTCTGTTGAATTTGGCACTATACAATAAGCATGTTTGTATTTTCTCTTTCATGATGAGATATATTTTACACAGAGGAAATCTTCAAAGGTCTGGGATCATTTGGATTCTGGCTGAGTTGTACCCTTGAGAGTACTCAGTATGTCTGGGAAGCAGGTGCAGAGTCATTGAAAAATAACATGGAAGCAGAATCAGATTTTGGCAAAAAAAAGGAAAGGAAAATGTGTGCAATTCCAAATGGATGATATCATTTCAGTCCAATTTTCAATGCGACTTTCATTTGCCTTGAAGTTTAGCTGCTGAGCTAAAACTCTTTATTTTTTCTTCCTGACATAAAATGAACCCAAATATGAGAAAAACAAAATTTTGTAAACTAGCATGTGCCAAGACTTACAGAGTACAAAATTGTAAATTTCCTTAAGCCACATTGCTTTCTCATTCACTTAGCAGAGTCCCACTTATTTTAGTAATTAGAATGATTCTACTACCTACACTAGCTGAATCAAAGACTTGTTGGCTATCGTTCACAAAACTCCTAGTAGTTTTCATCAGTGGTGGGATTCAGCCAATGTTTTGTTGCCCAGGCCCAGAATGGATTTCTGGAAGTGACATCCACACAGAGAACCGGTTGTTCACATATTTGAATCCCATCACTGGTTTTCATGGAGAAAGCCAGTTACCTTCACACTTGAGGGCTGAACTTCAAATCAGTTTTGACTTCAGGCACTGATGTAACCTAGAAATAAGCTTTCTCATCAGCTCTTTGAAACTTCTAAGAATGGAAATGCATAATTGTTCCTTGTGGATGACACTGATTTGTTGGACAATGATAAAGTTTGTAGGAATTAAAAGCTTTTTTTCAGGAAAGAAAAAAAAAAGAAACCCCACAATCCTATCAATAGATCAGAATAGAAGAGGTGCCCTATTTTAGCAGTCTAAGATGATCAAGAGGTATATTAGCAAAACATTGTTCCAGTGACAGTGGTAAAATTTATGCCTTTCCTGCCTACCTGAATAATGGAATCAGTTTTCATTGGACAACAAAAATGAAAGAACAAGATGAACAATCATATACTTGTAAATAAAGAGGATACTTCCTTTCCACCTTAATGTTTTGTTGCCGAAAGAGAAAGGAAATAGAATGTACAGGTTGCAAGGGATGATAAATGTTCAGTTTAATCTAATTCCCAAGGACACACATCTTTCTCCATCATTGGAGGCTGCCCTGAACCAGCTATGACACTGCAATAAAGACACTTTCCGAGACCTTCAATTTGCATTCTGTCTCTCAAATAGAAAGGTACCTTATTTAAATACTAAGCTGTCATGAAGCGATCGTGAGGGGAAAAAAGGAGTTTATTTATGCTATCAAGAAAGGTCACCATGACATCGCTGATGGGAAAAATATGGATGCAGAAGTTTGTCAATTGGTTGATTTGTTTTGTAAAAAAGTAAACACTTGGTACTGCGTAACTGTCTTCATTTAATTAGCTTGTCAAAAGATTTTGAGAAAGACCACAAGTGGATTACTGTGCAAACCTGAATAGCAGATTACCTCTATTGAATCATTTATTGTCCTTCAGTGTTTTTAATAGAACTGATCTAATCAAACCACTTCCATTCCCTTATCAAACATTATGCTTTCCTCTTGCTTGTATTGGTTGCTAGCCAGTTTTTCAGAAGCACCATTCTTTGTTACCATCTTTGAGGGAATATAACTGTAGTCCAATACCCTCTTTAGATAGCAAGTGATATCACTTCTTGGATTTTGATTCTTATCTATTTATCAGAGAGGGTAATGTCCCCCTGTTTTTTTCCTCCTGCCCTCCCTTTCTCTGAGCAGCAAGGAATGCATTTTTCTTTATATTACACAATGACATTATTCATTTCCACACTTACATTTATCTTGGGGGGAAAACATACCAAATGAAATGAATGAACCTTTATTGTCAAAGTACAACCATGTATACATTGAGATTAGCTGAGCCTCCCTTCGTGCCCCCACCCCCCAACACACAGCGACAACAAACCCTCCATCTTATTACACCATGTGAACTAATTGCACCACACACCAGCCTCGCAAGTCAATTCTGCATAAAGTTTATAAAAAATATTTCCCATTCAAAAGCCTAACGGCTCACAGATAAAAGCTGGTTTTCAGTGTGTTGGTGCGGCTGGCTATACTCCTATATCTCCTACCCGATGGTAGGAGAGTAAAGAGATACCGTCCAGGGTGTGAGTCATCCCTGAGAATCTTCCTCACTCTTCCAAGGCAGCGAGCCCTGGCGATGTCATCCAGTGGTGTCAGGGAACAGCCCACAATGTCTTGTGCTGTGCTCACCACCCTCTGTAATACTTTCCTATCCGCAGCTGTCAGACCAGCATACCAAACCACAATACCATACGAGAGGACGCTCTCTATAGTAGACCACACACAACACATCCTCTACAAACATGAACATGAACAGTTCCTGCTTTGTTTTCAGTCTGCCAAAATTAATGCAGGAGAAAAAGTTGGCTTGGGCAAATGAGACCATTTTTATTTTAATATGTTTTATCAACTATGAGTTCATTATAAGTTGTTTCTGCTTCAGCTTGCCTGTTCAGGATCTAAATAAAGATTTTCCAAAAGGCACCAGATTTCCAAAGCATCATTTTAGAGCATACCCTAGAACAGGGGTGTCAAACTCAATTTCATTGAGGGCCACATCAGCATTGTGGTTGCCCTCAGGGGGCCGGGTGCGTATGGCCAGGGTGGGCGTGGCCTACTGGGTGGGCGTGGCTAGAGTGGGTGTGGCCTACTGGGTGGGCCTGGCCAGCTCTACATCATTCGCATCAAGGGTGCCTATGGGGGCCTGGGCAGGAGTGGGACAGATCTGAGGGTCTCTGGCAGAAGGAGGGTCTCTGGGCCAGGACCAAGGCAGTGGGGGCCGTTCCCTCACTGTTTCCAGGATGGCTTCGCGGGCCGCATGAAACCACTTTGCAGGCCGCATCCGGCCCCCGGGCCTTGTGTTTGACATGTCTGCCCTATAATGTGTTCTTTGGGGCTAACCAAGTTTCTCTTCTAACATACAGCATTGCTATGCATGCTTTTCTCAACCAGTTGTATTTTTTTTCATATATTTTATTGATTTGTTTAAAAATAAATCACTTAATAGTTGGTAAACAGTGTATTTGCTGGGTTTGCATTTGTAAAGAAAAATAATTAACAATTGGTTTCTATAATTCATAATCTACATAATACGTTTAGTTGATTTCCTCTTTTCCACAAAATGTCTTCTTTGCAAACCTTGAATTAATACAGTTCTTATTATTTTGATAAATAACAGTTACATATATGATTTTTCCCAATATTCCTAGAAATAATAATCACATCAATATAATATTTCTTTTCTATCTAATCATTCTGGTTGCCTCATTTTATATCCTGTCCTTATTTAGATTTATTTCTCCCATAATGTTCAAAGTATTCTTGCTGGTTAAGATTTTCTCAACAGTTAATTACATTTAAAGATTTAAATCCATTTTTCCTATATAAACTATCTCAACACTTTTCCATTTCTTGTAAATTTCCCCCCACTAGGATTAAATCATGTTTTCTTGCTTTGTTAAGTTCCGTCTTTGAGTCTCTATTTTCAATTTTATGTCCACTTATTTGTTTTGTCTTCTTCTCTGTTGTTGTTTCCTGAAAGTTTTTTGTTGTAGAGTTAACTTAGAAATAGATTGATTTATATTTATTTACGTTGGATTTCTTTGTGATTTAAACTCAGTTTTATTTGAATTAATTGCAATATACTATATATCTCCTCCTGAGAGGTATTTATGTTTTCTTGGTGTGTTATATCTACATGTCTCTGATCCATGATGGCCAAAAGTTAAAGTTTCCTTTTTATCTGCCAATAGCTTTAGAGTCCCGGTTAAATAGATATTTGTAATCCAAAGAGTTCAAAAAAGATTTTTTTTCTAAAGTTTATAATTCACTCTTTGTCTGCAGCTGTTCTTTGTTATTAAAGCTTTGAAGGTCACAAACACAGATTAGCTTTTCCCAGGTTTTGGCAAGTTCACTATGGAAATCATAACTGTCATAATCTTCATCCACCACTAGGTGTCAGAATCTATTTAGTTTTCAATATGGACAATGGTCTTTAAAATGAGAGTCTTAACCATTCAACAATTTTAAACTTGTCCAAAGTTAAATTTAGCTTTCAAGTTTATAAATTTATTTCACTACCATATATTTTGATCCTCCATGGAAATTTTAGTTCGCTGCTTCCGTTAGTATAAGGGTGAGATATTTTGCTTTTTGCTTCTTTTCCAGGAAATTAAGTGTAGAATAGAAAAGGGAAAATCAGATATCTCACCCAGTTTCAAGCACACTGTTTACTGTTGTGCTGGTTAGTTCTTTTGGACTTCTGTTGCAAGTAGCTTGGGCTGATCAGTGAAATACAGCCTTTCTCCTGTTGGGTTAGAAGGCTTTCCCCAAGATGAATGGAACAACTGCCATCATTCCAGAATTTCCAGGGCACCCTTCCTTCTTCGCCGCCTCTCTGGGGCGGCTTCGACCCATTAGGGTCTCCAGGCAGGATGAAAATTAGCCGCAGGGGTGCAATGTTCCACAAGCCCGTGACCAGTCGCTACCACACAGGACCAGAAGTCCCCAACCAGTTGCATTTTTGTTGCCTATTTCCCCATCACATATATGTTTCTGTATACATTTTTGTACTAGAAATGGCAACTGCCCACAGAAAAGGTTCTCTTTTATTTTCTACCTACACAAAACCCCACCTACCTCCAAATCTAATGTAGAAGAATTAAGGGAAGGTACCTGTGGAAGGCTGTTAGAGGGAGTCAAGTTGTACAAATGGAGATCTGATCACATATTATGGAATAACAAAGTTATTTAACGACCCAAAATAGGCCTTTTAGTTGGATTTTTTTATAGAAGCATTCAAAATTGTGTGAATTTGTTTCATTATCTTCTCAGCATGTATGTGCTCAAAGTTTGCTACCAGGAATTGTAACCCTTCCCCCCCACAGAACTAGCATGTGGAGGATTCTAAAGGATTGTGAAGGAATCAGGAAATGATCCTTCTGGGTTCCTCTTCTAATAGCATCCTTTGTATCAGCAGATCCACCCACTATATTTCTTCATTAGGGTCTATTATAGTTTCCTTACACATTTATTCTAGTACTTTCACATTAAGTGTGAATGCTTAAGTATAGGCCACAGCCTACACTTTACAATTGGATAATCAGGAATGGAACTGCAGGAACATTATAACAGAAAAGACGTGGAACAAGAAGGAGAAGAATGCATGTTATTTATGGGGTAGGAAAGTTCTGTTTTTGTTCTTAAGCCCACCATATAAATCTCCTGTTTTTTCATGTCTGCGTAGAAAGCAAAGAGCATGCAGGATTTTTTTTCACCTAGATCAAAAGGGAAGACTATATATTACTCTTATAGTACATAACAATTTATCAGCCAACTTCCTCTATCTTAAAGTTTATGAAAGTATTCTGAAAGTATTCTACAAGAGACACTTGAGTGGAAAGTTGGCCTTTATGTCATCATTACTGCACAGATTTTATTGCATAATGAAGTTGTATGCTTTTTTGGTTCGTGCAGGACCCATGTTGTCCTTCTCAGGCAGCACTTACCAGCATCTATATTCATTGCTAGCAAATAAAATTAACATCTAGAAGCATAAAGACAAGGATGATAGGTCTGACATATTATCAACCAGCCCACACCAGGAGCAAAACTATTAACTTATTGAAGCACTGTTTTGGAAAGGGAATCAGTAGCTGGATGCAAATAAGCATGACATATTATATGCAAAAATCTTTTCACAAGGCAGCACTTTTCTACACAATACAAACTTTTAATAGTCACACATTCATGTTATTTCTACAACAAGCTACTACAATTCCACTGTGAAGAGAGCATGCTTCTAAGAAAGTCACAAACAATGAAATATTAAAAGCCACTACAATATAAAAGAAGAAAGGCAGATAGCAGTGTCTGAATTTCAGAGGCCCCTAGAGTGAATCTTGGGCTTAATCTTCAGTAGTGAAATTCATCCATGTTGAGCACCTACCTCAAATAATTGGTACATTGAAAATTTTAAGGCAGAGGTATGCAACATTTCTGGACTGAATGTTGAATTTAATCTTTGAGTAATGTAACAGAGTTTTCATTCCAAAAAGCATTGTACGCAACCAGGGCAAAAACTTGATTCATTTCATTTCATTCCTTTTCCAATTTAATTTCATTAAACTGAGATTTGATTTGGGCTGCAAAAATCCAGACATGGTAAAATCTATCATAGTGAGAAAATGACAATTTAGTGGCAGCTTTTTAAGATCTTGTATAGTGGCCACAGGCTTGTGTAGTGGGCACAGGGTGAAGATCAATATTTTAAGATATATATTTTTTTTCCATGGGCTAATCAGTTGCACAATTATTGGGGGAAAAAATCTTGCTGAACTGGGGTCAGATTAAATCTCGATATTTTGTAACTAAATAATTTTGCAACCACCTGATGATTAAAAATATCTTCTAAATATACTGCTCAAAAAAGTAAAGGGAACACTTAAACAACACAATGTACTGTATTTAATAGTAGGATGTCTTATCTTGTGTTCCCTTTATTTTTCTGAGCAGTATATATATGAGTGTAGTCTGGCAGATATATAATTTAACACTCTGCTACTGTTGTTGCACAGTCTTTTTTCAACTTTGTATACAAGAAAGTGTGAAAAAGTAGTATCCTGTGAAATGTGTTTTTTTTAAAAAAGAAGTCATTCTGGTTTTTTTCTATGTGATACGCAAAAAAACACAGATAGGAGGTAAAGATATTTGCAACTTCTGGAAAGGTAAAACATTCAATTCTGTGTTAAGATGATGCTACTAGAGAGGAAAAAGCATATTGTTTACTTGCTTATATGATGGTATAGTCCACTTCTCTTTTTTTGTTGTTAAACTTATCTCATGAACTGGGATATATTTCTTATGCATGCAGGTGGTCCCAAGTTCAATCTTAGCCTTCAAGGAAATGCAAGGAAGACAACAGGATTACAATACATCTCACTGAACTGAAACTACATGTAACATTGCTCTAGATTAATTCTCATGTTCAGTATGAGGCAACGTAAGATGCTCACGCTGGTAGAGAAAAAGGATGATTTTGCACTATTTTCCTCTGCCTTCAACTGCTTCAGAGATACTAAAGTGGATTTTTTTTTCTAGCAGTACAGCATATTCTAAGGGCAGGGGAGGAGAACCCTTGAATATTTTGGTTTTCCTCTTTCTCATAGCTAAAATAACAGAATAACAGAGTTGGAAGGGACCTTGGAGGTCTTCTGGTCCAACCCCCTGCTCAGGTAGGAAACCTTATACCATTTCAGACAAATGGTTGCTCAATCTCTTCTTAAAAACCTCCAGTGTTTGAGCACTCACAAAGTTCTCCAAACAAGCCATTCAACTGTTAGGAAATTCTTCCTCAGTTCTAGGTTGCTTCTCTCATTGTTTAGTTTCCCTCCATTGCTTCTTGTTTTGCATTCAGATATTTTTGGAGAAAACTTAGTATGGGTGGATTAAAAACCATTTTGAGGGCTTCTGGTTTGCGATTGTGGCGCCAGCGGATGCACAGGGAAAGCACTCTCTCTGCCACCCAGTTTTCCTTCTTTGGGAGTCCCTGAAAAGGGTTGAAAGTTGCCTTGGAAGGACAATGACCATGAGGAGGTCCCTCGACAGATCGCAGAAGAGTGGTACTCCTTCCGTTTGATCCAAGGCAGCTGCTTTGGACCGATGGAGAAAAGATCAGCCATCAACATGGCCGATCTCTAAGCCGTACCAGCCGAAAGCCAAAATCACCACCAAGCACAACGAAAGCACCACAGAGGAATTGGGTGAGACCTTACCTTACCTTTCATGTATCCCAACTATCTTCCTGTAAAGGCCTCTTAAAATTTCTTCCCTGTTTTTAACATGGTGACGTCTGCCTCCCTTGGGAAAATAAAGCTTTGAAAAGAAAAGAAAAGAAAAGAAAAGAAAAGAACAACTAAACTAAACAACTAAATAATTGGACTTGCACCTTTTGGAAATTTGGGGTCCCAAAAAGTTCCTATTTCTATGGGGACCTATTACCTTATTTACTTGTTAAGTTTGAAAAAAAAATAAACTGGATAAAAGCCTAACTTGAGGTTGGAAAAATACTTTATATGCTATTGGGGACATCTTGTGGCAAAGCCTGTTATAGCAAGTGAATTTCTTTGACTGTGAGACCTGCTTACTGCCTAGATTTGTCCTTGGTACTATCTAAAAAAATAAGAATTTGAACCAGCTGTGTGGTAAAAACAACTTCCAGGAATAGTGGAGGTGGACATTCACTGAGTTTTATCAAAAAATAGTCTCCACTAAAGGACTATCTGTAAACACCATAGAAATGCAGGAATACTACTCACAACTTAACTATAAACTTATACTTGAAAAAATCCTTGAAGCTACTGAGCTAATGAATTCCAGATTGAAAGACAAAGGTGCCACTTTAAATTTACAAAATGAAGACCAGACTTCAACTGATGAACTTACAATCCAAAAAGCAACAGAAGAGGGAGAAATTAATACCAAAGAGGACTTTAAAGAACAACAAGTACAATCTACTGAGAATTTCATAGTCAAACCTTGCTTTCAACTAAAGAATCTGCAATTTAAAAAGCAACAGAAACCGAAGAAAGCAACACTAAGATGGAGGGTGCTAAAGATCAACAAGTACAACATATTGAGAACCTAGATAACCTAGACAACCAAACAACAATCACAACATTAGACATGACTTCTTACTCAAGCCAGATGAAACCGGAAGAAGAAGAAGACCAGACTGAACTGACGACAAATATACTAAACCAAACATGGAGATTTGAACTATTAGGGCAACAATCCAATGATTACAAAGGGGCCAGTTACTTTGAAAAATTGATAACTGGATGTTCTCCCTTGATTCAAATAACATGTGTAGGAATGAAGGGAGATCCACCTGAGGATTTAAAGGCACTTGTATGGAAGCCTGTTTGGCACAAAAAGAAAGCTAGAGTTAGACTTAAAAAATGGGATATTTTTGACTTATAATGGAAGAGCATAAAATCTCACAAAGGGCTAAGGAGATTTTAAAAGATATTAATTGATTTAATATTTAGGACTTAAATCTACAAGGGAAATGAAAATTAGCCATTACAATATAGTTTTGAATTATAATATGGAAGTTGGATTGAGACAATAAAGGATACTTTATTAGTAAGTGAGAAGGTACTAGGATGAGAAATAGAATATATTTGTGAAATAAAGTAAGAATGTATTTAAGTAAACAATATGTGTATTTTAGATATGACAACTATTTTGTAAAGAAATAAGGGAAATTTGGGTTACCCGAAATCTAAATACTATGGATATTAAAGGCTAAATTGGAACACTGTAATTGAAATTAGGTAAAATTTAAAAACAGGACATGGTTATGTATAAGTAAAAATATATTGATAAATGTCTTAACTGATCGAGCTATAATTAGAAATGTATTAATCTGAATGTGATATAATAATCAAGGGAAATAGAGAGGGAATTTTTGATGATGTAACCTGAGACATCTATGAAAGATATTGTTATTGGACTATTGATTATTTATTTTATTTATTTATTTTATTAGATTTATATATTTATAAGGACTCGGGGCGGTGTACAGGGCAATTAAAATGCTAATAACACACAAGGTATAAAAATTAAAATAAGATTAAATCAATAGCCCTAAGTAATAAATACATTCTAAAATTTAAAATTTTAAAATTTAAACTCTAAAATCCAATCCCTCAGTCCAGGCCGGCCTGTTCAAACAACCAAGTCTTCAGGTCAAGGTGAAACGAGCGAAGGTCAGGAGCCATCCGGAGCTCAACTGGATGCTGATTCCAGAGGGCAGGCACGCCCACAGAGAATGCTCTCCCCCTGGGAGCCGCCAGTCGACATTCCCTGGCCGTTGGCACCCTGAGGAGGCCCTCTCTGTGGGAGCGCACAGGGCGATGGGAAGTTAACGCCGGCAAGAGGTGCTCACGTAAATAACCCGGACCCATGCCATTTAGGGCTTTATAGGTCATCACCAGCACCTTAAATCTCACTCAGAAGACAACTGGAAGCCAATGCAGCTCGCAGAGCAGAGGTGTTACATGGGAGTATCGGGAGACCCCCATCACAACTCGCACTGCTGCATTCTGCACCAGCTGGAGCCTCCGAGTGGCATTCAAGGGAAGCCCCATGTAGAGCAGTAGTCTATCTGAGAGGTCACGAGCACATGAGTGACTGTGCATAGGGCATCCCGGTCCAAATAGGGCTGCAACTGGCACACCAGGCGAACCTGGGCAAAAGCCCCCCTAGTCACAGCTCCTATATGATCTTCAAAATTAAGCTGTGAATCAAGGAGGAAACCCAAGTTGCGAGCCCTATCTACAGGGGATAACAACTCACCCCCTATAGATAAAGATGGAATAGAATTGACAACCCGAGATGCCGATACGCACAGCCACTCGGTCTTGTCAGGATTTAGATGAAGCCTGTTCCTCCCCATCCAGACCCTCACCGCCTCCAGGCAACGGGACATCACGGAGAGGGCATCACTGAGTTGATCTGGGGTGGAAATAAAAAGCTGGGTATCATCAGCGTACTGATGATACCCTATCCCAAAACCATAAATGATCTCACCCAGCGGCTTCATATAGATGTTGAACAGGAGAGGGAAGAGGACCGACCCCTGAGGGACTCCACAAACGAGAGGCCTCGAGGCCGACCTCTGTCTCCCTGTCAACACTGACTGCGAACGACCCAGAAGGTAGGAGGAGAACCATTGTAAGACAGTGCCACCCACTCCCAACCCCCTGAGGCGCCGCAGTAAGATACCATGGTCGATGGTATCAAAAGCGGCTGAGAGGTCTAATAGGACTAGGACAGAGGAGCAACCCCTGTCCCGAGCCCACCAGAGATTGTTCACCAGTGTGACCAATGCCATCTCCATGCTGTACCCGGGCCTAAAGCCCGATTGGTAGGGGTCCAGATTATCCACTTCCTCCAGGAACAGAGGAAGCTGATGAGCCACCACACTCTCAACAAGCGAAGGTTGGAGACTGGACGATAGTTATTCAAAATAGCCGGGTCCAGGGCAGGCTTCTTGAGGAGGGGCCTCACCACCGCCTCCTTCAAGGTGGCAGGGAAGCTACCCTCTTTCAAAGAAGCAGTTATTACTGCCTGGAGCCAGCCTCATGTCCCCTCCCGCGCTGCATAAACCAGCCAGGAGGGGCACGGGTCCAGTAAACAAGTGGTGGAACTCAGCCTGCCCATGATCCTGTCCACTTCTTCCAGAGTCACAGGATCGAATTCTTCCCAAATAATATTCCCAAGACTACTCGATTCCCCATCGTCAGACTCTGCCCAGTTGGAGTCCAATCTGGCCCGAATCTGAGCGATTTTATCTGCCAGATATTGACTAAATTCCTCGGCACGACCCTGCAGGGGCTCCTCCCTCACCTCCTGGTTCAGGAGGGAGCGAGTCACCCCAAACAGGGCGGCCGGGCAATTATCTGCGGACGCCATGAGGGCAGCGAAGTAATTGGACTTCGCTGCCTCCATCACTGCGAGATAAGACCTTGTGAAGGTTCTTACTCACAATCGATCAGACTCGGACTGGCTAGACCTCCAACAGCTCTCTAGGCTCCGTCTCCGATGCTTCATCTCCCGAAGCTCCATGGAGAACCATGGTGCCCGCCGGGATCTGCACCGGGTCAGGGGCCACATGGGAACAACACGGTTGAGTGCCTCCATGGCCACTCGTTCCCAGGCTTCCACTAAGGCATCGACCGGGCTGTGAGCGAAGATGGCAGACACAGATCCAAGCGCCTCCTGGAACCAGATCCAAGCACCTCCTGAACGTTCAGGGTCCTGGGACGGCGCCTGGGACGGAACCACCTGGTTGGTTCCATAACCCCGCAACGGGGGGGTGAAGCGGAAGGCCAGCTGCAGGAGGTGATGATCGGTCCATGACAGGGGAGTAATAAATGGAGATCCCCCTCCCAGATCATCAAGCCACCGTCCAGATATAAAAATAAGATTGAGTGTGTGACCCCCCCATGAGTTGGGCCCTGAATTACCTGGGTCAGGTCCATGGCCATCATGGAGGTCATGAACTCCTGAGCCAACCCTGACGAACCTCCCAGGGATGGCAGGTTAAAGTCCCCCAGAACCATAAGTCTGGGGAACTCAACTGCCAGTCCAGAGAGGATGTCGAGGAGCTTGGGCAGGGCTGCTGCTACACAGATAGGCAAAAGATACGCCAGCAACAAGCCCAACTGAACCCCAGGGCCAAGTCTCAGGAGGAGCGAATCACACCCGACTATCTGAATAACGGTAGCCTCCCGCGGACACAAGGTCTCCTTTACAACCACCGCAACACCCCCACCCCTTCCCTGAGCCCGAGGCTGGTGAAGCACATGGAAACCTGGTGGGCAAAGTTCAGTCAGAGGGACACCTCCCTCTGGGCCCAACCAGGTCTCAGTAATGCAAGCCAGATTGGCATGCTCCTCCTCAACCAGATCACGGATAAGGGGAGCCTTATTAACTACCGATCTGGCATTAAGGTACACCAGCCTGAGCTCAGGGGCCTGCTCATCCCCACTCCCAGGAATACGGGGTAAGACCGGGGGGTTGGAGCGCGCCACCTCTTGAAGATAGCGGGGGGGTGCTCCCGAGTGTTGATGTGCCCCCCCGTACAACCACCTGTTACCATTCCAAATCGCCGTGGGGATCCGCAACCCCACCCCTCCTTCCAGAGACCTGGAGGCGTCCAACCCAAACCCAGTCCCACCGCAACCTGTCACAAGCCTGGACTGAAATTCGGTTGGTGGAAGCCCCCCAGATTCCAACCCAAACCGCAACCCAAACCTCCCCCTTAACCCCTTAAAAAAATTAGCTAAAAAACAGATCAGGGGTCTCTTCCTAACAATAAACCGGAGACCCCAATCCATACCTAGCCAATTACCCAATCACCACACTGCTTCCTAAATATTTGGATGTAAAACTGGAAAATTAATAAAACCTTTGTGTTTTTTTTTAAAAAAAAACCATTTTGAGCATTTAAGACTAGTTGCAAGGAAATACAATTATCACTTTGCTTGTGACCAATACCAATGGCAGCCAGATTCAGGAAATAAGTCATTTTCTACAAAAAGCAAAGAGAGGTTTCAGAAAGGGAAAGTGTCTCCTAATCATCTGAGAGACATGCTATTTTGGCTCCACAGAGCATAACCCAACTGAGCGAAGGTACAGAGATATCCTGGAGCAGGCATGTCAAACTGCTGGCCTGTGGGCCGGATGCATCAGGCCAAAACAGCACCCACCCCTTTGCCGGCCATGGGGAAAAAGTTGCAATAGGTCGTGTGATGTCACATGACATCACAAGTTTGACATGCCTATCCTGGAGCAATGATGAAATAATTACAATAATAAAGTGAAGGGATTGGTGTACCATACAGATTCAGCACACATCCTTCAGTACCACACAGAGGCAAAAAGGGGAAACAAAAGAAAAGAAATGCTTATTTGCATAACAATTTATGATTATTATTATTTTTTACTTAATGTAAGTGAGAAGAAATTATATTGTTGAAATTTTTTGGAACTTCTCCATAGAGAAAAAGAAATGATTAACTACTCCTGGAAAATTACTATTAGCTTGGTGGTTTGTTCCAATTGTCTTTCAAGCTTCGGTGGTCATTAAGAAGTACGCAAAACAGAATCTTCATATTGATTTTAGCAGCCAAAGATATTTTTCCACTGACCACCAAAAGCCTGCATGCAAAGTTGAAATACAATTGAGGAGAAGTTTCTATACTCTGCAGAGGCTCTATCCATGCAAACTGGTGTATTTTATCTTGCATCAGGTAACTAAATCCACCACATTTACGGGTTTATAGCATAATTCTGTAATTTAAAGGTCAAAGTGTGTCGACCCATGTAGTTGCTTCCTAAATTATACTATTTTAATTGTATAATTACATATAAGTTAACCAAGAATTATTGAGTATTAGGAGTAAGAGACTGAAAGAAGAGTTGATCCCCAGATTATTGATTTAATAAGCTAAAAACGGTATTAAGGCTTCTTTTGCAAATTTAACAGTTTTTAAAGCAGTATATAGAATCAGTAAAAATAGGTCATTAATTTCATGGATTTATAATGAAAGTCTAGGCTGTGGAAATGAAAAGTACACCAAAAGAGGGAACTGATAAATTATAATAAACCAGATTAAAAATTCAGTGATGGAAAACTGTTAAGTAAGTCAGGCCTACATGACATATAGTTTCCCTTGTATGTGATTCTGTGAATTGATAAATTGCAGCTGCCCTTGTTGATCCATTTCTCCTGTTGAGCCATCAGGATCTGATTCTTTCATGAGCTGAAGACATTCTGAAGCAGAATATCTCTTTGTATGATTTATAACCATGCACAATCAGTTCTCAATACATAGATTCCCTTTATGGATTTTCTTCTTAAATGCAGGACTTTGCTAATGGAAAACCAACAAAGATATACCAGTATGATTAGTAAGTCTGGTCCCACTATTCACTTAGTTGTACATTGACCGAATGAGGCTAAAAAATGGTGATAAAGTGATGGTTCATTAGAGTAATTCACACAGGAAAGGTGATCCTATTGTGGCCAGTTAAAGATGTTGATATCACATTTTGATAGAATTTTTAATATTCTTATTTCACATAGAATTCCACCCTAGAAATAAATTGTGGATTACAGGTATGTTCCAATAATTCATTTGTTTTTGACTTAAATGATACACATTTCTGATTCTGATTGTGAAGATGCTTCCCATCATGATTTTAATGATTTTGATGACATTGCTTGTTAAGAAACCTGGCTAATTATATTATCTTTCTCATGCCATACAGATTATATTAGTTTGATCAATTTAGACTAAACACAATGTCAACCCTAACCCTAACCCTAACCCTAACCATTCCCCAAATTGAAAAATCACGAAGTTCCTCTCTCATTCCTCTTTTCCGGCTATATCAGTAGACAGTTCAGAAAGTGATATAAGAGACAGATTGTGTATAATATCTTTCCCTCTGCCCACCCCCCATGTTTCCCTTGGATTTATTATTTCTATTTGAAGCTTGTTGTAGACATTGCCTCACGATCAATTATTATTCAAAGTTGACAAATCCTTTCATGTCAAGCCCATTGTGAATTTGACCAGTGAATATGGTTACTGTATACCGTACTTATTTCCTGCTGTTAGGGGGGAAAAATCAAACAATCTTACTGCCTCATAAATATCAGAATCTCAATATTTGTGCTCAAGTAATTTCTAACCATAAGCCAAGGATGCCTCACATTTTTGGCTTGACTTGTTTTTCTTCTGGAAGACACCAGCTGAGATCAAAGCCATGAGGTTGAAGGTTTATTGTTTGTATTCCTATGAACTTCAGGGCATGCCTTGATATAAGGAAACTCAGCAAACTCAGCAAGCATTGCAATCCTAACTAATTCCCACCAAGAGGTACAATTGATCAATTTGTTCAAGACCAATAATCATTTGGCCAGATCTCATGATTTGATGCTCCACATTTTACAGACATAATGGAAATTATAGAAATGATGGAATTATCATAATATACATGATAAATATTCCTGGAGTTGTATGATATTTTCCTTTGAAACAGTTCCATGACTTTAAATACTGCTTTACTTCTGCATCGTGAAAGTATCAAAAGGTGTGACAGAAGCCATATTCCAGCTAGACTGTTTATAAAAATCTAACTGTCCAAAGGACATTGACATTTAGGGCTGGAAAAATCAAATTTGGGAAAGGCTGTGATAGAATATTGGTCTAATATATTTATTTGCTTATTTGCAACAAAACATCTCCATATTATTTTATTCACCCAGAACCCTGTAGAAATTGAAACATAGGAATATCCCTTTGACCTGATAACTGCTCTTCTGTTCTCGGGTAGAAAAAACCTTTTGAAACCTTTTGGATCAAATTTTATTTGATTCTTTTAACTGGGACTGAGCTTTGGGAACTTCTATGTGGAAAGCATACAATCTGAAGTTGAGGTTGTGGCCTCTTGACAATTGATTAAGAAGTAGATCATGCTCAAGTATAGTGAGTTGTTGAAGACCATGCACTTAGTTTAATCAATTACTTTGGATTTTGATTTTGATTTCACCAGGCCTTTGGCCAACATTCTAGGCATAAGGCCAACTTAGACCCTGGAGTATTAAAAGTGTTACTGTTGCAATCAGTGCAAATCCATTTAATTTCCACTTTACTATGCATTTCCTCATTTAATGGTATGCTTAAAATAAAAGAATCACATTCCTGACTCCTGTTAGAAAGTTAATCAGATCCATTAAATATATTGGTGAGTTAAATTACTAAATGCAATTCTCAAATCCGTGTTACTGATATTCATCGTTACTACTCTAAAATGTAAAGAACAATTTTGGACACAAGATTTTTGAATTGCTAAAATGTTATACAATGAATGGATCGCCTTAGTCACTTTGTGGTTACTCAGTCAGTAGAATGTTGCACCTTGAACTAAACTAAGAGTAGCTAATCTCAACCTATTCCTGATATTGAAAATTTTGTTAAAAAGTGGGGACTACTCTCCTATCTTAATGTATTATATATCACATGGAAAAACTGTAAGGCACTTAGAACTCTTAATTTTGTTTCCATGGACATTCTGCAATAGTAACTGCAGAAAAAGTAGATTTTTAGTAGGCAACAAAACTGAGAAAATACCCTAACATCACTGCAAGAGTTTTTGAGGAACCCTCATTTATACACAGGACTTACTGAAGTGACTTATTCAAGTGACTACAAAAGAATTTGAATCAGATAGTGAATGAACTAAATAGCCTTTATTCCACTCTGAGTGGATTTTATATCAACCAAAATTGCCATACAGTATTTCATGAATCTAAATATGAGCCATATGTGTTTCTAGGGGCCTTTCAGATCCAAGGAGAGATGTTCTTAGGTTTATGAATCAATAAAATCAATCAAGAAGGACTATTTGTTGGTTAATCATTGTAACTCTAAAAAACAATGTCAGTAAAACTCATAGCCTCAAATTCATTCCTCAAATACAAATTGATCTGAGCTTAAAATATGCAAAAATAATGCCTTATAGAGGATGCTGCACTCTATAGTAAAAGAGGCTTAAGATTCATCTCTTTAATCAGTGAGATTCTTAATGATACATTAATCACATTTCTGAAATGTCATTATATATAATACATACATACATACACACACTTCTTTAAGGCTGTCCTCATTTCAGCTTCACTTCACATTATTGCATCACTTTTCCTTTTAATTCCATTCTCATGTAGTCATCTTTGCCCATTTTATCTTTGGGTTTTCATAAAAATTGCTGTATTTTTATTTCTCTATTAATAGTTCCTTGTTCTCTTTGACTACATTATTTCTCTATAAATGCATTATACAACACCATCCTTTTTTATAGCCTTCTCTTATATAAGGTTCCCCCCTTTTCATCTGTAGCATTTGCCATTTTTTCAAAAAGTCTTTTAGATAACTTAAACATTTTCCGTGACACTTTGAACTATAATTATTGTCACTGTGTTCCAGAAAATTCCTCTTCCTCCTCTTCCCTTATGACCATTTCCCACTCATTCTATTGGGAGGTAGATTAATCATTTAGTATTTTTTTTCCTAGAGGACTTATTTTTATTCCTAAGTCATTTTGCTGTGGGTTGTTCTAGGCCTGGGAGTTCTCCAGGCCTCCCAGGCCTAGAACGGACTCCTGGAAGTGACATCCATGCACTTCTGGTGGGCCATTTCTAGGCCTGGGAGACCTCCTCCAGGTCTCTGAGGCCTAGAATGGAGTTCAAGAAGCAGCATGGGTTCAGTCGGTTCTCCAAGCTCAACAAAATTTAGTTACTGGTTTTATTAAACCAGTACGAACCGGCTGAATCCCACTACTGGGTTCATCATAAACAATGGAATTGTGTTCCTAGATTTGTCTCCATTATTTTGCCTTATGAACATAGTCATATATAAATAGATAGAAAAATCTTTTTTATGCAGATTCTCAATGCTTTTGCTCATCCTTGGGTCAGTGAATGACCTGATCATTTTTTTCTGTAATGTCTTATTTCATTCATTCACATTAATTCATGTTACCTGGCAGAGTACTCCTGATCCCAGATAGCCTTCAGTCAAATTTAATTTAGAACTAAATTGATAAATTCACTTCCTGCATGAACTGATAAACTCCACTCCACAAGATCATTCATATCTATTATATCCTTCCCCTTTCTCTTAGTCTGACAAATAAAGAACACTGCTGTTGTTGTTTTTACTATTTTTTATTCTTAATTCCTGGTTTTTCCACTTGCTTCTCTTATAGTTCAAATCATAATTTTAAGGCTATGGTTATCATCATGTAGACTTACTGATGCTCTTGGTCAATTGAGAGTTGTGCATTATGCTTTTTTAGTTATATGGAAAAGCTATAAGTGCGTATAGTCAAGGCTATGGTTTTCCCAGTTGCAATATATGGCAGTGAAAGTTGGACCATAAAAAAGGCCGAGTGCCAAAGAATTGAGGCCTTTGAACTATGGTGCTGGAGGAGACTCCTGCAAGTCCCTTGGACTGCAAAGCATTCAAACCGGACAGTCCTAAAGGAGATCAACCGTGACTGCTCTTTAGAAGGCCAGATCCTGAAGCTAAAACTCAAATACTTTGGCCACCTAATGAGAAGGAAGGACTCACTGGAGAAGAGCCTAATGCTGGGAAAGATTGAGGGCAAGAGAAGAAGGGGACGACAGAGAATGAGGTGGCTGGATGGAGTCACTGAAGCAGTAAGCGTGAGCCTAAATGGACTCCAGATTATGGTAGAGGACAGGAAGGTCTGGAGTAACATTGTCCACAGGGTCGTGATAGGTCAGACACAACTTCGCAGCTAACAACAACATAAGTTATTAGCTACAATATTGTCTGCTTCTCAACAACTAGGAAGCACATGCAGTGTCTTGAGACACATTCATGATAGCAATAGTTCTAAAACTTGGCAACTGATGTGTGGACTTTAGCTTCCTGAATTCCCCAGCCAGAATGATCTCCGTAGATCTCAAAGTTTCCAGGTTTGAGAAACACTACTCTAAAGGAAGATGCTGCCAATGGTGTGTTTTAATATTTTTTTGTTTAATTTAATTAGGGCAGTTACCATGTATCATAACATTCATTCTAAGGATTGAGATAGCTGCCCTTAGATATTTTATTGTACTTATTTGATTCTCACAAAAATATTTTAATTAGAAGTGAATTTTGACTAATAACAAATTCAAAGGCAACATTGAAGAACATTAATAAAATAATAAAGTGAGTATGGGTGGTGGAATCAGCCCATGTTTCATAGCTAAAGCTCAAGTCCTTTAAAAAAAAATAATTGGAATATGTGAAACTCATAGCTAAATAGGCTTTTGTTAAATTTATTTCCTGGACTTCTACTTTCCAGCTTGAACAACAGATTATTTATTAATGCACAGCATATTTGTATTGCTTATTAATAATGCACTCTTCTAAGCAATATTCCAGTTTGAACTTTTCTGAAAAGTGTACATGTATGCATCTTTGGGCCTTTTTAAAAAATAATAATAATTCTAGGTATGAGCTGGACAAAGCTCAAGGTTGATTCAGGATTTAATTCACTTAAATACTAGATTAATATTCAGCATTTGCATTACCAGACACTATTATCTGAAGTTGTAAAGGAAAAAAACAAACTTCAAATGACCAGAAAAATGAACCCACACATGAACGCACACACCACACAGTATTTATTTATTTATTTATTTATTTATTTATTTATTTATTTATTTATTTATTTATTTATTTATTTATTTATTTATTTATGGGACTTATATGCCACCCTATCTCCCGAAGGACTCAGGGCAACTCACAACAATAAAACAACTATAAAAAACAGTAATACAAATATTAAAAAAGAATTAAATTACAAAGCCCCATAATTCATTACTAAAACCAATAAATTAAAACAATATTAAACCCCCCCATCCTCAGTCCAGGTCGGCCAGTCAGAAAAGATCCGTCTTTGAAAGGACCGGAGATCTGGGGCCATCTGAAGTTTTCGGGGGAGCTGATTCCAAAGGGCAGGCGCCCCAACAGAGAAGGCCCTCCCCTGGGGGTCACCAGCTGACACTGTCTAGCTGACGGCACCCTGAGGAGACCCTCTCTGTGTGAGCGCACAGGGCAGAGGGAAGTCGTTCCTGGCAGCAGACGGTCCTGTAAGTATCCCAGACCTAAGCCATGTAGGGCTTTATAGGTAAGAACCAGCACCTTGAACCTCACCCGGAGGACAACTGGCAACCAATGCAGCCCACACAGGAGGAGGGGTATAATATGGGAGTATCAGGATACTCCCATCACAACTCGCGTGGCCGCTTTCTGCACCAGCTGAAGCCTCCTGGTGGTCTTCAAGGGCAAAACCATGTAGAGAGCATTACAGTAATCTATACGGGAGGTAACAAGTGCATGAGTGACTGTACGTAAGGCATCTCAGTCCAGATAGGGGTGCAACTGGTGCACCAGGCGAACCTGGGCATATGCCCCCCTGGCCACAGCTCCTATATGATGATCTAAGTCGAGTCGTGCATCCAGGAGGATGCCTAAGTTGCACGCCCTATCAACAGAAGGCAACACCTCTCCCCCCATAACCAAGATGGTAAATCTTGGACAACACGAGATGCCAACATGAAGAGCCACTCGGTCTTGGCTGGGTTGAGCTGGAGTCTGTTCTTCCCCATCCAGATTTGTACCGCTTCCAGGCACCAGGACGTCACGTCAAGGGCATCACTGGGTTGGTTCAGGTTGGAGATGAAAAGCTGGGTATCATCAGCATATTGATGATACCTCATTCCAAAACCACATATGATCTCACCCAGTGGCTTCATATAGATGTTGAACAGGAGGAAAGAGAGGACCAACCCCTGAGGCACCCCACAATCAAGGGGCTTCAGGGTTGACCTCTGTCCTGCTGCCAACACCATCTGTGACCAGCCTGAGAGGTAGGAGGAGAACCACCGCAAAACAGTGCCTCCCACTCCCAACCCCTGAAGACGTCGCAGCAAGATACCATGGTTGATGGTATCAAAAGCCACTGAGAGGTCCAATAGGACCAGGACAGAGGAATAACCCCTATCCCAAGCCCACCAGAGATCATCCACCAGTGCCTGAAACCCGATTGGTACGGATCCAGATACTCAGTTTCCTCCAGGACCAACGGGAGCTGCCTTGCCACCACACTCTCAACAACCTTTGCAAGAAAGCGAAGGTTGGAGACAGGATGAAAATTATTCAAAATAGCTGGGTCCAGAGCAGGTTTCTTGAGGAGGGGCCTCACCACTGCCTTTTTCAAGGCAGCAGGGAAACATCCCTCACACAAAGAGGTGTTGATCACTGCCTGGAGCCAGCCTCGTGTAACCTCCCGAGCCACATAAACCAGCCAGGAGGGACACGGGTCCAATAAAAACGTGGCAGCACTTAAGCTACCTATTATCCTGTCCACTTCATCCAGAATCACAGGGTCAAACTCCTCCCAAATAATATTGGCCAGACCTGTCACTTCCCCCTCGTCAGATACTGTCCAATTGGAGTCCAGACCAGTCCAAATCTGAGTGATCTTGTCCAGCAGATGTTGACTAAACTACTGCAAGGGATCTTCCCTGCAAGGGATCTTCCCCTGTCCCTTGATTTAGAAGGGAATGGGTCACCCTAAACAGGGCGGCCGGGCGATTATCTGCGGACAAAATGAGGGAGGCAAAGTAAGTACGCTTCGCCTCCTCCATTTCCACAAGATAAGATCTCGTAAAAGATCTTAACTGTGATCAGTCAGACTCAGACCGACTGGACCTCCAAACGCTCTCTAGGCCTCTCCTCCATCGCTTCATCTCCCATAGGTCTACTGTATGGAAAACCATGGGGCCCACCGGGATCTGCGTCGGGTCAGAGGCCGCAAAGGAACAACGCAGTCGAGAGCCTCAGAAGCAGCCTGTTGCCAGGCGTCAACCAAGGTCTCGACCGGGCTGTGGGAGAGGGAAGCGGGAATCAGACCAAGTGCTGTCTGAAACCTTTCTGGGTCCATCAAGTGCCTGGGGTGGAACCATCTAGTCGGTTCTGCCTCCCAGCGGTGGGAAGTGGCATGACAGAGGTCCAGCCACAGGAGATGATGATCTGTCCATGAAAGGGGTTGTACAGATGGATCAACCCCACCCAGATCATTAAGCCATTGCCCGGAGATAAAAATAAGGTCGGGCGTGTTTTCCCCCTCATGGGTTGGCCCCTGAATTATCTGGGTCAGGTCCATGGCCATCATGGAAGCCATGAACTCTCGGGCCACTCCCGATGCCCACCCAAGGGAAGGTAGGTTAAAATCTCCCAGCACCAAAAGTCTGGGAAATTCCACCGCCAATCCCGAGAGAGCATCGAGTAGCCCAGGCAGAGCCATTGCCACGCAGCTGGGAGAAAGGTACGTAAGCGATTACAATGAATGTCCATTGTAGAAGCCTGTGCTGTGGTGGCACAGTGGTTAGAATGCAGTACTGCAGGCTACTTCTGCTGACTGTCAGCTGCCAGCAGTTTGGCAGTTCAAGTCTCACCAGCTCAAGGTTGACTCAGCCTTCCATTCTTCTGAGGTTGGTCAAATGAGGACCCAGATAGTTGGAGGCAATATGCTGGCTCTGTAAACTGCTTACAGGGAGCTGTAAAGCACTGTGAAGTGGCATATAAGTCTAAGTACTATTGCTATTACTATTTTTCACTTTCTTGTATTTGGACAAACACCTCAACCATTACAAGATTTGGGCTGACCAAAGTGCAAAGCAAGCTCAAATGTGGGATTTTGGTCTGATTTGTAATCGTCAACCACTTTTTGTTCAGATTCAGATTCTGATTCAGTTATTCATTAGGGCTGTTTATACTTAAAAATTATTAGGAACAAATATTTTAGAACTCATGAAAACATAATGACAGCATCTGTCTACTATTCCTTAAAACTGCCCAACTTTTTCAAACTTTTGCAAAAGCCAAAAAAACATACTGATTAAAAGAGACCACTCATTGTTCCTCTTAAAGAAGTGACTTCCTTTTATTTCAAGAAGCCTAAAAAAGTTTGAAAAAAGTCTTCTTTAATGAATAGCAGAGAGTTAGTAGGCTCAGAAAGCTGTGAACCATTTATACCAATAATTTGCCCAACCCTATCTGTTAATTAGTTAATTCCAACTTTCCTCAGTTATAAAGACTGTTAAGATAATGGACTGAATGCAGAGTGCTATCTGCAGAAAGCATCTCCTTTTCTGCAAAAATATCCACGCTCAAAAAAAAAAAAAAGGTCTTCAGACATTCTTTGGATGTCTGGAGACCTTGTTGACCAGGATGAGCTATAGCCTGAGGCATGCTAAGGAAGAGTGAGCTCATCCAACAGAATGTGCCCCTATCCAATTATCTATAATCTTCTCCTTCCTGCAGTATCTCCTTTGGCATCACAGCCCATCATTTTCAACATGACTCCTTGACCATTGAGAGACTAGACAGGTGGAGGTGGCTTCAAGAAGCTGCCAGGGAAAAGAAACTATGAACAGTGTCAATGGAGGTACCCTGTTACATCTGAGAAAGAGGCTGCATAAATACAAATTATTATTTTTTCCAGTAGACCTACTAACACAGAGAAGACAGAAAACTATCATTATCCGTACGTGGCATTCTAATCTGGTGAATTCTGGAAATAATGGGTCTGATATTTGTAGTGGATGTTCATGAGCTATAATTAGAAACTTTCTCTAATGTGATAAAGGTTTAATGATATGCAGGGTTAGTCCTTTGTGGCCAGAACTTTGCCATCACTGCCTGATTCACTGGTATCAATTGCACAAAGAATAGAGTAAATCCCTGATGTTCTTCTTTAAGGAATGGTAGTATCCTGCTCTTACTTTGATTTCTTTGATTTTTGTAACCCTGGGTTGTCATCGGCTCCAATAATTAATACTACTTTAAACAACATTATTCAGTTCCTAATTACTAGTGGAGCTGTTTCCCAGGCTTTGGATTTAAAAGAGAAAAAAAAATGAGAGAAAGAATTATGGAGTTTAGTTATGGAGAGAGAGAAAAAAAATCAAGAATTATTTGATCAAGGATTAAATTCTTATTTAATCAAGAATTAAAATAAACTCTTAAGTGAATAAAAGAAAACAAGAAATGATATGTTCAGTGTAATTTTGCTTTTGTTTTTTTAAAAAAGGTATTTAGGGAAATATGACAGATGTGGCATGACTAGTACTACTCCATAGTTGGACTTAGCAGTCAATCAAATATCTGATCCCTGGTGGAATGAGTGGGCTGAGGTTGCTTAGAGGAGTTCATGAAAATTGTTCCCATAGCAACAAAGCTGAGTTCTGTCAAGTAATTCATGCTGAGATTAAGTCCTATATGTGTGTGCTGGGAAGCAACAAGGGAAAATAAGTTGGCTCTAACAACCTTGGTTCCCTAATTGAATCAGTTTGATCCTTTTCACACATGGACATGCAGGCAAAAGGACAGGGACCTAACTCTATCACCGTCACAGCAGCATGAGAGAAGCAAGACTAATTTCATTTCCATCCTAAATTACCGCAGCCATCATCACTGCTATACAAGACTCCCAATGTGATCGGCTACAGGGAAGAGAGGATTTCCGCTCTTGCATATAAATGACACGTGCAGAGAAACAGAGTTTTAAATGCTACTCTTGCCTAAAATATCCCTATAACCAGGGTTTTCTTTCTCATAGAACGCTCAGAACAGAGTTCCGGCACCTTTTTTGGATGGAACCTTAGGCAAGGCAGGTTGTATGACATGTGTGAGTTCCGGCACCTTTTTCTTTTGCAAAAAAGCACTGACTATAACCTACCTGTTTACTCATCTTTCCTAGGGAGCTAAAAATGTGAAACAAGATTTTGGTCATGTTCAACTACATACTTTAAAACCCTACATTTGGTCAAAATCTTACATGAATTCCAAACTGTGTAGGAAGATTCAAAAGGCATTCAACATTTGCGTGAAGAATCAGTTTCTAACCTTCAACCTATAAGCAAATGTTGGTGTTGGCAATGGTCAAAATGGGATTGCTTAGATAATGAGCGTAGCACAAGAGCCCTATGATTACATGCTGGCACTGATGACATAAACAAAAACTTTAGAGGAAGCTATATGGTATATAGCACAGATATGGTATCTATGCATTATATTCAGATTCTTCAATAAGAATCCATCTCAATAGTTGACTTTTTCATATAATGGTCCTTGTGGGTATTAGCAAATACCCATCATCTCAAAAGTTCATATGCACCAACTGTGCCTCCCAAATTGGAAACTCCCTTCTATTCTGTGTATGTCAAACATATTGCCATTTTGTAGAAAAGGGAATCTCAGTTAAATTGAATCAGGGTTGTGCTGTTGTTTGCTGTTTTTCCTAATATTTAGTTTGGCTGGTTGTGGGTCTGTTTGTTTTGTATTCTGTTCTCTTCAGTTCATACGCAGAAACTATCAACACTTAATACACATAATGCCATGGGGAGTTATATTTTGGGAGGGCAGGGTTTTTTTGAGTTGCGAGAAAGAAACTGGTCCAAGGTTACCCAGATAACCTCTGTACCTAAGCTACTAGAACCTATTTATTCATTCGTGCACCTGAACTACTACATCATGCTGACACTCAAATGAAACCTGTGGAAATTGGCTTTTATTGACCCTAATTAAGAACTCTGCACTTGATTAGTGAAGACTGGGGGACTATGTTGAGTTGAAGAGGTATTGCAACTTGTATCAATGGGGTACTTCCTATTACTTCTCTAGAAGAAACATTTTCACACTTTGTTTTATTGGAATTATAGACTGCTCCTGTCAAATGCCTTTCATTTCAGCAAATTGGGTTAAAACAAAAAATGGTATCCATCTAATTTCAGTAAATTGAATTAAAACAATCCAATTAATCCCACCACCACCACCAATATGTCTTCCTTCCTTCCTTCCTTCCTTCCTTCCTTCCTTCCTTCCTTCCTTCCTTCCTTCCACCAGTCATTACTTCAGTTGACTTACATTGACATGATGATGGCATTTTGTCAGCAACATTACTCACAATGCTTTGCTATTGCTTCCTTCTTCAGCAATGACTTTAACAATTTCAAAAACATCAACAAGGAAGGAGATTTCCTGATCTCCATTATTGGTGATGCTACAGAAAAGCAACACCTGGCCATCTCAGCCTGGGCTGGACTTCCTGAAAATCTGGGATCAATTACAGTGTCTGTCTCTTTGATCTAACTGCTGAGGCTGGTGTTGGATGGAGTAGGCTGCCTTTCAGACTTTGTACATTAAAAGCAGCATCTAAAATTTTATTTGAAAATCAACTGGCAATCAATGCAAGCTCCACAAAATTGGTATTCTAGCTGGAAAGTATGCAGACCACTTCATTTTAGACCAACCATAGTTTATGAATAGTTTTTAAGGGCAGTGCCAAGTGGATTATATTATACAATAGGCAAACTGGAAGGCAATAATTATATAGTATAATAGGTAGCTATTGTAGCTACCTAGTACAGCAGTACTGGTATAGTAGCTATGGTATAGTACTAGTATAGTACTAGTATAGTACTACAGTAGCCAGGTAGCTAAGTAAGGTCACAGCCTACTTTGGTGCCTAAAGCAAGGGTCCTAAAGCTTGAATCTGCTCCATAACAAGCAGTGCTTGTCCATCAAGAAATAACTGGTGGTGGCAGAGGACTATGAAGTATCCACAGCAAGGCAGATTGATTACGGTTCAGCTCCTCAGTATTCTCTCCTGTAAGGACAGATCCTTACTGTCTTCAAATACTAGAAAAAGACATCAACAGGATTTTTCCTCCTCATAGCTTGGGGAACCTCTCCATGCAAATTCATATAGTTGTATGTGGCATCCCACACATAAGGAGTTATCAAGCCAAATATCTATGCACTGAAGAGACCTCAGTTATTTAAACGTTACTTACATTTCTCCGACAAATAATTTAAAGTGGCTTGTAATGCATTTTCAGAAAGAGAAGCATAACAATAAAAAGAAATTGAAAAAGCATAATCTACACTACAACCCAATTTAGTTTTTAAATGATTTCATGAATAGAGCACTAAAGCTTTAGTTGACATTATGATACAGTTTTAAAATGAATGAGTAAATACAACTTTTTTATTTTTAAAAAATATTTTAATATCTATATTTATGAAGATTCTGAAAAGAAAGCATTACAACTTATTATGCTGCCACGAGTTTTAACTCTGGCACTAAGCATGCATTCACACATATTTGTGTATGTGTGTGTGTGTGTGTGTGATTTTCTTTAAGATCTGATATGAAATATAGGCAGTGGTGGGATTCAAATATGTGAACAACCAGTTCTCTGTGTGGATGCTGCTTCCGGAAGTTCATCCTGGGCCTGGGCAACAAAAAATTAGCTACTGGTTCTGCCGAAGTGGTGCAAACTGGATGAATCCCACCACTGAATATAGGCCCTATATTATTTAACAGTTTAACATGTCCTGCAAGATCTGCCTCAAGGGAAAACAATGGAGAAAGATGAATACAATTCCACCCTAATGCTCCAATGCCAGAATCTATCCAAACTGATTTTTATTACATGGTCCACCAACTTGAAGGAGACCTTAACTTAACCTTGAATTTGGGATGATGGAACAAGCAATTAATCATGCAGGGGAGGATAAAATAAGGAGGCTGTGAAAAACTAGAGAAGGATGAGCAACAAATGAACTTATAAAACAGCACAATTTCACTACTGTCTAGCTAACAAAATATATAGGTTCTGAACATACATATATTTAATAACATTTCACTCACCTCTTCCACAGTACACTGCACATGTAATAGTCAGGTCGGGCTGGCAGGGAGGCCATAGAAAACTTTAATTGACAGGCAAACAGACAGCCTGAAGCTGAGAATCCTTAGGTTGAGAAGGGTGCAACCTATTGATACAATGTGAGTTAGAATTATATTAAATGTTTGTTAAATTTGCTAGGTGAAGTCCCCAGTATATTGCAAAATGCTGCATACTGCCAGGCAGAATCTAGCTTCTTTTAGATTTTTATTTTCTTTTCTGTTCCAGCTAAGTAAAGAGAAGAATCAGTTACAATAGGAACTGTTAACCTGGGCAATAAATATAGATATTATCTTTTTCTCTAGCAAAGAAGTTTATTTAGCCATCTCAGTATGTCCCATCATCTTCAGCAACCATTTCTCCCTTGTGGATAATTTCCATCTTTATGCCTGCAATAATCTTGCTGCAGTTATCTTATTCAAAATTAAAGTACCATGAACTTTTTTTTCCAACGGTTTATCAATCCCAAAAGAAAAGGCCCTGATCTCAATATATTGATCTTTAAAATCCTCTCCTTGTGTACCTGAATCCAAAATTTTCTAGCTTTTTTACACATACATCAAATATAATAAAATGTCCCTTCCTGTTGTTTATTTATTTATTTATTATTTAAATTTATATACTGCCCTATTCCTGTAGGACTCAGGGCGGTTTACAGGGAAAATTAAAATACATAACATACAAATTAAAATCAGTTAAAAACTATGATTAAATTACAGTCCCTGAAGTTAAACTAAAACTAAAATTAGTTTTAACTAATTAAATTAGTTAAAACCCCTCAAATACATTTCGACATGTATTTGAAGTATTAGATTTTAGATTTTATTAGATTTATATACCGCCCTTTCCCGAAGGACTCAGGGCGGTTTACAGGGCATTTTAAAATCATATCAATATAAGTACAAAGTTAAAAGAGAATTAAAAGATTAAATTATCTCTGAAAATAAAACCCCAGTTAAAATTCTCAGCCTGGGTCAGAGAGCTCAAAGAGCCAAGTCTTCAGGTCCCGGCGGAATGAGCGTAGGTCAGGGGTAGTCCTGAGCTCCACGGGCAGCTGGTTCCAGAGGGTAGGCGCACCCACAGAAAAGGCCCTTCCCCTGGGTGTTATCTTCCGGCAATCTTTTACCAGCGGCACCCTGAGAAGACCCTCCCTCTGCGAGCGCACTGGACGAAGGGAACTTGATGCTGGCAGCAGGTGTTCCCTCAAATATCCCGGACCCAAGCCATCTTTATACATTCTACACAATTTCTCTGGTGACATATAGCATTGACACAGGACATCATTTTAAAAAAAATCTCCTTAAGATTATAAAATAGAATAACCTTTAGTATTTTCAGCCACATATTTTCCCATTGTTCCATCTGTATATTATAACCAAAATTTTAGCCCACTTAATACACATTCTTTTACTTGTTCTTCTGTTTCAAATTTCAATAAAGGTTTATATATTTTAACGATTATATGTTCATCATTTCCACACAATTCTGTTTCAAACTTAATCTTACAATGTTCAAAACCATAAATTCTTTTGTCTACTTTCTAATAGTTGTAACTAAGAGAACCATTGACAACTGTATCCATCTGCCCTCGGTTTTTCTATTTTTATTTTACATTCCCCTTGACAAAATTCTATCATCATGTGACAAATTAATCATATGTGTTTGTTTATTATTCCTCATCTATAAAATGCTTCTTGTGATGAGACCCACAAAAGTGTTTTCAGGTGCAACTTTGTATCTATTCCATATTCTCAATAGGGTATGCTTAACATTATGGTTTTTAAAAATCCACATTAATTTTGACTTTATCGTACTGCAAATAACCATTCCACCCAAATTTCAAGTCATGTCCTTCTAGCTCCAAAAAACTTCTATTTTTCAGCAATACCCCCCCCCCTCTTTTACCCAAGCCAAACAGCAAGCTGCAAAATGTCACTTCAATTCAGGTAAACCCAATTCTCTTCTTTCCTTTGCACCTTGTCAATTAAAACTATTTATTTTCCACCTAAATCATCAGAGGTGGGGGGAAAAAGACTTCTATCTAATTTTTATAATAATTTTGCCATATTTGTCTAAATCTAGAAACAATCTAAACCCATGGCAAAATCCACAGACCCTGAGCTAATAACCAACATTTTCCTATACTACAGGAAGTATAATTTTGTTCGCAGCTAAATTTTGGAGACTGCCAAGGCATGGCTTGGGTCCGGGATATCTGAGGGAACACCTGCTGCCGGCATCAAGTTCCCTTCGTCCAGTGCGCTCCCACAGGGTGGGTCTTCTCAGGATGCCACCGGTAAGAGATTGCTGGCGGGTAACACCCAGGGATAGGGCCTTCTCAGTGGGGGCGCCTGCCCTTTGGAACCAGCTGCCAGTGGAGCTGAGGACTGCCCCCGACCTCCGTTCATTCCGCCGGGGCCTGAAGACCTGGCTCTTCGAGCTCTCTGGCCCAGGCTGAGGATTAATTTATTTTAATTGGGGTTTTATTTATACAGGGATAAATTTAATCTTTTTAAACTTGGTTTTTAACTTTTGTATTTTTGGTTTTTAATTATCCTGTAAACCACCCTGAGTCCTCCGGGAAAGGGCGGTATATAAATGTAATAAAATAAATAAATAAATAAATTGCCTTCGTGCAGGAGGGGAATGCTATTATCCCACGAAGACGACTGAAGGTATCTATTCTTCCTAGTTCTTCCTTTCACTGCTGCAAAACAGTCATAGGGGCACAGTTTGTTTTCTTTCACATTTTATACATATCCATAACCTTCCAGAAGAGTTTGTTCAAAATTCTCTTTTGATTACAGTGAAAATATTTCATGTAGTGCTACAGTATCTTCCTGTAAAGCCTGCCCTGTGATTGGGTCCCAGTGACTTTGTTGTTGTTTAAGCTAAATGCCAACCATAAGGTAGGAGTGGGAAGGACAGATGGAAGATTCATTTTTCAAACTATGTTGGCATGAAATTGCATTCTTTAAATGTTATTCTCTAGTGGAAGCTTTCTAAATTATAAATGATAACTTTTTTCTAAGAGTGTAATCTAGTTGATATCAAATCAAGAAAATGATTGTGTAATACAGAAAACAGAAAAATAAGTCCATATATCAGTGTTGAAAGTTATTGAAAAAATTACGGCTTTCACCTTTAAAATGAAAGGTGAATATATGTATATATTTAATCTATACTAGATAGTTGCTCAGAAAAAAAACCCGTGGTAACATTCATCAAGGCAATCCATTTATTTAATATATTTATTATGATGTCCATAATAGGAAAGTAAGATGAGCTGCACTATTCTTTATCAAGTTTCTATTTATTATCAACCAGGACAATCAGTGAACCTTTTTTTATATAAGTTGCACTTTACATTTAATTTCTCTATACATAGCACTGCAGTCTTACATACACTTGCTGATACCATTAACATAATAACAGAGTAACAGAGTTGGAAGGGACTTTGGAGGTCTTCTAGTCCAACCCCTTCCTCAGGCAGGAAATCCTATTCCATTTCAGACAAATGGTTGTTAAATCTCTTCATTAAAACCTCTAGTATTGGAGCATTCACAACTTCTGGAGGTATGTTGTTCCATTGGTTAATTGTTCTAACTTCAGGAGATATTTCTCCTTATTCTAGGTTGTCTCTCTCCTTGATTGATATATCATTATGGATAAACAATAGAAAGAAGAATAATTAGGACCATCTTACAGTAAAACCTCTATTTAAAAGAGTTCCATTTGATAGATTTCAGACACTGTTTATGTCCAGACAGCCCTTGAAATAATCAGTAAATCCAATGCCTCTGAAATAGTCTTTTAAATTTACATCATTCCTTATTTATATCATTTTTATAAATGTATTTCATTTGTATTTTCACAAATAATGTATACTGGAAAAAATGCTAACAATAACTGCACATGATGAAGTTTTGGATTTAGCAGTCATTTGGGAACAATGTACACACTTTTCCTCTAATTAATTTATTACACTGAAAGTTTGTGGTAGCTTCTTTAACAAAAACCCTGCATCTAAAGAAAGAATATAACTTTAACTAGGATTAATAATGTCAAATTTGGAATTTATTTATTTATTTTATTTTATTTATTGAACTTATATACCGCCCTTCTCCCGTAAGACCCAGGGTGGTTCACAAGGCAATTAAAACAACATTACAATACAAAAAGTTAATAACAATTAAAATAGATTAAATTATCCTTGATTAAAAATCTAAAACCCCCATAACTCTGATTAAAAACCCAATTACAATAAGTTAAGAATTAAAAATTAAAAATCCTCAGTCCTGGCCAGAAAGCTCAAAGAGCCAGGTCTTCAGGTCCCAGCAGAACGAACGAAAATCAGGGGCAGTCCTGAGCTCTACGGGTAACTGGTTCCAAAGGGCAGGCGCACCCACAGAGAAGGCCCTCCCCCGGGTGTTGCCCGCCGGCAATCCTTTGCTGGCAGCACCCTGAGAAGGCCCTCCCTGTGGGAGCGCACAGGATGAAGGGATCTTGATGCCGGCAGCAGGTGTTCCCTCAGGTGTTCCCTCAGGTGGTCTCTCAGATGCCAGCAGCAGGTGTTCCCTCATTTCTGCAAAATAAAGAACCAGACCTTAATCCATTAAAAACTAACAGAGGATTTTAAAGCTGTTACCAGTTGTTGTTTTTTTACTTGTTAATAAATCAGGAGCTTAATTAAAGGTGTAATTAAAGGTGTATATACAACTGCATATAGTTCAAAAGCAAGAAACCTTTATTTTTAGAGTTATACACAGTGTGCCTTTCACTATAGGAATTACCTAATTATTATTAAAGGCTCCAAAAAGTTACCCACTTATTATCTAAATGAGTTGAGAGAAGAAAATAAGAGAACTAACAAACTAGGTTTTATGCTGATTAATTTAAAATAAAACAACAAAAGGAATAAAGGACCAGGAAGACAGCTGATTTAAGCTGAGTAAAGATGATCAATATGAGGAAAAGAAACAAATGCTTCCCCTTACATGGGACTTACCTTATTGCCTTTTAAATACATACTTTTAAAAAAGAAAACTGTGTGTAATTAGGAACACAACTTTTAATCTGTTGAAAGTGGTGCATTTGTTTAATGTAGTCTAAGCACTGTAACAAAACAATGGTTTTGTTACATTTTTTATATAGTTTTAACATTCCCACTGAAGCATATGTCCTATTCACAAATAAGTAACTCTCTCAAGGTTAAATATATCCAGAATAAACAAATTTGTTATAAAAAAGATTAAAAGGGGGATGGGATATGGATAGGAAACATAAGAGAAAGGAAAGACATGGAGGTAGAGAATGGCAGAGATAGTAAGATATTTGAGAGTCCCATAGGTTGTATGAGATGGCCTATAGACATTGTGAACCTCATTTCTGCACTGCACTAGAGATACTACTGTTGGGGTACAGTTTTGGGCATCACACACTCAGAAGGATGGCCAGAAGGTGACAACAATGATAACACATGGACTAGGAGGATAGGCTGAAGGAACTGTGAATGTTCAGTCTGGAGACAAAAAGATTGAAAAAGACATGATAGCTGTGTTAGGGTAGATGGTTAGAAATTATTGTCCCTTGTCATGAAAACTGGGACCAGAAATATCACATAGTAGCTGGGGCTACCTACATTTATTTAAATATAAGAAAAGACTTTGGGTGTGAAGATCTGTACAACAGTAAAAACTCAAAAACTGCTAGAGAATTCCTGGAAGCTAGCCATTCTGACAACTCAGTTATCAATAGCAATAGCACTTAGACTTATATACTGCTTCATAGTGCTTTATAGCCTTCTCTAAGCAGTTTACAGAGTCAGCATATTGACCCCAACAATCTGGGTCCTCATTATGATAGACTCTGCTCATTATCAATAGACTTATAAAGATAAATCACATTTACAGACCTTTCAAAGAGATGATGAATAAAATAGGAAGGAAACCAAATGACTAGAACACATCTCCAGTAACCTATACCCTGAGAATCAGGGATTAACACCAGACAAACAATCAAGCAGAAAACAATATTCTAATCAAGGAACTATCAAGGAGAATATCACCCTCCCACCAACAATGCCAGAGCAAGCTATTGAAAATAAACAGGGAGTAAATGCTAAACTGATCAGCACTGACCATGCTACCTAGCTGGGTAATGAAATATTTGTAAGCAGACAAGCTCAGAGACTACCAAGGACTTCACAAAAAATAATAAAAATATGAAAAAGCATGAACTTTATAGGATTAGAATTCATAATCCCATAAAATGTAAATTGCAAAGTACTGTATTTATTTGGTGTTTCCAGAATTGGAATTGTACAGAAACTAAATTAGCTATGGGGACTATATTCTAGTATTTTGGCTGTACAGAAAAGGATACATTAAAATACAAATAAAAATGATTGTAGTCCAAATAAAGTTGGTTCTCAGTGGAACATAATAATTATGATTTTCATGCACACACTGTTCAAAGAGGCAATGTTGACTGTTCCTGCACTATTTTTCCTTCAACTTGGTTAACAATGTTTTTCTAGTTGTTGGGGTATTATGAGGAACTATTTTGCAACTCTGTGATTGAGTAATTTCCAATGACAACTTATGGAAACAATTTGCTAATGGGATGGCAGATGTAGAACTATCGTTTCCAGTTTTAGTCTTGATTGGATGAGCAAGGAAAGTACTTACCCTCCAACCTTTTAGAATTGCAAAACATTTTAGCAGCCTTATTTCAGATTTTAGGAGCTCACCCCATCTCATTGCAATGCCACTAATTGTAATCAGCCAATGTTTTCAAATGACCAAATCAATATATGAATTTCCCTTAGAGTCTTATCTTGAAAAAAAACCCTCTCTGCCTCTTAGAATAAAAGGAGATAGTTTAATAATTCCATGCACATCTTTACTATAACATATTTATAAATGGATGGGATAATCTTCTCCTTCATTTATTTATTTTTAATTCAAAGTTAATGCATTCTCCCAAATGAAGGTAACTTTTAAGTAAGTATGCCACAAATCAAATGCACATATTTTGTAGAGCATCTCTGCTGTGTTGTGTGTGTGTGTGTATGTGTGAACATGTACATCTGTATGAATACACATGCACAATTACACACTTACAAATATATATACTCTACCACTTTGTCCCATGTCTTCCATACAACTTTATCAAAATATATCTGACCACTCAATCTACTACAGCACTACCAATGCAAGCTATGAAAAAGATAACACTGCTATATATCACAGAAACAACCAACAAACTATTACAACCACACCAGAGCATACAAACTAACTAAAGTCCTCCAAAACATCTTAAGTGAACTAAAATTCCCAGTAGCCCAAGAAGAAAAAGATAGAAGTCATCTACAACAGATAGTATAACAGATTGTAACCACTACTGTTTATGACAGACAGTAAAAGATTAGCATATCAACTAGCAGTCAGATTTCATGCTAATCTTAAGCTTGGGTGTAGACTCTGATCAATTAACCTGGTTTGCCACCTCCATCCTGATTTTAATCTAGGAACAAATTGAATAAGAATCTTGACTAAGACATGTGAAACTTTATGCCTCTAATTGTTATATATTAACACTTAGCTTCCACTCAAAGATATACATATGTCACCTACCTTAAAATGCAGTGGATAACAGAAAATGGGGAATTAACTTTTCTAAGATAAGATAAACTAATATAGGGATTTTAAAAGCAGGATCAGGGAGGAAAAGAATAGATTACAATTGGATGAAAAAGGATATTATTTATTCAACTTGATTTCAAGGCTCTTTTGCAATTTGGCTTCCATTTTTTCAAAAACTTCCATTTTGCACTTCGGATATGGTTGAATGTAAGAATTGGCTCCTAATAAGTCTTGTAGATATTTTTAAAAAACCAATCACAAACCTGCCCCTTCCTTCACAAAAGAGACACTTCTTCTTCCTTTGATATCAAAAGAACATGAAAATAAACCCATGAAAAATCTATAAATTTTTCATTTAAAAGTAGAGTACTTGTGTAATTCTTGCTTTTAATCATCTTCTTAGAAAATCTCACTAACACAAAGTCTAAGAGACGTGTTCTTAGTATTCTGTTCCAAGCTGCTACCAGGAGTGCGACATCCACGAGGAGTTCAAATAAGTCAGACTTCAATTCTGCCTGTCGTTCAGTGCTGTCATAGTTGCTACTACTCATTTTCACTTCCTACTCATGACATCATCCTTCTGCAGCAGCCTCTTGGTGTCATCTAACCATTCCCAGGAACTGTCACATCTTATCATCTTCCTTCTTGCTTGGCTAAGCAAAAATCCCCTAAGCTGCCACCACAATCACCTTCTTTTTTTTCTTGTATTGCTTTGAACTTTGGAATTAACTAAGATGTGAGCACATACAAAGGATCAATAAATGTTTGCTGTCCATATTATGCTAAGATCAAACAGTCATTTTATTAATTACATAACAACATTGTTACTTTCAGTTAATTGTTTTTAATTAATTTAACCAGGTTTCCATGTTGCTAAAGTCACAAACAGATGTCGTGTCCGACCCATCACGACCCTATGGACAATGTTCCTGCAGGCCTTCCTGTCCTCTACCATCTTCTGGAGTCCATTTAAGCTCACGCCTACTGCTTCAGTGACTCCATCCAGCCACCTCATTCTCTGTCGTCCCCTTCTTCTATTGCCCTCAATCTTTCCCAGCATTAGGCCCTTCTCCAGTGAGTCCTTCCTTCTCATTAGGTGGCCAAAGTATTTGAGTTTTAGCTTCAGGATCTGGCCTTCTAAAGAGCAGTCAGGGTTGATCTCCTCTAGGACTGACCGGTTTGATCGCCTTGCAGTCCAAGGGACTCGCAGGAGTCTTCTCCAGCACCATAGTTCAAAGGCCTCAATTCTTTGGCGCTCGGCCTTTTTTATGGTCCAACTTTCACTACCATACATTGCAACTGGGAAGACCAAAGCCTTGACTATATGCACTTTTGTTGACATGATGATGTTTCTCCTTTTTAGGGTGCTGTCTAGATTTACCATGGCTTTCCTCCTGAAGAGCAAGTGTCTTTTAATTTCTTGGCTACAGTCCCCATCTGCAGTGATCTTGGAGCCCAGGAAAATAAAATCTGTCACTACCTCCATTTCTTCCCCATCTATTTGCCAGGAATTGAGAGGGCTGGATGCCATGATCTTGGTTTTCTTAATGTTAAGTTTCAACCCAATTTTTGCACTCTGCTTCTTCACCCACAACAAGAGGCTCTTTAGTTCTTCTTCACTTTCTGCCATTAGAGTTGTATCATCTGCATATCTTAGGTTGTTGATATTTCTTCCGGCAATCTTAATTCCAACTTTTGATTCCTCTAACCCTGCCTTTCTCATGATGTGCTCTGCATACACAGTAAGTTAAATAGGCAGGGCGACAGTATACAGTCTTTCTGGACTCCTTTCCCAATTTTGAACCAATCAGTGGTTCCGTGTCCAGTTCTCACTGTTGTTTCTTGGCCCACATATAGGTTTCTCAAGAGACAAATAAGATGGTCTGGTACGCCTATCTCTTTAAGAACTTGCCACAGTTTGTTATGATCCACACAATCAAAGGCTTTAGCATAGTCAATGAAGCAAAAGTAGATGTTTTTCTGGAACTCTCTAGCTTTCTCCATGATCCAGCGTATGTTGGCAATTTGATCTCTAGTTCCTCTGCCTCTTCAAAATCCTGCCAGTACTTCTGGTAGTTCTCGATCCACATACTGCTGGAGTCTAGCTTGTAGGATTTTAAGCATAACTTTACTAGCATGAGAAATGAGTGCAATGGTGCAATAGTTTGAACATTCTTTGGTACTGCCTTTCTTTGGAATTGGAATATAAACTGATCTTTTCCAATCCTGTGGCCACTGATGATTTTTCCAAATTTGCTGGCAAATTGAGTGTAGCACTTTTACTGCATCGTCTTTTAAGATTTTGAATAGCTCAGCTGGAATACTGTCACCTCCACTAGCTTTGTTGTTGCTCAGCTTTTCTAAGGCCCACTTCACTTCACATTCTAGGATGTCTGGCTCGAGGTCAGTGACCACCTCATTGTGATTATCAGGGACATTAAGCTCATTCTTGTATAGTTATTCTGTGTAATTTTTCCACCTCTTCTTAATCTCTTCTGCCTCTGTTAGGTCCCTGCCATTTTGGTCCTTTATTATGCCCATTTTTGCATGAAACATTCCCTTCATCTCTCCAATTTTTTTGAAAAATATATATAGGGTACAGGTATGTAGGTCTTGGTGTATTCGGGTCTTTTCCCATGTAAGATTGAGGGTGTCTTGGTAATGTTTCGATGAGGTCCCACTCGTCATCTTTAGGCTGGTGACTTCAGCTTCGTGCTTGTGCGAGCAAAGCATGATCGGAGCTGCCGTCTCTCTATAAGTATTGGTGTGGGTGTGTGGGTTGCTGGCTTTGTTGCTGTAAGTGGGTTGGTTGGCTGTGTTGTTACATGTTGATTGGTTGATGGGGTTATTGTTTGTGGATTAGTCGGCTTTTTTATAACATCCTGTGTGGCTGAGGTGTTGGCTGTGTGCCCATTAGTCTTTTGTGTTGTAACAACTTGGATAATGGGCTGTGTGATGACATCCTGAGCTCTAGTGTAGTGATACCCTGAGTTCTGTGTTGCAACATCCTGGGTGGTTGGCTGTGTTGTGACATCCCGAGCTTTAGCATTGTAACCTCCTGACTTCTGTGATGCAATGTCCTGAGCAGAAGGCTGTGGTGTAACATCCCGGGCTTTGGTTTGGCTTCGAGTCTGCGGTCTGGCCTTGTGTTCATGGCGTGTGTCAGTTTGCTTTCTGTGGGGGTTGGGGGGGTGCAGCAGCTGGAGATGCCACCATGGTTTGGCTTCTGGATGGTGGTTGCATTTCGTCTATGGGGTGGGTTTGGGTTTGCGTCTGGTGAGGATGATTGGTGGTGGCGTCCTGTGTTGTTGTGGGTCCGATGTTGGTTTTCATGGCTGGGACTCGTTTGTTGACTAGGGCTAGTTTCCAGAAGCCTGGTAGGTGGGAGGTATCGTCACATTTATTCATGTTGTGGGGGTGTTTCTCTATTTCGATGGCTTCCATAATTATTCTCTTGTTGTAGTGTTCAGTTTTGGAGATTAATTTTGTTCCTTCAAAGTCAATTTCATGTCCTGTTGCTTTAAGGCGCTGGAAAAGGGAGGAAGTTTTTTCTTCTTTTCTGACTGCGTTCTTGTGTTCTGTGATGCGTGCATTTATTCTTCTATTAGTTTGTCCAATCTATGTGGCTGGGTAGATTTTGCATGGTATTTCATAGACTCCTTGGTTTTCAAGCTGGATCTTGTCTTTGGGGTTTCTTAAGATGTTGGCTGTTTTTTGGTCGGTGCCAAAGGCTGTCTTGATATTGTGTTTGTGGATAATTTTGCTGATTTTATCTGTGGTGCCTTTAATGTAGGGGAGTAGGGCGATGCCGTTGTCCTGTTCTGTGTCTTGGTCCTTGCGGGTGTCTCCCTTTGGATTAGGTTGGTAATTGTGTTTCTTTGGAATCCGTTGGAAATTAATATGTTTGTGAGAGTGTGTAATTCAGTTTTCAGGTGGTCTTTGTGGGTTAGGCGTTTGGTTCTGGAGATGAGGGTCTTGTCTACAGAGTTGATCTGTGCTGGGTGGTGGTAGGATTGTGCATTTAAGTAGCGGTTGGTGTGTGTTTTTTCCTGGTAGATGGTGTGTCCTAGGGAACCATTGGGTTTTTTGTAGATTAGGACGTCCAGAAAGGGGAGTTGGTTGTTAGCTTCTATTTCCATAGTAAATTGTATTTTGGGGTGTAGGCTGTTGAGATGTGTGAGGAACTTGTCCAGTTTTTCTTTCCCATGTGGCCAAATTATGAAAGTGTCATCTACATATCTAAGCCAGAGTTTGGGTTTGTGTTCAGATTTGTCTAAGACATTGGTTTCAAAGTGTTCCATGTATAGGTTTGCGATGACGGGTGAGAGAGGTGATCCCATAGGTGCTCCTTCTATCTGTTTGTATCTTTGTCCATTGTGGCTGAAGTATGTGTTGGTTAGGCAGTGGTTGGTCAGATCTAGGATGTGCTTAGGGGGGTTGTATTTGTTTTGGATAACTGTCAAGGCTTCTTTGATGGGCACTTGAGTGAAGAGGGATATGACATCGAAGCTCACGAGAAGGTCGCTGGGTTGCAGGTTTTGTTTCTTTATTGTTTCTATGAAGTAGAGTAAGTTTTGTACGTGTGAAGTGATGGATTTTGTGTAGTGCTGAAGTTGTTTGGCAAGGAATTTGGCAAGATTTTGTAGAGGTGAGCCTATGGAGCTGACTATTGGTCTGAGTGGTGTTCCTTCTTTCTGTATCTTGGGGAGGCCATAGAGCTTGGGGCATCTGGATGATTTCTCTCTGGGGATGATTCTTTGCTGGATCTCTTCACTGATGGGAGAGGCTTTTATTTTGGATTTGGTGGTTTTTTTCCAGGTAGGTGGTGGGGTCTGTGTTTAGAGGTTTGTACCTTTGTCTGCTGAGAGAATGATTATGTTGTTGTTTTTCCTCAGGTTGGTGAGTGCTTTTTGTTCTTCTTTGTGTAAGTTGCTTTTAGGTGGATTGCTGGAGCAGAGGACGTTGGTGACTTCAAGTCTGATCTTAATGGCTTCATCTGGATTGATTTTGGTTAGGGAGGCTTCAACTTCGCATATGATGTTTTCAGTGGGGATGCGTTTGGGGGTGACTGCAAAGTTGAATCCTTTGGAAAGGACATTGGTTTCTGCTATGGTGAGGGTCCTGTCTGATATGTTATGTACTGTTTGTTTCATGAGTTGCTGTGGAGGGGGGGGGGCTTCTGGCGTTTTTCTAGTCTGTGGAGTTTGTTAGTGTGTGTGTCTGTCTTGTGGGAGGTTTCTGTTTCGGCTCTCCAAAAGGCTAGTTGTTTGGATTTGTCCCAGAGTGCTGGGTGGATTTTGTTGCTGAGTTTGAGGTGAAGAGTGAGTAGGTCCCTGTTGGTTTGGTCTAGTAGGAATCTTTTCCTGTGGAGTTCATTTCTGATTAGGGCTAATTCAGTTCTTTTCAGGATCCTTTTTGGCGGCTGAGGTTTTAGAATGGAATTTTAGTTGGAAGCATGCACTCTTAGATAACTATAACACCCTTACCCAAAAGCTCTACCAGCATCTAACTCATAGCAGCAGTGCACCCTTGAAGCAACAACAGCACCACTCCAAGCCTCCAAGTACCATTTTACCAAATGTATGTATCCAACAATACATTGGCAGCTGCACAGGACCTCCTCCAGCAGAAGACATACTACAAATAACTTCTGGCATGCAAGAAAAAAAAGAAACCATAAAAAAACAGATATCACTCATTCAAGCAGTCAAATTCAATAACTCGGCCTCATTCTGACACATCACATCAAGCTCCCAAAGCAATGGTCCATCCCTTTGCTTCTCTTCCCTTCCCTTTCCAGCAGGCAGGTAAGTTGGGGAGGAAGGAAGAGATTGTGAGAGTGGCTGGGAAATTGCCACAGAACATTCAAAATGAGCACCTAAAGGAGTGACAGCCTAGTTAAGAGTCATGTGTCCCCAGATTGGATGCATGCTGTAAATTAGCCCATTTGAGGTACCTCAGTTTAAAAATTATTGTTCTATGATGCACCATTTTGCCCAGTTAATGGTTACAAGAACAAGAGTTTTAGTTGTATATAACTCAGCTTTTTAGCTTTTAGCTTTGCTGTATTTTCTATGTTTTTTTAATTGACTGAACCTCTCCCTCCTTATGCTTCTCTTTGACTGTAATAAAGATTTGATTTAAAACAACAACTCATGAACCTTGAGGTAAGCAGTACATCCCAATCATATCTTCCATTATATTGGCTTTTTTTTAAAGCAATGCAAGCTTTCAAGATGCGTGGGTGTACTGGAAGCAAAAAGGAAACAGTAAAATGCATGTATTTGTTCTACAGACAGTAAAATAGCTTCCTCCAATTAGAAGACCAATCTTCAGCAGCCTGGCCTCAGATTGTGAAAAGGATTACATTGCTAATATTTAATTCATGCTTCAACTTTCCCTGAAATAACCTAACACAAAAGGTACCAAATGTTACCTTACCCTGCCAAGTATTTAGGATTTTCTTATGTTAAATAAAATGTCTGGTTAAGAGATAACTTAAATAGGAAAATGGGAAAATATTTTCAGCTGTCAGCAAAACTTTGCCGACCAATGCATTTTCTGAACTGGAGGACTAAATTATCTGCTGTTTGTTTGTTTTTCTGTCTTTTTCTGTAACCAAAAGGTGAAAAACTAAAAGATATATCACTGAGAACAAAAGTAATGGAAATAGGTTCATTTCAAGCCTGATTATACATTCACTTCTGCAACTGCCATTGTATCCCTCCAGATCTGTGGATATAAGTATAAACTGGATTGGAATAAACTGATTTTGAAATATTCTCACCAGTCCAACCGACTGACAAGAGCAATGACAATTTTTAGGCGGTACCCAAATGCTCAGGGTTAAACTTCTTACCAGGTTTATATAATGATTTCTTTGGCAAAGGATTTATACAGATATGTGCCTGAGACCCACACAAAGTAGGCAGTAAAGGCAGAAAGGTTTCTTGTAAATGAATTCAACTCATGCCGCTGTAGAAAAATAATTGCAAACAGCAGTATTATAATTCACTTTGAAAAATAAAAATAAAAATGTTGAAAGACGATTCTCAAAAAGATTGTTTCCCAATGTTCAAAGCCACAATTTCACTTGCTATTGCTGAGCTTCAGCAAAATGACCCAATTTTTACTAGTTCTTATTTACCTCTAGGTTCATCCTTGCCATATGGCAGGATGAAGTTTGAGCAGCACCAAAAAGAACAGATTATTTGGGGGTGGAAGAGAGCTCTCTTTTTTCCCTTCCACTTGTCTCAGAACCACAAAAATGGTATCTCTGCAATGGGGGCATGAGCAGAAACTTTTCCTTTATTTAAGAAATAATCGTGCCCAAAAACATGTACGGTAGCTGCCCCTGTTATGTACATGTGCACAACGCATATGCAAACTGCTAAGTTTGTAAAGCCGCCCTGAGTCTTCGGAGAAGGGCGGGATATAAATAGAATTTAAATAAATAAATAAATAAATAAATAATCCATTTTCCCCAGTCCCTGCTAATAATCCTGCAGTTGCCAAAAAATGAAAGTCCTGCCACAAATAAGTACTCTGATTATCATTATTACTTAAGTTGTTATGAAAACAACCACCCTCCTTTTTGGCACAAAGTATATGGTTATGCAAAGAATATGCATAGGATTTGGTACTTGCATTTGCAATTATCCTATAGTCAGTTATGAGTAGATAGATAAGCAGTTTGGAGATAGGAAAAATATTGAAAAAGAGGACAGAACAAGGACAGGGTAGGGCAGGATAGGAGAGATGCTTAAAAGTTTTTCCACTCATAACACAACAGTTTTCAACTTGTGCAGCCAACAGTGAGCAGATGTGGAAGCCTGAGAATATGTTGTACTATTAGGACAGCTCAATTAATTAAAAAAATGGCACATGTGTGGACATGGCCAATTAAGAACAAAAAGGGTCAGGGAGAACATGGAATCTAGAGCAGAGGTCTCCAAACCTTTTGGTTTGGTGGCCCAGAAAGGGAGGCAGTCACTGCTACATGTGCATGCACAAATGGGCCGTGTGAGTGTGTGCGCAAAAATGAGTCCCACACGTGTACACAAATGGGCTGTGCATGAGCGCATGTGCACATGCAAACAGCCGCACATGGGTGTATGCATACATGAAAATGGGGCTACGTGGGTGCAAGTGCTGCAAATAGGGTGGTGCTAGCGCTGATTGGATGCTATGGGTGGCCCTAGTGCCAGTTGGATGCTCTGGTGCAGGGCGGCACTCGAGCCGGCAGGATTCTTGGGGAGGCGCTAGTGCCAATGGGGTGCTCAGGGGTGGGGCAGTGCTAGTGCCAGCAGGATGCTTGGGGCAGCATTAGGGCTGGTGGGACACTCAGGGGTGGGGCAGCGCTAGCACCAGCAGGATGCTCAGGGTGGGGTGGTGCTAGCACTGGTGGGATGATCAGGGCAGCTCTAGCATGAGTGTGGAGGGACTTTCATGTGGCCCAATGGCCAGCTTGGCGACCCCTGATCTAGAGGGTGCCAATGGGGAATCTCCAAACCCCAAAACCCATATCGACAGTCCTAACTCCAAAGCTCTAATAAGAGCCACCTCTAGCCAATCACTTCCCAGATGATTTGAAAAGTTTCTTCTATGTTTTATTTCATTGAGGTTCTCAGTAACATGGATAGAGACAACACTGAAGTTCCAACAAACAGGGCAATCCCATCCCTTCAAACTGTTCTGTTCCAGCCTACAACCAGTCCTGTTTGTGTGTCAGGGACAACTCCTTTTTCCTTTTTACAGTCAATAGGCTGGAAAAACCCAACCCAAATTTATTTACAGTTCAAATAAAAAAGCAACAGAATATTTCCTTCAATAAATGAATCAAAATATCAAACAAGAGTCAACAAACAAGAGTTAAACAGAAGTAGCAAGAACAGACCAGGATTCTCTTAGAATGTCTCCAAACAGTTGCCTTCAGCAACCAGCCCCGTCCACACCTTCCCCTTTTATTATCAGTCCCAAGGCATGGCTTCTCACTGCCTTCTCCTCCTCTCAGAGTTGCCTCATTGATTTTCTCTGCTCTGCTCTGCTGGATTGCCTTCTGCTTCGAGCGTCTCTGAACAGATTCAGCTGTGACTCCTCTGAGTCTGACACCTCATACTCACACAGCTGAGCCTCATGAGGAACATGACTGGAGGAGCCAGGCTGAGAGTCCTGCAGTGCATCAGAGCCTCCCTCTGACACCAAAGGCTCTCCAAACTCCTCCTCCTCCTCCTCAGATTCATCGGACTCAGCTGCTGGGAGTACAGGCTGACACTGAATTACAACACTAACTATGCTGCAACTGTCCTTCAGAGTTGGAAATTGTGGGCCAATATAAGCTTCTCTTAGCCCTTATAGAGTTGTCAATACTTTGCTTGAACTGAATGCCTTAACAGAGATCAGAATAGGAGCAGACATTATGTAACCTATCCATCAAAAGAACAGTCCAGTAACCCTTATATCCTTTGATTTAGTGATTAAGGCACCAAGCTAGAAACTGGGAAACTGTGAATTCTAGTCCTGTTTTGGGCAAAAAAAACTGGATGGGTAACTTTGGAACAATCACTCTCTGTAAACTCAACTTGCCTCACAGGTTTTTTTTTTTAAAAAAATGAGGAAAATATGAGGAGGAAGGAATATTAGATATGTTCACTGCTTTGAGACATTTATAAAATTAATAAAGGTGGAATAAAAGAAACTTTAAAAAGTCTCCTCCACCCTGAGGAGACCCTCTCTGTAGGAGAGCACAGGGTGATGAGAAGTTGACACCGGCAGCAGGTTCTCCCGTAAATAATCCGGACCCATGCCATTTAGGGCTTTATAGGTCATCACCAGCACCTTGAATCTCACCCAGAGGACAACTGGGAGCCAATGCAGCTCGTGGAGAAGAGGTGTTACATCGGAGTATCGGGAGATCCCCATCACAACTCGCGTGGCTGCATTCTCCCCCCCAACAATCTGGGTCCTCATTTTACCGACATCGGAAGGGTGGAAGGACTGAGACAACCTTGAGTCGGTGAGAATCAAATTTCTGGCAGTGAGCAATGAGTTAGCCTTCCAACCACTGTGCCACCACAGCGCCTCTGTAGATCATCAGGAGATTTACGTACATGGTTAATTAACAGAACAAAATCATACCATTCAATATACCCCCCAAGTAGACCAATCTTCACCATTTTTACTTCTCACATACTTAGTACATAAGTTTCGGAAATGTGGGATGCTATAATTTTCAGTATTAATTCAGCAAAATTCTAAATAAGCAGCAACTTGGGGGAACTTAAGAACCACATAAAATAGGTACATGTTTATTTAGGGATTTTTTTAAAAAAAGTTTGTTGCAGAAATAAGCCCCACCAAGAAAGGAAGATTTTTCATGATGTGCTGAAACTGTTAATAACATCTTTTTCTTTTTGCTTTTCCTCCCAAGTCTTACTTTTAACTGCCTTTGATACAAGGTGGCACAAAGTCAGGAGAGAACTTAAAACAAGCTTCGCATTAATATTTGACAAAGGGCATCCAATATGTTTGATGTGGCGTCCTTCATGCAAATCATGCCGTCTGAGAAAATCCCAGTAGGAAAAAAGCTTCTTTCTTCTTAGTGCTTGTGCTTTTTTCTGACTGATCATAATGAACTTTTCACATTCCCTCTGCAACCCAGCACCCCTTGAGCTATACAGAAATAAAGTTATAACTCACAAGGTACTGCCTTTTTTGGCAGGATATTTTTTGTCGTTACATTATTTATTGATTTTTGGTTAAAAGTGAAGGAAATACATTTTTTTTAGTTCAGCACAGATTTTGTACTTTTTTTCCCATGGAGATCAGCAAGAAGAAGAAGAAGAGGGGGGGTAAAACCCCTTACGGGGCAAAGGATGGGAAAGCACATGTTTTATGCTTCTTCTTCTTTTGAAAGTATAATGATATACGTATACCCAAAGATTTTGTGTGTTTAATGAGGCAAGATGATTGAATGGTTATGAATGGCAGGTGATGTGTGAGGGGGGAAAATATTTGTCTAATTGCTGCAGAGTAGAAATTGCATTCGGCTCAATTATGACTTTAAATTAGCTGCTTTAAAATGTGAAATATGAATTGTAGTAAGTTTATCTATGCTTTCCAATAATAATAATCAAAAGGAGAGCAGTGGGGAAATCGGGTAGCAGTGAATAATGTCTTGCTGTATATAGAATTTTGTAAATGTTTAATTGATTGATGTGCCATCAAGTTGGTGTTGAGTCTTAACGACCACATCTACACCCATCGCGGCTGTAACTGTGTTCATCCACCTTGCTTTTGGTCCTCCTTTTCTTCTCTTTTTTCTATCTTTCCCAGAGCTAGCTAAAGAGCTAGGTCCTCACATAATGTATGTGAAATGGGATAATTTGCACCTTGTATTTGCCCAATGAAATCTTTGAGCATGATCCTGCTAATGGTTTTGCAGAAATTTCCCAAGTAAATAAACATAAAACTGCAAAACTGTATACCTAAAGGAAATCTACTTCCAAAATTAATCTGTAAGACATTGCCTATATAACACAAAATGATTTCTGGGTATGGTATTGTAGGGTTCCCCCCCTTTATCATTTTTAAGCCTAGAATCACAGTTGTTCATGTTCATAATTAAACATACAACTTATTTCATTGTTAAGGTCAGATCCAAGGAAAGGATAGGGCATACCAATCTAATAAAAGGTATCATTGAAGAAAGCAATAATTTTCTTTGTTTAGGGGAAATAAAATATTTCAATTGGAGATCTAGTCCCATGCCCTTTTCATATGATATTCTCATGTCATCTTTTCTTGATTTCCTAAGCAATACTTTCCAGAAGTTATTTTGTGCTATATACACTAAAATATAGCATTTATATAATTGTCTACTTTTTGAGACACATTGCCCAGCAACAGTTTGAATCAACAATAATGCTTACTATTTTAAAACCTGAGTATCCATTGACAAGCAAAATATAACAAGAACTGAAGAAATATACCAAGAATTTCATATTACAATCCTAACTTCAACCTGTCATTGCTCTGAGCAGCAAAAGTCAGATGCCAAATAATGCCTGATGTTAATTAATTAAAATCTGTATTTCTGTACCCAGTGATTATCACTTATTTTAAGAAAAATTGGCATTGGCTTTTATTATAAACAAAAGTTCTTGATGAATTTGAATATATATGAATTGAAAATCTGAGAAAGGTTGAAGAAAGTGAGGGGAACAATCAGGCAGAGTTCTGGATGACAATAATATATATATATATAGCATCCTTCTTGGAATCCTGATTTAGCCAAGGAAACAATTTTACAAAGGCTTTTATTTTTGTGAGATGATATATTTAGTTTTAAAGAATATCGACTTTGTGCCTCTGTGCCATGTACATGTGTGTGAGAGAGAGGAAGGGAGGGAAGGAGGGAGAGAGGGAGGGAGGAAAGAAGGAAGGAAGGAAGGAAGGAAGGAAGGAAGGAAGGAACTTAGAAGCACTATTTTTAATATAGTGATTAAAAGGAATTTAATGGGCTCTTGCCCCTCCACCCATACAGTCTTCCAGATTATGCTCATATTTGCCATACAAGATAACAGTGTCTGTGCATTTGTCCTTCTCTGTGTATGTTTAATCTTTTTCCTTTTAAAATGGTTCAGCAATGCTAAAAGCGAACACTCCTGTAACTAATGTGGTTCTGAACATGGCAGGTAATATAAAGGTGGTAATAAAGCAGCAATTATCTATGTCAGACATTTATTATAATAACTCTGTTAACTGAACATTTGACACCAGGCCTTCCTGGCCCCTTCAGAGAGTTATCTTTCCTTGAGCCATTCTGTTCTGTATGAGGAAACCAGCGGTCCTATGAGGAAGATAGTCAAACCATGGGTATCTCGCCAGGGGCTACCTTTTTTGCAAGACCCCAAATTTTCTGATACTCCCAGGATAAATCCCTAGCAGAACATGAACTATGCCAGTAACAGGTCGTTAATTTCTTACCCATTGCTTTTCTCTGTTTCTCTTTCTTCTATCAATGTGAGATTATTTTGTCCATTAGTAAACCTTTGGATATCTATCTGGGAATACATCCTATGAAATTGGACAAAAAGAAAAGTTAAAATTACATAAGCACGATCAAATCATGTTGGATAAAATGGTCTATTTACAGACAACATAAGAATAACACACAAGTACAAAATTCTACTGGCATAATCTAATTCCATCCATCTGACTGTATTAATAAGATTTCCAACAGAAAAGCCCTATTGCTTTATTTTTGAGTCTTTATCACTCTGAAAATCTATTCACAATTGCTTCCACCAAGTTGTTCAAATTGATACCCTTTGATGTTGCTTCCTGGGAAAATCCTGAAAAAAGTAGAACTGGGGAAGACAAGAATGAATATCCTTTGATTTTGAAATATTGTTACAACCATCTGCAAATTAAGTCATATAATTCTACCATATCATCAATTGAGGAATTATTATCCTTAATCCACTATATAGGGAGAGCTGGTGAGGTATTTTCACCAAAAGCCTCTACTGGAAATTACACACACATAAACACACAAAAACTTTGTCAAAAGTCCTAAACCATAATTCTTCTCGGGGGGAGGGGAAGAGCAAAGAATATTAGGGAAAGTGAAAACAATATATAATAATGCTCAGATTAATCTGAGCAACCATTTATAGGATTGACCCATTATTTAGAAACTGGCCAAATGGTTCATATATAATCTGGTTAATTTTACAATCAAACCTTACCATATTCATTCAACAAGAGGAGCCACGAATTTCCAGCAATATAAGGATTCTCTCATGAATATTATACCCATTCTATCATCATTTCTTAAGCAGATATTATATGAAAAATTAAGACTAGGACAATGATTTAATTACATAAAGATGGCTGTCATATTTAATTATATAATTTTATGTAGTTATTCATTATGTTTGAATATTGCTTTGTGATTTAATAGTTTTCTATTTTTGAACATGCCTAGGGTTTTTTTGTGTGAAAAAGCTAGGAATATTTGCCTTTTAATTTTTTGTAACTTTATCTCAAGGATTACCATCACACACACACACACACAAAAAAAAAAAATCACAAAATAATATTAAAATAATTCCAAGTAAATAGCAATGAGGTTTTAAAGAACAAGGTGATGTTTTCAACCTTCACATGGAAAATAAAATCAACTACAATGTTTGCCATCCCCAAACTAAAAAGAACACCTTTACACTTTATGCATTCCACCTTAAATCTATAATGATAATTACTTAAAGTATTTGTGCAATTTCAATTTTATGGAAAAAGCATGGTTAGACTGAATTATGTTTTTGCTGAATTCTGCAGTGAAGGAATAGCTTCACAGAGCTTTAACACAACTAGATGACTGGAAGAAGGAATTATATATATATATATTTCTAAGTGGGATTGTAGCAGGATAGCAGCTAGCCCCTAGGAATAGCCTCCCATGAACTCCTCCTCTTTGTAATTTGTACTCCTACTTCCTTTGGGCAGAGCTCAAAAGTATGGGGTTGCAAGGATCTTGCTGCAAGCTGAAAAAACACACCTGCTGTGCCAATTTGTAAGTGTTCCTTTACCAAAATGTCTTTAAAATAAAATAAACTCTGTATTTTCTTTTTGAAACCCAGCGATTTTAGCTCCCTGCAGGAACTCTGTGCCCTCCACTTTAATGGTGTTATAGCAGGGGCAAAAAGGAGGCTGAAGCCTTAGAAACAGGAGTGTCACCCCTATTTAAAGGACCTATTTGGGAGGATGGGATTTCAATTACCATTATGTTTAATTAAAATAGCAGAAACAATATTAGAAAAGGCAAAGTGGTTCATCAATACAAAGGGGAAGGACAACTCCAGCCGTCTCCTGTCCCAGAGGGAACATTCTGTTCTACCATTTAAAACTATTCTGTAATCAGTAGATAAGTCATTTCCATATTCCAGATGAACTAAGACAAGGCATAGTTCCAAAAAAAAACAACAACCACGAATCTTATACATGAAGTGTTTTGATAGCTGGAAAAGAGAAATGAGCTAATCTTAGAAAATTAGTTATGCTTCTTATGTTCATCAGTTACTTTTATGGCATTTTTTAAAAATAATCATTTTATTTAGCAAGTGTGAATGTGTGTTGGTGTACAGACAAATGTTTGATGTACAGACAAACATAATTTATATTTCCCTGCAGAATAAAATCTTGAACATCTGGATTTATTCAAAAACCTACAACAGTACTAGATGAGATGAGATGGGGAATAAATACTGATACGTTGTGAAAAAAACAACTATCTTCGGTCTAATACCTTTTAAAGCCAGAAGGAAGGAAGGAAGGAAGGAAGGAAGGAAGGAAGGAAGGAAGGAAGGAAGGAAGGAAGGAAGGAAGGAAGGAAGGAAGGAGCAACGTGATTAAGTTAAAGGTAGCATAGCATATAGCAGCAGCCTCCAAATTTTTGGACACTGGGGGTCAGTTCTGTGAAGAAAGGTTTTTCCGTGAAGCAGAGTGGGCATGGTGTTGAGTGTTGCTTGCATCCTGCAGATGGGGCTTTGCTTGTTTGCGTGGCATGCTATGGGCCAGTGCCGGTCCACAGACCAGAGGTTGGGGACACCTAGCATATAGTAGTAATGTATGCAGCAGAGGAATAATTGGAATTTATATTGTAGATGAGAGGACTCACATACATTATCTGAATGGTATTTGCAACATGACTGAGAATTATATTTCCATATTTTAAACTGGGCAAGAGAATTGAGGGTAGAAAAATAATGAGAAGTTGCAGGACTGTTCAAATAGCTAGAATCTCACATAAGCAGCCTTCTGCTGGCAGATCTCCACTTTGCTTCACTTCTGCCCCTTCCTCCCGTATTCAATTAGAACTTTTTCAAAAATCCACTAATATTATTCCTTTCTCTATTTAAAGACAGAAATAAGTGCTTTAATTTGGTTTGGCGCACTGTCCACAGAAGCTCAATTTATCAGTTCTCTGTGGAATCTTTCTTTTGAAGGATTTCCAGGCAAATTCCATTGTGAGAGAATATGTACAATCACCCCTGCTCTTAACTCTACTTCATTTGGGGTTTTTTTTTATATCATTTGCTTTCTTCTTCTTCTTTTTTTTATTTTACATTTTGGAAGTTAAGTCTACTGTGAGATTGTGCCAAAGATGCTAATTCAAGAGGCAACTGGACTTTCTTGTTTTTCTTCGAAGACGTTTTCTTCTTTGAAGAAAAACAAGAAAGTTCAGTTGCCTCTTGAATTAGCACCTTTGGGACAATCATGACCTGGATGACTGAGAATCTCCATAGACATCTACTGTGAGATTATTTTTTGATTTCTTCTAGCCTTAAATATCCCTGATATTTTAGTATCCCTTTCCATTTTTTAATGTTCTTAGAAATTTTTTCATATGAGGTATTTCAGGTGTTTTATCATTTTTCAAATAGTCTTTCCTGATTTTCAGATATGTAATCGCTGATCCTATGACTGAATTGGTGCTTCGATGAGCACTGCTTCACAGTTCTGTTCTACTTCACTGTGCTAAACTGTGTCAGAATCCAGTTATTGGGTGGGGTGTGTTTCTTTATTCTGTCTCCCTGTGGGTTCTGCCATACACCTGGGGGGAGTGGGGAAGTGATGGGTACTACAATGTATCTTCTCCATTTTGCTATAGCCACTACAATGTATCCTCACTGCTTTCATCTATCTGCCTGCTCTTTAATCTATTTCCCTTACTGCTAACCTGGGGTGAGAATGGAATGTGTCTCCAGCCATCTGTCTTAACTCTAGCTGTGGAAGAACAGATACAGAGACCTAACAGCCTAACAACCTTGGGAATGGCATCTTATTAACGCCGTTCCAGCAGCAGATTTGTATCTGGAGATTGGCCTGTTTGAACTGACTGGATGGGCTATTGGGGTGGGGTTTGCCAGTTGCTCCTTTAACCTATTGATTCATGTGGGAAACCCTCAGATCCTGCCTTCAATGTCTGCTGTCAACTTCTCCTAATAAAAGTTCCTTTTGGAATGAAGCTGTTCCAGGAGTTCTGCTTTCTTGGGAAGAGGGATTGAGGCAGGTCCTTACATACTGATTATGCAAGGGATGGGCAAAAGATTAGGACAAGATGCATTCTACTGTGCAAAAAAAGAAAAAAGAAAAAAAATCCTTCTATGAATAACTGCACCAGCAATTTTATAGGTATACATGTGTGCATATGTGAAGCTTTTATCTGAAAATACAAGTATACATACATGCACCTATTTGGCAAGATGTTTCAGAATAGTTTGCCATTGTGTGCTTCCTAGAACTGAGAGAGAGTGACAGGCTCAAGGTCCTCCAGTTGGTTTTGTGTGGAAGATGGGATTAAAACTCACAGTTTCTAGTTTGATACTTTACCTACTGCACCAAACTGACTCTCATGAAATACTTCATGGTAATTCATTTTCTTGTCATCTTTTGTTCAATATGTACATGTTTACAACAGAATAATAAAAATGGTTCATCATAAAAACTAGACAATTGTCACAAAAAAGCAGGGGATACAGGCATGTACCAATAGAATGGTAAAAAATACTCATAAAAAAGCACCTATGCTGTGGCTCTGCTCCTTTACTTTCCTAGCTTTAAACATGCATGGCCAAATCAGAAAGTATAGTGCAGTGAACTTCAACAGATTAACTCTTCAACCATAAAGAGTCCAAGAGAAGCAGAGTAAGAAGAGTAAGAAGATTATATCCAGTTTGGCTTTAGGCCCGGTTATGACACTCAGACTATCTTGCTGAGATGAGACCAGGATAGAGTTGCTTGATCTCTTTGCAGCTGAGATCAATGACCCTCCTGTGTTGTTTGATTTCTTAGTGGCTAAGATCAATGAGACCTTCCTGTGTTGCTTGATCTCTAAGTGACTTTCAAGATCATAAATGTGGTATCCTTTTGGATTGCCTCCCACAGTGAATAATGGGGAGGGAGACTGTATTGTTCCTGCTTCCTAAGTGATTGTAGTTACTGATAGCAAAGAGCAATTATACTTTAGACTCTGTCGCAATTCCTTTTTAATGCGTACATTAAGATTCTGGGCGAGATCATCTGTCAACTTGGAGTTAGCTATCATCAGCATGTTTGACTTCACTGATTTGACTTCACTACAAACCCAGTCCCTGAAGACTTTTAGAGTCCAAATGGGGAAGAATAGTCTAGACCAGCACACTGGCTAAGGAATTCTGGGAGTTGAGGTCCACAAGCCATAAAAAGGCCACGTTTGAAGACCCCTGTTCTAGACCAACTCAATCTCAGCAAGATGGAGTCACTGTGGGTTATGAACTTATCCAATTCCAGAGATATTTCATTTTTAGTTTCAGGCTGAGCTGCAGCAAGGAGGGCATTTGTACAATTACATATAGCATGGTAGTTCTATTCTTTTCTAGAGTGGGAAACCCTGATTATGATCATCCCATTTGAACTTCTGCAATGGGCATTATAGGGGGCTACCCTTGAAGACCACTATATCTCTATTTTGAGAGTTGGATTGGTTACCAGTTGCAGGGTGGATCATCTTCATTGCTCAGGAGACAGTAGTTTCAGGACCGTCTGCTCCCACTTGTATCTGCCCTTCAATAAGATAAAAAAGGGGGGATCCGTTCAATTGCATCTTTCAGGAAATGCTACCAACAAGAGGCATAAAAGCAGTCATCAGTTGCTGTCCTCTTCTCTGAAATTCTCTGAATTGTTCAGCCCTAATCAGTGGGTTAGGACGCTGAGCTTGTCGATCAGAAGGTCGGCACTTTGGCGGGTCGAATCCCGAGTGCCGCGTAGCAGAGTGAGCGCCTGTTACTCATCCCAGCTTCTGCCAACCTAGCAGTTCGAAAGCACGTAAAAATGCAAGTAGAAAAATAGGGACCACTACAGTGGGAAGGTAACAGCGTTCTGTGCGCCTTTGGCGTCTAGTCATGCTGGCCACATGACCACGGAGACGTCCTCGGACAAGCGCTGGCTCTTCGGCTTTGAAACGGAGATGAGCACCGGCCCCTAGAGTCGGAAACGACTAGCACACATGTGCGGGGGAACCTTTACCTTTACCTTTAATCCCACCAGGTTTTAGAAAGGCTACAAAAACCTGTTTTTTTCCAACAAACTTTTAGGGTGCTATTTTCCTTTTCTGCAGTGGATTATATTTTTACTAATGGAATGAAGTTGTTCTAATAAGACATGGACCGTTTAATTCTTCTTTTTTTATGTGCCATTTTAATCTTGTTTAGAAATGTCAGCCTGTAAGATACTCAGAGTTATGAATTAGAATGGGACATAATCTCTGTTAATAAATAAATAATAAAGATGCTCTTCTCAAAAGAGACACCCCCAAAATGAATGGCTTGGATCAATCATACATCAGGCAATATAAATATTCATATAAATTCATCCTGGGAAGTACAGTAGACTAAAAATTAAGTAGAGACATTCCGTAGACAGAAAATCTCTTCACCCCAAATAGTGTCAAGAAGGCAAATCCCATCCAATATTATTTTTATATCAAACTTATTAAGTAGGATAGACAAAGAGTGTGAATGATCACTGTGAGCTTTACAACTGAATGGAAATTCCAATATAAGTTTCCAACTCTGGATCTTCTTGGTCCTAGTTTACTGTAACTACTAATCCATAATAGCTCCAGTTTTCCCCTGGGAATCCTGACTCATCACTTTTTGCTTTTCTCTGAGACATGCAGCTATAAAGAAGTCCTTTTAAGACATAAAACTATAATCTCCAACTATGGTTAAAAAAGAGCTGTGAAGTAATCCAGGCTTTAAGGATTGTATTTCTTTCAACCTCAAAGAATCTAGCTGCTATATTTTGAACCTACTTTTATTTGTCAAAATACTTCCTTGAACATCTTATGTGAACATACAAGAACTTATGTGGTCATGTTTTGGAGGCTATATTCCAGTAGGTGATAGCAGGGTCCCTGATCCCCAGGGCATGGACTAGTACTCATCTGTGGCCTGTTAGGAACCAGGCTGTACAGCTGGAGGTGAGCGGTGGGTGAGTAAGCAAAACCCAAACCATCCCCTCCTCCTGGTCCGCGAAAAGATTGTCTACCATGAAACTGGTCCTTGGTGGGTTGGGGATTTCTGCACTATAAAAGGTAAAGGTAAAGGTTCCCCCGCACATGCGTGCTAGTCGTTTCCGACTGCACTATAGGACTATCTGAAAGCTGTATTTACAGAATGTGGCCAGCACAAATGAGTAAGAATTCCATTCGATAAAACTTGTCCAAATATGTACCATTTTTTTTAAAACAGGATGAGATCATCCTAATTTTTTTTAAAAAAAATGTGAAAGAAAGCAAAATGGTCTACTCATTTCAACATTTCACTTTGTGCCCATAGGGCTTTTCTTATCTCTTTCCCCTTGTAGAGTGCCCCGGCAAAAAGCAGGAGTCAGAAATCTGTGTTTGGTTTCTTGCAGCATTGGTTTATTCAGCTCCCCTTGTTCTGTTGCAGACTACGTCAGTAAAACAGACTCAAATCAGCAATAACTATTTTGATAGCAGTAATAAATTTCCTTTTGATTTCTGTTTTCTGTTTTAAATGTTTAGACATGCACTGGGAGCTGTGAAAAAAAAGCAATTGAATGGTAAGATGAGAAAAGAAGTCTATCTCTGCTCAAAGCTCTCTCTCTCTCTCTTTTAAAAAAGATGCTTTGCAAATAATTAGTGTTAAAACTTACTGTATTCTCAGATTTTTCTGCAAGTAGCAAAAGTAAGCACCTTGTCAGTTTTCCCTCTTTTCCCCACTGACCTCTGTGAGCTAAAGAGAAGGACATCAATGTGTGTGTATCAGTAGGAGGTGTGCAAGTAAGTAGGCTTTCAGAGAAAGAGACAAATGAGATCAGTGGAGGACCTCAGGAGGAAACACTTTTTGGTATAAACAGTGTCATATGAAAGCAAAACTGGGCAGAAAGGAAAGGGGGATAAAAATTAAAGATGCACCAAGGGCATAAGATGTTTTTATACTTAAAAAGCAAAGGAAGGAAAGTACCACCAAGAGTGTATAGCAATATTCCATTATTGGCGGTATGAAAATGAAGCTCTGAGCGTGGAAATAAATATTGCTAATCTGATACTAAGGGAAACATTTGATCAGTCTGCTGCAATCGTTTGCAAACTAACATAATACACCAAACACTTCTACAGTACATTCTAAACATAACGGTTCAAGAATCAGTTTTATATACGATGAATCAGGCTTTTCTGTATTTGAATGAAGGTAATAATCAGTTATTGCATTTCTTTAAATGAGATGTAGCAGATGTTCTTATCAAATGTCTGGAAGTAATAAGGGATAGAACAAATGAAGCTGACATTGAATCCCAGCAAAATGAAGTGGTTTTTCCAGAAGCCACCAGTGTAGGTCATCCCCCTGTATTGGCTCTAGAAGGGGGTCATACTCCCCCTTCAGGATCAGGTTCAAGCCTTGGGAGAAGGAAGGAGGAAGGGAGGGAGGGAGGGAGGAAGGAAGGAAGGAAGGTTTTTCTCTATTTTATAATAGTAGATACTCTTGAATATTCTCTTTTTAGAAGTTGGCTTACAACCAGCATTGCTGAATTATGCTGCTAAACTGAAGTGTTTTTGAAGAACACGAGAACTCTTCTTTGCCTCAGAAGTACCCACTGTGCCTTAAAAAGTACTTAAATTTAAAAGAAAAATAATCCATAACAATATAAATCTACCGTTCAGGGGATCAGCTGTGTCACTTTGATTTTTTTTTCCTCAAATGAAAAGACTTATACTAGATTACAGAAAGTTGATAGTAATGAAAAGGAGGGGAGGAAACAATAACTCATAGGATAAAGCAATAGAGCATCTATACAGAAAAATACATACACTATTAAAATTGAGGCTCAAATATTGCCCGTATTGTGGGACCTTCCGTGGTCTATCCTCACATTTGTTGCATCTAGTTTTGTGACACACTAGTTTTCTCCTTCATCTACAGTTTCATAAAGAAACAGCCTCATCTGAAAACAAAAAGTTATATTTCTGTCCTTAAATATGGAGAACTACTTTTTTAAAATAAAAAAAACCCCAGTTTTTTCCACATTCTCTCTAAGGGAAGGATATAACTGTACCACAAATTTATCAGCTTTGCCACACTTTTGCAACTTATTTCTGACTAGGAAAATATACGAAGCAAGATGTGAAAAAGAAGGGGAAAAAACAGAGAAGTGAATATAATTATTTATTGTCCACCTTATGCTTCCATTTTTTGTAACTGATTTTTTCATATAGAAATTTAAGGCATCTAATTTTCAGGTAGATGTCTACAAAATCCAATATGCCCAATAGATGGCAGCAAAGAGGGATTCCTTCCTTTTTGCTGCCATATAGTAGTCATGAAAAGGACTGGTCACATAGCAAGAAGAACTAATGGCAGGTGGACCAAAGCAGTTATAAAATGGATCCCACTTGATAAAAAGTGTGCATGAAAGAGACCTAAAACAAGATGGATCACCAATATCACCAAGTATTGTAGGCCCACTTAGCAAAAGAAAGCTCAGGCCCGTATAAGTTGGAACCATACAGAAGAGGCCTTCATCCTGCACTGGATAGACAATAGCTAAAATGATAATGATCATGATGATGATCATGATGATGATATGATGCAGATGATAGTAGTAGTCATTCAGATTTTTTGCAGCTCAGGTATGGTAATTCTTACACACGTAAAATTGTTCATTAATTACATAGAGATCCAGATATATTTCCTCTACCTAGAAACATCTCATCCTTAAATAAATTATTTTATTTATTTAGGCATCTAAAGGATTCGTGGAGCCACTCATCTCACAGCAGTGAGTCTGGGCAATGTACCAAAATTAAAAACAGCATAGCAATGGTGCCCATGGTGCCCTGATAAAATCAATAACCCTCAAGTAAAAAGCCACATCGCCAACAAAGCTGATCTATGTTCCTGGTTCAAATGCATGGGAGAAGAGCCAGGATCACAATAGGTAAGGCTAACAGGGTCAGAGCCATATGGATCTTGAAGGTGGATGATGCTATTCCATAGGGCAGACAAAGCCACAGGGAAGGCACAACTCTAGAGTCCAACAAGATAACATTGTTTGATGACAGGAACTCAGAACATACCTTTCTTGCTAGACCTGATAGGGAAGGCAGAAACAGTGGGGGATAGGTGGTCCACAAAGGCCTGAGCCTATGCCATACAGGGTTTTACAGGTGGTAACTAGCATCTGGAAGTCAACTTGGAAGATTGTGGAACAGTGTAGATTGTGGAACAGCATTGTGATATGAATGCATTGAGAAGCATCAACACTGTTGCATACTGACCAGTTGAACTTCCAAATGCTTTTCAAGGTCAGACCACATACAGTGAGCTACAATAATCCAAATGGTAAGTGACTAAGGCATGAGTCACCAGGAGCAAGGTGTCTCAATCCAGGAACTAAAACACTTGGTGCACAAGACAATCTTGTGAAAAGACCCTCTAGCCATGGCTGCCATCTGTTCTTCCAGCAGTCCAGTCTTGTGAATCCAAGAAGACTCCTACTTCACCCACCAGCTCTGACTGGAATAATCTGACCATGGAAGAAGTTCTCTCATGGATATAATGACCCAAGCTCCTGAGGGGGCCACCACCAGTTATTTAGGCAGTGGAATGAGAAATTTTAGACCAAAATAATTCCATCTCTGCTTTGAAGTGACAGATAATCAAACAATTTATCTACTAAAACACAACGTAATCCCTATATAACCATAGTTACTGAAAGACAGACAGGGACTCAAGGTTTCCACCTTAAACTTATCTCTTGACTTTTATGTTTCTTTAATGCTTGGTTTCAGAATCTGAGAGATGGGCAGGAAGTCAAGGAGGAAACCTAATAGTTAAAATACCAGCATTCTTCCAAATTCTTTCAGGTATCTGCAGCAAATGATATATTGATCTTGCTGTTAAACTGCACAGCTGTAACCAACACATTAGATATGGAAGATAAAAGCAATGACTAAAAGAACCTTATTTCATCTGTCACACCTGAGGCTTTGCCTTCTCCAGACCTTTAGTGTATTAGCACAGAAAATCAATTAGATAACAAACTATACAAATGAAGGGGGAGAGGTTTTTTTTTTCTTCTAAAGAGTCCATTCAAAAATTTGCAATGTGCCAAAAAGCGTGCAAGTAAGCAACTTTGGAGGTGGGGAGATGGTAGTCCAAACTCTGATTACATATTATTTGTATTAGATTTTGGCTAAGCTAAAGATCAATTTACAGCTGTAGCAGAACTTGTTATCAGGCAGAAAATATAGCAACAGTATTTTCTTATCATTCACATTCAAAGTTTGTCAGCTGTTGGTTTCAGGAGAAGGCACATTCTCATCTAAGGCTGAGAGATTTTTTTTTTCATCATTGGATTAAAACTGCATTAATTTACAGTTTGATTATATAACAAAATAATACAAATAAACAGCAAATCTATCCTTCAAATATTAAAGTTTAAACCAAAGATCTTCAAACTTGGTCCTTTTATGACTTGTGGACTTCAACTCCCAGAATTCCTTAGTCAGCATGCCCTTTTTCCCTCTTTTAGTGGCTCTTCCAAATTATCTCTTCTATGAACTCTCCACACTTCCCCAAATTTAGCCTCTGAAAATAGCCAAAATCCACTCTTAGGACACAGGGATAAAATGAAATAATAAAATTAAAAACCCTTTCCTGTATCCTTCGGGATACTGTGTTGGGATTTCCAACTCTAACCTAACCTTCCATTCTCTACCATTCAATCAGAACTGAACATGTTTCTTGGATGAGAAGTGAAATGTCTTCAAGGAAAAACATAGAAAGTCCAGTTGTCTCTTGAAAAAGCATGTCAGGACCCACCCCAAACCACGTCTTAGGAAGACAAAACTCTTGGAGCCAAATCTTAGTCCAAAAGAAATCTTTACTATGACATGCTTGGTTGTAGGAATAGAAGACAGGACTTAATATTGTTCTACAAACTAAACCCTTATAAAGAGTTCCTGGTTTAACCCCCCTTAACCCCATTTGGTCAGTCCCCCATCATTTACCTCGTATCATCCCTCTCATGGGAAAAAGGAACTTAGGACCTTTTATGTTTATTGCTCTCTTCCGTGACACAAGCCAGATGCTCCTACCCTAACCCCCCCTTTTGTTTCCCCAGTTCAAAAGGCTTCTCTTTTCCTTTGAAATGCCTAATACAGGCTCAATACACATCCGTTCCCTCCTCCTCGGGAGATGGCAGGATCCATGGAATAATGTTTTAAACATACATTTATGAATATGATATAAATGGATTCTGACAAAGCACCTTTGGGACTTTTCCTTTTTTCTTTCCTTAAAAAAAATGTGGAAGGTGATTCCCAGGCATATACAATTAACACCTGTCGCTTCTTTTACAGTATGCTACTTTTGTTCCCAAACCACATTTCCTTGAACAATCTTTGAGCCAACATCTTACTGTATATTTGAAAAATCATTAGATTTAGAAACCGAATGCAGGTTTGCTGCATGTTTTAATTGCAGTAATGTTTCACACATGTTACCAAAATGTTTTCTAAGTTAACTGTAGAATCAGGAGGGCTACGACATTATTTCATTGAAACAGATTGCCTTCTAACCATAGCTGGCAAGTTACAAAAATATTTCCCAAGGACAGCATGCAGTCTACGGGCCATATGTGGTCCACCCCTGCTCTGCTGAAAATAGCTAAACCTTGCATACTTTTCCTACTTCAGCCTAACAGAACATAAGCTGTCTCTGGAGGAGCAGGCAACACTGAATACTTTGCCTGCTGTTAATCTGCATGCTGGTGGCAGAAGTGAAAGATAATTTGGCACTATACATGAGTACAGTCTGGCAGCACAGAGCAAAATAGAAAAGTAGACCTTTCTTGGTAGCATAGCATCCAATGGAAGACAGGACTCAGGAATTAAATGGTTGAGTCATTGTTGAAAAGCTGCTTAAGCACACTTCAACGCTTACTCTTTATGGCATGGCCAACTTCATCTCAGCCAGCCACATTGGCTTCTCTTTTAATTCTTTGAAAGTTGGCTAGAAATACTTCTCTTCAAGCTTTGAGGAAGAACATACTTGCAAACCAAAACAGCAGAAGTTTCTTATACTTAGGGAAATAAAGGCTTGCCGGATGTTTCTGAAGATGGTTCCCAGCAGTCCTATCCAACACAGAGGAGGGCTAGGCTTATTTTTCTTTAATCAAAAATTAATAAGCTCTCCACAAAATTGCAGACAGGATCACAAAGATTCTTTTGTTTAGTGAAGCTTTCTGGACTTTTGTGCAAAAAAAAGGGACTATCTTTTTGGACTACTGCAATGCTACATGGGGCTGCCCTTGAGGACCACCCGGAGGCTTCAGCTGGCACAGAATGCAGCCGTGCAGGTTGTGATGGGGGTTTCCTGATACTCCCACATAACACCTCTGCTCCGCGACCTGCATTGGCTTCCGGTTGCCCTCCGGGTGAGGTTCAATGTGCTGGTGATGACCTATAAAGCCCTAAATGGCTTGGGTCCAGGATATTTGAGGGAGCACCTGCTGCCGGCATCAAGCTCCCTTCGTCCGTGTGCTCCCACAGGGAGGGTCTTCTCAGGGGTGCCGCCAGTAAGAGATTGCTGGTGGACAATACCCAGGGGGAGGGCCTTCTCTGTGGGTGCGCCGGCCCTTTGGAACCAGCTGCCTGTAGAGCTTAGGACTGCCCCTGACCTCTGCTTGTTCCGCTGGGACCTGAAGACCTGGCTCTTTGAGCTTTCTGGCCTGGACTGAGGGTATTAATTGGGGTTTTAATTGGATTTTAATTAGGATTTTTATATTCAAGGTTAATATAATCATTTTAATGGTTTTAATTTTTGTAATTGTGGTATTGTTTTCTTTTTAAAAAACCTTGTGAACCGTCCTGAGTCCTATGGGAGAAGGGCCATATATAAGTCTAATTAAACTAAACTAAACTAAACTAAACTAAACTAAACTAAACTAAACTAAACTAAACTAAACTAAACTAAACTAAACTAATCAGAACTGATAAAGGAAAATGCATTTGGACAGCTCTTTGTCCAGAATGGAATAGAGCGGAGGTCCCCAATTTTTGGGCACCAGGGACCGGCTATGTGGAGAGAGGTTTTTCCATGGACCGGAGGGGACGTGGTTTTGCGTGCTGCCTACATCTTGTGAATGAGGCTTTCCTTGTTTGCGCGGACCGGTTGCTGGGCCCAGCACTGGTCCACAGACCGGGTATAGAATCTCCTGCTAGAGCAGGGGGTTGGACTAGAAGACCTCCAAGGTCCCTTCCGACTCTGTTATTCTGTTATAATATTTCAAATACTATAATACAGACATGTCAAACACAAGGCCCGGGGGCCAGATCCGGCCCGCGAAGTGGTTTCATGTGGCCCGCGAAGCCATCCTGGAAACAGTGAGGGAACGGCCCCCACTGCCTTGGTCCTGGCCCAGAGACCCTCCTTCTGCCAGAGACCCTCAGATCTGTCCCACTCCTGCCTAGACACCCATAGGCACCCTTGATGCGAACGATGTAGAGCTGGCCACACCCACCCAGTAGGCCATATGCACTCTAGCCACACCCACCCAGTAGGCCATGCCCACCCAGGCCACACCCACCCGGCCCCCTGAGGGCAATCGCAGTGCTGATGCGGCCCTCAATGAAATTGAGTCTGACACCCCTGCTATAATACTTCCCCCCCAGCCATTCAATTCCTTCTTAGAGAAATCAGAAAAAGCTTCCATGTTATCTAAAAACAGTTTTGCTGTAGTACTTTTTTTCTTAATGGATTGGTTGTGTCCATCTTTTTATGATTTTTATTAAGTGTTCTTAATGTTGTTATGGCAATAAATGTAAACTATTTATAGGCAAAGTAGAATGATTCTTTCATTTCTAACGGAACCTCAAATTATTAGAATAATAACCCTAAGAGCCAGATTTTATTACTTGCTAATTACTATAGTAGTAACTTGTACTTATTCTATATCTCTGTTTATTTGATTTGGATTTTTACAAAACATACAAATAATACAGAGAAAAGTGTAAGATTCATAATAAAAGGGCACTTTGTCTTTATTGGGCAGGACTGCAAGGAGTTTTGTTTCAGAAACATTTGGAAGACCACTATATCCCTAGTTCTAAGAAAAAAACAACATAATTTATTTTCATATCTGGAAGAAGTTGATGATACACTTTAGGGCTTGATGAAAATCTATAAAGAAAAGAGATTATTGCTAAGCAGTTAACAAGCAGCTTGGCTATCTGAAAGTGGACAGTTTGGGGCTATCAAAAACACTTGATCACATTGTCAGCGTTGGAATTCTATGTAATATCCAAGAATGTATACAATTTAAAATGAGAGGACTAAGATGCCTTAGAAATAAAAATCTCCATTTTATTTTCTGTCTGAAATATTTAGGGCTTTTTAATCTATCCACATTTACTTGAGATTGTTCTATAAGAGTAAGAGTAAACTTACTACAAGAGTAAGTTTCAGTTAACAATATTCCTATGATTACAGGTAGTCCATGAGTTACAACAGTTCATTTAGGGACTGTTTGAAGTTACAGCAGCACTGAAAAAAGTTACTTATGATCGTTTTTCACACTTATGACCGTTTCAGCATCCTGACAGCCATGTTATAAAAATTCAGACACCTGACTCATATTTATGATGGTTCCAGTGTCTGTAAGATCATCTGATCACCTTTTGTGTCTTTCTGACAAAATCAATGGGAAAGCCAGATATTTAATAACTGTGTTACTAACTTAACAACTGCAGTGATTCCCTTAATAACCGTGGCAAGAAAGGTTATGAGATGGGGCATTTAATAAATGTCTCACTTAGCAACATAAATTTTAGGCTCAATTATGGTTGTAAATCAAGGACTACCTGAACGTGATTTCTTTAGATGGGACTGGCTCTCTGTTTTTAGATTCATATAGAATTACAAATGGGAACTTTGGTGTACAGTGACAAATGAATCCTGGGAAATAAATGGCTTTGGGTAAGCAACTACTGAAATGCAAAATATTGTCTATCAAAACAATTAGCATCTACAAAAAAATAACTATGGGTCTCTGCAGAACTTTAAAACGCTAAGTCAGATAAAAGATTAAAGTATTTCACTCTTTCCTGATTTGCAATTGCCGCAAAATATTGCTTTGTCCTTTCTTTCCTGAAAACTTCCCCAAGTTGGTTTATTATTATTATTATTATTATTATTATTATTATTATTATTATTATTATTATTATTATTATTATTATTATTATAAATAGATCAAGGCAACATTGCAGTGTTTTATTATTTGCAGATCAAGTCAATGTTGCAGCAATATAGGGATTAGGTTTGTGCATTTCATGCATTTCAGCGTTGCCATCTAGTGGAACAGCAGCCTCCTTATCAAAAAGGACTGAGATTCCACACTATCTCATTAACAGTCTCAAGGATTATAGGCAATACTTTCTAATTCTTCATGCTGGTTCTTCCTGATACTGTGCACTGAAAGGCACTGCTTCAATAACTTGAGAGTCTTCAAGCTCCGGCTTCTGAAAAGTGCTGAAAAGTGATCAAAGGGTCATGTTTTTTTAAGAACTGGAAACAGACAGAAAATGCTCTCTCCTCCCACCCACCCACCCCCGCTATTCACGAGTCTAATGATGGGTATATGAAAGAGATTGACAAGCACTACCATCTAAAATCCTATGAAGGCCTCCAGATGTGCTGCCTCTAAAAGCTTGTCTTTACATTAGCATGATGAAGAGAAGAAAGAAATGGAAGCTTGTGTACGCTTTCTCATCTAAAAGTCTGAACTTGGGGCCTCAGGCTGTGCAAAAGAGAGAAGGAAAAAGAGATCTAACCAACCGGGGGAAAAAAGTTTCAAAGAAGCAACTGTCCATTTGCGATAGATATTTACAAAGCCTATAATACAGTGGTCCCCAACCTTTCTGGCTCTGCAAATCTTTCTGCAGCAGTGAGGGAGATGGGGAGAGGGAGCTAAACATTGTCATATTCTTTAATCATGCTCTTATAGGGAAATTTCTTATATATAGTGACCTTAGCTTACATTGTACATATACCCTTTTATATAGTCCATTTTAAAAATGGAACCTCTCTTTAACGGAATCTTATCTGTTTTATCCTGTGATCCTGTGCCCAGTTTCTTTCTGTGTGTCCACTTCTGGACTCCCTTCCATCCTGAGGAGTAGAATAGGAGGAGGGCAAGAAGGCTTCCTTGTCCAAATGTCCTCACAGAAGTCCAGTCTATTCTCTAAAAACTGCACTTCTTTCCACCAGCCATTTTTCCCAGCAGATCTCTCTCAGTTCCCCCTTTGCTTCTTATTCTAGGAATACATGACAAATTCTTCTTTCGTGACTTAATGCAGGGGTGTCAAACTGCCAGCCCACAGGCCGGTTTCATCATACCGAAGCCGGGCCCACCCCATTGCCGGCAATGGCAGAAAGAGTCACGATATGTCGTGACATGTCACATCACATGGCGAGTTTGACACCCATGACTTAATGCTTCTGCCCCTTAAAGGTAGTCCAGGCAAGAGGTACAACCATAAACAACAGCACTATCTTTATTGTAGGTAAAAGGTAAAGGTAAAGGTTCCCCCGCACATGCGTGCTAGTCGTTTCCGACTCTAGGGGCCGGTGCTCATCTCCGTGTCAAAGCTGAAGAGCCAGCGCTTGTCCAAGAATGTCTCCGTGGTCATGTGGCTGGCATGGCTAGACACCAAAGACGCACGGAACGCTGTTACCTTCCCACTGTAGTGGTCCCTGTTTTTCTACTTGCATTTTTACGTGCTTTTGAACTGCTAGGTTGGCAGAAGCTGGGACGAGTAACAGGCGCTCACTCTGTTACATGGCACTCGGGATTCGACCCACCAAACTGCTGACCTTCTGATCGACAAGCTCAGCATCCTAACCCAGGGCCACACTAAACAGAATCTTGCAGAAATGAAGGCATTTCTCCCCTCCTCTCTTTTTTTAGTCTCTGGAAAATTAGGGTAATGCTTCTCGTGCTTTTCCCTTACCTGCCAGATGGACCTTTCTCTTATCAGACCATTGTCTAGGGCAGACATGTCAAACACAAGGCCCGGGTTTCATGTGGCTCGCGAAGCCATCCTGGAAACAGTGAGAGAACGGCCCTCACTGCCTTGGACCTGGCCCAGAGACCCGCCTTCTGCCAGTGACCCTCAGATCTGTCCCACTTCCGCCCAGACCCCCATAGGCACCCTTGATGCGAACGATGTAGAGCTGGCCACACCCACCCAGTAGGCCATACACACTCTAGCCATGCCCACCCAGTAGGCCACGCCCACCCTGGCCATACCCACCCAGCCCCTTGAGGGCAACTGCAATGCTGATGCGGCCCTCAATGAAATTGAGTTTGACACCCCTGGTCTAGGGTGTTTCTCTTTCTTCCAAGGCTATTCCCGCATAGCACCACATTCCCTTTATATATATGTACTTTGAGGAAAGATGGGTGGCCTATAAATTTAATAAATAAATAAATAATTGCAATGATAAGCTGGTAGACCTATATCCAGGAGAGGGACAATATTTTTCTGCGACTACATAACACTGAAGTTGGAAGCAAAAGAAAACCCTTTAACTCTGAGATTATTGCATCATCCCAAGTCTCTAAGGCAGTGATGGCGAACCTTTTAGAGACCGAGTGCCCAAACTGCAAGCCAAAACCCACTTATTTATCGCTGGGTGCCAGGTGGGCATGGCCTACTGGGTGGGTGTGGCTGTGATGGTCATGGAAGATTTGTTTAGGGTGTGGCCATGGTGGGTGTGGTCACCTCAATGTCCCTCATGGGGAGGGACACCTGTGGGGGGCAGCTGGTTGAAGAGGGACAGTTGCCACCTTTGAGGCATGGCACGGGTGCCCACAGGGAGGGCTCTGAGTGCCGCCTCTGGCACCTGTGCCATAGATTCATCACCACTGCTCTAAGGAGAATTCACCCTGCCACAATGAGAAAGCAAAAATCAGCCCCCAAATCCAGTACTGACCTGTCCCAGACATGGCAAGGTTTAACATTCTTTTGTGTGTGTGTGTGTGTGTGTGTGTGTGTGTGTGTTTGCTCAAGCTTGTTGATGATATTGCTGGTGAAGCATTTTGACAATATCCGTATCCTGATAAGTGAATATAATGTTTCATTTCTACACAATTCTTGAAAGAAAACTGTACTGCAAAATGCAAAGAAAGATGCAATGTGAAATTCTGACCTTCACGGTAGCCTTGAAAGGTTGGGTGTTCATCTGGGAAAAAAATATGAAACAAAACTATTGTTATTAGGCTTTGATATTGCACTAGAAACAGAACTACTGGTTTGGGCAGTGTATGTCTGTGTGTGTGTGTGTCTGTATGTGTGTGTGTGTATACACACACACATACTCTCTCTCTCTCTCACACACACACACACACACACACACATTATGCTATTTGGCCTTATATACAGCCCCATGAGATTGAAGTCCTGGGGCTGTCCCTGATGTTGAGGTTAAAGTGACCCCCAAGGTTGAACCCCCCTCCCTTCCACCAGGGTTTACAGATAGGTTGAAAGCATCCCAGATTGAAGAAGAAGAGAGGTTTCTGGATGGATAGGTGAATCTCTTCAGAAGGAACACAGAAAAAAAATAAATAAATGATAAAGAATATAAGAAAGAAGACCACTAGGAACATGTCTAAAAAGGAAATCAGAAGGTACCCAGTGTCACCGGAGCTCAAGAGTGGGTATGCCTTGTTAACCCTGATTTCACTGAACAGGGCAGGACAACTTGGCCAGATGTAATACATGAAGCATCATGAGGAAAAGGAATGCTTTGTCACAGATATATTTCCCTACTGGAAGGAACAGAGGCTAGCCTACAAACCTGATATGAGGAATTTTCCCCTGTATAATCCTATCCTCCCTTCTCCCCCCAGATCTTATGGCTGCCATCCTGAAGATGTTCAAAAGACCTTGAAAACATGACTGTTCTCCAGGCCATGGGGTAGGGTGGCTGTTGAACACCTGCTGGTTGCTTTTGTTGTTTTATGTAGTTGTTGTTGTTTTTTCTCTTTTGGATGGCGTGATCTGTTCTCAGGGTTGTTGCTTTTTTAAGCATAAATCAAGCAGAGTTCTTTAGAGTTGAACAGTCTACAGTGAAATAAAATAAAATTGCAGGAGGTGTCTTGTCCTCCAGGTGCCCATAACCAGGATATGACAGATAAACTGTCAACACTCTTCAGACCCACCAATAATTGTCCCTTAATACTGATTCAGGTGGGGATGAAGGACACGGGAGAGACGTTGAACGGATCTCCAAAGACTATGAGGCTCATAAAGGTAAAGAAACTAGAAACAGAAATAGAGTTTTATTTAATCCTTCCATTTGAGGATGACAGCACAGCACAGACAAAAAGAAGAAAAAATATCCTGGGAAGTGAACTATGTAGGTGATGCTGCCAAGAATAAGTGCTACTTACATAAAGGACTCCCCAAAAAAGAATATTTTGTACAACTTACAAAGACTTACAAGAAGGATATGTGAGAAAAGTGGAGGCATGGCAAAAACCCTGAACTGAATATAACCTATCAAAGACTGTTTAGCCTACATCCCAGGAGACAAAGGGAAAATCCAAAGGCAGAGGTGGGACTGAAAGTCTATCAAGAAACTACCAAAGTAAAGTCAATAAATGGTATTATTCATGGTCTCAGATATTTCTCTATCAATCACCAAACTATGGAAAGAAACAATAAGAACTTGAAGTCCTGACACAGAAGGATAAATATATGACTGAAATCTGATGAGAGGAGACAGATGATTGGAACATAGTCTTAGAAGGCTCCATTATGTTCAAAAGGTACAGTCTCATCAGAAATGATATTACACCTACCTTAAGAAAGTACAGAGCTGTAGAGAAATTAATGAACCTCAAGACAGAAATCCTGTTAACAATGTTTGGATAAAAAATAAAAAGAGAAAGCATCATATTATCATAGGAATATATTATAAATCATTTAGGCAGAGAGAAGATATGAATCAGATCCATAACTCATGCATCGGATGACCAATTTTTCAAAAAGGTACAAAATGACAGTGGGAAATTTCAAATGCCCTGACAGGCTGCTGGAAATCAAATCCTGTCAAATGTCAGAGCCCCCACCCCCACCCCATCCCAAATTCTTGTCCTCTCTTGCTGACAATGTCATTTGTCAGAAAACAACAACAATAAAAAAAGATAAAAGTCAACCTGCTATCCTGGATCTAATTCTTATCAAGAAGAGAAATTTAGCCGACAGAGTTAGTGTGATTGGTACCTTCAAGAAAAGTGAATATGTACTCATACGTACCTCAATGGCATCTGAGTTTATGATATCAAGGGGGAAAAAGCATAGAGAAAAGTCTGATTTATACAACAGTTTTCAGAAGAGCTGAACTGATGAACTGAAATGGATGTCAGATTCAAAGGCTTCAAATACTAAGGAGAAAAGTCCCTAAGATGGATAAGAAATCCTACTGAATCCTATTCAATGAAATGTTGAAAGTGCAATCACCAACAATTCTCTCTAGAAGGAAAATGAGAGACATCAAAAGTGACAAATATTGATACATGTGGAGCTTTCTAGGGTGTTGAAAAGAAAAAGGGAATAGGAAATGACAGGATGGGCATATAACCAAAGGAAGATACAGTTCAGTCTCCCAAAACCATATGGTCGTACCAGAATGATTAAAGTTCAGAATTCATTCAGGCTTGTCAGAAGTATCCCCAAATACTTTTTAGGTATGTCAGAAACTAAAGGCAAAGAGGTGATAGGTCTGTTGTGGGGAGAAAGGGCTAAATTAATTATACATGATGGCAAGGAATAGAATATCTTGACTTCTATTTTACATCTGCCTTCTCTCGGAAGAAAAACTAGCTGTCCATCCTTGTTTCTCTTCTAATGGAGAATTGAAGCTCAAGACAGACTAAGAGGGTAAAAGAATGTTTAGTTAATTTAGAAGGATTCAAGTCTATTGGGTCAGGAGGATGATAGTCTACGATACTCATGAAACTAGTGGAATTGATCACAAAACTATTACTTTGTAATACCTGAGTTCTCCTGGAGAACTGATGAGATCCCAAGAGACCAACTCTTGTCCATCCCTTCAAAATGGGAAAGGAGGAAGATCTGGAAAATTGTAAACTTGTCAGCTTGATATCTATATTGAGTAAGAGCTTAAGCCATTTATTAAACTGCATATTTATAAGCACTGGATAGGAATGCAACAATTAAGAGGCAGCGTGGGTTTGTCACAAACAGTCCTGCTAGATTAACTTTAATTTCTTTTTCAGTGGTATTACTGGACTAATTGTTTGGAAAATAACATAGGCATACTTTTTTTCCCCTTCCATTTTCAATCATGTCCAATTCTTGGAGTTTGCCTGGACAACACTCTTCAGTTTTCTTGGCAAGCTTTTTCAGTAGTAGTTTGCCATTGCCACCTTCCTAGGGCTGAGAGGAAGTGGGTACCGCAAAGGTCACCTAGCCAGCTTTGTGCCTAAGGTGGGTTTAGAACAGTCTCCTGGTTTCTACCCTGACCATTACATCAAACAGGCTTTCACAAAGTATAACTATCAGCAAAGCATTCCATGAAGTCTCCTGATCATATCAACAGAAATAGAAAAATAAAATATAGGTTAATAAATGGATTAATAACACTAGCTGAAAGAATATTCCTCAATATGTCCACATCAGCTTGGATGAAAGTACTGAGTGGAATGACACAGTCTCTGTCCTGGACCCAATGTTGTTTAACATTTGTATTAATATCTGGGTGAAAGAGTTGAGAGGATGATTATCACATCTCCAGATGAGGAAAAAAACTCATCCCTTTCTTCTCTTGCCCTCAATCTTTTCCAGCATTAGGCTCTTCTCCAGTGAGTCCTTCCTTCTCATAAGGTGGCCAAAGTATTTGAGTTTCAAGGAGGAGCTTATCTTCTATCTTTTAGAAGATAGGAAGACGTTCAAAGCGTGGGTGAACAATATGGCATTCAATATGGAAACATGTAAAGTTTTTCTTCTGGAGAAAAACAAAACTTAGATTTTCTGATGATCCAAACTCTTACTGATTCAGGAGGAAAAAAAATCGAATCAAATAAAAACGATAATAAAAAATACAAGTAAAATAAACACTTTGTTGTCTCAAATTCTGCATATGAATTAAAATTCATTTCTGAGGATTTATCAGAAAGTAGATTCTGCAACTATAAATGCTGTAAATAATGACTCTGTGTACACAAATACTGTTAGCAAACTTAAATTAAAAATAGGCAAAATGTTTTCCATTCTCAGTCTAGGTGTGGCCTCGTGTTTTGGGGGTAACTGCATGTTTTGCCCAGAATGCCAGCTGAGGGGACATTCCTGAGGGCCACCACTGTACACCAATTTTAGATCAGACATCTAGTTGTGTCAATACCTATGAAAATATTTGCATCTGTTTAACTGTTTTATGTTAGCAAAATGTCAGTTGAACTTTTCTTGGTTGCAGTGGGTCATAGCTTCATTTCAACAAAAAAGATACCTGCAGGTATAGATTCCATGGGACATAAAGTCATTTCAATAAATGGGAGTCCTGGCAGACTGAAAGAGCCCACCATTTCAGCATCATCAGTGAAGAGCTGCTTAATAACAGAACTAGCTTTGCACCGAAAAGGAGGATGTGTAACCATAAATTGCATGCCTACACAGGGGCTTCATAAATAAAAACAAAATTTTACCTTGAATTTTCTCCATAAAACTTGTTCTCTGGTTTAGTCTAAAAGCTAGTAAAAATGTTTGATATCAATACACATCAAAAAAGACATTACAGAAATTCTGTGGAGCTCTTCCAGTGCAAGGAATAGAGTGTTCGTGTTTTGCAGTTAGAGAAAATTGTTCCCCCTCCTCAAGCCAGACATTCAATCCTATTTTAGAGATATGAGCTATTTAGGCTGAGAATTGAATTTTAATTTTTCTTCATTGCTGTAATTTCTAAAGAAGGGGAGGAGGGATAAATAAAGGATCTGGATGTATCACATAATGTTCTAACATGGAGCAGCAGGGAGCAGACATCTGTCACTTCCGAGCCTTATTATCCTTATCATAGAAAGACCTTTTCTATCATCATTTTGCTCTAGGCAGAATACAAATCAAATTATGTAACTTTTTCCCTATCTGTATGGTTTAAGCGATGCCTGGGGAGATTCTTGTAGGCCTCAGATTAAGCTGTACATTAGCAAAAGGCTTCCATCATTGCAGAACCCAGATTTTTCAGCAAAAAAAGAGCCAGACCAGTTGAAAAGAAAATATCTCTCTGGATTCAAACCTAAGTGAGGTTAGGACTTAGATGGGAAATTGGCAAGAAATTCTAGAACTGTAAAATAGGTTTAAGGGTCTGTTAGGTGTAGTGGCTAAGGTGCCGGCCTAGAAATCTAGGGATGGTGAGTTCTAGTTCTGCCTTATACATGAAAGTCAGCTGGTTGACTTTGTGCCAGTCACTCTTTCTCAGCCCACCCACCTCACAGGGTTGTTGTGGGGAAAGCAGGAGGAGGAAGGAGTATTAGGCATGTTCACTGCTTTAAGTTACTTATAAAGTAATCAAGGCAGGATAAAAAATCTACTATAAATAGAATAGGTTGAGAAGTGGAAAGCCTTTCCCAAAGCAATCATCGTAGGCCACTTCCATCAGGAAAAATTATGGCTGTGTCCTTTTAAATCACTGGGAGTTGAGTCTAACTGAACAAAAAAAAATTACCTTAAATTTGTTACAAAGGCTTTAGGCTCACCAGCATCAGATTTTGTAATTGCTGCCAAGGAAATCTGGTCTGCTGCACTGTAATCAGTTTATTACAGACTATAATGGTAGATTCAGCGGAAGACTTTGAATTTAACACACATAGGTACAAAACAAAAGCATCCATCTCCAATAACGGCATGTCCCTTTTATGGCAACCTGGGATAGCTAATGTCATATACTGTACAGTTAGTCCTCAACTTACAACAGTTCATTTAGTGACCATTCAAAGTTACAGCAGCACGAGAAAAGTGACGTGTGACCTTTTCTCACACTTACAACCATCACAGCATCTCCATGGCCACATGATCAAAATTCAGATGCTTGGCAGATGACTCATATTTACGATGGTTGCACTGCCCCAGGGTCATGTAACCTTTTGACAAGCAAAAGTCAACAGGGAAGCCAGATTCACTTAACCACTGCAGTGATTCACTTAACAACCGTGGCAAGAAAGATCGCAAAATGTGGTAAAACTCACTTAACAACGGTCTCACTGAACGACAGAAATTTTGGGCTGAGTTGTGCTTATAAGTCAAGGACTACCTGCATTTTGATATTGTAGCTTTCTCTCAGATGGAAAACCCCCACCCTTTTCCACACCCAAAAGTCAGGTGCCTGATGGTTTGATCCTGCATTTTTTTCTTTCCTCTCCCACTAGCTCTAAGAACAACAAGCCATCACAGAGGACGGAAGGCAGTCCACAGGATGCAGGCTGCCATTCGGATTATGCATTAATCCAAATTTGAAGGAGAAAACGCGGTTTAGTGCACAAATCAGCACCTACTGGTCAGCACTCTCCTACCTCAAAGACTTTTTCCCTGGGATCATTCTACAAAGCTTGGTCCGAAGAGTTGCTGCCAAGTGCCTCTTTCCTTCTCCAGATGACCCTCTCTTCTGAAATGGTAAAACCAGCCACATTCCGCATTTAAATATGCAAGTTGGTGGGTGCCAAGCTCGTGCAAATACAAGTGGGTGGATTTCCCAAAAGGGTTTATAGCACTGTCTTTGTCGGAACATCTAAATGACTTTATATAGATAGGTAGTCAAGTCTGAAATGAGTACTTCGAGAGGGACATCTGTTCATTGAATAAATAGATAAGAAATTGAAACCAGCCACAGCACACATTCTTGAATTCCAACCTAGAGTCATTACTAAAAGAAAAAAAAAGAATATGTTAGGAAGGACGCTTTTTTTCCTACTGTTCAAGTATATCCTCCTATCTTATTTCCTTAGGGTGGCAGAACAAAGTTATACCTAAAGCTATGAAATTGCAGATTCACTTATCTGTTTTTCATTTAGCTTGTAGAATACCAGTATGTATGTGTTTTTGTCTAGTTTTAGATATGAAACATGAGCTTGAGATATGAACTCAGATGTTACTGAATAGAGCTTAACAATTACACTTTGGAGCTGGGAAAGATTGAGAGATACATATTAACCACAGTATTGATTAGTCCTCTAATTCACTACATTTTACATATCTATGCAGTTTGCAGTTATAGAAGGAAAGATGGCAACCCATTCCCTCTCCAAGAGATATTGTGAAAAGAAAAAAAGAAAAAGGTAAGAAAGATCAGCAAGATTTGGAAAAATGATTTTGCAGAGGACCTGTGTTGAAATAACATCTCCTACATGGGATGTAAAATAGAAACATGTCTTGTCTACAAGTTCCTTTAAAAGTGTTTTTAAAAGCTTTGGGGGATGTTATCAGTTTAAGGATTAAGTATAGCATAAATATTCATTCACTAAGCTAATAAGAATAGAATAGAATAGAATAGAATAGAATAGAATAGAATAGAATAGAATAGAATAGAATAGAATAGAATAGAATAGAATAGAATAGAATCTGGAAGGGACCATGGAGATCTTCTAGTCCAGCTGAAGCATAAGAACTTATACTATTTCAGACAAGTGACTGCCCAATCTCTCCTTTAAAACCTTCAGTGATGGAGCACCCACGATTTTTGAAGGCAAGCTGTTCCACTGATTAATTGTCCTCACCGTTAGGATGTTTCTCCTTAATTCCAGGTTGCTTCTCTCTTGGATCAGTTTCCAGCCATTGTTTCTTGTCCTGCCCTCTGGAGAATAGTTTGATGCCTTCTTCTCTGTGGCAGTCCCTCAAATTTTTAACTGGGGTTTTTATTTTCAGGGATAATTTAATCTTTTTAATTGTCTTTTAACTTTTGTATTTTGTATTGGTGTGATTTTAAAATGCCCTGTAAACCGCCCTGAGTCCTTCGGGAAAGGGCGGTATATAAATCTAATAAAATTAAAATTAATTAAATTAATTAAATACTGGAATACTGCTATCATGTCAACCCTGTTTCTTCTTTTGGGGTCTTCCTGACTCACCGAACAGCCTACAGATCTGGGCTGCAGAAAAAGTTTTTAAGAAGAGATTGGACAACCATCTGTCTGAAATGGTGTAGGGTTTCCTGCTTGCCCAGAGGGTTGGACTAGAAGACCTCCAAGGTCCCTTTCAACTCTATCGTTCTGTTATTCACCCTTCAAAAATGCAGGGAGTCCTGCTGAATTTACTCACTAGTCACTGCTGGGCAATTGCAGTGTAAGACTGGAGATCCGGTTTCTGCTAATTGGTGTTTAGTGAGGATAAAACTGCTGGCTTCCAACTGATTTCACTACAAGGCTTCTTGTGGAAAGAAAACTAAAAAAAACCTCCCACACCTGAGCAAATTTTGAAGAATCCCACTCAAGAAAGAAAACTCTTGTAGGAGTTGTACGGCAGGGGGGGGAAAAAGGCTGATAAAAATTCAGAATGTTTTGCCTCATTTTACAACCTTTCTTGCCACAGTTGTTCAGTGAATCACTGCAGTTATTAATAAACAAGTTTTACTGAGTGAATATTAATTAATATTAATGAAGAGAAGGACAAGGGGTGAAATGGTAGCAGTCTTCCAATATCCCAGGGGCTGCCACAAAGAAGAGGGAGTCAAGCTATTCTCCAAAGCACCTGAAAGCAGGACAAGAAGCAACAGATGGAAACAAGTCAAAGGGAGAAGCAACCTAGAACTAAGGAGAAACTTCCTGACAGTTAGAACAACTAACCAGTGGAACAACCTGCCTCCAGAAGTGGTGAATGCTCCAACACTGGAGGTTTTTAAGAAGAGACTGGACAGCCATTTGCCTGAAATGGTATAGGGTTTTCTGCCTGAGCTGCGGGTTGGACTAGATTACCTCCAAGGTCCCTTCCAACTCTATTATTATTATTATTATTATTATTATTATTATTATTATTATTATTATTATTATTATTATTATTATTATTATTATTATTCTGGCTTCCCCACTGACTTTGCTTGTCAAAAGGTTGCAGAAGTTGTTCACATGACCCTGGGACAGTGTAGTCTTCATAAATACAAGTCGGTTGCCAAGTATCTGAATTCTGATCACATGATGGGGAGGCTGCAACGGTCGTTTAAGTGTGAAAGCGGTGATAAGTCACTTTTTTTTCAGAGCTGTTGTAACTTTGAACATTCACTTAATGAACTGTTGTAAGTCAAGGACTACCTGTACATCTGCAGTGAAGGGAACAAGGACATGCAATGCCTAGGCTGGGACTTGTCTGCAAAAACCCATAGTGATTTTAACTACATTAGACTGAAAAGCTATGGTTTTTCTCTGAAACTGGCCAAATCAAAGCTGTTTAGGAATGCATGCACAGCAAGGGAAGGAAGGGGAAAACAATGTTAGCCTCTGCCTGACCTGAAAAAAGTTTCCCAAACTTGTTACTACTCAGGTACCTCAGGTGCTTCTGGGAAATGTTTGTTTGGAAATGGAGAGACTTTATGCCCATTGAAAGAAATTTGACTGCATTAAATGGAACAGAATCATTTTCTAGCCACTATATTTAGCTAGAGAGCCACTTTCAGAGGAGTTCTCCATATATAATGTCATTTAGCTCTATTTAGTCCCTGGAGTGCTTATTTTATTGATTGCTTTTAAAAATTGACTGAGCCCAGCTTTATCTAAAAAAAAAAAAGTCTGTAAGGCAAAATTGCAAAATGCAGGTAACCCACAGAATAAAATGGCTTAAAACTTATCTGCTAAGCTGGTGGGAATCAATTGCACTATAAATCTCCATATCAGAGTGCTAGGGGCTGGTTGTCTTCTCCTCCCCCCCCCCTTTGTTTGTTTGTTTTACACTGGAAGTGGGGGATGTCTGCACCTACACTGAACACAAGAGAAGCCTCTCCCAGCTGTGAGAAGTGGTGGTGGAGGCTCTTAGAATGAGCCACTTTTCACAGCTGGAAGAGGCTTCTCTTGTGTTCAGTGTAGGTGCAGACGTCCCTCACTTCTATAGGATATAGAAGTATCTTCTCTTTACAAGAGAGATTTGAGAGAGCTTTGCTTGAAGAGTGGTTGAAACCAAGACTTGGCATCAAAGATTTGCACAGCCCTCATAAAAACAGCAGAGAGAGGGGGGGGGGGGCTCAACAGTGCCATTGATTGGTGAGAATGCAAAAATATGTCATTTTTTAAAAGAGTGCTAATTGTGCATAGATGCTTATCTGCCGTATTTTACAGGGTTGGGATGACAAATTTACTTTCTTTCAAACGTGTCAGCAGGATGTAGTCAAAAGAGTCAACACAATGGCCACAATGAGACACACTGGTGTACTTGAAGCTCTGTACCATCATGACACTATCTTTGTTTTTTCTTTTACAGACACTCTCACTTCTTCTTCTTTGGATGAAACAGAAGAATAATGTGATCAGAAAGTCTTAATACATAATGAACAATAAGCACTTTAGAAACACAATGACCTGAAGAGAGGACAATAAGCAATGAATGGAAGCTAATCAAAGAGAGAAGCAACCTAGAACTAAGGAGAAACTTCCTGACAGTTAGAACAATTAATCAGTGGAACTACCTTCCTCCAGAAGCTGTGAATGCTTCAAAGTTGGAAGTTTTTAAGAAGAGATTGGACAGCCATTTGTCTGAAATGGTATAGGGTTTCTTACCTGAGTAGGGGGTTGAGCTAAAAGACCTCCAAGGTCCCTTCCAACTACATTATTATTATTATTATTATTATTATTATTATTATTATTATTATTATTATTATTATTATTATTATTATTATTATTATTATTTACTGTTGCTTCAATAGGCTCTTTTCTTAAGTTCAGAAGCTAATATTGTTACCTAAAAAAAAGTGGGGTCCTATTAGGGTTTTTTTGAGGGGAAAGCTCTTCTCTTGAAGCTAATTCATATCAGTAAGCAAGTAAAATATTGATGTTTTCCTTGCTACCTTCTGAGAAGCAAGTATGCTGCACATTCTTTCATTCTACCACTTTTTATCCTTTATTCTGAACATCTGCATGTACGTGCAGTACTTTTTTTCTAAAAAAAAAAAGGTGCCGGAACTCTCACCTTAGTGGGTGCAGGAGGCGAGGGTGGCGGCGCTGCTGCAGTCACAGGCACGAGGGGTGTTGGTGGTGGGCTGCCCCCCTGGGGCCAGAGCCGATGCAGCTGGTGCTGTGGGAGCTGTGGGCCTACTCTACATGGCAGGGCTGCGCAGGGCGGGCAGCGAAGGTGGTGCAGGCCAGGTGCTGCAGAGCGGTCACGTAGGTGCCCAGGGCAAGGCAATGGTGGTGCAGGTCCAGCACTGGGTAGGCCACCAGCCTGGCTGACATGGGTGAACACAAGGAAGGAGTGCACATGGACTCCACAGAACCCACCTCCCACTCCTTGTCCTCTCTTACTTACCTAGTTGAGATGGTGTAGTTGAGCAGCAGGGAGGGCTGCAAATTTCCTGCCAACTCATCTTCACTGCAGACAATTTGCCTGTGCAATGTTTGCCAGCTGGGTCTTTTGGCGTGCTCAGCAGCAATTCCTATTGGCTTTCAAAAGCTAATAGAGGGAGTGGCACAGCTTGTGCAAAAGTTTTTCTTTTTTTCTGCAAAAAAAGGTGCCAGAACGCCGTTCTGAGCATTCTATGAGAAAAAAAGCCCTTGTTCTTAGACTTATGACATGAATTTACAGCACATAAAGCTTATAGTTTGTATCTATGTGGCTCCACTAAGATTTCAGAAGGGTGAAGTGCCAAACAGATTTCAGTGATGCGGGGTGGGGGAGTTTATAGCAAGATATTAAACTCCTAGGTACATAGAAAATTAAAGGTCGTGTTCAAATATACATTCATATATATAATGTGTGTGTGTGTGTGTGTGTGTGTGTGTGTGTGTGTGTGTGTAAATTACTAACAAAGAATTAAGGGAGACTGAAATGCATTTCTAACTTATTAGTTTTCATCAGTCAGCCATACCCTTCTGAGATTCGAACCTGGGCTGATTGCACATTAGGCAATTGTTTTTACCTCTTGAGCCACAGGATCTCTCTCACTTTGTTAGCTTCTGCAAGGGGAGATATGTGTCAATACACAGTATTGAACCATATTTTTTCTCATATAAGGAACTTTCCCTCTTTTTTCTTTTTTTTAAAAAACATGAAATAGTTTTCAAACACCAGAAGTTTCCAGATGACCACGATCACTACTCGACCACTCGAGAAGAGAAAAAAAAGGCAAGGCATCCCATACCAGGAGCTGAAAGTTATGGAGACTATTTCCTTCAATTTGAGCCATCTGAAGGCCCGTCGCTGTGATGCATTCTGTTGCTCTGCAATCTGGCTTCCTCCTTGGTGTGCTGCTGAGGAGAATTTGGCTCTCCAGAACAGTTTCCTTTAGCTTTTGTGTGTGTGTGTGTGTGTGTGCAAAAAAAGGTGACGGAACGCCGTTCTGAGCATTCTATGGGGAAAAAAGCCCTGTGTATGTGTATGCCCACCCAAGGCACACACACACATTAAGATATGTACAAGTATACATCTGAACTAGTGTGGTGTAAATTATTGAAGCAACAGTCTAAAACCCGGGAGATCGTGAGCTCTAGTTTCACCTTAGCCACAAAGCCAGTTGGGTGGCCTTGAACTAATCACTCTCTTAGTGTTAGAAAGGAGGATAGAACAGAACAGAACAGAACAGAACAGAACAGAGCTGGAAGAGACCTTGGAGGTTTTCTAGTCCAGCCCCCTGCTTGAGCAGGAGAACCTATACCATTTCAGACAAGTGACTGTCTAGTCTCTTCTTAAAAATCTCCAGTGGTGGAGCACCCACGATATCTGAAGGCTGAAGCTGTTCCACTGGTTAATTGCCCTCACTGTCAGGAAGTTTCTCCTTAATTCCAGGTTGCTTCTCTCTTTGATCAGTTTCCAACCATTGTTTCTTGTCCTTCCTTCTGGTGCTTTGGTAAATAACATGACCCCCTCTTCTTTGTGGCAGCCCCTCAAATACTGGAATACTGCTATCATGTTGCCCCTGTTTCTTCTTTTCCTTAGACTAGCCAAACCCAAGTCCTGCAGCCGTTCTTCATATGTTTTAGTCTCCAGACCTTGGATCACCTTAGTTGCTTTTCTCTGAACTTTTTCCAGGATATGACAAATCATTTCTGAAATATTGCCAAGAAAACCACAGAGACGTGTCCAAGCTATGGTTAGGAATTACACACACACACACACACACACATATACATACACACACACACATACACACACACACACACACACACACATATATATATATACAGAGAGAGAGAGAGAGAGAGAGAGAGAGAGAGAGAGAGAGAGGAGAGAGAGGCATGCATGCACTGTGTTATATAATAAAGAAAAAAAACAGAAGTAACATGATGCTGAACATTCTCAATCATTCTATGCCAAAAAAGGTTTTCTTGAGAAGGTGTGATATGGTTCCTTAAACAGAAACATACATTTTCCTTTGCTGAGCTAGGTGGTATATAAGATTGATAAACAGATAAATAAAAATTGTATGTTATATTAGGAATAGAAAACAAATTGTGATACCTCAGAAACCTATGTGGATAACTTTATTGTTCAGATAAGAGAAATGGAACAAATGCAAATATATCTGAAACCACATCCCCAAAAGCGATTACTGTTCCTATAAAGAGTTTCTTACAATATTTACACACACACACACACAAACACAGATAAAAATACACAGACAAACACATGCACAAACACACAAGCAAACACACTCAGGGGGAAGCATCTTGACCTACTTAGGGTAATTCAAATGCCATTTTCAATGGATAACAATATCAGATATTCAAATTAATTACATCTCAATAATGCATAGGGACCCTGGGGTCAGCACTGACAAACAACAACCATAACTTTCTAAAATGAGGGCAGGGTTCATCCCTTGTTCTAAAAGTCAGACCTCCTGAAGAAAATAAAACAAAGCCAACATAGACTTCATCAAGAGTATCAAAAAGTTGGAAAAAGAGAAAACATTGCAGAAGAAAGATTTCCGAGACTCTATTTTCAGGACACAGAAAAGGTGCAGAGTTATTTAAATCTGCTTAGATACTATGAGGTCTTCTGTATCAGTCAGTGTGGTTCAGTGGTCTAATCTGGGTGCTAATGAGTTTGAAGTAGTTCCGAGTGACCTTGGACCACTGGACCAGTCGCTCTCTCTCTCAGTCCTAGGAAGGAGGCGGCAATGATAAGCCACTTCTGAAATCTTGCCATGAAAACTGCAGGGACTTCAGGCAGTGGCCAGGAGTCGACATTGACTCGAAGGCACACACAAACACACAGATATGCACAAATAACATAGAAATAAATATCTGCAATTCTCTTACGGGTTGATAGAATTAGAGAATTAGGGGAATGCATTTTCTAGATTAATGATCAAGTTATTATGCATGGTTCAAGCAAAGCAAGGGGTGGGGTTGGGCGAAGGTCTGCTTTAGTGCTACTGAAATTCCCTCAAAGCCTGCTAGGATCTGGCATCAGAAACTATGTCATAAGTGATGCCAGACCTTGGAGCCTAAGTGTTCCCTTTAATACAATTGCTGCAGAATTTCTCTTTCCTTTTTGCAGAGCGAGAGAAAACGGCCGCCAGTGTTATGCAGAGTGTCGTTTACTCAGCATGGAAATTAGACAAAAGGTCAGAAATTCAAGCAGGTTGGAATCGTAGCAGATTTCATTTACAGGTTAAACAATGAGGCACACTGGAGCTGAACTGGTGTAGCAGGCAAATATAGCAGCAGGAATTTTAAATGAAAAGGTTTTGGGAAGATAAAATATCCACTATTCACATGGTAATGTACTAATTGGCTGGAGAGTATGCAGCAGTGTCTTTTCTGTGTGAGTTGTTCAGGGCTTCTTCAATTGCCACCAGAAGTTTCTTGACACAGAAGTCTTAGCATGTAATTCTCACAATTTTGAGAATTCTGTCTGTCTATCTCATCAACATCATCTAACTCCACAATTGTGTAGTTATAGACAGCACACACAGAGACACACATGTATACATGTATATATGTATATGTATGTGTGTGTGTGTGTGTGCTGTCCATAACTACACAATTGTGGGGTTAGATGATGTTGATGAGACAGACAGACAGACAGTTTCACTTCTTCATCCATAGGAAGAGTTCTGGTATTTCAGTAGGACGGATTTTTTTATTATTATTATTTTTTGCTTTACCTGGATTATATCTCTTATCACTACAGCAACATGTGAGAAAAGGAGTGAGACCAATGAAAGAGAAATCCTAATTGGTCACTGTTTAGCTAGAAAAGAAATATGATGGAAGAGCTAAATGCAATTAGTCCTTTACCAACACAGCCTATTTCTGACTTCCAAATTGCAGTGGCGGGAGCTGCCATTAATTAAGCATACTTGATAGAATCCTCACCTTTATTTGATCACATTCCTCAATGAACATATTAAAAATTACCTTGCTGTATTATTTTGGATTAATTCTGGGAGCTGCATCCAACACTTTCAAGAGTGCATGTGGTCTAGGGCAGGGGTCGGCAACCTTGGCTCTTTTATGACTCGTGGACTTCAATTCCAGCTGGCTCAGGAATTCTAGGAGTTGAAGTCCATGAGTCATAAGAGAGCCAAGGTTGCCTACCCCTGGCCTAGGGGCATCAAACTAAGCATGCATATTCATGGCACAGCACTCTAAATAAAGAACGAATTGAATCTTGAACATTTCATGCCATAATGGATATAGCAAATATTTCTGAGTATTTTGTAACTTCTGTGTACAATGAAATTGTCTGGGGCAAGTGTGAAAACACTGACTTTCTCCATTGCTTTCTCCATTTCTAAGTGGCAAATGGCTGCAGGAAATAGCTTTCTCCATCATAAACATCTAGGAATGCAATCTTCTCCAGCCACCAGAAGAAGGCTAGGTGAAATATGTTTGAGTCAAGGTATTCAGGGGAAAACAGGCAGAGGAGCTAGAACAAATCTATGGATAACCTTTTGAACATGACATCTTCCCTCTATATTAATTTATTTAATTATTATTATATGTCCCTCAAATCCAAAAAGACTTGAGAGTCTCACATATAATAAGGTATATCATAAACACAAACAAACCAAATATAATAAAATTCCCAAACAAGTCGCAATAGTAAATCTTTCTGTCCATTAACATGTCAATGAAATGCAGTCAGGACAACAATTACCTAATGCATAGAAGGAACCTACTATGCTATCAATTCTCCAAAGCTTTCCAGAAGAGTCAGGTCTCTTGTTATCTTTTTTCAGTGCCAATAGGGTGGTCCTGATTTGGCCTCAAGTGGATCCCTCTTCCAAAGCAGAAGAGTGATGACCAAAATGAGGACCCAGATTGTTGGGGGCAATAAGCTGACTTTGTAATAATGCCACTTGGAGGGGGTGGCGAAAGCCCTAATAAGAAGGCATATACATAGAATGAAGGCTATTGCTAAGCACATTGATTTGTGCTTTAGATTGTAAGCCGCCCTGAGTCTTCGGAGAAGGGCAGGATATAAATGGGATTTAAAAAAATAGCTTGTTCACAGAGTTCGTTTACTGATTGCAGTATATCAATAAAGCTATTGCCAAAAGCACCTCTGCCTATTTGGCAGCATAGCAACTTCACATAATGGACATTGTATGATATTCTTGGTCATATTTTTAAATCGTTGGCAGGATTAATGAGGAATCCGTTCATTTTTTTGAACATCTCTTTGTTCATACTGACTGTTCACAATGTAGCGTTACAGAGACCGTTCAGGTATATGTCTTCATGCTGGAGAATTATAGGGACAGATGGAATGATTGAGACTAAGCCAATCTCATTATTTCTGCACACACTGACCAAGTTCACCATCAGCTAATTGTTTAGAATTGTTTATTTCAAAAGATGGGGAATGTAGTGGCGCAGTGGCTTAATGATGTTGGAACTGCTGGCCAGAAATGGTCTGTACTCTGGCAGTTCTAACTTGGCTCAGCAAGATGGAGTGAGCTCCTGTCCCTCGTTCTCTGGCTCCTGCCTATCCAGCAGTTCAAAAGCATGCAATATTGTGAGTAGATAATTTTTTTCAGTGGGAAAAATCTAGCTCTGTTCGTGTGTGCAGAAGCTGGAGTCCAAAAGAGCCAGCAACCCAAGCGCCACTAGTTAGCTGATATAAAGCTAGTTTGCCCCCTGTGTACACCAAGGATAAGTGTGCTGGTGCCAAACAGAATGAACTAGTAATTTAGATCATCAGAACTGCATTGTGTCTAGCATTTGTAGATTTCCCTGACATTGTATGCCATATTCTAAATAAATACATTTCAAAGGATTGACAAAAGTTTCTGATGAAAGTACCTAGAATTTTCCCTCAGGCCTTCATGTTAAATATGCAAAGATAAGTATACAATATGTGTAAAAATATAAAATAGCTCTGTTGAACCAAGACAAGGCTCTTAATCTTAGCCCAGAATTCTATTTCTCCAAGTAACCAGCTAAATGCGTCCATGCTATTTGGAAGCAACAAATGGGAACACATGTTGTTGTTTCTTTCCTTGTGGCTGGAATCTGTAAACATGCTGCCTTCAGTCTTGTAATAATATTAATTCTTTAAGACTAATAACCTGCATTGATCTTGGGAATGACTATGGGAAACAGGGAGAAGAGCTGCAGCCAGGGCAACAATCAGATAATAGCAATAACAATAGCACTTAGATTTATATACTACTTCACAGTGCTTTACACCCCTCCCTAAGCAGTTTACAGAGTCAGCATACTGCCCCCAACAATCTAGGTCCTTTGGGGAATTGTGTGTGAATTGTTCTTTTGCTTAACTGCTACAATATATCCTCTCTGCTTCCTCTATCTCAGGCATGTCAAACTGCCAGCCCATGGGCTGGATGCATCACAGTGAAATTGTGCCCACCCATTACCGGCAATGGGGAAAAATCATGATATGTCTGCTTGCTCTTTGAACTATTCTCCCCTTGATGCCAACCTGGGGTGAGAAAGGAATGTGCCTCCAGCCATCTGGCTTATCACTCTTTGTGGAAGAGAAGGAGTGAAGACCCAACAACGTTTTCACAGCCTTGGGAATGGAGTCTTATAAGCCTCGTTCCCATAGCAGACTTAACACCTGAGGATTGGCCATTTGAACTGACTGGATAAACTGTTAGGGTGGGGTTTGCTTTTTGCTCCTTTAACTTATTGATTTGAGTGGGAAACCCTCAGATCCTGCCTTCTATGCCTGCTATCAACTTCTCCTAATAAAAGTTCCTTTCGGGGTAAATCTGTTCCAAGAGTTCTGCTTTCTTGGGAAGAGGTTTTGAAGTGGGTCCTTACAAGTAGTAATGATAATTTTCAAATTCACTATCAGTCAACTGCAAAAAACAACTTTACTTGGAACTGTTTACACCCTGCAACTGTACCTTAACATTATGGAACCACAACATATTCCCATCCCAAAGTGGATAAAAATGCCAAATCCAGGCTGATCATCTGGCTGACTATGCAGCAAAGTATAACAACTAAAAACCCAACCAACTACAAAGTGGTTGTGAAGGTACCATTAGAGATCTATTTATTTTTATGAGTGGAATTTCGATTGTACCATCACAACCACCATCTTGATTTCTTTATCGTATCAGTGGACACCCCTAAATCAAAGCCCCAAAACAGAGTCTTCTGTCATGTGAAGGCCTAAAAAAACCTTACTAATACATAGACAGTGAGCATTTAATGTGCAATAATCAGACATGATTCTCCCTCTGGAAACTACGGCCAAGAAGTAATGCAAGGGACCAATAACGATGTCCTTCCTGGTGCTTTGATATTACTGCAGGGCTTGTAATTACTACAAAATGTGAAAAAGTATTTCTGGCCAATAGAGGATCCTTCTCCAATCCTCCATCCCCCATTTTTCCACAGAACAAAAGAGATGACAAGCATACTTAACACCTGACAGCTAAATCTATCATTCCCTAAGGCAAACCAAACATAAAATAAATGAGGACATACTTATTGCATTAATATTTTTCATGAGCAACTCTCTTTGTCAAAATGGTGATGAGCTGAACCTCCAGATAGGTATTGTAGCCTCCAGAATGTATAATGTTCATTTCTGAATCATATTCTTTCTATAGAACTATTTCTTATGTCATGTTTGATGACACTGATGCATGATCTGCTTCTGTGGCTGTGAGTCCAACTTTTAATGGGCTCAATCTCCTTCCAGTAAAAAAAAAAATTCTGAGTCACATTTCAGCTTCAGTCACTACTATTTTTATAAGGAGTGGTTCATTTGGCTAGAAAATAGATATATTCTTGGAATGGTTGTAATGCTTTTATTCCTTAAATGAACAAACAAAATAGGAATTAGTAATTTCACATGATAGTCAAGTACTGGACTAGTAAATCAATAGTGCTGCCATCTGTTTCTAAATGACTATAGAGATTTATGAAGTGGATGAGTTTTTCTTGTCTCCCTCTTGTGCCAAGGCATACTTGACCTTTCTTACTAGCCAAGGGTTTTTCAGATCACTAGCAACCAAACTAGCAGCCAGATTCAAATTATCAGATGCTTGGAGAATTCCTGGTTCCTGGTCTTCTTGCCATATTCAGATTATTATTCCCACAGATATGTTGTGATTGATTGGTGACCTCTATGAGCATAAGCATTGGCAATCACAGATCGGACAGCCATTTCAGTCATAATTTGCTTTTGCAGACATGTGTGAATATTTACAGATGCTTTATAGAGCTCCATAAAATGTCAACAGATGATGGATATTTTCCTCAGTTAAATAGAACTGGGGTCAAGCCTGTTCTATGAAAAATCTCAACTTTTGTACTGATTGAGCTGTACAATACAATACAGCTGACCCAAATGTCCTACTATTTCTTCTCTCAACTTACTTCTTTGGCAGCTAGACAAAACTACTAAATAACAAATACAGGGGGGAGGAAAAAATCCACCATCCTTAAATTAATGAAGTTTCTGGATTCTCCTGCAGCAATAGCAAGTGTTCTGTACCAGCCTGCTACCGGCCCTGCAGAAAAGGCAGGGACAACCCCTTTACAAACGGCAAGAGGCTGGAATTAAGCCTGCCAAATTTATTAAGATAAAACAGAGCAAAACAAGACACCAACCATGAAACAGGAGCTATGAAACAGGAACTAATCAAGCGGTTGCCTTCAGCAAACCAGCCCTCCCATGCATTCCCCTTTTATACAGTTCAGGGTGTGGCTTCTCTCTGCCTCCTTCCGAGGTGCCCCATTGCCTTCCTCTGTTTACTCCTGATTGACTGCCTCCTGCGTCGGGCGTCCTTGAACAGGGCCAGCTGTGGGTCATCTTCATCCACGCTGTCAGGTCACACAGCTGGGTCTCTGTCGTGACCAGGTGGGAGGGGCCTGGCTGAGGGCTCTCATCAGCAAGATCTTCAACCCCCTCAGCAAGCTCTTCAACACCCCCCTCCTCCTCTGAGTCGTCCGACCCAACTGCCAAACCCACAGGCTGACCCTGAATCACAACAGCAAGTAAGCTGCTTCGGGGAAGGAAATAGGCACATAGTAGAATTATCTAATTATCTAACCACAATGAAATTGATGCTGTTCACTAGGCAGCATAGTAAGAAGGCTTACCCTTCATGGTTCTTTCTCCTGAAGATTTTGCACTGGTTTGAAAGAAGCCTTTGATTTGGAAAACTGAGCTGAATTATTTCTTGTTCAACTGTAGTTTAAGTGAAACCACCAAGAAGCTTGCTTTTTTGCAGAAGAAAGAAGGTGGGACACTGTAGTTCATTTCCCAACTGGAGAAAATTCTTACTCCACTCCTCTCCCAAATCCTGTGTTCCATATACTGCAAAACAAGTGGATTAAAATGCCCGGGCCCTTTGAATAGTAAGTTATTTTTCCCTTTTCCCTTTTGGATAGGATAGAGTGGAAAAGACCTTGCTTACTCTAGGGTCAGAAGCAGCTTAAAGGAAGTCTGTGACCTGTACATAATTCTCAGTATTATGTATTGCTTTCAAACTGCTCCAGAGAGTTTGGGGAATGAAAAACAATGGCAGTCTGAAACTGCCTAAGCATGGTCCTATTTTTATCAGGGAGAACCTCCTTTCTCCAAAAAAGTATTGTTACTGCCCCTGATTAAGTTCTTAGTTAAGTTTTTTGTGGGGTTAGGGAGGGGGGTGGGAGAAGGCTATGGTTGCGCGGGAAAGGCACGCCTTCCAGCCACCATAACGCATGCCAGGCCTACGACCATTCACGACGGTGTACAACGAGGACCAGTCGCCGATAATACCCAGTGGCGTACTGACAAACAGCCCATTCCCAGGATGGTGGGGAATGGCAGAAGGTGCATAGACAGAGGGCCGTATCATCACCGGGAGTGTCATCTCCGCTCTGTACAAGCGGTGAGATGCTCCGACCCTCTGTACTCCCCCGGAGGACCCGGGAGCGAAGGTGTGCAGCCTCCCATGCTAAGGCTGGTCTACCTGAATGCAAGGTCCATAGCTAACAAAGCTCACCTCATTCGTGACCTAGTGGAGAGCGAGCATGCGGACCTAGCTTGCATCACGGAAACCTGGCTGGGCCCAGAGGGTGGTGTCCCGCTGGTTGACCTCTGCCCGCCAGGTTTCCAGGTGCTGCACCAGCCTCGGGCCCATGGGAGGGGCGGGGGAGTGGCAGTTATCATCAGGGAATCCCTTAGCCCGCGAGAGACCACCGTCCCTCAGATGGTCGGGTGTGAGTCTCTCCTACTGAGATACGGCCCAGGGGCGCAGTTGGGCCTGCTGCTGGCGTACCTACCACCTAATCGTGCAGCGGCGGCCCTGCCCGAGCTACTCGATGTCCTCTCAGGGTTGGTGGTTGAATTCCCAAAACTCATGGTCTTGGGTGACTTTAACCTGCCGTCCCTGGGAGGATCGTCCGAACTGGCTCGGGAGTTCATGGCTTCCATGGCGGCCATGGACCTGTCGCAAATAATTTCTGGACCGACTCATGAGAGAGGCCACACCCCAGACTTGGTGTTCTTGTCTGGACGGTGGCATGGTGATATCGGTGGGGGTGCCACAACTGTTACGCCCCTGTCATGGACCGATCACCACCTCCTGCGGCTAGACTTCCCCTTTGCCACCCCCCACCGTGGATGCACGGTGCCAGTCAGATGGTACCGCCCTAGGCGCCTAATGGACCCTGATAAGTTCCAGGCAGCGCTTAGGGACACACATGCACTCCCTGCTCACAGCTCGGCGGATGCCTTAGTGGAAGCCTGGGAAAAGGCAGCCACGGAGGCTCTGGACTGAGTTGTACCCTTGCGGCCTCTGACCCGGCGCAGATCCCGACGAGCCCCATGGTTCACCGCGGAGCTCCGGGAGATGAAGCGTCGGAGACGGGGCCTAGAGAGCCGTTGGAGATCCAGTCGATCCGAATCCGACCGATTGCGACTAAGAACCCTCACCAGGTCTTATCTCGCTGCGATAAGGGTGGCAAAATCCAACTACTTTTCCACCCTCATCGCGTCCGCAGATAATCGCCCGGCTGCCTTGTTCAGGGTGACTCGCTCCCTATTAAACCAAGAGGTGAGGGAGGAACCCTTGCAGGGTCGAGCCGAGGAATTCGGTCAATATCTGCTGGATAAAATTGCTCGGATTCGAACTGGCCTGGACTCCAACTGGGCTGAGCTGGAAGAACAAGACATGGACAGTCTTGTCGACGTCATCTGGGAGGAATTTGATCCTGTAACTCCTAAGGAAGTGGACAGGATTATGAGAAGGTTGAGCACCTCCACATGCTTATTGGACCCATGCCCTTCCTGGCTGGCCTATGCAGCTCGAGAGGGGACACGAGGCTGGTTCCTAGCGGTCATCTCTGCTTCTCTGAGTGAGGGTCACTTCCCCACCGCCTTGAAGGAGGCGGTGGTGAGACCTCTCCTCAAGAAGCCCACCTTGGACCCATCCTCTTTGAATAACTTTCGTCCTGTCTCCAATCTTCGCTTCCTTGCGAAGGTTGTTGAGAGCGTGGTGGCGCACCAACTTCCTCAGATCCTGGATGAAGCGGTCTATCTAGACCCGTACCAATCGGGTTTCAGGCCGGGCTACAGCACGGAGACGGCATTGGTCGCTCTGATGAATGATCTCTGGAGAGCCCGGGACAGGGGCCATTCCTCTGTCCTAGTCTTATTAGACCTCTCGGCGGCTTTCGATACCATCGACCATGGTATCTTGCTGTGACGCCTCAGGGGACTGGGAGTGGGAGGCACGGTTCTGCGTTGGTTCTCCTCCTTTCTCCAGGGTCGCTCGCAGTCAGTGCTGGCAGGGGGACAGAGGTCGACCCCGAGGCCTCTCGCTTGCGGAGTCCCTCAGGGGTCGGTCCTCTCGCCTCTCCTGTTCAACATCTACATGAAACCGCTGGGTGAGATCATTCGCAGCTTTGGAGTAGGGTACCATCAGTATGCTGATGACACCCAGCTTTTCATCTCAACTCCAAACAATATCAGTGATGCCCTCGACGTGATGTCCCGCTGCCTGAAAGCGGTCCGGGAATGGATGGGGAGGAACAGGCTTCAACTGAACCCGGACAAGACTGAATGGCTGTACGTACCGGCAAGCCAGGATATTCAGAACGTCCCATCGCTTAACATCGGGGACAAGTTACTACCCCCTGTTGATAGGGCCCGCAACCTGGGTGTCCTCCTAGACTCGCAGCTCTCCCTGGAAGATCACATAGGAGCTGTGACCAAGGGGACCTTCTCCCGGGTTCGACTAGTTCGCCAACTACGGCCTTATCTGGACCTGGATGCCTTACGTACAGTCACCCATGCCCTTGTGACCTCTCGCCTAGACTACTGTAACGCTCTCTACATGGGGCTGCCCTTGAGATCCACTCGGAAGCTTCAACTGGTGCAAAGTGCAGCGGCACGGACACTCTTGGGAGCCTCCCGATACTCCCATATCACACCTCTCCTCCGTGCGCTGCACTGGCTTCCGGTTGCCTTCCGTGTGAAGTTCAAGGTGCTAACAATGACATACAAAGCCCTACATGGCATGGGTCCGGACTACCTACGGGAGCACCTTCTGCCAATGTCAGCACCCCACCGTCCTGTGCGCTCCCACAGAGAGGGCCTCCTCAGGGTGCCACCGCTCAAGGAATGTCGGATGGTGGCCCCCAGGGGGAGGGCATTCTCAGTGGGTGCGCCAGCCCTCTGGAACAGCTTGCCAACCGAAATCCGGATGGCCCCCGACCTCCGCACCTTCCGGCGCGACTTAAAAACCTTCCTGTTCCAGCAGTCCGGCCTGGCATGATACCTTTAATTGGGGTCCCAGTTTGTTTTTACTATTGTTTTTATTGTTCAATCTGTATACCTTCCTTCCTCTGTACACCGCCCCGAGTCCCTCGGGAGAAGGGCGGTTTATAAAAACAAATAAATAAATAAATTAATCAATAAATTAATGATGAGCACTGATTTAAAAACTGGGCCAGCAAGTCTGTAACACAAACCTCCCCCTCCCCCAGACTGTTAATTAGGTTTGTGATGATTTTGTGATTGAAAGTGTAAATCTTCCAACAGTGAGAGATCTATAACTTGTGAAGCAGAGTCACATGTTCCTCCTTGAGTGCTCTTCCTCAAAAAACATTCAGCAGATACTGGATGCCAGTAGGAATCTTCTACTTGATTGCTCATTTATTATACACAATGCATTGATTTTTTTATGGAAAGGTGGAGAAGGCTGGTTTAGTTATCCTGGACTATTATTCTCTTCAACCTCTACAGACAGAAGACATCTGGAAGGATTTTAGGACAAGCTGTACGGAAAGTCTCAGAGCTACCCCATAGAATTCATTCTTTAGGAAAGGCAAACTTATCTCAAATTCTAAGAACGAGATGGAGAGAAAGGGGGATGGAAAGTTAAGAGCTTCCTCTGTGAAGTGCCATCAACCTTGGTCACAGCAGTGCAGTTAATATGACAGAAGGTTTTGAACATAAAAGTCAAGATGACAGAAGCTTTAAAGTCTAACACTTCACATGACAGAAGGTTTTAAAGAGACTTCTAACAAGTCATGATGGATGACACAAAAATAGAAGATGATCATGCAAGTCAACATACCCAGAGAGATTACAAACAGATGAGGATCTGGAAGATAGCACTTAGTAATAGCACTATACCACTTCACAGCCCTCCTTAAGTGGTTTACAGAGGCAGCATATTGCCCCCCAACAAACTGGGTCTTCATTTTACTGAACTTTGGAGGATGGAAGGCTGAGTCAACCTTGAGCCGGTGAGACTCAAACATTCTAACTACTGCGCCACTATGGCTCAAGATGGAGAATGATTAGATATAGAGAAAAACAAGAAGATCCTAAAAGACAGATCATTATGATCAAGAATTTGAGGACTGTAGCTTTGTAATGAGTCATGGAGAGCGATATTACAATATCTCAAACTATCAATAATTTCAGCTTTTGGTGTGGAGGCCAAATATTGGAATCTTCATAATAAAGTCCAATTAAATCCATTCCTTCTTCAGCTGCTCTCAAAGGAGAAATAAGGATCTAAAAAGATATTTCTGATGGGGAAAAAAAAACACTATATATCTTGCCGTATCCATCCCCAACCTGGAGTGTTTCAGATGTGTTGGATTTTAGCTTCTATAATGCCCACAGAAGTATAGCCATTGGTCATATCAATCAGCAGTTGAAATGTAAAAGACTAATATACAGGTATACCTGAGCTGAATTATTGTTAGACAATTGATTGGAGCAATGCAAACCATTTGAAAAAAGTGCTTTGGAACACATCATATGCCAAATAAATGCCTTTCTTGGAATCATTTAAGCAGCTGCATCTTTTGTAAGGCTCATGAAGCTGTTTTCCAGGGAACTGAATTGGCTGTATGTAGCCAAGAGCTTCATAAATGGTCCCATTGACTTGGAAGAAGACTTGCCTGCAAGAGAGATGTTTTATCCATTAACCGTCTTCATTACCTTGTTCTTCTGGATGACTTGCACAGCCTACAACTTGTGTTATTACAAAGCTATGAAAAAGGAAAAGTTGAAAGTAACATGCTATTGATACTTGAACATTCTAAATTATGTCACAGTAAGCTATTTCCTGAGAAGGTGTGGCATGGTTCCTTAAAACATAAACATAAATTGTGTGTTATATCAGCAAAAGAAAAACATATGGTGAAAAAGCTCAGGAACTTATTTGGTTAACTTTACTATTTGGGTAACAGGAATGGAAGATATGCAAATAAATCTGCAACCACATCTCCAAAAGTGACTAATGCTCCCATAAAGAGTTTCTTACACTATTCATATACACATACAAACACACACAAAGGAGCGGAGTTTTCTGACTTACTCAGGGTACTTCAATGTCATTTTCAATGGATGACAATATCAAACATTCAGATTCACTACATCTCAATAATACACAGCAACTTTGTGGTCAATACTGATCAAAAACAACCATTGAGACAGGGCTTATCCCTTGCTGTTACAAGTCAAAGCTCCTGAGGAAAGTAAAACAAATCCATTATAGGCTTCCTCAAGAGTGTTAAAGAGTTGGACACAGAGGAAATGTTGCAGGATAAGGACCATGCTTTGTCTATTGTTGTGGGAAAGAATTTAAAGAGACTCTAGTTTTCAGGTGAGCAGGGGGAAGGATGTACAGAAAAGATGCAGAGTTATTTAAATCTGCTTATGTATTATGAGGTCTTCTGTATCAATCAGTGTGGTTCGGTGATCTAATCTGGTTGCTAGTATGTTTGCAGTAAAGGTTAGTTCCGAGTGATCTTGGACCAATCACTCTATTTCAGTCGTAGGAAGGAGGCAGCAATGACAAACCACTTCTGAAATCTTGCCATGAAAACTTCAGGGACTTCTCCAGGCAGTGGCCAGGAGTTGACATTGAAGGCACACACAAACACACAGATATGCACAAATAACATGGAATTAAATATCTGCAATTTTCTTATGGGTTGATAGCATTAGAGAATTAGGGGAATGCATTCTCTAGATTAATGATCAAGTTATTATGCATGGTTCAAGCAAAGCAAGGGGTGGGGTCAGGAAAGTCTGCATCAGCACTACTGAAATTCCCTCAAAGCCTGCTAGGATCTGGCATCAGAAGCTATGTCACAAAGGATGCCAGACCTTGGAGCCTAAGTGTTCCCCTTAATACAATTGCTGCAGAATTTCTCTTTCCTTTTTGCAGAGCGAGAGAAAATGGCCGCCAGTGTTATGCAGAGTGTCGTTTACTCAGCATGGAAGTTAGACAAAAGGTCAGAAATTCAAGCAGGTTGGAATCCTAGCAGATTTCACTTACAGGTTAAACAATGAGGCACACTGGAGCTGAACTGGTGTAGCAGGCAAATATAGCAGCAGGAATGTTGAGTGAAGAGATTTGGGAAGCCTAAAACATCCGCGCTTACATGATAATATACTAATTGGTTGGACAGTGAGAAATGATGTCTTTTTTTATGTGATTTGTTCAGGGTTCCTTGAAATGCTACAAGGTTTTTCTTAACCCAGAAGTCTTAGCAAGTAATTCTCACAATTATTTTTTGTACATAATTATTAATAAAAGTTTGTAAACAAGAAGATAAAAACCAATATAAATTAAGAAATAAATAAAAAGAAATAAATTAAAGAAAAAGTAAAAAGTGCAAAAAAGGAGTAAAATAGAGAAGTAAGGGAAAAAAGATATAGTAGCAGTGAATTCTTACCCATTAGTAGTACATTATATAGCTATGGGCAAATTTTTCAGTCTGAAAGTCTGAAAATAGTCTTTGAGTGATCTGGTAAAAATAAATTCTGAAAAATAAGTGGCTACAAGATAAAAGATAAATTAAATATTATTTCATTACTAATGTAAAACTAAATATTGCCAATGTGATTCTTCTTCAAGCCAGTATTTCATAATAACATATATTGTTTGCCTCCTTAAACTTATATCTTCTAGTATGTTTTGATAGTCTTTCTGGTAGTCAGAGAATTTTAAAAAATAGCCTCTTTTATTCTCTGATTATGCTCCTAATTCATCCTTTTAAATGATGGCACCAACTTGCTTCATTTCTAATACAACCTAATGCACAATGTGTTCTCTGTGCAGAACAAAAAAGACAAAATAAGATTAAACAGACCTAAAGGTAAAAGGTAAAGGTTCCCCCGCACATGCGTGCTAGTCGTTTCCGACTCTAGGGGCTGGTGCTCATCTCCGTTTCAAAGCCGAAGAGCCAGCGCTTGTCCGAGGATTTCTCCGTGGTCATGTGGCCGGCATGACTGGACGCCAAAGGCACACGGAACGCTGTTACCTTCCCACCGTAGTGGTCCCTATTTTTCTACTTGCATTTTTACGTGCTTTCGAACTGCTAGGTTGGCAGAAGCTGGGACGAGTAACAGGCGCTCACTCTGTTACGCGGCACTTGGGATTCGACCCGCCAAACTGCAGACCATCTGATCGACAAGCTCAGCGTCCTAACCCACTGAGCCACCGCGTCCCTAACCCACTGAGCCACCGCGTAAACAGACCTAATCCTAATTAATTATCCAAAGGATTTCTATTTTACTGATGCTCATGGATTGAATAATTATACTATGTAATGCTGCTCTGTTCCTATGTGTGTATGATTGCATGTTTCTGTGTAACATACCAGCAAATCTACCAAGATTATATTGTATTTGGCCTCTTCTGTGATGGGCCTCTTGTTGCAGGTGAAGAAGGAGAGTGCAAATGTTGCCTTGAAACTTAATATTAAGAAAACCAAGATAATGGCATCCGGCCCTCTCAATTCCTGGCAAATAGACAGGGAAGAAATGGAGGTAGTGACAGATTTTATTTTCCTGGGCTCCAAGATCACCACAGATGGGGATTGCAGCCAAGAAATTAAAAGATGCTTGCTCCTTGGGAGGAAAGCCATGGCAAATCTAGACAGCACACTAAAAAGCAAAGACATCACCCTGCCAACAAAAGTGCATATAGTCAAGGCTATGGTCTTCCCATTTGCAATGTATGGCTGTAAAAGTTGGACCATAAGAAAGGCTGAGCGCCAAACAATTGAGGCCTTTGAACTCTGGTGCTGGAGAAAACTCCTGCGATTCCCTTGGACTGCAAGGCGATCAAACCAGTCAGTCCTAGAGGAGATCAACCATGACTGCTCTTTAGAAGGCCAGATCCTGAAGTTGAAACTCAAATACTTTGGCCACCTAATGAGAAGGAAGGACTCACTGGAGAAGACCCTAATGTTGGGAAAGATTGAGGGAAAGAGAAGAAGGGGACGACACAGAATGAGGTGGCTGGATGGAGTCACTGAAGCAGTAGGCGTGAGCTTAAATGGACTCCAGAAGATGGTAGAGGACAGGAAGGCCTGGAGGAATGTTGTCCATAGGGTTGTGATGGGTCAGACATGACCTCGTAACTAACAACATGAAGAGCAATGCACTGATGGAGGGTAGAGCTAATCAACATGCTAATAGAAAGCTTTCTAGATCAAGGACTAAAAGAAGCATCAAGTGACAGTTCCTAAGAGGCAGGCACAAGAAAATAACTATAACCTTTCTATCTACTTTTCAAATAATAATAATAATAATAATAATAATAATAATAATAATAATAATAATAACAACAATAACAACAGTAGTAGTAATAATAATAATAATAATAATAATAATAATAATAATAATAATAATAAAATAATAAAATAATAATAAAAATAATAGCCTAATGACTATGGGTACAGCTGTCAATTGAAACAGTAAAGCAATTCATCTTCCTGGATTCTAAAATCGACCAAAGTGGTGACTGCAGCCCTGAGATCAGAAGGCATATAGCACTTGGAAGAACTGCAATGTCCAGCATGAATAACATCTGGAAGAGTAAAGACATCATCCTCACAACCAAATGGTCATGTCATGGGAGCTGAATCACTCAAATAATCAATCATGCTGGGGGTGATCAGTGGAAAAAGGAGGAGGGGCTGCCCTAGCACCCACTGGCTAGACACTCTAAATCATGACACTGGGATGACCATAGTGGGTCTGAAGGAGATGGTGCGAGGCAGAGGGGGCATGGAGAGTACTGATCTATAGAGTGGCCAAAAGTTGGACACAACTGAATGGCTGACAATGATGACAATGAAAGCTGCCAACCCTGTAAGAAAGACCAGATCAGGAAACTACCTCGACAGGAAGTTTCTACTTCATTGAAAGAGTCTCTAGTAACTACTCTTGAAAGCCTGCTGTGCTTTTATTTCCCTCCCTCTTATACCTCAGGGAGTCAGGGAGCAGCAACCCTCAGTCTCTTCCTAACATTATCTATTTTCTTCGACTCAATAAATGCTTTTGGTCCTTTTGGGCTTCTGAATATTTCCCTCAAGCTGTGTCTATCTATAAGAGCCTACCTTTAAGGCACAGACATCTAGGCATGAAACAAGATATATTTTATCCTGTAATGTAGTAGAGGAAAACTATAGACATATGGAGATTGTATTTACCCAAGTAACCAAGGCTGTAATGTATAGCACAATGATGTGGTACCATCATTAAAATGGGTGTGACTGGGACTTTTCTTTTTTTCATTGAAAAAGCAGGTTTAGTCTTCATAACTCAGCCTAAAAGAAAACTCATGTTATTTGTTTGTTTGTTTTTCCACTGAAAAAATGCAGGACCATCAATCCACCTTTTCTTTGGTGGCTAAATGTGGTCCAGTGATTATAGCACCAGGCTAGAAACCAGGAGACTGTGAGTTCTAGTCCCACCTTAAGCACGAAAGCCAGCTAGGTAACCTTGGGCCAGTCACTCTCTCTCAGCCCATCTTACCTCATAGAGTTTGCCATACGCTAAATAAATAAAGAAACACCAGAGAGTTGTTATTGTGGGAAAAACAGGAAGAAAAATGAGTATTAGATAAATCTGTCACCTTGTGTTACTTATAAAAATAATAAAGGCAGGATATAACAAAATTAAATATGATTACATTTTATGCTTCAACTATTGAAGCCTCACAGCAATCTAGTATATATATATTATTATTATTATTTTAAAAAAACTAAACCTAAACTAAATCGGAACTAAAACTAAACTAAATAGAAACATTACAGCACACTTTTAACATTTACATTGTAATTCAATTCAATAAAAACATTGTTGGGGGATGGGGAATCTCTAAATGCTTACCACATACCAACAAGGAAAGGAAATCAGTTCTCTCAACTAAACCGAAAGTTCATTACAGAGACTGAGAAAGCTACAGAGAGAGCTTGACTCATAAAGCTGCTATCAAATCTGAGAAATATGTGATTTTTTGGAACACCAAATATCTGGAAAAAAGAAGGGATACAAGAGATTTATAGCTTGCCTACTTCTACTGTCTGAGGTATTATATGGTCTTATTGGATACTGGGGGGAAATTGGTGGAATATAAAAGGTAGAAGAGACAGTTTGATTTATCTGGCGTAGTAATGTTATCATTAGGTATAATGAAATAAGGACTCATTTGGGCCTCTTCAACAACAAATTATGCAAAGGGCTGGGCTGTTTTCTCTCATTAATATATTATATGCAGCACAATTTATTTTTCCTTGTGATTGGGCAGCATTTTCACTAGGATAGATCTTGCATTAACTATTCAAAAGAACCAAATTTTAGGGTTTGGAGCCCAAACACAAAACAATAAAGGAAAGAACCTTTACAAGACAAAATGTCAAGATAAAAAAAACTAAAGTGATGTAAATTCAATTAGAAAAAGAATGAAAGAACAACGTCTTAGAAATGTAAACAACTCTTTACAAATGTAAACAAATGAGACAAGTTTCAAAAATCACTCAGTTAAGAAATCTTAGTCTTTGGCATGTAAGCATCCATAATATTTTATATGTAATTGCCATTAAAATATCTTTTGTATTTTTTTTAAATGATGTTTCTGCCTGGGTGACATCATTCTTTTTAATTAAATAAGGGGATGGGCTTTGAATCAAAATATTCATATAACTCTTCAAAATAAAAAAAAACAAAGGCTGTTCAACTTCAAAAGCCCGACGTTCAGATGTGGTGCTCAAATTGAATAGCTACCTTACTTTTTCAGTCCTTCTGCAAATGGGATCCACTTTCAGTGTTTCAAGAGTTCACATAAATACCAATAAAGTTACCAGAAAAGAAAAGAAAAGAATATTACCCTTGTGGAGATATAAAGCTTTTTTTGAAAGCTTATTGCTAATACTCCTTGAAACAACAGACACTGTGGGGTGGGGGAGAAAAGAAGAATACAAGTTTCCTTCTGATATAATTCCCCCGTTTTTTCCTGAATCTCATTGCTATTTTTTTAGCACTTCACTTTCAGAGAGTGCTATAAGGACACTTACTGAACATGTGCAACACACTAACTCCTAATGGAACAACCTGCCTCCAGAAGCGGTGAATGCTCCAACACTGGAAGTTTTTAAGAAGAGACTGGACAGCCATTTGCCTGAAATGGTATAGGGTTTCCTGCCTTAGCAGGGGGTTGGACTAGATGACCTCCAAGGTCCCTTCCAACTTCTTCTTCTTCTTCTTCTTCTTCTTCTTCTTCTTCTTCTTCTTCTTCTTCTTCTTCTTCTTCTTCTTCTTCTTCTTCTTATTATTATTATTATTATTATTATTATTATTATTATTATTATTATTATTATTATTATTATTATTATTTATAATGTTGTTGAAGTGGGAGAAGGAACTACGGAAAGGTTTTGCCCCTATTGCCTTGTTGCTGCTTACAGTTTTTAGTTTTATTGTATTACTATCCTGTTCTGCACTTTTAATATTCTGAGGGCTGCCTAGAAGCTCTGGAGCAAGGTGACTTAAAATATTACAAATATAAATAAGTTTTGTTTGTTTTTGTTTCACATGTTATGCAGAGCTTGTCATTCTGTTTTTTAAGCAATGATTTACGGGGCTACCATATCTGGTCTGCAAAACCCAGACAACCGTAAGAGAGCAGCAAAGCAATATAAAAACCTCTAGTTCTTTGCCATCATCCAGTGATTGTATGCTTTACTTTATAGCTCATATCTAGTTGCCCTAATGCAGTGTTTCTCAGCCACAGCAGCATTAAGATATATGGACTTCAACTCATGGCCGGCTGGGGAATTCTGGGAGTTGGAGTCCACATATCCTAAAGTTGCTGAGGTTGAGAAACACTGCCCTAATAGCTCAACTTCACATTTATTTCTTTATTAGATTTGTTAAAACAGCCCAACTCCAAAAATATTCCGGGAGGCTCATAATATAACCAAAAGCACAGCTTAAAACAACATAACTGCCCAGACTAAAACAACATCCCCATCAGTCAGAAAAAAAAGACTCAGCACAGGTTCTATAGACACCCTAACTGCTGGGAACAGAGCCAGGTGTCAACTTTAGAATGAGCCTGGTTTGCAACCACCTTTTTCCTTCTCGTTCCTAGTCACCACATAGCATAGAGGGAGGGGGTTTGTCAGATAAAACAGACTTTCTCGGACTTTCTGTCATGGGACCAAGGTCATCGGCTGATCCTGATGACCTTGGGAGTAGGATTTCTTAACTTTTTATTGGGGAATTGTTATGCATCTCTTCAGAGTTGGTGCTTATAAGGTAAAAGGTAAAGGTTCCCCCGCACATGCGTGCTAGTCATTTCCAACTCTAGGGGCCGGTGCTCATTTCCGTTTCAATGCCGAAGAGCCAGCGCTTGTCCAAGGATGTCTCCGTGGTCATATGGCCAGCATGACTAGACGCCAAAGGTGCACAGAACGCTGTTACCTTCCCACCGTAGTGGTCCCTATTTTTCTACTTGCATTTTTACGTGCTTTCGAACTGCTAGGTTGGCAGAAGCTGGGACGAGTAACAGGCGCTCACTCTGCTATGCAGCACTCGGGATTCGACCTGCCAAACTGCCGACCTTCTGATCAACAAGCTCAGCGTCCTAACCCACAGAGCCACCACGTCCCTCTTGAAGTGCTGATACTCTGTATCAATAAACACGTTCTTTGAGGAATTTGCAAGTTCTGCTTTCTTTGTCTCTGTCGATCGGCACCATGACACCAGGTCTTAAGAAAGTTCCAGGTTCCATGTGTAGGGAGAACTGTGCATGTCTCTAGGGAAATGCTGCTCCAGAGTACAATGGCTGCTGACAGAGAAAGTATACTTCCTTGGTCTCGCATGATGACCATGTTTAAGTGAGGGGACTTAGAATGCTCTCACTCTGCCTGAATGAACCAGAAGGGCACAATCAACTGGAGACAGGTGGTCTCTCAGATAACCAAGAATGACTTCATGGGTAGTGAAATGATCTTAAGGATATCACTGCTGCCTTAAATGATTTTGTACCATTGTTAAATTGATGTTAATTGCTGTAGCTGCATTAAAAGGCTCACCACCAAAGCTTACCCAATGACCTCAATGACCTCATAAAAAAGGACAAAAATTATTCAGAGTTGACAAAAATTAAGAACATATCATCCGATCTTTTTGCAAAACATTCCAGCAGTTAAGCACCTTCATATAAAGAGCTGGATAAAAGAGTGATCATTATAGTTACTTCTTGAGAAAAAGGGGAAGCAAATCTACAAGAAATAACAAATTTGTATTGCAGAACCAAGATGCAATAATTCTTTTTCTGACTGAAGATCGAGGTACAGAGGATGCCATGTTTAATGTCTATGGAGATTGTCAGTCAACCAGGACATAGTTATTCCAAAGGTGCTTTTTCACAAGCTTCCAAGAAGCTTCTTGAATGAGAAGCGAAACGTCTTCAAAGAAAAAAGAAAGAAAGTTGAGTTGCCTCATAAAAAAGTACCTTTGGGTTGTCGTGTTTAAGTATGTGTGAAAAGGCATTTTATGACAAGGTTCAGGTTTTATTTTATTTTTCTCTTCTGAAAGCTTTCAATAGCGGAGAAAGTTTTGAGCATGTTCTGCATATTTCTCCTTGTTTATATCCTGGGAACATGCTTCCAAGCCTCCACTTTATTACTGAATAATGAGTTTATCTGTTTCTCTTCTGTACAGACAAAGTTCATGTGATGTCTCAGCAGATGCTTTTATCAGGTTGACCATACTTAGCTTCAGAAGCTAAGCAGGGGTTATGCGTGTATAGCATTTGGATGGGGAAATCAAAATGCTAAATAGACCTGTAGGCTAAATAAGAAATATTTTTTTTTAAAAAAAAGTGTTGGAAGAAGATGTAGCACCACTGAGAAAACTATTTGAATTTATTTGTGAAGTCACTCAGAGTCCTTAACTTTTAATTTCATGAAATACTTACTTAATTGCCCAATAGCTTGCTTAACCCAAGTTTCTTTTTTTTTATTGAAAAGTTTTACAATACAGTTTTCCTTTAAAAAACCCCCCCTTCCCCCACCCTCCTCCCCCCCTACCTCCCCCCTACCTCCCCCCCTCCCCCCCTCCCTCCTGGCCCCCCTACCTCCCCCCCTCCCCCCTCCCCCCCGACTTCCCAGAGCTAAATACAAGGTATATATATATAAAAAAGCAATCATAAACAACCATATACTAGCAATTACAAGTTCTAAAATCCATTACTCTCTAGCTTGTATAGGATAAAACAAGCCTTAGCAATATTAAATATATATAAGAAACTAAAATAGAGAAAAGAAAAAACAAAGCGAAGGAAGACTTATTCGAATGCTACGTAAAACTTCTTAACCCTATACTTGTTCTGGATAAACTCAATCCATTTTCTCCATTCCATAATATAATGTTCTTGCGAATGATCTTTCAAATAGGCCGAAATCTTCGCCATCTCTGCCAGGTCGGAAACCTTTAAAATCCACTCTTGTATAGTCGGCAGTTCCTCTTTCTTCCAATATTGACCTATCAAAAGTCTTGCTGCCATAACTAAGTTCAACATCAACTTGGAGTCCACAACTGTAGCGTCGACAATTATTCCCAACAAAAAAAATTGTGGGCAAAACTTTATCCTCCGTTTAAAAACCTTCCGCATATTCCACCAGACTTTTATCCAAAAAGCCTTAACCTTTTTACAAGTCCACCATATGTGAAAATATGTTGCATCTTCATCACCGCATCTCCAACATTTAGGCTGATAATTCGGATACATACTTGCAAGCTTTTTAGGATCTAAATGCCATCTATAAAACATTTTGTAAAAATTCTCTCTTAAATTTTGAGCTTGTGTAAATTTTACATTCCTCACCCAAATCTTTTCCCAGGTGTCCATTGTAATAACTTCCTGAATGTTTTGGGCCCATTTTATCATGCAATCCTTAACCAGCTCTGTTTCTGAATCGATCTCTATCAATGCAAGATATATCCGTTTAATATGTGCTGGTCCCTGATTTCTAATTTGCTTTATCAAATTTTCATCAGTCATTACAAATCCATTTTTCTGGTCTTCTTTCCACCTGGCCCGTAACTGAATATATTGAAACCAAGTTTGAACAACCTTCTCTTCTCGCAAGAAATTATATGATTTCAGGCACCAAACATTCCTTTCCAAACTTAAAATTTCCTTGTAAGTAGTCTCATCGTGTTTGAAACCAGCATGTATATTTTCTATTGTGTGTTTTGGAATTGCCCACAATGGTATCTTGCTGCTTAACTTGTATCTGTACTTCTTCCAAACTCTCAGCAGTGCCTGTCTTAAAATATGCATCCTAAACACAGAATCTACCTTCTTATCATACAACAAATATGCATGCCAGCCAAACAACAAATCATGGCCCTCAAGATTTAATAACCTCGGTTGCGTCAAATTAATCCAATCGCTTATTCCTACTAATGCAGCAGCTTCATAATATAATTTAAGATTAGGCAATTTAAGGCCACCTCTCTCACGAGTATCCTGCATAATCTTAAGTTTAACTCGTGGCTTTTTCCCTGCCCAGACAAATTTATTGATACCACGCTGCCATTCCTCCAAATTAGAATCTTTCTTAAGAATCGGTATCATTTGAAATAAGAATAAAAATTTGGGCAGGACATTCATTTTCACTGCTGCAATCCGTCCCAACAAAGACAATTGCAATTTTTCCCAACTCTCCAATTCTTTTTGAATTTCCCCCCATAGTTTTTCATAATTATTTTTATATAGCTTTGTATTAGAGGGTGACAAAGTCACCCCCAAATATTTAACCCTTTTAACAATATCGAATCCAGTTAATCCTTCTAAGAGAGCCTTCTGTGAAACTGTCATATTTCTAGCCAAAATTTTAGTTTTCTGTATGTTTACTTTAAATCCAGAAACCTTCCCATATTGTGTTATTATCTCCATCAGGTCCACAACAGAGTTCTCTGGCTGGGTCACTGTAACAACCAGATCATCTGCAAATGCTCTCAATCTATAGTCCTGATCTCCGACTTGTATCCCCTTAATTTTATCCGAATTCCGAATCTTAACCAATAATATCTCTAATGTTAACACAAATAACAAGGGCGATAGCGGACACCCTTGCCTTGTGCCCTTCTCAATATTACATGCTGTTGTCAGACTATTGTTAACTATAATTCGGGCAGTTTGTTTTTGATATAATGCCCTAATCGGTTGTAGAAATTTTTCCCCAAAATCCATTTTGTCTAAAACTTTCAACAAAAATTGCCAATTCAATTGATCAAAAGCCTTTTCAGCATCTAAAAAGATTAGCGCTGCAGAGATCTGGTTGTGCCTTTCCAAAAACTCTAACACATCAACTATATGTCTCACGTTATTTTTCATTTGTCTACCACTAATAAACCCCGTTTGATCCCCATGAACCACCTGTTGTAGAACCCTCATCAGTCTATTAGCCAAAACCTTAGCAAATATCTTATAATCTGTATTTAAAAGCGATATCGGTCTATAATTTTTAACTAAAGTAGCATCCTGGTCTTCCTTCGCAATCAAAGAGATAAAAGCTGTTCTCCAAGACGGTGGCACCTTTCCCCCCTTCTGGATTGTCTGGAACAGTTCCTTTAACAGTTTTATCATCTCTAATTGTAAGTTTTTATAATAGGCCGCAGTCAAGCCATCCGTGCCTTGTGCTTTATCCACCTTCAGTTCCTTAATAGCTGTAAAAATTTCTTCTTCTGTAATCATCTGATTAATCCCCTCTTTTTGTACTTGCGTAAGAACCGGGATGCTAGCATTCTCCAAGTACATATCAATATATTTTGCATTAATGTCCTCTTTAGTATATAATTTTGAATAAAAATCCACAAAAGCATCCTTAATAAGATTCTGTTGAAACACGACCCTTCCTTTATACTCAATCTTATCTATATTAGATGCCCTTTGTTTTTTCCTCAGTCTATAAGCTAACCATCTGCCTAGTTTATTGGCATTGCAAAAAGTATTATGCCTAGCAAACCGCAGATTGGTCGCCACTTGATCAGCCATTAATTTATCAAATTGTCCTCTTAACAATCTAATAGCCTCCTTGATCTTCACATCCTCTGGGTTCAAAATCAAAGCCTTTTCTTTTTCCTTTATTTCATTCTCCAGTTCTTTCCTTCTATTCTCCACTACACGTCTATATCTATTATTCATATGTATCAACACCCCTCTCATATAGGCCTTGCTAGCATCCCAAACCATATCCATAGAGGTACCCTTGTTCATATTAATCTCAAAAAAATCCTTCATCCGCTGTTTGCATTCTTCCACATTTCTCTGGCTTCTAAACAAATTCTCATTCACACGCCATGAGCGCCTATCTCTTTTTTCCTTATCAATCTCCAACCAAACTGGACTGTGGTCAGAGATAGTTCTTGCACAAATCTTCACCTTTTTAGTTCTCAAAAAAAATCATTAGTCGACAAAATAAAATCAATCCTCGAGAAAGATTGGTGTCTATCAGAGTAAAAAGTATAATCCTTCTCCTGCAAGTGTCTCTCACGCCAGATATCTCGCAATTCCAGGTCATCCTTCATTTCAAAAAAAGATTTAGGCAGTCTAGCATGACTTGGAATTCGCTTAAAAGCTCCAGCCTTATCCAACTGTACATCCATAACTCCATTCCAGTCCCCCATAAAAATAAAAGATTTATAATCCAACTGGGTAAGCTTTGTGTGAAGTAAGCTAAAAAAGTCAGCTTGTTGTTGATTTGGTGCATATAGTCCAACTAAAAGCGTCTTTTTACCTTCTAACAACAGCTCAATCATAACATATCTTCCATGCTTATCTGCTTCAATTAAATCCGCTGTTAAGGCACTTTTAACATAAACAACCACTCCATTTTTCTTATTCTCTGCAGAAGCAACAAATTGCGCACCCAGTCTCGAGTTCATTAAATACTTTTGATCCAAAACTCTAATATGCGTTTCTTGCAGACATATAACATCTATCTTAAATTGTTTTAAATATTGAAAAACTTTCTTCCTCTTCTGCGGTGAATTTAGTCCATTAACATTCCAAGTTAAAAATTTAGTTGCCATGTATATCCTCAAAAAGCTCTTGGACCACAGCTTTGATAGGACTAATTTCTTTAGGCCGTGCTCCTCCCACAGCTTGGCTATGAATGCGTTGTGAAGAATCTGAAGACTTTTGCTGATCTTGTTCTTTTATTTTCTTTGCTCATCTTAAAGCAGCACGCGTCACTCTTTGCTCTCTAGGATCATCCAAAGAAGTTGTAGCTTGATCTCCTCCAGCACCATTTTCCTCTGTTTCCTCCTGTTTTTGTTCTTCTTCTCCAGATCCCTTTCCAGCTTCCAGAAGCGTTAATGGGGTTGCTTTTAAGACATTATTGTAGAAATCACGCGCTTGTTTCACAGTGATCAGCCTGTACCTTTTACCTTCATGCATCACCATCAGCCCTTCTGGAATCTCCCATCTGAATCTTATATCTCTTTGCTTAAGCTCATGCACAAGAAATGTATAGTCCTTCCTTCCCCTTAAAATCCTTGGAGGAATTTCTTTTAAAACCAAGACTTCTTGTTCAGCAATCACGACTTTAGCATCGTAGGCAGCTTGTATCACCTGATCTCTAATTTCTCTTTTTGCAAAGTAAACCACCACATCTCTAGGCAACTTTCTCTGTCTAGCAATCCATGAATTCACCCGAAACACTTTATCCATAGCTGCTCTTATTTCAGATGCTGGCTGGTTCAATACCCCTTCGAGAGCCTCAGAGATCAGCTGCTTTAAATCTTCTTTAATATTCTCTTTTAAACCTCTGATTCTGACAGCAAACTGCATCTGGTAAAATTGGGCAAGGCTTAACTCCCTATCCATTTTGTCTCTTGCATTTTCATTCTCCCGTGCTTTTACTTCTAATATAGCATTCCTTTGAACCAAATCATCCATTTTTTCATCTAAATCTTCCACACATTCCGCCACTTTATGCACTGAAGACAAAATGTCTACCTTCATCACGCTGAACTTCTGTTCCATCCTTTCTTCCATTCTTTCCTCCAGTTTCTCCAATTTCTCCTCCATCTGTGCAAATTTATCAGCAATTGATTGATTAATTGATTCCAAAAGTACCTGGGCATGTTTATCCAGAGCATCTCGCAAATCCTTCGATGTCAGCACTTCAGGAGTGTGCAATGCCTGTAGTGATGATTGTTGCACCGGCGAGGATCCACCACTCCGAAGAGTTTTAGGGGGAGGTTTAGCCGCCATCTTTTAGTCCTCAATTATGACGCACTTTCACTTAAAGTTTAGAAAGTCCAACAAACTCGAGAGTATAGTAAAATAATCCTCTTCACCTTTCCCTCTTGTACCGCTCTGCCTGCTCCTTTAAATCATAGTCCTTTCTTCAGGCAGGGATGGTTCGCAGACGCCTGGCTCTGCTCCAAGAAGTTCGGAGCAGAGACGACGACCAGCTGGGAGCAACCCAGGCTTCGGGGGAGTTCAATCCTCCAGCCGCCCAAGCTCCAAGCTCAGGCGGCCTCGGAGAATTCTACCCCTACCTGGGGCCTCACCCCCTCCTCTTCTCCCGAGGAGGGGGCTTCAATTTCACCCGAACAGCTGATCGGCGCTGTTTCGGGCGAAAAAACAAACAGCTGAGCCGCGGGCAGCCAGGAGAGGCTGTCTTCGGCGCCGCGCCGCCACCGGAAGTCCACTTAACCCAAGTTTCTGAGTTTGCACAATACTATTAACTAACTAAACAGACTCAGTGTGCACTACATGCTAGTCTACACTGAAGTTGACTAATTGTGTTTCAGTGTGTTGCACTAATACATTAATTGGTTTTACATCCTCCCTTATTGATCAATAAATTTAGGAAGAATTTAGGAATACTATATTTAAAAAGAAGCACCAAAGTAAACAGTGGAAGGCAAGTATAAAAGACTGTTCTTTTCATGAGAAGCTTGAAAAAGTTGTAAAAGTTAGGCATATTTCAAAGTCAAGGCTCAGAAGTATCTTTTATTCAGCGCAGAACCATAATATGAAAATCTGCCAGCCTGTTAAAGAAATATATTCATGACAGTTTGTCAGTATGTACTGTGTGGTTTTACATGCTAATCTATTCTGACTTTTCAATACATTCTTCCCACCACATGTTATGAGCCACAGTTTGACTGTTGATTTGCCCCTTAAACAAAATTGTCCTTCTGGAAAAAAAGGGTCATAAATGTGTATTGCTCAGCTGTATACAGCTCAGATTCCAAAAACATTTTCTGCAGGTTACAGAATTCAATGCAACTTAAATAATAGAAAGTTGTTCCTGGCTCCAGGAACTGTGCATGATATAATATCAGGACTCAAGCAAGAGCATGAGGCTTCATCCTAGGCTTTGGTATTTGCTAAGGAAGATCTCTTTAGAGGGTTACTTAACTTAAGTGGAATAGAATAGAATAGAATAGAATAGAATAGAATAGAATAGAATAGAATAGAATAGAATAGAATAGAATAGAATAGAATAGAATAGAATAGAATAGAATAGAATAGAATAGAATAGAATAGAATAGAATAGAAGCTAGAAAGGACCTTGGAGGTCTTCTAGTCCAGCCCCCTGCTCAAGAAGGAGAACCTATACCATCTCAGACAAGTGACTGTCTAGTCTCTTCTTAAAAATGTCCAGTGATGTGAAGCAAGCGCATGATTTTTACAACAATGTCTTAAAAGCAACCCCATCAACACTTTTGGAAGCTGCAGAGGGATCTGGAGAAGGAGAACATCAAGAGGATGAAGATGGACAGATAGACGAGAAGGGTACAGGAGGAGATCAAGCTGCAACTCTTTTGGATGATCCTAGAGAACAGAGGGTGACGCGTGCTGCCTTAAAACGCTCAAAAAAGATTAAAAAATAAGACCAGTAGAAATCTATGGAACTTCCACAATATACTTATAGTCAAGTGGTAGTTGTGTTTTTAAGAGTTTTGGGATGATATGTATGGTAATTATGATATGTTTGGAATTAATGGACAATTTACTACAGAGGAAGAGGAAGAAAGTTTTGTGGGTTAATGCGGGTTAATTTGTGTAAGAACTATCTATTATAGCCTATTTTGGCTAGAGAGGTTAATAGGGATAGGTGCTTGTGATGTGTAAATGAGAATATGTTTAGGAAATAGTGAATTGTGGAAGAACATAGATGGGAATGACGCTAGTTTTCTTTTATTTTAGTTCTTTATACATATTTAGTATTATTAAGGATTGGTTTACTCTATATAAGCTAGAGAGTAATGGATTTTAGAGTTTATAATTGTTAGTATATGATTGTTTATGATTGCTTTTTAGATATATACCTTGTATTTTGCTCTGGGAAGTCGGGGGGGAGGGGGGGAGGAGGGGAAGTGGGGGGGGAGGCAGGGGAGGGAGGAGGGAGAGGGGGAGGGGGGGAGATAGGGGGGAGGTAGGGAGGGGAGGAGGGAGGGGGAAGGGGGGTTTTCTAAAGGAAAACTGTATTTTTAAACTTTTCAATAAAAAAAATGTCCAGTGATGGAGTGTCCATGATTTCTGGGGGCAAGCTATTCCACTGGTTAATTGTCCTCACTGTCAGGAAGTTTCTCCTTAATTCCAGGCTGCTTCTCTCTTTGATCAGTTTCCAACCATTGTTTCTTGTCCTGCCCTCTGGTGCTTTGACGAATAATGTGACCCGCTCTTCTTTGTTTGCAGCCCCTTAAATACTAGAATACTGCCATCATGTCTCCTCTATTTCTTGTTTTCTTTAGACTAGCCCAGGGGTAGGCAACCTAGGCTCTTTTATGACTTGTGGACTTCAACTCCCAGAATTCCTGAGCCAGCCATGCTGAGGAGAAAGGGAGAGTTTTCCATGCTGAGCCATGGTGGCTCAGGAATTCTGGGAGTTGAAGTCCACGAGTCATAAAAGAGCCAAGGTTGCCTACCCCTGGGCTAGCCAAACCCAAGTCCTACAGCCATTCTTCATATGTTTTAGTCTCCCAGGCCTTTGATCATCTTAGTTGCTCTTCTCTGAATTTTTTTTCAAATTCCCAACATCTTTTTTGTGAAATGGTAAACAAAAGTGGCTGAAGTATTCCAGGTGTGGTCTTACTAGGGTTTTATAAAGTGGTACTAATACCTCATGTAATCTTGATTCTGTGCCTCTGTTTATACAAACCAGGATTGTATTAGCTTTTTTGGCTGCTGCTGCACACTGCTGGCTCATGGTTAAGTGATCATCCACTAGGACTCCAAGGTCCCTCTCACAGTTACTGTTTTTAAGCCAGGTCTTGCCCAATCTGTACTTGTACCTTTGATTTTTCCTGCCTAAATGTAAAACTTTGCTTTTCTCCACATTGAAACTCATCTTGTTGGATAGGGCCCATTGTTCAAGTTTGTCAAGATCTTTTTGGATCCTGAGTTTGTCTTCTGGAGTGTTGGCTATACTGCCAGTTTGGTGTCATCCAAAAATGTGATGGGTTCCTCTTCAATTCCCTCATCTAAGTCATTGATAAAAATATTGAAGAGTACTGGGCCTAAGATGGAAACTTGTGGTACCCCACTGCTTACTTCTCTCTGTGTGAATCTAGTGTCGTTGAGGACTACTCATTGAGTACAGTTTTCCAGCCACAGATTTTCCAGCTACAGATCCATCTGGTGGTGATGTTGTCTATTCCACCTTTTTCTAGCTTACCAAGGAGTGGGTTGTGGTCTACTTTATCAAATGCCTTACTGAAGTCTAAGTATACTATGTCCACAGTATTTTGCTGGTCTATTAGTTTAGTCACTTTATCGAAGAATGAAATAAGATTGGTTTGGCATGATCTGTTTTTAACAAACCCATACAAATTCAAAACAGAGATAGGGGTACCACAAGAAATAACAGTGGATGATGGAGGAAATTCTTCATCTCATGGATGAAAGATCTTATAAAAATAAAAACAAAGAAAAATACAACGAATTGCCACAGGACCTGATGATATCCCAGTAGAAATTTTAAAATTGCTGGAAGACAATGGGAAGAATTTTTTATTGCAGCTCTTCAATCAGATATATGAAACAGGAAAGATACCAAATAATTGGCTAAAATCAACCTTTGTGACAATCCCCCCAAAAATAAATGCAAAGTGTACCAAATACAGAACAATAAGCTTAATGAGTCATGCCCTGTAATATTCCTGAGAATAATTCACACAAGAATATACAATAAAATTGAGAAGCATCTAGGTAACACACAATTTGGTTCAGAAACAATCTTGGTACACGAGATGCCCTATTCAGCATTCAAGTTCTTGTACAGCAGTGTAGAGATGTCAATCACAGTGTTTACATGTGCTTCATTGATTTTGAAAAAGCATTAGATAAAATAAGACACACAAAAAATTAGAAATCCTGAAACAAGGGGGAACTAGATGACAAAGACATCCAAATCATAAAGAATCTATATTGGCATCAAGTAGCAAATATGAGGCTAGGCCAAAAATACTCAGCTGATGCAGAAATACGAAGAGGGGTCAGACAGGGATGCATTCTGTCTCCACTGTTGTTCAATATCTACTCTGAGTCAATCTTCAACGAGGCACTGGAGAACATCGATGCCGGCATCAGAGTAAATGGTGTTTGGATCAACAATTTAAGATATGCTGACAATATAGTTTTGTTTGCCAGTAAGCGTGAAGACCTTCAGCTGCTCATCAACAGAGTCACAGAAATATCTGAAAAATACATCTTGAAGCTTAACAGCTCAAAAACCAAGATCATGGTCATCAGCAAACTACCTGTTAATTTACCACCAATAAATTCAGAAGGGATACCATTAGAAAAAGTTGAAAGGATCAAGCACCTCGGTTCTAATTTACATGAAAGCTGGGACATGACCACTGAAGTAAAGACAAGGAAAGAGAAAGCTTAAACAGCATTCTTCAAAATAAAAAAGGTCTTCTGCAGTCATGACATAAGCCTAAGATTGAAAATCAGGCTTGTCAGATGTTATATTTTTTCTATCCTGCTCTATGCAGTAGAGACTTGGTCTCTGACAGAAGGCCACCTGAAGAGACTAGAACCATTTGAAATGTGGATTTACAGGTGATTGTTATGTATAAGCTGCGTGATAAGAAATGAGGAGGTGATAAGCCACCTGGGAAAGCCAACAGGTTCAGATGAGCTTGTTGCTTACATACCTGGTGCCCAGCTGTGTGGCAACAGCTCTGCCCGAGCTGCTCGACACCCTCTCAGGGTTGGTGGTGGAGTTCCCCAGGCTCATAGTGCTGGGTGACTTCAACCTGCCTTCCCAGGGAGGGTCATCGAAGTTAGCCCAGGAGTTCATGGCTTCCATGATGGCCATGGACCTGACCCAGGTAATTCAAGGCCTGACTCATGTGGGGGGTCACACTCTCGACCTGGTGTTCCTGTCTGGAAAGTGGTTGGATGATTTGGGAGGGGGTTTACTGGTCGTTACTCCCCTGTCATGGTCCGACCATCATCTCCTGTGGCTGGTCTTCCGTTATGCCACCCCCCGCTGCTGGGCGGTGGAACCAACTAGATGGTTCCACCCCAGGCACCTAATGGACCCTGAACGGTTCCAGATGGCACTTGGGTCTATACCCATCGCCCTCACTCACAGCCCAGTCGATGCCTTGGAGGATGCCTGGGAAAAGGCGGCCACTGAGGCACTCAACTGTGTCATACCCTTGTGACCTCTGACCCGGCGCAGATCCCGCTGGGCTCCATGGCTTTCTGCGGAGCTCCGGTAGATGAAGCGTTGGAGACGGGGTCTAGAGAGTGTTTGGAGGTCCAGCCGTTCTGAATCTGACTGATTACAGCTAAGAACCTTTATAAGGTCTTATCTTGCTGCGATGAGGATGGCGAGGGCTAATTACATCGCTGCCCTCATCACGTCTGCAGATAATCGCCCGGCCACCCTGTTTAGGGTGACTCGCTCCCTTCTTAACCAGGAGGTGAGGGAGGATCTTTTACAGGGATGGACCGAGGAGTTTAGTCATCATCTGACGGACAAAATCGCTCAGATCTGGGCTGGATTGGACTCTAACTGGGTGGAGTCTGACACGGAGGAATTGGACGGTCTTGAGCATGTTATCTGGGCTGAGTTCAACCCTGTTTCCCCTGATGATGTGGACAGGATCATGGGGAGGCTGAGCTCCACCACTTGTTTGTTGGATCCGTGCTCCTCCTGGCTGGTTTATGCGACCTGGGAGGGGACACGAGGCTGGTTCCAGGCAGTAATAACTGCTTCTTTGAAGGAGGGTGTCTTCCCCACCGCCTTGAAGGAGGCGGTGGTGAGACCCCTCCTCAAAAAGCCTGCCCTGGACCCAGCTGTTTTAAATAACTATCGTCCAGTCTCCAACCTTCGCTTTCTGGCGAAGGTTGTTGAGAGCATGGTGGCGCATCAGCTTCCTCTGTTCCTGGAGGAAACTGATTATCTGGACCCATACCAATTGGGTTTCAGGCCCGGGCATAGCATGGAGACGGCATTGGTCACGCTGGTGAATGATCTCTGGAGGGCTTGGGACAGGGGTTTCTCCTCTGTCCTAGTCCTATTAGATCTCTCAGCGGCTTTCGATACCATCGACCATGGTATCATACTGCGGCATCTCAGGGGGCTGGGAGTGGGAGGCACCATTTTATGGTGGTTCTCCTCCTATCTCCTGGGCCGCTTGCAGTCAGTGTTGACGGGAGGGCAGAGATCCGCCCCGAGGCCTCTCATTTGTGGAGTTCCTCAGGGGTCGGTTCTCTCGCCCCTCCTGTTCAACATCTATATGAAGCTGCTGGGTGAGATCATTCGTAGTTTCGGGGTGGGGTATCATCAGTACGCTGATGATACATAACTTTTTTTCTCCACCCCGAACCAACCCAGCGATGCCCTTGCCGTGATGTCCCGTTGACTGGAGGCAGTCCAGGTCTGGATGGGGAGAAACAGGCTTCGTCTCAATCCTGACAAGACTGAGTGGCTGGGCATATCGGCATCTCGGGTTAACCAGATTATTCCACCTTTAACAATGGGGGGTGAGGTGTTACCCCTTGTTGATAGGGCTCGCAACTTGGGCATCCTCCTGGATTCACGGCTCAAATTTGAAGACCATATAGGAGCTGTGACCAGGGGGGATTTTGCCCAGGTTCGCCTGGTGCGCCAGTTGCGACCCTATCTTGACCGAGATGCCCTACGCACAGTCACTCATGCGCTCGTAACCTCCCGTTTAGACTACTGCAATGCTCTCTACATGGGGCTGCCCTTGAGGACCACTCGGAGGCTTCAGCTGGTGCAGAATGCGGCCGCGTGAGTTGTGATGGGCGTTTCCCGATACTCCCATGTTACACCTCTACTCCATGAGCTGCATTGGCTTCCGGTTGCCCTCCGGGTGAGATTCAAGGTGCTGGTGATGACCTATAAAGCCCTAAATGGCTTGCGTCCAGGACATTTGAGGGAACACCTGCTGCCAGCATCAAGTTCCCTTCGTCCAGTGCGCTCACACAGGGAGGGTCTTCTCAGGGTGCTGCCGGTAAAAGACTGCCGGCGGATAACACCCAGGGGCAGGGTCTTCCCTGTGGGTGCGTCTGCCCTCTGGAACCAGCTGCCCGTGGAGCTTAGGACTGCCCCCAACCTTCGTTCATTTCGCTGGGACCTGAAGACCTGGCTCTTTGAGCTCTCCGGTCCAGGCTGAGAATTTTTAACTGGGGTTTTTATATTTAGGGATGATTTATTTATTTATTTATTTATTTATTTTAATTTTTGTATTGATTTGGTTTTAACTACCCTGTAAACTGCCCTGAGTCCTTCGGGAAAGGGCGCTATATAAATCCAATAAAATAAATAAATAAAATAAACAGAAATCATCAAAACGATTAAAAAATGAAAGTTAGAATATTTCGGACATATGATGTGACACCCAGAAAAATATGGCATACTCCATTTAATCCTCCACAGATATGCCACCCTGCAGTTCCTTCTTTACGGTTGAGCCTTTCACAGGTGGTATCTGACAAGGTCAAAGAGTTTTATCTAAATTCTATGCTTCAAGCCAAGTCTCTTTTAGTCAGTAACAAGTTGTAATACCATACTTCGCCACAAGATGTCACCAATGCTGTTTAAAACCTTTTAAGTCCCACATTTTTATAATAGTTTTTCAAAGTTTATCTCTTTTCTTTTTAGATAAAAAACAGCGTCACCAGTAGAAATAGAAATAGGAAAACTTTTAGGAAAACATTTTAGTCCCCAAATTTCAAAAGTATATGCATCCCATTATATTAAAGTTGTTTTTTATAATTGCTTTGTTTCCCCTGAGTAGTCAGTCGCCACTGTTCTTAGAGGGTGGGGCAGGAATGCCCTTCCCTCTTTCGTCACAGGGGGAAATATACTTTGGGTAGCTTTTGCAGGAAAGATATTTAGAGTCTTAAAGATAAGATCAGATCTCATCTGTTTCATTCACATTGCTTTAAAGGTACTTGCTAGTAATTTTGACTTTGGCTGTCAGCAGCTTAATGACGAGCCATATTGCTATGGCCAATCTTTCCCCTGCCGGTTTGGAGAGCTGCCCCGGATCAAGCGGGAGGGCTGCCACCCTCCCATGATCAAGCAGAGGTTCCCTCCTCACTCATTGCCCCTATAGTGCAATTTTGATCCTTTCCAGGGTCCCCTAGTGGGATGAAATCAGAGTTCACCTCCATGTATCCACAGTCTCCAATGGCAAACCAGAAGTCAGCATTTAAGACTTTTATTCCTGTTTGTGGGTATGTTTCCTGCACCTCCTAATTGTTGCTTGGGTTTTTCTTTTTTCTCGTCCCTGCCCATCTCATTATTTGATTTGTTTTCTTGGGATTTATAATTGGTTTTGGGTTCTAGAGATTCTAAAGGTTGGTCACCCTCCCCACTCAATTTTAGTTTAAAGCCTTCCTGATGAGTTGGACCAGTCTTTTTTCTGAGTACATTTTTCCCTGTTTTCATGAGGTGCAGCCCATCATTTGCCAAGAGTCCTTCACATAGGAAATGTAGTCCATGATCCAGGAAACCAAAGTTTTCTTGGCGACACCAAGCCTTTAGCCAATGGTTTAGAAACTATTCACCTGGCCTTTCCTACCTTATCCTACAAAATGGCAACCACTATTTAGAAATGGGATTCTCTCCAATTTTGTTTACAAAATCATCTCCATTCTTGTGGAAAGTCAGCAAGTTTCAGACAAAAACCTCAATTTAGCCTTTTCTCAGGCAAGTTAGCTTTGTGTTTGTACAAGGAGAATGTAGCTGGTTGTTTTAAAATATATTCTGGTAATCAACACACTGTCAAACAACAATTGGTTAATTTTATCTCAACTTGTTAAGTAAGATTTTGCTTACCATCACTGTCTGCTGCAGTCTCCAAAATGTTGGGCATGTTACCATGTTGCTTCCAATATAGAAAGAAGCAATCTTGGATAAACAGGCATCCTAAAATAGAATTTCCACTATAAGATTAATAGAAGCCTTAAGAAGTAACCTTTCCTCCAGGTGCCTATTAGCAAATATGAGGTCTGTCCATTATTCACCCACTGACATAATAGATTATATAACATCAAGTATTTAGCAGAGGTTCATATTATGCATTTAAAATAATTTCACAAGAAAGTGTTTAAAGTAGTATTTAGTATAAAAACAGGACAGAAAGGTCATACTGTAAATATTCATTTTGGCCTTTTTGCTTTTGTCAATTTATGGTTGCTCTATGTATAAATGAACAGAAATAATAAAGTCCTTTTTAAAATTGTACAGAAAGTCTGCTTTAATCTTATATTAATTAATCACAGACATAGCTTGAGCCAAAGTTTCAGTTCCAGATACAATTTTCAATGTCAAGAGTCAGGATGGGTGAAAAACCAGGGTTGTGGTTCATTTGTTCAGTGACTTCCAACTTTTCATGATCTGATGGATGTCATTTTTCCAGGATAGTCTGTCAGTAATTGCTACTTTCGTTTCTTGTAAGCTCATGTTTGTGTCATCAGTGATCATGTCGTCCGTCAGTTCCTTTTCAACTGCCTTCAGTTTTTCCAAGGATCAGAGTCTGCTCCAATTTTCATATTAAGTGTTCAAAGCATTTAAACTTTAGTTTCAGTATTAGCACTTCCAGTGAACTGTCAAAATCAGCCATGATATTTGTGGTCCAGGGGACTCCGAACTATTTGCTCCACCCCAGTAATTCAAAGGCATTATTTTGTCTTCGTCCAGTGGTTCTGATAGTCTAACTTCCACAGCTATACATTATAGTTGGATACATTTGACAATCAATAGATAAAGCATTGAATTTTCATTTTGTCTCTGGCCATATCAGTAGCTGGACTGTCTTGTGGTTTTAATTCAATCACGTTATAAGTGGAACTATATTTGTCCTCTATTCATTGGATATGTCCTGAGTTCTTGGGTTCATAGGCCAGAATATGGAATGTTGGCATTGTCCAGGTTCCAAATACTCATTTGATTTTCTTGAAAAAAATTGGGGGTGGCATGCCAATTCCTTTTCCAATGGAATGTATTTAGGTGGATTCCTTGTCTATCAATATCTACTAATCATGGGTGGCAGTTCTGGGAATGCATATTCTCAGTAGTGTAGTCATGGTATTATTATGATGCATAAGCCCATTCATCAGAATGGTTTAATGACTAGTAATTTGATGGTAAATGTATAGCAACTAGATTTGCTGGCTCCATTGCCACAATTGCACTACACTGCTAGTCATGAAACAGCTGAATGAATTGCTTGGCATTAGGACTCAACTGGCTTTTTTGCTCTCATTCCAGAAAATTAGAAACAATCACCTCTTACAGGTTGGTACGAGCTGTCTTCAGCACACCAATGGTAATCACCCAGAAGAGGGTATCTCTTATAAATCATCTGTTTGTACATAATGACAAATCAGGATAATTTAAGCCATGATTTGATAGATAAAGCATCATGGCCTGGTTCAGATATCATGATAAGCAAAAAAAAAAACAAAATCATATATTCTAGTCATCAAGCAGAAAGAAATAGGGGAAATTTTCCCACAGAGATTTTTTTTCAACCGGGATATAGAACAGCAAGGCCTCTGAAGAACAAAGGAGAACATTTACGATATCTGAACTCTGTTTTAAAATACCAGCTAGAGAAATTCTGAAATGTCTTCATAGTGCTTTTCAATGAAGTAATAACACCGATTGCAAAAGAATACAAAGTTCTAGGAAATTAGAGAACATATTTCAGTTGAAAGCAGAATTAGTTTCAATGTCCCTATATAACAAGGGTGTCAAACTCCCAGCCCGTGGGCCGGATACGTCATTTGGAAGCCATGCCCACCCTATTGCTGGCAATGGCAAAACTGTCCCGATATGTTGCGCGACGTCACATGATGTCGCGAGTTTGACATGTCTGCTATATAACCTCTCTGTTAATAAAACTCATGTGTCAAATAAACTTTGGTGTATAAAGGTCTGATGCTTGTGCTTGGGGAATATTTCCCAAGCCATGAAATTAATGGAATTATGCAACAGATATCATAGCCAAGTTATAGTGACAGAATAATTACATTTCCAATAAGGCCTGAGAAATTTAACTAATAAATAAATACTATTTCCTTCTCCTCTCATAATTAGAAACATTTATGCCTGGTTAAGGAATCACAACTCAGAAATACCTTTACCAACATGATTCTTATAGATTTTGTAATACAGATGAATAATATACATTTGGTTTGAGAAAAGTGGGGCATTCTAAATGGTGCTTCTATGCAGCATATAAAAACTGAACAGTTCTGAAATAAGGTTGATAATAAGGATGTTTTAAGCCATTAAGGATTATAAGAGTTCCCTGAACAATATCTGTGCAGTTTTAGTGCTAAGAAGCAATAAAATGCCCACTCTACCCTTCCTCTCTGCTGATAATTATCTGTCATATATTGTCTTGAGTTACCAGATTTCCATGAGATGGAAATAATAATTAGACCTACAGGAAAAAAAATATTTTTGCTGATTGTCTATTCCTATTCCATTGTAGTTTAAAGGGATAATTCTGAACTGCTGTTCTATTTTTTTTTTTTTTTGGTGGGGACTTGGGACAGATATATAGAGATTGATAGACAGATACATATCTGAATTAATGCTATTAGTAGTTTAAACCTACAGCATATACTTCCCTAGGGATTCCCACTTTTAATAACCTGCAGTATAATAGATAAAGCAGAGGACAGTAATCATTACTAAAATGGATTTTCTGGCAGAATTAGACATCACCTCTAGCAATCAATAGTCATTTTAAGCTAACAGGGTGATTAAATGACCTTTTTTAAAATTTTCCTTCACATCAAGTTGCTTTTTATCTTGATTTACAGCTGTACCACTAGAACAAAGATAAATAGAGTGCTTGAAACCTTGCAAGGGCTTATACCAAGGCACTAACCACAGGGAGAATAACAGCATTCTACACTTTAATCAAACCTACCCTGATTTCAACACTGTTCCAGTTTTGTTTCTGTGTGCCAAATCCTCCAACTGAAATGCACTGTGGATTATTCACATTACCCATTTACAAACCTTCAGCATTTACCTTTGAAGAGGCAGGTTTTCAAATTGGAAAATAGACAATACTCAATCAATCTCACCAGCTCTCATTACAATTTCTTTTATTTGATAATGTCATTCTATATCAGGGGTGTCAAACTCAATTTCATTGAGGGCCGCATCAGCATTGCAGTTGCCCTCAGGGGGCCAGGTGGGCGTGGCCAGGTGGGCATGGCCTACTGGGTGGGCGTGGCTAGAGTGTGTATGGCCTACTGGGTGGGCGTGGCCAGCTCTACATCGTTTGCATCAAGGGGGCCTATGGGGGCCTGGGCAGGAGTGGGACAGATCTGAGGGTCTCTGGCAGAAGGAGGGTCTCTGGGCCAGGGCCAAGGCAGCGGGGGCCGTTCCCTCCCTGTTTCCAGGATGGCTTCACGGGCCGCATGAAACCACTTCGCGGGCCGGATCCGGCCCCCGGGCCTTGTGTTTGACATGTCTGTTCTATATTATCCTTCAAGGCAAAGGTTTAACAGCTAGTACAAATGGTTAATAAACCAAGATGTGAAACCAACCAGGTCCATATGTCACACATGGTTTGCTTTAACCTTCATTTGATGATAAAATTGCAGACATCTGGTTCCTGGTTACAATACCCCAATCATACAACATTTTATGAAAGAAATAATGACTTGTTTTAAACAACAACTGAAGATATTGCAAGCATACCCAGAATAATAATTGATCTGGGAGTAAATTGTTTTTTTTTAAACAAATGTTGTTTAATATCCAATTAACTTGGAACTGGAACTTTAGGTGCTTTAGAGCAAGCCAATTTCTCACATTAGGCTCTTGTACAAAATTGTATTTTTCTTTAAAAATGTATTCAAATTTCTTCCCTTGCATTCAGAACATGGAAAGATCGTGAGTTTGCTTTTCATCACTCCCAACTATCCTCATTTAGATGGGACTACTGTAATTTGTGGCAGGAAGACACTGTGCTCAAAAGAAGATGTCCTGCTGAAGTGTTTGGTCCCAATTGGCTGCTATAGAAGAACTGGCCTTGTAAGAGAAGAATGACCAAACCAAAATATATGTCCCTCTGCCTGGAAATATTGGGCCAGAAAAATGAGGAAGAACACTGAGAAGAGGTGAGATGGCGGGAGATGGTTTTGAGCAGCAGGAGAGATTACAACTAAATCTAAATCTCACAACAGAATAACAAAGTTGGAAGGGACCTTGGAGGTCTTTTAAACCAACCCCCTACTCAGGCAGGAAACCCTACCATTTCAGACAAATGGATGTCCAGTTTCTTCTTAAAAACTTCCAGTGTTGGAGCGTTCACAGCTTCTGGAGGCAAGCCATTCCACTGATTAATTGTTCTAACTGTCAGGAAAATCCTCCTTAGTTCTATGTCACTTCTCTCTTTGGTTAGTTTCCATCCATTGCTTCTTGTCCTGCCTTCAGGTGCCTTAGAAACTCTTCTTTGTGGCAACTCCTAAGATATTGGAACACTACTATCATATCACCCCTTGTCCTTCTCTTCATTAAGCTAGACATTCCCAATTCCAGCAACCACCCTTTATGTGTTTTAGCTTCCAGTCCCCTAACTATCTTTGTTGCTCTTCTCTATACTCTTTCTAGAGTTTCAACATCTTTTTGCAGTGTGGCAATCAAAGCTGGATGCAGTATAAGGCTGCCTGAAATTCAGGGTTATATCTGAATAAATCTGGGGAGCGAGGAAGAACTATTTTCCTCCCAACTATACATTACTTTCAAAAGTTATTTATTACTCCAGATCATAGCTGTTCTATTAATCAAATTTCTGTCCTTTACAAAAAAAACCAACAAAAACCAAGACAAAACCTCTAGTATTCCATTTCAAGGTTATTCTGAAAGAGCACGACTTTATTTTCAAAAGTTTATTGTTGCTTTTTGCCCCAAAAGAAATCCAAGCAAAAGTCTAGTTAGTGGAACTACATTCAGTTTTTCATAATTTGCAGTGGGCAAAGGATTTTAGAGCCCAAAGGAGAAAAGGAAATATATATGCCTTTCACACAGTAATGAAACCATGCCCTTATTTCTAATTTTGACATGTTGGCAGATACCCTATTCTCATAATGGTAAGTGAAAGGCAACTAAATTAATCTCTAACTCTGCCAGGCAACAGGGACACCAAACAGAAAAAACTTGTAATTTTCTGTGGGCTTTATCTTCCTTGCTCTAAGAGGGATCCTGCAAGCACATTCCTTATTCAAGCGTTGGAGACAGAGGCACAAGTAGGCATCTCTGGGCCCCAATGCAAACTTGTGAAATACAGTATCTTGAAATCCCAATATTAGTCATCAGAGCTATGAGCTACATCTGAGGGAATCAGGCTGCTTTGATATCTGTGGGCTGTCAAACAAAGCCAGGAACCAGCATCTTAGGATGCTCTCTGAGGAGGGGAGAAGTGTCAGTGGATTGTAGTCAGAATGAGATTACAGAGCTGGGCTTTAAATATGGCCACTAACATGGCAACAAACAGCTGTCAGAAATTTTTATTTATCTGTTTGCTGGTTTGTCTTGGCTGCCATCTCCTGGTTGCCTCAATCAGCACACGTCAAAATCCATTTATATCATATTCATAAATGTATGTTTAAAACATTATTCCATGGATTCTGCCATCTCCCGAAGAGGAGGGAATGGATGTGTATTGAACCGGTATTAGGCATTTCAAAGGAAAATGAAGCCTTTTGAACTGGGGAAACAAAAGGGTGGGCTAGCATCTGGCTTGTGTCACGGAAGAGAGCAATAAACATAAAAGGTCCTAAGTTCTTTTTTCCCACGAGAGGGATGATACGAGGTAAATGATGGGGGAGTGACCAAATGGGTTTAAGGGGGGTTAAACCGGGAACTCTTTATAAGGGTTTAGTTCGTGGAACAATATTAAGTCCTGTCTTGTATTCCTACAACCAAGCATGTCATAGTAAAGATTCTTTTTGGACTAGATTTGGCTCCCAGAGTTTTGTCTTCCTAAGACGTGGTTTCGGGTGGGTCCTGACAACACATTCACTTTAAGCCTGCCTCCTATTGCCCCTGTGCCCATCATGCCATGATCCTTTCTGATCATGACCTTAGTCTTGAGACAGACCAAAACAAGATTTGTTTTTTGTAAAGACAAAAGTGTTGTGAGGAGCTGCAACCTTTCCCTTAAATTCTGTTTATGGCACCAACTGAATGGACAATAGTCCTGTCCCTATAAACCGAGTTCTATCTGAATTTGATACATGATTTCACCATCTATTTGTATAATTGTGATTCTGTGAATGCCAGCATTTTGTTCTCTTTGTCTCTAAGAGTCCAGGAAAATGGTGAGACTTCACTCTGATTAACAAAAACAGTTCCACGCTGAACAAGAAGTGCTTCTGATGAAAAGACCCACCATCATGATAGCTTCTGTTATATTTCCCATGATTAATGAGCAAATACACCATTAAATGCAGGGACGTAATTGCCAAGATGAAAAAAAAAGGACAAGAAAGTCACACTGAGCACAAAATAATTCCACACAGATTCAGAACTATTGTAAATGGAATAGGACTCTTAATTTCAGAATTTTTTCTCCAAGATAGAAAATCTGAATAATATTCAGTGAATATACACATGTACATATAAAAATATAGGAGGAAAAAAAACCCTGTGCAACATTCAGCTTCTTTATTTTGCCCATGGTGAAATAAATCCAAGAGAACTCCTCAATAAAGATGTGTGTGTTCCAATGTCCTTGGTTTTCAACTTTATTTTTAAATTCTCAGCAAATATTGATCAGTCCTCAATTAATAGGTTATTAATTTAAGGGAAAAGACATACATCCATGTTTCTGTAAGATTTTTCTTTTGGTTTGGTTGTTGTTTTGCTACCAGTTAAATATATTACATAACCTTTTGAGAGGGGAAAGAAAAACAAAATGACTAACTTTGATTCAAAAGGCTGCATAATTTGGAATAATCTCTCTCGCTGTTGTATGGAGCTACACCACAGCGAAATACTTTCTCTCCACAATAAACAGATCCAAGCCAACAGTGGTAGAGATCAAGTTCTGCTTTAATTTATGATAATTAATCTAAAATAGGATTACTGTGTCTAAACAGCAAAAAACAAGATTTAAATGGCAGCAAATATCAACAGACACTACCTCCCTTTGTGTGCCGCCTAGTGGTCATCTAGATCTTTGCAGCCCAGTTCCAGTAGCTTTAACTAAAAGGGAAATGTTAATTAGATGTAGAATTAAGCATCCAAGTATAATTTATGCACTTTTAGACTTAGCAAAACTAATATATACTGCGATGTTCCTGGAGTCTTAGACAGGTTGTTAATGTAGAGATGGAGGGAAAATAATGTATTTCTATAATTACATTTCTAAATCAAATTCAGTCCTTATAAATTAAGTATAAATAAAATGAACTATAATGAATTAAGTTTTATAAGGTGGCGCACAAACTAGTTATTAATGGTTGATGATGTTGATGACAATTACACTTAAATGATACAGCCGTATTAAATCCATAAATAAAGTTAGACATAATAAGTCAGTTTGAAAATTATGAGTGGTTGAGGAGCTCCATCCTCCTATGGGCTTTGGCAGAAGATGTAATAAAGATGGCTAATTCAAACTGCATTAGGAAAAATCCAAGCAAATTCTGTAGCAAAATTAAAGTCACCCAGCGACAAACAAAATGAAACCAAAGGGCAGAAGATACACCTTAAGCGTAAGGAACAGTAGAGAGCATTACACCAATTTAAAAGAAAAAAATAAAATCCACTAAACTAAAACCATAATACAGCCACATAACAGTTTTCAAAGCCCAGAAAAAAATTGAGTTTTCTTTGTATCAAAGCAATATTAAGATAACTTCTTGAGGGTGTAGGTGAGCCACAACTATTCAGTCCCCCTTAAAAAAGAATCTTTGACAGCTCTATCTGCTGTCTTGTTTTCTAGGCTCACACACAGAATATATATATAAAATGAAGCAATCATAGAAATACAAAGTACTGAACCCAATTATACAAATGTTGCATATTTAAAATCAGAAACAGCCAGTATAAAGATCAGACCTGCCGAGAACTGTGAATGAACACTGAATGTGGCTTGTTGGCCATCTCTTACATGTGCCTAAAGACTGGCATCCCAAAAATTGCACTATGTTGGATATGTCCTGGAGGAAATCAAGTACTATTAATGAGGACAGCCTTGGAAAGCTTGGCCTCCAACACTTAAAGAAGATCTTAAGGTTATTAACATCCCTTGGGACAATGCCAAAAATGCTGCGAATGATCGAAACAGCTAGAAACACTTGCTGCCTGATGGGATCTAATGATAATAATGATAAACATCATTGGGATTCCAAAGCCTGTATTAAGACATTCTTGTTAAGAAGTCTGACTATGCTTGCTACATGTTTAAAGATAAGGAATTACAGGATAAGGATGTCACAATTGGGAAGCTTCATCAAAAGTCTGACCAACTCCCAATAATCTCTACCCACACTGGCACCAAACAGCACAAGTTCCATTGGAGCAACACAAAAATCATCGGCCACACTACTACCCACCATGCTCATGAGTTCCATTAACAGACACATTGACCTACAACCAGCCTATGAGCCCCCTCAGGATCCAAATCAAGTGCACAACCAACCAGAGACAGCATCAACCCTCAACCAACCCACACAAGCCCCCCTCCCACCAGTAGTTCACTTCCCAATGGCCCTGACCTGAAATAACCTCCCCATCAGAAGACCCATCCCAAGACTCACTGATGACTCACACCTGGCCTACCACAAGACCCACCACAGACCGTCACTTGACATACCCACACCTGAAGCCCTTATAAAAAGAACACTGACACTGACATCCCCTAAATTCTGCTGAAGATGTTACCTAGCCTGGGAATGAAGCATTCAGAAACCAACCCCCAAGCTCGGAGAATGAACCTTCACCCTAAACTCCCAAATGTATGTAGTGACCTAAATGTACAATGGTTCCAGTACCCTGGCCATTTCAGGATCTGTCACAATAAGAGACAATCAGTTTGATGTAATGGTTTAAGACACAGGCTAGAAAATGGGATTGTGTGTTCTATTCCTGCCTTAGCTATGGAACCTGCTGGGTGACCTGAGGTCATTCACTCACTTTCAGGGAGAAGGCAAAAATGTTGCCAAGAAAATGGAAGGGATTTGTCCAGACTGTCACCAGGACACACTAAAGACTTCCATGGTACATGCATGCACACAGGCACACATTAACAGTAAGCAGATTCCAAAGTAAATATATTGATCTTGTAGGTAATGAACGATATGTTTAATAACACTCCCAGCACTGCACATAACCAAAGCAGTGATACCAGATGAAATCTCCAAACTGACAATACCGCCTTAGCAGGCCCCACAGTAAACTTAAATTGGCTCCAGGCATTGTCTGGTGCTTCCACCATCTCAGGTGGATTCTGAAGCAGACAGTATGCCCCAAATCTCAAACCCTAGATTTACCCAAACATCCTATTAACATTACTAATATATTGTTGTTTTTAGATATTAGTTTGTGTTGATGTACTTTTCATTTTTACATTTCCAGAGAGCTCACATTGGAGTACAATAACATTAAAATTTAGCTTTCTAATTTCAGCCTGAACAGATGTCCAATCTTACTTATACATTGATCAGTAAAGCAGTCTAACTATAGATAGATTGATAAAGTTTTGGAAATAATTCTCAAAGAATTGCCGTTAGTAGACATCCAAACCTTGATTGTATTCTTTTTTTTTTTATTGAAAAGTTTTAAAATACAATTTTCCTTTGAAAAACCCCCCTTCCCCCTCCCTCCTCCCCTCCCTACCTCCCCCCTATCTCCCCCCCTCCCCCTCTCCCTCCTCCCTCCCCTGCCTCCCACCCCTCTACTTCCCCTCCTCCCCCCCTCCCCCCCCCGACTTCCCAGAGCAAAATACAAGGTATATATCTAAAAAGCAATCATAAACAATCATATACTAACAATTATAAACTCTAAAATCCATCACTCTCTAGCTTATATAGAGTAAACCAATCCTTAACAATACTAAATATGTATAAAGAACTAAAATAAAAGAAAACTAGCATCATTCCCATCTATGTTCTTCCACAATTCACTATTACCTGGACATATTCTCACTTACACATCACAAGCACCTATCCCTATTAACCTCTCTAGCCAAAATAGGCTATAATAGATAGTTCTTACACAAATTAACCCGCATTAACCCACAAAACTTTCTTCCTCTTCCTCTGTAGTAAATTGTCCATTAATTCCAAATTGAACATTCTGTTACCATACATATCATCCCAAAACTCTTAAAAACACAACTACCACTTGACTATAAGTATATTGTGGAAGTTCCATAGATTTCTACTGGTCTTATTTTTTAATCTTTTTTGAGCGTTTTAAGGCAGCACGCGTCACCCTCTGTTCTCTAGGATCATCCAAAAGAGTTGCAGCTTGATCTCCTCCTGTACCCTTCTCGTCTATCTGTCCATCTTCATCCTCTTGATGTTCTCCTTCTCCAGATCCCTTGATTGTATTCTTATATTTTGCATTACTAAGCTATAATGTCTAGACAGACAAATAAATATGTAGACATATGGACAAATAGATACATAGACAGACATAAAGATGTGTGTGTGTGTGTGTGTGTGTGAGAGAGAGAGAGAGAGAGAGAGAGAGGGAGAGGGAGAGAGAGAGAGAGAGAGAGAGAGGAGAGAGAGAGAGAGACAGTAGAGATATATTGAGAGAGAGATTGACAGAGATAGATAGATAGATAGATAGATAGATAGATAGATAGATAGATAGATAGATAGATAGATAGATAGATAGATAGATAGACAGATGGACAGAAATAGATAGAGGTAGATAGAGGTAGAGAGATATAGATTTAGATAGAAATAGAGATGATAGAGATAGAGATAGAGATAGAGATAGAGATAGAGACAGAGATGATAGAGATAGAGATAGATAGTTATAACAGAAATGCTTTAAATAAATCACAACTCAGTGAACAGATAAATTGCTTTCCACTTGTAAGATGTTACAGTATTAAATTCAATTATTCATAAAAAGGAAAAGAAAGATGAATGAAACTCTGCTCTTGCCTTTTTATTTTCTTATTTGTACTAACAATTCATGACATGTTTCTAGGCAGGTTATCCTCCAAGTGGGAAAGCTAGCATCAGGCGCTGATCCACTCACCTTATTTTTTGTTTTCAGCCTTCTGAAGTTGCCAGTTTGAAGACAGACCTCCCACAGCTTTATTTAACCTGACTCAAGTGCTTGACAACAGTGCAGACTGCTGAATACAGCAATATAAACAGCTGTCCTTGGCACTATTGACAGACAAATCATCACTCTGCAGAATAGATACAACATACTCCATACAGGAAAAAAAAAGAATTCTCATAATTCCAGTGTTAGTAAATGCTTTATTCTGACCAGGACATTAATAGCAATTTTTCCTGTGCAGATTTCACATCAGTTCTCGATCATTCACCCTTAGATACATTATTTAGACTTGTGTTTTAATCAAGACTACAAGCACAAGAAGTCCAAGGGATGTTATAACTTAACAAGCCCTTGGCAAAATGTTTAGGGAGAGAGGCCACGTCTCTTTAATGCCTGATTAAATAACTTTTCCAATATTTATAATCTAGGTCTTCCAGGAACCCAGAAACACAAACCATTTTTCAGGTTGAGATTGCATTTTTAAGAGGAAAACAAAAGGAACTTTTTGGTTGCAATTAAGGCAAGAAAAACTTGCTGACTCAGGGCCAGTTCAGTTTCCTAAATCTCCCAGTCCCAGTCCTAGTCCAGCTTTCATCCAGCTGGTTACTATACCATCCATCAAATCAACCATTTGATTTCCTATCTTGTTTACCAAATGTGTGTTCATCACCTTGCAGCAATGCTCTGGAAATCATTTAACAGGAAGCAAGAAATATAAAAGCTGTAGCCTTTTAGCCAGAGGAAGTCTAATGACCCCACACACACACACAACAGGCCCAGTTAGGACAGTTTCTTTCCCCTTTGAATCTGCTTCCTAACATATTTCCCACATTACATGTTTCTCTGCTGCTTCTCCAGCTCCCTCTGGTTTTCAAGTCTCATCTCTTTCCTTCTGTCTTTCAGTATACGTGTGTATATAATAGGTGTGCCTAAACACATGCAAACACTTCCCAACATTCTTTCTTCCAACTGCCCCCATCCTGCCATTCAGAGTGTCCATGAAAGGGTTAAAAAAGGTAAGGTGGCAGCCACATGGGATGAAACTCCCACCCTTTTTATACTGTGTATATCTTACAACACACCTGAAAAGGTTAGAGTTTGATCCCATCCTGCTGGCTGCCATATTGACTTTTATAAGCCCCACCCTCTTAGCATGTTTTTCATTAGTACCATAGAAGAGATAGCAATATGATGGCTGTCTTGCAAGGCGGGGAAATACCACCTTTTTCTTTTATTTTGGAAGAGAACAGGGGCAAAGCCTTCTTCCCAGGTTTATTTTTTTTAAAGTCTTCTTCATTTCCCCTTTCTGAAATTTGAGATTATAATCAGTTTGTTTGTACTGAGGAGGGTATGGAAATTACAGACTTCTCAATTTGACATCTACATTGGGCAAGGTCCATTAAGCAGATTATTAAGCAGTGTATTTGTGAGTATTGGATAGCAAGGCAACAATTAACAGGAGCCAACGTGGGTTTGCAATAAAGAAGTCCTGCCAAACTACTTCCTTTTTAGGCAGAGTTACTATACAAATAGATAAGGGAAATACCAGGATCATAGTGTAGCCCTCAGTAAAGTCTTTCAATGATATCATCAATAATAAAATGGTAAAATATAAACTGAATATTACAGCTGCTAGACCAGGGGTGGGATTCAAATATGTGAACAATCAGTTCTCTGTGTGGATGCCACTTCCAGAAGTCCACTCTTGGCCTGGGCAACAAAAAATTACTTACTGGTTCTGCTGAAGTAGTGCAAACAGGCTGAATCTCACCACTGTGCTAGACTAACATTGGGCTGAATGATCATGGACAAACAGAATTTTCATTGATGGCTTCACTTCAGCTTGGAGGGATATATTGAGCTGTTTGACATTTTTATCAAATCACTTGGATAAGGGAGTTGAATTATGGAGTTTGCAGATGATATAAAGGTGGGAAACCTAACCAATACTTCAAAGGCTCAAGAAAAGTTTTTTTAAAAAATCTAAGTAACCTTGAGCAGTAGGATGAAATGAACAGGACAGGATTTTAACAGGGAGAAATAGAAAGTCCTCATCTGAGCAGGAGAAGTATAAATGTACAATACACTAACCATTTATTTAGTGACTATTCAAAGTTAAAACGGCACTGGAAAAAGTGACTAACAACTGGTTCTTAGATTTATGACTGTCACAGCATTGATCCATGGTCATGGATAAACATTTGGGCTTTGGAAACTGGTATATATTTATAACAGTTACAGCACCCCAGGATCATACGATCATTTGCGACTTTCCCAGCTGGCTTCAAGCAAAGACAATGGAAACCAGATTTGCTTAACAACTGCATGATTCACTTAACAAGTATGATTTTTTAAAAAAATATCATAAAACGCTTAACAACTGTTCTTCTTAGCAATGGAAATTATTTCCCGATTGTGGTTTAAGTCAAGGACTATACGTACAGGACTGGGGAAGACCTCATTTGGAATTAGTAATTGTGAAAGGGATCTGAGTGACCTTTTCAACCTAAAGTTAAATATACAGTAAGTTAGCAGTGTGATCAGTTGCTAAAAAAATGTTATCTTGGGATTCATTAAAAGGACCGTGGAGTCCAGTTTGCTGAATATAAGTGTTCCACTCAATTTGTTTTGGTTTGCCTGCACTTGGAACTCATGAGTTCAGGATGTCATAGTTCAAAAAAGGACAGTGACATATTGGAGCAAGTTCAAAGGAGAACTACCAAGATGCTGAGTGATCTGGAAGGAAGCCCAGTGGAGAGATTGGTATGTTGATAAAGAATCTTGGTATATTTAACTTATAAAAAGAAATCTTAGGAGCAATCTTTAAATATCTGGACAGCTGCCACATAGAAGAGGGAGTGGACTTATTTTCTGTTGCTCCAAAGGGCAGGTCTACAATCAATAGGTTAAAACTAAAAGATTAGGCTTCAGGATATGCTTTCTGACTGTACAAGCAGTCAGACAGTAGAATAGGCTACCATATGAAGTGATGAGTTCTCCACGGAAGATCTTGAAACAAAAGCTGTATGATCCAAGATGTTATAGTGGGTCCTGCACTGAACAGAGATAAATAGATTACCTCTAAAGTCACTTCAAATTCTAAGAGTTCCTGATTTTGGAAGGGTCATACTATAATATCAGTACTGAAAGGATTAGAGGACCAAATAGTCTTTACCTGATATCAGAAAGATCATATAATTGACACCAGATGGTTTTAAAAACCAGCTTAACAACAAGAATACTACTATCTTGATAATGACCTACTATATAGATATTAACAAACTAGAATACCTTTCTTTGGCAGTTACTCATCTGATACTGACTATGTCTTCTGAAAATGATATTCAAGTTTAGTAAATATGTATGAGGAAGACCATTGGAGCATTTCAAATAAGCTAGTCTCCAAGCTAGTTAAAGCTTACAGTATCAAACATTGCATTTTAAATTGGGCTGAGACATAGATCAATAAAGCATAGAAGTGATTATAAAAACACTTTCATGCTATACCATTGCTTCCTCTCTTCAGTCTTCCAATAGAAGATTTTCATAGCTGAACCCTAAGTCAGTCAATTCAGCTCTCAAACACACCCAACACAATGAGATCAAACAACACAAACTGAAGTTAGAAAGATATTTAGGACAAAGTGTTCCTATCAATAAATATTTATTTATTTATTTATTTATTTATTTATTTATTTATTTATTTATTTATTTATTTATTTTATTTTTATCCCATTTATATCCCGCAGAATACTGCAGTTCTGAAAAAAAAAGTATGCAACAGTGTTTTACTGTTAGCCTCATACAAAAATAATCATGTCTAAAAATATTGCACAGATACAGCTGAAGGTTCCAGCACACAACCAATATCCAAAGACACATCCTTGAATAACACTTAATAAAGTTTATTAAGAAAGCTGCATGCTCTCACACAAAGCATGTATCTTTGAACTTTCTTCACCATAGTAGGGAAGCAATGAGAACAAAATTTAATTTAATTTAATTTAATTTATTAATATTTCTATACCGCCCTTCTCCCTGAGGACTCAGGGCGGTGTACAGGGCAAGAATAAAACACAGAAATGTACAAAAATTAAAAGATAATTAAATGCATGCCCGATTAAAATACAATAGATACATAGTAAAAATCCCAATAAAAATGATAAAAAAAACCCAACCAATCCCCCCTCAGGCCAGGCCGGCTTGCTCGAACAAGTATGTTTTCAGATCGCGGCGAAAGGAGCGCAGATCGGGCGCCGTCCGGAGCTCAACCGGTAACTGGTTCCATAGCTCCGGGGCGCCCACAGAGAAGGATCTCCCCCTGGGGGCCACGAGACGGCATTCTCTGACCGGTGGCACCCTGAGGAGGCCCTCTCTGTGGGAACGCACAGGGCGCAGGGAGCTTGATGCCGGCAGCAGATGTTCCCTGAGGTACTCCGGCCCCATGCCATGGAGGGCTTTGAACATATTCTTCCTATAGGAAGCTGGCTGAAGGGTAATATTAATCAGTATTAATCTTCCAATCAGAGAAAAGCAGAATGGGGATGGAGAGACAAGCCTTTGTCCTTATTCTAATGCAATAGTTCTCAACCTTTTCATCACTACAGACTCCCTTTAAATACTTTTTGTGGCCACAGACTACCAAGACTTAACTCAGAGTGTAAATCATAAGATTTCTTCAAGCCTCTACAGATCCCTGTGTTGATATCTCGACCCCTCAGAGGTCTGCAGACCATAGGTTGAGAACCACTGTACATTGGCAATTCTGGAGTAATAGTTCTGAAGCTGCACTTCCAACATAATTTTTGTCCATAGAAAAAGGAACTTAGTCAAGCTTATTGAAATCATAGATATGCAACTGATAGCAGACATGATAGTAATTTCAACAGACAGTATTGAGTTACTCTGGTTAAGATGAACAACGGGGACATTGTTTCCCAACTGCAATTTTACTTATACATGATGATGATTAGTAGTAGTATTATATTAATATAATAATATATTAGTAGTAGTAGTAGAGCATAATTATTCTTCCAAATCCTGATTGTTTACAGACTAAAGTTATTTTAGAACACAGACACAGTGTATATTAAGAAAGTAGAGCCACAGTGCAGAAGTTTAGTACGTTTGAAGCAAAAGCTTGAAAGGGAAAGTTGGTCAAATGATTTTATACTTAGTTTAAATTAATTAGGCTGATCATCACTAGCTAGACATCTCTGACTTGCAACATGAGACATACACCTAGAAACAGTTTAAACTACAAATTTTCACAGCTGACTGCATTTATGGAAAAAGACATTTAGAGATTTCTCCTCATGTATCATATAACAGCACAAGGTGGTAAACCAAGTTATTCACAGAGAAAGAGATTATACACCATCAGCAATTAAGTGTCTCTGTGTGTGCATTATGATATGATATTCAGGTAATGTATTGAATGATGCCCAGCTTGAGTCTGCACAGCAAAGATATGGATATTCTTTCCTATCCATCTTTGCTGTGAATACATGTTTTCCTTTGTTGACTGGCATTGCTGCATAGGCTTGCTTTCTATACATTGTTAGTAATGGAGCAATGTACTCTCCGCCTTCTTTGAACTTAAAGCCATGATTAAGAATTTCATAGTTTATATTCTCAGAAATTCTAGTTTTAGCAAAAGCAATATAGCACTTAGTCTTATACAGGGCTTTTTTTGTCATAGAATGCTCAGAATGGAGTTCCGGCACCTTTTTTTGGATGGAACCTTGTAGGGTAGGCAAGGCGGGTTGTATGAGATGTGTGAGTTCTGGCACCTTTTTCTTTTACAAAAAAAGCACTGCTCTTATATACCACTTCACAGTGCTTTACAGCCCTCCCTATGTGGTTTTCAGGGTCAGCATATATTGCCCCCAACAATCTGGGTCTTCATTTTACTGACCTTGGAAGGTTTGAAGGCTGAGTCAACCTTGAGCTGTTGAAAATAGCTTCCAAGCTTTCAGATTCATGCTGGAGTCCATCCTCAGGGAAATTTTTTCTACCAGAATGTAGAGAGAACACACACTCTTTCTAGAGAGAAGTTTCCCTGCTCCAGCATGAGTCTGAAAGCTTGGAAGACTAAACCTCTGGTCCAACCCAGATTGGATCCTGCAACATTATACTGGGACACACACATATATAAAATTAATATATAATTATATAAATATATAAATGTTTTAGTATATAATAATATATAAATGTTTTAGTAGACCAGTGAAATGCTGTGGACATAGTATACTTAGACTTCAGTGAGGCATTTGACAAAGCCCACAACCTACTTCTGGGTAAGATAGAAACATGTGGAAAAGACATCATCACCACCAGATGGATTTGTAACTGGCTGACAAACTGTACTCAATGTGTCATCCTTAATCGTACTACATCTACATGGAGGGGAAGTAAGCACTGGAGTGCCACAGGGTTAAATCTTAGGCCCAGTACTCTTCAATATCTTCATAAATGACTTAGAGGAGGGAATAGAAGGGGATCTCATGAAATTTGCAGATGACACTAAACTGGCAGGAATAGCCAACATCCCAGAAGACAAGCTCAGGATCCAAAAAGATCTTGACAGACTTGAACAATGAGCCCTATTCAACAACATGAAATTTAAGGAGTTAAAGTCCACAAGTCATAAAAGGGCCAAGTTTGAAGACCCCTGTTGTAGGGGCATCAGATGTTGTAGGGTTTTTTTAGAAGAGACTGGACAGTCACTTGTCTGAAATGGTATACGTTCTCCTGCCTGAGCAGGACCTCCAAGGTCCTTCCAGCTTTATTCTGATTGAAATAAATAAAATAACATTTTTATTTATTCTGAATCTTCTCCCACCCAACCCCCAGCTCACCTACAACATTAGGTTAATGGGAGTTTCCCCTTGATTACCTGATATATGACATGGTAAGCATCTTGCATTTTTTTAATCCCTATCTAGTAATTAAAGAAAGGTGAAATCACCTAGTGGGACGGAACTGTATATATGTTTTGATGAATTTCAAGCATCATACCATAAGAGATTTATTGGACTGCATGGTGAAATGACAAATAGTATTTTGGATAGCCTAATTACACTATTCCCCAAGACTGGGTACATAATTAGAATGGTCCAATCATCAAACCCATATCAATCATTAGCAGTGACACATTAGTTTTGAATATAGGTTTTTATGAAAGCTAATCATAGGCATTAAAATAATTAAAATCTTCACTGGAAGAAGAAACTATCATACAGCTTTCTATCGAACTGTATAGGGGAGGGAGGGCTGCAATTTTACATTTTGTTCTGAAACAAAATGGTATCATTTTCAGGGATGTAAACTGTCTGAGGTCCCAAATTTTGGGAGTTTGGTAAAAATGGAACCAAATGGGGAAATATGTTTAATAAAACCCTGGCAAGTCTTCTGAGTAGCCTTTGCCCTTTGAACACATTGGAAGTCTACAGTGCTGGAAGGTTGCAATGTCTAGGAAAACACATCTGGAGCTAGTCAGCTTAAGAAGGCTTCTTAAATACATAAGGCTGCCCTCTTAATGAAAACACCTGTCATTCAGCAGCAGTTAAATGAATGAATGCACAATTGGCAAATGCGTAGAGCATGGCTGGTAAACTGCCAGGTACAGAAAACCATCAAAGTGCCTCTTTAACATAAATAGGACACAGAAATCTTTCTGTATCTAGATTTCCATTGCAAACTGCATGCAGCCTTTTTTCCATTTAAGGCATAAAAAAACTCTTCCTCCAATGTCTCAAAATACATTAAATCCCTGGTTGCTACAACACTTCATCTACGCCCCCTACAAACAGGTGATTAGCAGGAACTGACAGTTTTAACCAAAAAAAAAATTGTGCTGGTGCATTTGGGAAAGCAGCAGCTCCTTTGTTATTCACACTGTAGATTCAAGGGTTAGTGTTTACTAGTGTTGGGCCACAATTTGACTTTTATATTCATAATCTATAAACACTTAAATATACCTAATGCAATTCAGCATACTTGAGAGAAAGAAGTATATATTCTTTCTTCTGATCACTTGAACCTGGGATATAAAGAGTCAACTAGCAATTGATGGGAAATATACACTGCATTAATTGATCGCCATGCCATTAGGGTGGATGGTAAAATGTGGCCCAGGATTCACAAAGTAGATGTAAGTTCCCAGTTAAAAAAGCTCCTTCCTTCCTTCCTTCCTTCCTTCCTTCCTTCCTTCCTTCCTTCCTTCCTTCCTTCCTTCCTTCCTTCTTTCCTTCCTTCCTTCCTTCCTTCTGTCTCATCAGGAGGTGTGCAATCCGTAAATAAGCCTATTGCTTTGCTGTTGCATTTGCCCTCATTTGCTGAATGACCCAAAAGTAAAATCTTCTCGTTACACTGGTACCTTGGTACTCATCCAAAAACAATGAGTACCAATGAGTACCATTATTCCTGTAAGGAATAATGTAGTAAGTTACAAGGCAGCCAACTCCAATAACTTCTAACTCCTGTGTTCAGTACCAAACAGACAATGATTACCAGGACAAAATCTTCATGTCAAACTGTGTTGAGTGCCAAATTTGATTAATTTCAAAGCAGTTGAGTACCACGGTACCACTGTATTTATAATTCAGAGAATTGAAATTGAATTGAATTGGAGGTACAAAGCTTTCTATGGAATTGGGTATTGTCTTTATACACTCTGTTTACTTCCTAAGTTTCCAACATTGGAAAGTTTAACTACCAGAATTCCCCAGCCAGCATGCTCTAAATCAGTATTTCTCAACCTCAGCAGCTTTAAGGTGGCTGGACTTCAATTCCAAGAATTGCCCAACCAGCATGGGAGCGGAAATCCACTCATCTTAAAATTACAGAGTTTGAAAAACAACTGCTTGAAATGACCTTCACAGTTCTCCATGCAACACATCTGTCTTTCCCATGAACAGAGTCTAGGAGTTCAGTATGGATAAAAACTGGACTTTCTTTTGATGATACCATATATTCTGCATTTCACTGCTTTTTTATTGTTGAAAGGGGAACAAAAATATATTTGTATCTATTTTTTATTCCATTCTGGGTTCAGCAGATTTTGTTTCTACAAAGTCTTGTGATGGCTTAGCTCTAGTAGGATGATCCTCTGCAATGAAAACAAACTCTTGAGAATGAATTCAGAAGAGCCACAAAGATGATTAGGAGACCAGAGGCTAAAGGATATAAAGAATGGTTGCTGGAATTGGGTATGTCTAGTTTAATGAAAGGGGACGCGGTGGCTCAGTGGGTTAGGATGCTGAGCTTGTCAATAAGATGGTCAGCAGTTTGGCAGGTCGAATCCCTAGTGCCGCATAGCAGAGTGAGCGCCTGTTACTCATCCTAGCTTCTGCCAACCTAGCAGTTCGAAAGCACGTAAAAATGCAAGTAGAAAAATAGGGACTACTACGGTGGGAAGGTAACAGCGTTCTGTGCACCTTTGGCATCTAGTCATGCTGGCCACATGACCACGGAGACGTCTTCGGACAAGCGCTGGCTCTTCGGCTTTGAAACGGAGATGAGCACTGGCCCCTAGAGTTGGAAACGACTAGCACGCATGTGCGGGGGAACCTTTACCTTTATGTTTAGTTTAATGAAGATAAGGACTAGGGAAGACATGATAGCAGTGTTCCAATATTTAAGGGATTGCCACAAAGAATATGGGACCAATCTATTTTCCAAAGCATCTGAAGGCAGGACAAGGAACAATGGATAGAAACTAACCAAGAAGAGAAGCAACCTAGAACTAAGGAGACATTTCCTGAGAATTAGAACAATTAATCAGTTGAACAGCTTGCCTCCAGAAATTGTGAATGCTCCAACACTGCAAGCTTTTAAGAGATTGGACAACCATTTCTCTACAATAGTATAGGTTTTCCTGCCTAAGCAGGGGGTTGGATTAGAAGACCTCTAAGATCCCTTCCAACTCTGTCATTCTGTTATTCTGTAATTCTACCAAGAGGCAAAGCTAAGATATTTGTTTTTTAAGGATATTTCTCCAATGTAATAACTGAACTATTTCCCACATGTCTGGTGCCCGTATGTATGTGTGTGAGGCCTGAACTGGGGTGGGGGTGTTGTCTGGAAAGTAAAAGGGAATTGGGTGCCTTTCAGAGCTGCTCGTTATTTCAAAAGTCTGGATATGTGACATTTTTCATAACTTTCTTATCTCTTTATTATAAACATAGTCTACCTTTGACGACTAAGCAAATGGAAATGGAAGGCAATAGTTAAAGGGTAAAAAAAATTAAAATAAAATTAGAAGCCCTATCGATTACACCCCTTCTCTGGAAAAAAATTGGCCCAAAACAGTGTGCAATTTCAGATAATTACATATAATCCCAAATAATCCTTCACAGACAGCATGAACTGGCAGTCATTAGTATGCTTTTCAGGCTCTTGTTCTGCATAGGCACCAGGTTCTGCTGAATGCTATTCCTCCTGGTAACTGTCCTATTAAGGGATAGGAAAGGCTGCTTTGACTGAAAGCACACACTGAAGGAAAATAATCTCTTCCTAAATTCAGAAGAACAAGGACATGCAATGCCAAGAAACATCTTATGTTCCCCCCCCCACAAGAAGGCTGCAATATAAATGAAATACCAGGGTTTATTTTATTTTATTATTTTTTGGCAGTATAAGCCAGTGGGGCAGGCTTAACAGCTGGTGAAGATAAAAATAAATCTTCAAAGACAAATCACGTTCACTCTCCTTTCTTTAGGGCCATTTTTTTATTAACAAAAGAAGATTCTTTGAAAAAGCAGATAACTCCAGTAAGACAGACCAAATGGGGAAAGTACAGCATGCTTTATTTAGACCAACCGTTGCTTAAAAAGCAAGGGGGGTGAGCTTTTTTTAAATTACAGAAAACTTTGTCTTTGAACAGGAAGGTTCATTTTCTTGCTTAGTGAAACTAGGCCACCCTGCGTAAGTTCTTCAGAGTTGCTTATGAGTTGGGGGTGAGTGTGCTCTAGTGCTCAGTTCTCAGACAAAATGGGAAATTTCATGCAAGCATTCAGAAAGACTCCGCTCATCAAGCATTCCTATGATCATTCATTGGCCAGCCTGCTTATTACCATGGCCCCACTTGGAGCACTCCATCCCTCAGTTCTATATGGGTATTTTTGGACCGAATATGGAAAGTGTTCAAAATGCATAACATTTCTGCAGCCAGAAAATAGAAAGTGTCAATATTCATCACAAAAAATATATTTCTGTATGTTTTTTTTTCTAGAATGCCAGGGTGTTTTACTTCTGAGAACTATCCTGTTATTTATTTTGGAAGAAAAGCACTGAACAGCCTGGATTGTTTGGGTTAGTGGTGGGATTCAAATATATGAACAACCGGTTCTCTGTGTGGATGCTGCTTCTGGAAGTCCATTCTGGGCCCCGGGCAATAAAAAAATTAGCTACCGGTTCTGCCAAAGTAGTGCGAACTGGCTGAATCCCACCACTGGTTTGGGTGCAATCTTAACATGGTTAACATATGTGCAAATTATTTAACTAATGTATTCTTATTTTATTGCCCTGTACACCGCCCTGAGTCCTTCAGGAGAAGGGCGGTATATAAATCAAATAAATAAATAAATAAATAAATAAATAAATAAATAAATAAATAAATAAATAAATAAATAAATAAATAAATGGATTTTCTCAAGCTGACCCATTTAAGTTGCTGACAAAATGATTGCCTAACACAGGATTTTTTAAACTTGGCCCTTTTATGACTTGTTGACTTCAACTCCCAGAATTTCTCAGCCACGCACACTGGCTGAGGAAGTCTGGGAGTTGAAGTCCACAAGTCATAAAAGGGCCAAGTTTGAAGACCCCTGGGCTAGCAGAATAAAAGGATATGCTGGCTCAAGAGTCCAAAGGGAACTGAATAAAGACAGGGAAACCAAATTAGAAGTTATTAACATTTCAGCTGAACCAGAGATAGGCTGACAGTGCTACCTGATATTAGGCCAGACTTAGACTAATCCTAAACTATCACGTGGAAACCTGAACATTTGTATTTGGAAATCTATCACAAAGAAGAACACAAAGAAGTCATATTAGATAGGCCATACCTATCCTGTGGAATCAGCCCATTAAACAGATACAAAGACCGCTTGGCTCCAAGGAAATCTTTATGAATAAGAGTCTAATCTAAATATTTTTTTAAAAAAAGAACCAGGATAGCTTCTTGCCATACCCATAATGGTTGTTGTGTAGATTAAGATTGAGACAATATGGGGGTTCAGTGTAAAAGGTTCTCAGTACAAACAAGTTCCAACCATATGATCAAGATTCTGATAAAAGGGAAGAAAATTCATTGTCCCATGAGGTGGCCTCTGACTCTCTTGCCTTACATTGCTTCCATTACTGCTCTGGCACTATTCACTAGAGTTTTCTTCCATCTTCCCTTTACAGTTTCTTGGAATTGGAACTGGAAGAACATGCTGGGCCCTGTGCAGTGGTGGGATTCAAATATGTGAAAAACCAGTTCTCTGTGTGGATGCCACTTCCAGTAGTCCATTCTGGGCCTGGGCAACAAAAAATTAAGTACCGGTTCTGCCAAAGTGATGCAAACTGGCTGAATCCCACCACTGGCCCTGTAGCATCATTTGTCTGCACAGATACAAGAAAGCTATACTTTCAGTCACTGCTCTCTTCTGATTTTTCCTTTAATTTAGTTCTTAATTCCAAATCTTGAGGACCTCTTAATGTTTGCTTGTATTTATTTATTTGGGTTTCTGTTCTGCCCTTTCTCCAGAAGCTCAATATAATAGCTCTTTCTCCTCTTTTTTTATCCACAACAATTCTGTGAGGCAGGTTAGGCAGCAAGGAGCAACTGGCAATACATCCAGTGAGTTTCTTGGTCTGTCCAGTCCTAGTCCAATATCTTAACTAAGTGTCCAGTTTTCAACCAATATCTGGTTTAATGATTTGATTGTCAAATGAATGTGTATATATCACTTCCCTGGCATTGTATATCCACATCTCAGTACATTATACTAGAGGTCCCCAACCTTTTGGGCACAAGGGACCAATTCTGTGGAGAGAGAGTTTTCTGTGGACCAGAGAGTGTGTGGTTTTGTGTGCTACCTGGATCCCACATATGGGGCTTTGCTTGTTTGTGCAGACTGGTTGCTGGCATGCCATGACCCGGTACTGGTCCATGGACCAGGGGTTGGGGACCCCTGCATTATAACGTACAATTTAACTATCATCTCATATTTTTCTTTTCATTTGTACAGAAAAGTTCCCAGTCTGGGTCAGAAAGATCCTCCAACATGTAGTTTCCCACAAGCTAACATCCAAGTCAATTTTCAGTGTAAAACATCTAATGAAAACACCCAAAAAGTCTCACACTGGGATTCAGCTTAACTATCATCTCAGGTAAACCTTGATGATATCAATATTGAAGCCTGGATGCCTGTTTGTTCTAGCTAAAACAAAAGGGTAACATCCTGGAGATCTCCCATGTACATAATAAACATGCCAGAGTTTGCTTTGCTTCTGAGCCCAGAGATAATTAGCCAGAGCATCATTCTTGTTTACTGAATTAGAATTTCAAGAATATCAGCATCAGCAGTATGCAATCAGTACATTTAACAACTTTATAAGGTGAAAGCTTGTTCAGGTTTTCTATGGATGACTGGTCACCTTCACCCCATAGGCATCTTGAGGAAGTTCTTCCATTCTCTGCAGGAGGCTATAGGAATGTGCTACTATTGATAGGACACTGTTCAAGAGGTTTACCTATCCCCTAATTAATCTCCCATAGAGAGCACAAATTTTGATTCAGTAGCAGTGGGTCCTTGTCTTGTGTTCCTCCCTTTTGCACATACTTCCCCTGCAACATAGGACCACACCACTCCAAAGAAGTCCTCATTGTTCTGAGCATGAAGGGGGAAACCATGGTTTAGTGTTCTGATGTATAATTCCAATTTCCAAGTACCTTGTACTTATGTGTATTGCACTGCATATTTCAGCATAGATTCCTTGTACAAGGATTCCTTGTAATGTATCACACAATCATAAGTGCAACAGGGTACCAATGGTAGCACTTAGTGCTGTCAAAAATGTTATTTGTAATGGAACAATTGCTACAGGAGAAATTTTAAATCTCAGATTTGTTGTTTCTTCCCTGGTAGAAAAGAAAAGAAATTGTCTCTCTAAATGTGTCTGTGTGCAGTATTCAATCATGGGAAAATATTAACCTGAGAAATAAACAGAGTCTCTTCTACACAGATCATAGTTTTATTCTCTTGTGCCTTTATACCATGTTCAGCAAAATGATCCAATGGGGATGTGCTAGTGAAGAGTAAAAACGTGTTGTGTGTTTGATGGAAAGGTGGAAGCTCTAGAAACAGATTAGATTTATAAGTGAAGTGCAAAGTAACAGAAATTGAACAAAGAACTGCAATGTATACATGGCATCTCAGAGGAGAAGCTAACAAAATTTATGAGAGGAACCAGGGTACAATCCATAAGCATTAGAATCAAGAGATGGTTCCCACCTGATGCCTTGAGATGTAGCCCATACCAGATAAACCCACGGGCAGGTTTGGGTGTGTGAGGGATAAATTAATTAATCTATAATATATAGGATTTTGCAGACCACACTGAAACTCTAAACCTAGCAATTCTTATAAAGGTGCATCCAGTGGGGTCACTGCTTTAGTAGATGCTCTTTCAGCAGTAAAACCAAAAGTTACTCTGCTAAATAGGATGCTGTTATAATCCTATATATGCAGTGATGGTACTATGGAATCATAGGAAGGTGGGATTATTTGCTCTCTTAGTGGATTTACACATCCATCTGAAAATACTTACAGAACTATCATTGTAATTCCTGATCTTTGCTTTATCTTCAGTCTTTGTATTAGCTAACGTACACATATTCTTACTTATGTCAGAATCTCTGCTGGATTACTCTTTCCAAGAATTTGACACTGCTGTCCATATAATGATTTTGGTTCTGATTTTGCTTTAAAGACATCAAACAAACTGTTTCTAGGGCTAATTCAGTGAGCCACTGAGATTTCCCATCAAGGTGTAAGAGAACCAAGATCAATACACTCCTTTGAGAGTGTCTTTCAGAATGAATAAATACACTGTAAACATTTGTTCCCCATTTAACAGCCACTAACAGCTTTGGATCTTGACGGACAATTTGCCTTGAACTTTTCATTAGACTCAACTCTGAGCGATAAAGCATTTTGTCTGTCTTGGTGCATAAGAGCATTTCTAAGAGCAGAAATCTAATCTGACCAATAGTAGAACTATGAACAGAAAGAAGATTGATTTATAGGAAATATTTTGTAGGGATCCTAAATCTAATTAGTTATATCCTACCAGGAGTATGTGGAAGGTGTATATGCCTGGCATATACAGAGAATGAGCTCAGATTAGCCAGAATGGGACAATTTATTGCCAACACCATGCCACTTCCACCTCGCCAATATCACCTTGCTGGCACCACCTCACTATGGGATATCTTGCCCCAGCCAACTCACCGTGAGACAACTCACCATGAGCCTTGGCCTTCTGCTCTACTTTCCAAAGCTGGTCCAGCTTAAGGGAGGCGAAAGTTCCCACCTGCCTGTACTCCTTCTCTAAAGGCTTCCTCCTCTCCTCATTTTATGAGATTAATGAGATTAACAATCTAATTAAACAAACAGCAGGCAGAATGATAGAACAAGAGGGATGCGAGTAAATCCTTAACTCTGTTATCTATACCCTAGTTCCTGCTAGTGACCAGTAGGTCCTGAACCACTGAAAAGACTATTTGGATGTCCAACACTAGAGACAATTCTTCCTAAACAGAATATGTATCTATACTGTATCCTTGCACATACATACAAACGGAAATTACGCCATATCGGTTCAATGTAATAGCAAACTGCCTACAGCTAACAAATAGAAGATTTACGCAAAAATCTGAAAATTCTGTATCAAGTGCACTGAAGGCGATATTTGATACCTTCACTGTGGCAAGGAAAGTTGTTTATCCCCATCTAGTGGTTACAGCTATTTAAAGAGAATTCAGAAGTGCAGCCACAGTTTGCTGCTGCTACAACATAGAAATGTTCCCATTTAAATGAAATAATTAATGCTGTAAAGAACAGCTGCATAGATTAAATAATTGAAGCTCATGGGATCTTGGTAACAGTAATTTTAAGGACAGATCTCAGTGATTAGCCTGATTTTACAGAGTGTTTTTTTTTGTCTTGCCTGTGCTTTGTTGAATACATTCAGCGAGAAACTTCCTGCTTCCACCAGAGAATTGCTATACTTCTGCAAGTCAGCTAACTTCTATAAATATTTTACACCAGTTCCTTTCTACAAATAATGAGCTGGCAAAAGTGGGCAAGGGTACACATTTATAAGCTACAGCAATAAACTGTTTTCTCGGGCACCATTTGAAATGGCATAACGTTAACATCTGTCTCTCTCTTTATGTGTGTATCTCTGTGTCTCTGTCTGCCTCTCTTCTCTCTCTCTCTCTCATACACACACGTGTCATTCCATTTATTTCAATGCAAGAGATATTTGTTCTAAATTATGCCTTTTGTTGGTACTGACTTTCAAAGTAACAGGAAGGAAGGAAGGAAGGAAGGAAGGAAGGAAGGAAGGAAGGAAGGAAGGAAGGAAGGGAGGGAGGGAGGGAGGGAGGGAGGGAGGGAGGAAGGAAGGAAGGAAGGAAGGAAGGAACGGTTCTTTCTGAGATTTTACCACAAAAATCACTGTTTCCACATGCCTAGTAAAATTGAACAAGGTTATAGCTTACAAAGCTGTTAAATAATAGGAGAGAATTCCTCAGATAGCCATATTAGTTAAGGTTTTGAACTAGGACCAGAAAGAGAGTGAAATACCCATCCTCCACAGACATTGGTTTCTACCAGTCTCCTCTTAGTCTAACGTACTCTTCCGGGATTATTATTTTTTATTTATTCTGATTGTTTGTTTATTTCAATTTATATAACCAGCTTTCTCACAAATTTTGACTCTGTTCTGCAAACATATTGTGAAGGAAAGTTGGAGACGGTCTTACTGTATTTCCTGGAGGAAAGGCAAGACACCCTACAAAAATGAAATTATATTCAAAGCAAAAGCACAGCAAATGAGAAATGCATCAAGCATTATAATGGTTGTAAACTTTAATGTTAGGGGGAAAAACACATACCAAAATCTGCACCTTGAAAATGTACTTGAAAATTCAAACTATTTATTACAAAAGGCAAGGTGGCCAAAATGGGAACCTAAGCTAGCCTTGGCCAGAATTCTCATTTGTATTACAAAGGCCACTGTGCTTCTGCTCTGCATAGGCAAGGTACTAACTAGAGTTGTTTTCTCTCTTGCACCTAACCTTGGCAGAAACTACTTTAGTATTTTTAATTGTGTACTTATTTTGATATATTCTTGTGACATTGCCTTTATTAAGCAACTGGAAAGACTGCAGTGAGCAGTGCAAACATATTGTGAAGGAAAGATAGTGAGGGATTTGGAGGCTAAATCCGATGATGAATGGTTAAACCTCAAGAAGAAAAAGCTCAGGGGAGACATGATAGCAGTCTTCCAATATTTGAAGGGCTGTCACAGGGAGACGGTGTGGATTTATTTTCCATAGCATCCCAGGGAAGGACAATGAGCAAAAGCTTTATGGAAGGAGGTCCAAATTTGAAATAAAAGGAATTTCAAGTTTTATAGAGAATATAAAAGCTAACACAAACTAATGCAGGAACACAGAAAAATAAAGAAAAAAGTGAAAAAGGAAAGATAAAAGGAAATAAACAAGAATTTGCTGGTTTCCCTTGCAGCAAATATATTCATGATTACAAAATTATCTCTTACTTTACGATTACAAAAAGCTCACTTTTTTCTGTTATCCAATTTTGTTTTATAATAATCAAAAGCCACCATGCAAAAGTTTATAGTTTCCAGCTATTCATAAATGTAAATATTATTCTTTTTTTTCTAATTAAAGAAGTCAATCTAGCTATTTCTGCAAGCTCCATCATTTTCATCCATGTCTCTAATTGTGGATAATTTCTCACTTCTGCGCATATAGTAATATTGCAGTTTCTCTGGGTTTTTTTCTTAACTTTGCATTCATTAATCCCCAAAGAAAGTCTCTGACATTAGTTATACATATAATTTAGACATTAGAATAGAATAGAGCTAGAAGGGATTTGGAGGGCTTCTAGTCCAGCCCCCTGCTCAAACAGGAGAACCTATACCATCTCAGACAAGTTTCTGTCTAGCCTCTTGCTAAAAATCTCCAGTGATGGAGGGCCCACGATTTCTGGAGGAAATCTGTTCCACTCATTAACTGTCCTCACTGTCAGGAAGTTTCTCCTTAATTCCAGGTTGCTTCTTTCTTTGATCAATTTCCAACCATTGTTTCCTGTCCTGCCCTCTGGTGCTTTGGTGAACAACCTGACCCCTTCTGCCTTGTGGCAGCTCCTCAAATACTGGAATACTGCTATCATGTCAACCCTATTTCTTCTTTTCTTTAGTCTAGCCAAACCCAAGTCCTGCAGCCAGTCTTCGTATGTTTTAGTCTCCAGGCCTTTAATCATCTTAGTTGCTCTTTGAATTTTTTTCAAACTAGTATTTAAAATCTTCTGAATCAATGTATTTATTTCTATCCCAACGTTTTTGGCTTCTTTACATGTTGTCCATAGATGCTAAAATGTTCTTTCATGTGGTTCACATTTCCAGCAAAGATTTGAAATAACTTTATATATTTTAGACAATTTCTCTGGTGACAAATATCTACAATACATGATATAACATTTTATGCAAATTCTCCTTAGTCACAAAAATCCTCCTCAACAATTGTTTGCATCTTGACATATCTTTTTAATATTATTCCATGACTTACCATAATTATTTTGAAATAATATACAATTCATATTTGTAATAATAATATCTGAGTATCCATGCTCTTCTCAATCTTAAAATCTATTTGATCTTGTGTCTTCATGCTTTTTATTAACATCTTTGTCTTCTGTTTAATCATCTTGAATCTTGCTACTGCCCCAAATACTTTTAATTTACTTATTAAAAGTTCAATGACTTTTAAAGGTCTGCCAAAAGCAAAACTGAGAAATCCACAAAAGCTCTCAACTTGTATGATTATTTTTAAATCTTTGTGCCCACAATTGTATTATCTTGTCTTATGTGTCTATTCAATATTTCAAGAACTAAAATAAACATGAAAGGAGACAGTTAACGACTTTGACTTGTTCCTCTTTTTATCTCACATGGTTTGGTTAAATCTTCATTAACAATTATTTGCATCATCCATAAAGTATAACTCAATTGCACCCATTTTCTGAAATTCTCTCCAAAATTCACATCTTTCAAAACAGGAAATTCCAGCGTAAATTGGCAAAAGCCGCCTTTGCATCTAAAAAATTCAATGTAGCTTGTTTTCATTATGTCCCAAATATTCCAAAATGTTCAGTACAGTTCTAGCATTATTCTTTAGCTGTCTCTTAGGTAAAAACTTTGGTTCTATTAATGAATTCTTGCAAAATTGTTTTCAATCTTTCAGCTAAAATCACTGTAAACAACTTACAATCATTATTCAATAAAGACGTTGATCTGTATTTTTTGTTAAATTTAACTCTTAAGTATTAGTGTTGTATTAGCGTCTTTTCAAGTCTCATCATGCTATGCAGAAGTTTATCATGCTATGCAGAAGTTGAAAGATTTCATCCTCAGAACATTTATAATACAGACTTGATAATCCATCTGGTCTTTGTACCTTTCTGATTTATTCTTAATAATAATGTTTGAAATGTTTCTAATTGTTATGGGCCTATTCATAATTTGTCTTTATAATTCTGTAATCCTTGGTAGATTTTATTTTCTGACATTGTCCTTTATTTTCTACACTGAAATATCATGTCCCCTGTACAAATCAGAACAATATTAATAAAATGGTTTTTATATAGCCACATTCCCCATTCTCCCTCTTGTAATTTCAGAGTCATTTTCTTTTTTTCTTTCTCTTCTAAGTTTAAAGACAACCAGTTCTCTGGTTTATTCACAAACTCATAACTTCATTGTTTCAAATCATTCAATTTTATTTCATTTTCTCTTATTGTTAACATGGATATTTTGTTAAAAAGTACATTTATTCCCTGAGGAGTTCTTCAATATTTCTTCTTTTTCTTTTTATCTCATTCAAAATATTTTGTTGTTTTTTTCTTCCATCTTTCTCTTAATTTCAGAATTATAGTGTATCAGATAGCCTTTAATAAAAGCTTTACTTGCATCCCAGACCATTATCAAATCAGAACCTTCATTTAAATTATTTTTAAAAATATATTTTAATTTCTTTCTGCAATCATGCTTCATTTAGTTTACATTTTACTTTTTCTTTTATAAACCAGATTCATAAGGTTATGGTCTAAAGTGGTTAAAATCTCCACTTTGAAAAGTCTCTTGAGATCCAAATCCTATCTATTCTTGAAAAGGATCTGTATCTTGCTGAAAATTAGGTGTTTCATTCATTCATTCATTCATTCATTCAATTTCTATACCTTTCCATCTCAGTCAATGACTCTGGAAAGCTTACAATTGAAAAAATATATACAGTTAAAACAATTAAAACATTTCAAAACAATAAAAAACTAAATAAAAAATACTCTCTTGATCTATCATTGTTCAGTCTCCATATATTTATGATCCCTAATTATTCTGTCAAATTAAAGAAGACTTTTAGTAGTTTGAATAATACTTTAATATCTTTCTCAGAAGTCCTATCCAATTGGGAGAGACCACTGTATTCCAGGTCCCCATGAAATATGCACAAGAGAAGTCTATTTGTTTCTCCATAAGCTATTTGTAAAAAAGTCACTTTAACATCTTTTGAAACATAAACACCCAGCACCATACAATAGCTATAACCCCAGTAGATTGATTGACTTCTGTCCCAACAAATCTGCCTTGTTCATCTGTTAATACAAGTTCTGGATTTAGTTGATAATTAATGTACAAAAGAACTCTATTCATCTTTTTGTTATCTGCTGAAATAAATTCTTTACCCAAAGATTTATAAATCCTGCTGCAGCTGTTGCGGGTTTTGTGTAATTTCCTGTGAAAACTCCATTTCCATCCCCTCCAATTCTACTTTTTTAAAAAAAAATCTTTCTAAACAAAAAATCTCAGTTTAGAAACGAAATTCAATGTAAAACTCTATTGTTTAAAAATAGAAATAAAAATCTTCCACTTTATCTCACCAAAATATCTTTTCCTGTTTTAGTTTTTTAATCAACAAGATGCATTATTTTCTATTTAAAATTCTAATCTTCTTCAAGGCAATTATAGCTGCATGGCATTATCCATTTTCAATCTTCTGATGAAATGCTATTGCAAAACTTGATTGATCTCTTGTCTTCCTTCTAACAAAATGCACCAAAATATTCCTAGAGATATTCCTCATTCTGGAAAATCTGGAGTTTATTCTATATGTCTTAACAAAAATCTGCATCCATATCATCCTCCTTCAAGACCATAAAGATTGCCCAAGCCCTAATCATCTGCTCTCTACAGTTTTCATATGGAACCTCTGGACAGCTCTAAATCTTAAACAGAATTCTTTGAAATAAGGATGAATTTTCTGACAGCAAGATGGAATAGCCTGCCTCCTGGAGTTATGAGTCCTCCATCAGTGAGGTTTTTGAAGAAAAGGTTGCATTGCCATTTGGATGGGATGAGGATAACTTGAAAACAAGGTTGCATTAGAAGATCTATCAGGACTTTCCAGCCTTGTAAACCTATCATCCTTTGGGTTCTCAGCCCTAATCAAGGCAGTACTAGATCATTCTTCACTATTTTGTGTTAAATGTAATATTTTGCTCTTAATCCTGGCCCAATTTTCGCTATGGCAACAGTGTGGCCAACAGTCAAGTTGATAGCATCTTATTTCATGGCACCACCTTCTCTATATCTGGTAGTTGCTATCTGGACAGCTTTTGAACACTGATTTAGCAAACTTTTGGTCTGGCATCAAGTCTGCATCCAAAACAAGAGAGATTATCATCTGTGAGCCAGTGCTTAAGGTTTAAGGTTCTTCTGGAACAGCACTAAATTTAAGTTTGGGTCCTTTTGAATATAGATTCTTTGTAGAATAGTACTAGAGCCTTGGTGGAGCAGTGGGCTAATGCCTCCTTAAGTAACACCAGCTGCCTGCAATTAGTGAAGGTCCGCATCCCACCAGGCTCAAGGTTGACTCAGCCTTCCATCCTTCCGAGGTAGGTAAAATGAGGACTCAGATTGTTGGGGGCAATTAAGCTGACTTTGTAATAATGCCGCTTGGGTGTGTGTGTGAAAGCCCTAACAAGCAGGCATATACATAGAATGAAGGCTACTGCTAAGCTTGTAAGCCGCCCTGAGTCTTCAGAGAAGGGCGGGATATAAATAGAATTAAAAATAAAATAAATAAATAAATCTATGAATGTCCAAAAGGAGTCAAACCATCAGTTAGTATCAGCTGATAGGCTCCTTTTGAAAACACATAAATAGTGAAGTTTGACAGATGACTAAAGTTGCCAGTCTAGCTATCTATCAAATCTTACATTCACCCCAGCTTCAAGCCATGTTAAAGAGAATAATTGGTGAATGTTTCTTCCACCAGCTGTTGATCTTTTGTACCAGAGAAAGAAACAAAACTAGGGAAATCTACTAATCCCCACCAATGTGCCTTATATATCATAAACAAGCATAGTGCCACTTGCCTGCATCATGCCTGCAGCGTGACAGAAATTGCTAGCTAATTTTGTGCCAGTATGGTTTTCTGCAAATTTAAAGACTGGTGAATAGCATTCTAAATCAGCCGCAAGGAACAATTCCAATATAGATAGCACAAGGTTATTTTAAAATAATTTAAATCTCCAGGATAAAGACAACATTTTCGGCAAATAGAAGTGTGGCATTTTCACCATTTCTCAGTTTAGAAATTAAGCATCTGATATAATGGCAAGAATAAATGAACACCTATTATTGCACCAGATAACATTCATTTAAACTGAATCTCCGACTCTTCACTGTGGTTCTTCGATGGTTATATTCCTTTGCTTGCATTTAAAAACACACACACACACACACACACACACACACACACAATTGTGAAAAAGCAATTCAAAAATGACTAAAGGCATGTGCTTTTGTATATCAGCAGTACAAAATTCAAATGTAGCAGTTTTCCAGAATTCATATATCTCATTGTCTCCCTGCACTCTTGACATTTACAGAGATGTGAATCTTCATTTTCTGCATACATTCCGAGAAGCACTTTTAAAGCATGAGCATCCCTCAGTGTGGTTATAGAATGTAAGGGGGGAAACTGTACAATAGAACCGGCTTTCTGACACAATCAGAATGTTATGTACAGCATCTCTGCTGCCTAGGTGATAGAAACAGTTTAAATTCACAAACAGACTCTGAGATTCTTGTCTGATTATTTACCATTGGTAGGGGAGATTATTGGTCCAGGGGAGAAAAAAAAAAGCTAAGACTACTATCCATCAAGAATCTCTTTGCCCTAAATGTGTCAAGCAATTCTGCTTTGTTGTTGGTTTGCTTTTCCCCCCATGAGCCTGGCCTACTTTTTTTTTTCATTTACCTTTTTGTATAAGTTATTAAATTTTAGCTTTTAGCAATGACCACAGCTATATAATCTCCCTGAAATTTTCTATTTTTTGAGCATTCCACCAAATCCACTTGTAGTAAATACTAATAAGATATTTGACAGTTCTGCTTTAAATTGAGGCATTATTGCTGATGTTCAAGGGAAAGTTGTATTCTGAAACATCAAAGTGCTTTAGTTTTTCCTGTGACCTCGATAACCTTTTTCGAAGTATGTATAGGCAGCCTGACAAATGGAAATGTGGGTAAGAGGAATATGCTGTGCTTTTGGCCTACATATGGGCTAAAACCATACATGCCCTATTGTAAGAATAGTCATTAGCATGTTGTTTTTTAAAACACACACACACAAAAAATGGTAAAAACAGTCACTAGCATTTTGCTTCTGCATTGCTAGAATGTAAACTCTTAAATTCTTAATCATGACACAGTGTGCTTATATTCAGAAATATAATGATGGACAATGCATAATTTTAAAAGGGGTACTGTTAGGAAATGAAACGTTTACCTTAATAGATCAGGAGCTAGACCAGGGGTCCCCAACCCCCGACCCATGGACTGGCACCAGTCTGTGGCATGCCAGAAACCAGGCCACGCAAACAAGCAAAGCCCCAAGCATGGGATGCAGGCAGCACATGAAACCACACCTGTCCATGGAAAAACAACTCTCCACAGAACTGGTCCCTGATGCCATAAGGTTGGGAGCCGTTGAGCTAGACATACTATACTTAACAGGCACTGGAAGTTTTTAAGAAGAGATTGGACAGCCATTTGTTCAGGATGTTGTAAGGTCTCCTACTTGATTAAACTTCTTCTAGATTAAACTTGAAGACCCAAGGTCCCTTCTAATTCTGTATTCTGTATTTGCTGGGGCTGGAGAAACCGACGTCCTTCACATTGGTTATAAAGAGCTGAGTCAAGAATAAGGTTGAACGGTTGCAGACATAAGCAAATCATTTCCTTTTTCTTTTCCCAAATTGTATAGGTTTATATGGAGAGCAAGGTTTTGTTTTAAAACAGGAGAATTTTTTAAAAAATGGTTGTATGAAGAATCCTACCCATTCCCATCTGATCATGTGATAGTAAAGAGTATCTGGATTTCTTGCATTGGTGCAGATAGTTTTCCACATCAATGAAAGAAGTAAAATGGGGGGGAAAGTTAGTGCATAAGTGTTGTGTTTTAGGTTTTTTTTTTCATTTTGCTTATTGGAATTTTAATTTTTGTTTGATGAATACATAAATAAAAATAAAAAGAGGCATCAGTGGATAGAAACATAAATTGCATTGGCTGCATTTTTTAAAAGTAGATCTTGACTGTGTCAAAGAGAGAAAAATGGATGATGAAAAGGGCTGTGCATATGTAAATATATTTATGCATATACAGAGAGAGAGAGAGAGAGAGAGAGAGAGAGAGAGAGAAATACACACCAGCTTGGAAAACAGGCAATCAATAAAGCAGTGCAAAACTGATTAACTGCAGAATGGTTTTTTTCTTCTTCTTCAAATGTATGCGACTGGATTGTAGCGCTTCATTGGGGGGGGGGAAATGCAATGGTGCACTGGTGCAATGGTAGCCTGCAAAGCTGTCACTAGGCAACATGGTAAAGCCATCGCTCTAAACTGGAACAGCAGGAAGCATCTGCTCCTTTCTTGGAGGTGCCAAATGGCAAAGCAAGTTAGGCTCTTCAAATCTGCTGCTATCTGAGAACAGAAGTGCCGCTTGCTGGAAGGATTCAGATCCACTTGGGGCAGAGTCCCTCCTCCAGGCAGGTCTTTGAGAGTACTAACAAAGGAGAATATTTGTACCTCAGGGTCCGTCATGCTCTCTGAGCTTGCTTGTTTTCTTGCAGACGTTTCGTTATCCAAACTAGGTAACTTCATCAGTGTTAGTAAGGAGTGCTGGCTGCTGTTAATTTATATTCTGGTGACTTACCTATCAGTGTTGCTGGGGATGGTCTTTCATTCTTTGATTGGGCTGTTTGCTATTAGCTTCTTTGGCAGTATTTTTATTGCGGCATTATTTACTTGATCGTTGATCTGATGTTAACCTTGGAGTTAATTTATGCTGTTCTGGGTGCTGATTGCTGGTGGAGAGGTGCTTGGGTGTTTTTGTTCCTTTTTGGACTGGGCGATTGTCTCTTTTGCGTAGTCTACAGACCACAGAAGACTGGCGGAACACATCCACGAACACCAATTAGTAGTCAGAAGACATGATGAAAATTCTTTAATTTCACAACACAGAGACAGATTTAACCATAGTTCCAATTGGGAAAATGTGACCATCCTAAACCCATCCAAGTCCAAAAATGCCAGAGAGTTTCTAAAAGCCTGGCATTCTGACAAATAAGCCATCAATAAACTAAATTGTGCTCATAAATTGAGGATCACCTGTAGTGAACAATTAAGGAATGAGATATTCCCTTACTCCCCTTGGTTGTCCCACAGTGATTGATCCATTTCACTGACTCTTCATTGGAAAGTTTATTAGCAACATTGAAAAAGAAAGCTTGAAATATATCTTACTAAGAATAGCTCAGTTTTGCTTATTGATTTGCTTTAAGTTTTTTTTAAAAGTAGTCTTTAAGGATAAAAATATTCTTGAGAAAAGATTCAGTTCTTGAAGAAAAGATAGTCAATGTAGATTCTGGGCACACAGCTTGGAATGAGAAGCCCCAATGCAAGATTTGGGTCATTTAACAAGATCCAAATCTTGTTAAAATTCAACTCAGTTTTTAAGAATGATTGTGCCAACAATGTGAAATGCAATAAACAAAAAGAGAGAGGATTATATCCATTAAACACATCCTTTTCATATACTGACCCAGACCGCTTAGAGAGGGCTATAAAGCACTATAAAGTGGTATATAAATCTAAGTGCTATTGCTATATACTTCACATTTTTTGGACTATAACTTTTACAAGTGTTTGTCTGTTTGTTTGTCACTGCTGGTTAAAGCCAATTACAATTAAAAACAAACTACCTGGAAGATATAATGGTGCTTGAGCAGTGGTGGGATTCAAATATGTGAACAACCATTTCTCTGTGTGGATGCCACTTCCAGAAGTTCATTCTGGGCCTGGGCAACAAAAAAAAATTAGCTACTGGTTCTGCCAAAGTGGTGCGAACCGGCTGAATCCCATTACTGTGCTTAAGCTATAGGAAAGCTGCAGGAAAGTGACAATAAACATGTAATGGAATAAACAGTCCTAATTAAATTATACTTCAGGAGGTACTTAGTAGGAAGGTGCCACCTTCAAACATTTTTATCTACAAACATCATAGCAATATAGCCTTTAAACCACATTGAAAATCCTCTTTTTTGGATTCATGGCATTTGCAATCTCTTGTTTTTCCCCAACAGGAGACCTAAATGGCAGGAGTTTTGTGCTGTGGAAATTACCCAGTGGGAAATGTACTGAGATCATCAAAGGTCAAATACTCTGTCAAATAGGTTATAGCTTGTCCCTTTTTTCTCCAGATAAATCCAAGACCAAATAGATTGGAAAGGACAAAAAGGAGAGGTAGAAATGTGATGAACTTGTCCTTAGAAGGGAAGAATGAAAGAGTGGAGCAGCAAGAAGGACAGATTTAAAGGTTATTCTGAAAAAGAACACATTGCAGAAGAAATTTAAAAATTGTAAAACTATACAAGTAGGGGGGAAACAGAAATTAACCCGAAAACATACTGTCTTATGGTAGTTGTGAGTGGAAAACAAAGGACAGACAATGGGATTGTAATACAAACACTGCAGGTTTTTAAGAGTTTAAATTGAAATGTCTCTACAGTCTTGTATAAAGTAGATAAAAAGAAACAAGGCTGTACAGATCTGACAGAATAAGGTGCTATTCAGGAATAAACCATCGTTCTGTCAGGAACCTCTAGTGCACTAATAAAGCCATCTTTAGTGGACAAAAATTTATTGAGGTGGGAGACAAGCATTGGAATGAAAATGGGCAAGGCTATGTTATATATTAGGGCAAGTAGATGTGCATATTTTTGTCATTTAGAGTGAAATTTTTGTTTGTTTCCTTGCTCAGATTGGAGTAACCTGCTTCTGCTTTTCAGCAATAGCTATCAACAAGAGTCCTGGGCATCTATGGAGATTGTCAATCATCCAGGTCATGGCTGTCCCAAAGGTGTTTTTCCAAAAGGCAACTGAACTTCCTTGGTTGCCTTTTGGAAAAGCACATTTGGGAAGAGTCCTGAGCATCACAGAATAGATCTTCAGAGCCACAGATAGCTTCACATTCATAGGATAATTATTTATCATGATAATTTATTACCATATAGGAAATTCAGAACAGATCAAAGCTTAAATGTAGCATGATTCAGAGAGGTGGTGCTAGATTTCAGCAAATATTTCTGATGCTCTGAAAGGATGACTCGATTAATACATCAGAGGTCTCTGGCTAAATAATACAAGGTGTCTTATAATCTTCCCCATCCACTAACCTTCAATCATACTGGCTGAAAACTGGAAACTATCGCAGAGAACATCAAATATATGGAGACAACTGGAGTGGTTTTGTTGTTGTTTCATTAAAAGTATTCGGCATTTTAGTTTCTTTGTCTGGGAGTGGAAGTAAACCTGAATCAGATTTAGTTCGTATTTGGGTGGGAGACCACAAAGGGCTGTAGACTAGAGTGAATTTCAACTTTCAACTTTTTTCATCATCACAAAAAATTCCAATGCCAAATCATTTCCATATTGCTGAAAAAACTGGTACAAAGTTACCAGATGTTAAACTTGACTATGGAAAGTTTATATTTAGTTATCTAATTATATTTACATCATTCAAAGATATCTGTGGGGGAGGCAGATAATGATATTCACATAATTGCACCATCACACAAATAATACACATACTTACATCAGATGTTAGGGTGTCAATAGGTAATGATGACATTTATGTGACAATAGCATTACATACATGCTATTATTTGGTATGATCATCATGATTTGCTACAAACAGTACAGATAGCCTTCTGTAGAGGTACAAAAGTAGCACAAGAATTAGAATTAGAATTGACAATCACCTGCCACATAACACCACAATTAACAATTGTCAATAAGAAACAAATGTCTCATACTGGGAGTACCTGGAGACAGCAGAATAGAAGAGAAAGAACTGGAGAAAAACACAAAACACAAAGACCTACAAATAGAAGTAGAATGACTGTGGAAAAGAAAACAAGTATACTACCAGTGGTGATGGGCATTTTGGTATCAATCCCCAAACATCTGGAGTACCACTTGAACACCACTGAAAAAATCCTCATCAGTCAATTGCAAAAAGCAGCTTTACTTGAAACAGCTTACATCCTTTAATGGTACTTCTAATATCATCAAACAACATCTGCCTATCCTTGATCCTTGGAAAGGATCAATAGTTAGATAAAAATGCCAAATCCGGTCTAAACATCTAGCTGGCAATAATAATAATAATAATAATAATAATAATAATAATAATAATAATAATAATAATAATAATAATAATAATAATAATAATAATAATAATAACAACAACAACAACAACAACAGATTAAATAGATGGAAAACCAAAGCTTTGCATGGGCAGAATTTGAAAAACATTGAAGGAAAATGTGATAACAACTCAAGATGGGAACCATCAAGAAAGAAACAGAAGGCTTAAAACTGGCTGCTCAAGAACAAGCACTACAAACTAATGCCATGAAAGCGAAGATACAAAAATCCACTGACAATCCAAATTGCCAAATTTGCAATGACAAAGTTGAAACTGTTTCACATCTAATATGTGAGTGCAGCAAAATCGCACAAACTGATTACAAAACTAGACATGACTGAGTTGCTGAATTCCACTGGGCATTGTGTAAAAAATACAACTTGCCTGTGTCCGAAAAGTCATGGGAACATAGGGTGGAAAAAGGTGTTGAGAATGAGAGGGTGAAGATCTTGTGGGACTTTCGAATACAGACAGATCACCATTTGGAACACAACACACCAGATATCGCAGTTGTAGAGAACCGAAGCGTACAGCTAATTGATATTGCTGTACCAGGAGATGCCAGAGTCAAAGAAAAAGAACTGGAAAAAAATATGAAATATTGCGACCTGGCCATCAAAACTGCGCAATTATGGATGAAACGTGTAACAATAATACCCATTGTCATCGGGGCACTGGGAACTATGTCCAAAAACTTTGCAAAATACATCAAGAAACTGCAGTTTCCTGCAATAACTCCAGCAATGCTTCAAAAAATTGTGCTACTCAGAACATCTTACATTTTAAGGAGGTACCTGGTTGATACCTAGGATGCTGGAAGCAACCCATGTCAACCATCAGCACCAGTCAGTTTGAATGTTCAGTTGACTGACGTTCATGTATAATAATAATAATAATAATAATAATAATAATAATAATAATAATAATAATAATAATAATAATAATAATCCAAAATAGGTAAAGTATGATTCAGCCTGATAAATATTTCTAGATTTGCTTCCTTACCTTGTAATTAAATGAGATCACTGAGCTTTGAGTGATTTCTGGAGCAAATCTGTACCTAAATGAAATCTGGGTCATGTACACAGTTGTTCATTTTGACCACAGCTCTTCTCTTGGCTCCTGCAATCCTGCCACTACTAAAGCCCTATTGTATTTTGAGATCTCTGATGTCATCTCTTTGGGATTTATCACTCCCTAAGGAGAAAATCTATGTGGTCACTAGGAGTTGGAAACAATGGCAAAGAATCAATCAATCACTCAATAAAAGGACTTCCCTTCCCTTCATCCCATATACTATATTTCCTACTTTCCACTTCTCTCAATGCTCCTTTAGCCTTTTTTATCCCTGAATTTTCTCCACCTCAGTGTACACTTGCTCACTGTTATTTTCTGTAATTGACTCATAGATTGCATTGTGTTTGCTGTGTCAGGGATATCCTGGTTTTGGAACTGTGTTTTCTCTGCAGGCATTCTACAAGAGAGGGCCACTTGCTTAACGTTAGCTATGCTGGCCTTATTTGTTTCGATGAAACAATCTGGTTTCTGGACTAGATCTATTGGATAGCCAGCACACTGCCTTCCTTCAGAACAGGCTCAAGATCTACAGAAAGCAGATGTTTCTTTGGCTTCAGAGCCAGGCACCCCTGCTGTCATTTCAAAGTAGGGCGGAAAAGATATAGCTCCTGAATAAACACAGGAACTTCCTTCCCCGTTAATGCAAACTTGCATATGGGGTGCGAAGTGGTGGCATATACCTCAAATCAGCTTGGATAATGAATGTCATCTCGTTCTTGGAAAGGAAAATTGTAAGCATCCAGTAATAGCACCCTGAGTCATAACTGTTTATTTGTTTCTCCCTCTTCAAACGTCAGCAGCCCAGGGTGGGCGGCTTATAACCTTAGCAGGTGTGAATAATTAAAAATGCATCACACAGGGATGTGCCTTTGATTGTAGCAATGCTCTCCTGCTACAAGTGATTCCAATCAAGGAGATAGAGGGAGGACAGGGCCTTTATAAACAGCAGGCAGCCAGTTTATATAACCTTTGTGCAGATTGGGCCTCTTTTCTCAGCACGTCTCTTTCTCAGCTATAATGACTCTCTAGCGATAACAACTGTGAGTTTTAAAGCCTGCTGCCTGTCTATTCAGCAACAACAGGAGCTGGCGGTTTTTGAAGGGGGGGGGCAAGGTCAAAGGTAGGCTTTTGTGCACAAAAATAAATCATAGCTAGGAAAGCAAAGACTCACAGAATCTTTGCTGGGGCGTTTCTGTTCCCATTTATGTTTGCATCACTCTTTGAAAAAGGAGCAGTTTTTCACATGTGGTGTCCTAAATGCACATACTGAGATTTAAATCAATCTACCAATGCTTTCTGCACCTTATCTTTTCCAGATGATACTGGCTTTGGGAGGTGGGGGTGGGGGTGTTGGACTTGGATCTGCCTCATGGTTCCTTAGACCTGAATGCTAGCTTTCATTTCCATGTCTTAGTCCTCAGAGAACTAAACTGCCTTTTGTTTTCCTGTACCTTTGAACTAGAAACGCAGAGCTAAACCCTTCCCAAGTCACCCACAGAGACAGTTAAGAAGTCTCTAAGTAAAGCCTTTGCATGCACAATTGTAGGCACATTGACTTGCCAATGAGTGAACATCAGCAATAAATCAGGATTCTTGCTTATGTGGAAGACAGTGGTCATATAACTGCACTTCTGAAGATTTTCTCTGCAAATATCCATCATGTCCAGATGTCCTAAGGAGGCAGATTCCTTTGAACTAAACAGCAGTGGAATGGCTTAACAGACACCTTAGTAGGTTTTGAATATCAGTGCTATCCTGTAATTTTTAAAAATAAAATGTGAAGACTACTGTATTTATTTTTCATATATAGCCTACAATATAGTTTGCAAGCAATTATAGTTAATTTTTAGAATCCCTAGTACAGGTGAAACTTGAAAAATTAGAATATCGTGCAAAAGTTCATTTATTTCAGTAATGCAACTTAAAAGGGAAACTAATATATGAGATAGACTCATTACATGCAAAGCAAGATAGTTGAAGCCCTGATTTGTCATAATTGTGATGATTATGGCCTACAGCTCATTAAAAACCCCAAATCCACAATCTCAGAAAATTAGAATTAAAAGGTGCAATATTCTAGGCTCAAAGTGTCCCACTCTAATCAGCTCATTAAGCCATAACACCTGCAAAGGGTTCCTGAGCCTTTAAATGGTCTCTCAGTCTGGTTCAGTAGGAATCACAATCATGGGGAAGACTGCTGACCTGACAGTTGTGCAGAAAAACATCATTGACACCCTCCATAAGGAGGGAAAGCCTCAAAAGGTAATTGCAAAAGAAGTTGGATGTTCCCAAAGTGCTGTATCAAAGCACATTAATAGAAAGTTATGTGGAAGGGAAAAGTGTGAAAGAAAAAGGTGCACAAGCAGCAGGGATGACCGCAGCCTGGAGAGGATTGTCAGGAAAAGGCCATTCAAAAGTGTTGGGGACTTTTACAAGGAGTGGACTGAGGCTGGAGTCAGTGCATCAAGAGACACCACACAGAGACGGATCCTGGACATCGGCTTCAAATGTTGTATTCCTCTTGTCAAGCCGCTCCTGAACAACAAACAACGTCAGAAGCGTCTTAACTGGGCTAAAGAAAAACAGACCTGGTCTGTTGCTCAGTGGTCTAAAGTCCTCTTTTCTGATGAGAGCAACTTTTGCATCTCATTTGGAAACCAAGGACCCAGAGTCTGGAGGAAGAATGGAGACACACACACTGCAAGATGCTTGAAGTCCAGTGTGAAGTTTCCACAGTCTGTGTTGATTTGGGGAGCCATGTCATCTGCTGGTGTTGGTCCACTGTGCTTCATTAAGTCCAGGGTCAACACAGCCGTCTACCAGGAGATTTTGGAGCACTTCATGCTTCCTTCCGCAGACGAGCTTTATGGGGATGCTGACTTCATTTTCCAGCAGGACTTGGCACCTGCCCACACTGCCAAAAGCACCAAAACCTGGTTCAATGACCGTGGGATTATTGTGCTTGATTGGCCAGCAAACTAGCCTGACCTGAACCCCATAGAGAATCTATGGGGCATTGCCAAGAGAAAGATGAGAGACATGAGACCGAACAATGCAGAAGAGCTGAAGGCCACTATTGAAGCATCCTGGTCTTCCATAACACCTCAGCAGTGCCACAGGCTGATAGCTTCCATGCCACGCCGCATTGAGGCAGTAATTGCTGCAAAAGGGGCCCAAACCAAGTACTGAGTATATATGCATGCTTATACTTTTCAGAGGTCCGATATTGTTCTATGTACACTCCTTGTTTTATTGATTGTATGTAATATTCTAATTTTCTGAGATTGTGGGTTTGGGGTTTTCATGAGCTGTACACCATAATCATCAAATTTATGACAAATCATAGCTTGAACTATCTTGCTTTGCATGTAATGAGTCTATCTCACATATTAGTTTCCCCTTTTAAGTTTCATTACTGAATTAAATGAACTTTTGCACGATATTCTAATTTTTCAAGTTTCACCTGTAGAAAAAAGAGAAGAGCAACAGGATTCAGTCTACAAAATTGCAAGATGCTTGTATAAAGACTGCAGAAGTAAGATTTTTCTGACTTTCTTTTTTCTTTGTGTGTGTGTGTGTATGTGCTCCTTTTCTTAAAAATGTCCAAACAATCTAATGCCAAACATTCATTACTAAAATGCACATCAAAGTACTCTCTGGGCGTAGAAACATGTTTTTATTACTAGCTATATAAGTGTAAGCACAAGTGTTATGAATGCTTGAAGAACATCTGAACAGTAATCGCAGTTGCAAAGTGATAAAACTGTTTGCTATAGCAGCAGAAGACCAAAGATAAGGGATTTCTTAATAGACAACATATCTCATAAAAGCTCTATACAGGAAGCACTGGCAGTCACTGTGCAGCAACATTTCTCTGATTTGTGTTACTTTGAGGAGCATTTATAGGCAAAAGCCAGATTTATTGGGAGAGACTTAAAAGAGGAAATATGAAGAAGTACAGCAGCAACAGTATCAGTTGCAAACAGCACAGGCAGCTGGCAGAAGGGATGAGAAGAAATGATACATTTTTCTTCCTGTATGGGTCACTGAAGCTCGCCAATCTGTTTCTTGGAGTATTGACTGGCACAAGCAACTCATGGGTAGCACAGTGTGCTTGGCAGGAGAGGATGGGGGTGGAGCAGGCCCAAAAGGTCCAACAGATAAAAGGGGGGAAAACTGGCAGCTATGACAAGATGTTTTGCTGCGAAAGGCAGTGGTTCAAGATAAGACCTGTATTTCATACAGAGATAATGAGCAACCTGAATCTTATTTCACCTCTGGAGCTTAGACAATAACTGCCATCATGATTAGAGATGTGCATATGCCTAACTATGCATATCTACACTTATACCTGTAGCTATGCACAGCAGTGAAAGTTGTATAAACATGCTATAAGGCTTGCCAGGTGAGTAATAGGTTCAGAGTATGCCACATTTGCAATGCCAAATTTGCAATTACTGGCTTGCCGTGCTACATTTCTTGGGGAGGAAAAAAAAAAAACCATTCTGAAAATTATTCAGGTTTCAGGCTGACAGTAGGGCAGAACTCACAGTTTGCGCTGGAATATGACAATCCACGCAAAGACCAAATGAAAGAGCTGGTTGAATGGACAACATGTGAGCTAAATGAAAACATACAGGTAGTTCTTGAGTTACGACCACATTTGAGACTGGGCTTTCCACCATAAATCAGTGCAGTCATAAAGTCAATCATCAGAAGTCCAGACCCAATTTGTATGTTTCTCTGACACTTCAGTGTTTGACTTTGCCTTGAAGCAAAACTACCAGCTCAGATAGATAGCAATAGCACGAAGACTTATATACAGCTTGACAGTGCTCTACAGCCCTCTCTAAGCAGTTTACAGAGTCAGCATATTACCCCCAACAATCTGGGTCCTCCTTTTACCAACCTTGTAAGGGTGAAAGGCTGAATCAGCCTTGAGCCTGTGAGACTTGAACTGAGCAGTAAGTTAGCCTGCAGTACTGCATTCTAACCACCGCTCCACCACAGCTCTTTATTTAGATCAGGGGTCTTCAAACTTGGCCCTTTTATGACTTGTGGACTTCAACTCCCACAATTCCTCAGCCAGCGTGTGTGGCTGAGAAATTCTGGGGTTTGAAGTCTCACAAGTCATAAAAGGGCCAAGTTTGAAGACCCCTGATTTAGATCAACCCCACTTCAATATTTTATGAGAAGGAAGAACATTGCCTCTAACACTTTGCCAAGCATGTCACCACTGTTGCTCAGACAGCCAAGGCAGATGGTAACCATTTCATACATTTCAAGTCTGCTGGCTATTTCAAAAAATAAATAAATAATAAGTTATTGACTCTATTAACAGTTTATTAAAATGAGGTTTTGTGACAACATCACAAGCAGCATGGCTATGGCAGTGAAATTTCATGCAGGAAAAAATGTTTAAGGAACAACAGTGTTTCTCAGCCATAACAACTTTAAGACACCTGGACTTTAACTCCCAGAAATGCCAGACAACATTTTGGGGAGTTAAGGTGTTTTAAAGTTGCTATGGTTGAGAAACACTGCTGTTCCTTATAAATCTTTGCTATGTGAAATCTCACTGCCACAGCCATACTGCTTGTGACATTGTCATAAAACCTCAAATTTAATAAATTTTTTTTTTATTAAAGAGTTTTACAAAAACAAAATTTTACAATATATCCCCAAATCCCTCCCACCCCAAACCCGCCCACTTTCCCCCCCCACTTCCCAGAGCTAAATACAGGATTATAGTTACAATAATCATATTCTAAATAAAAATTATGCATAATATACAATTAACTAAATTCATAATGTGCTTTAACTCCCCTTTAATATAACTACAAACAACGTGCCAATAACAATATCCCACTAAAATCTACTCATAAGCTAAATGGAACTTTTTAGTGCCAAATTTAATAAATTGTTAACAGAATCAGTCAATTAATAGTTTGTTTTTGAAACAGCAAAACTGAACCAGCAGATTTTTAAAGTTGCCAAAGTTGAGGAACACTGGTCTAAACTCTAGGCTTTGCTTGCATGTCTGCTTACTGTATTTCTGCCAGAACTTGCAATCCTTCCAAATCAAAACTTTCTGTGTACTTTCAACCATATCCTTTCTCCTTGAACTTGTTTCTACCAAACCAATGAGACTACCTAAATTCAATCAAATATTAAAGTAGCTTGTTGAATATTCTGAAGATATTTTAGGCTTGTAAATGAATATTGATATGTGCACTACAAGTTAAAAATGAGGGTGAAAAATTTAACTATTCTTGTGTGAACACTAAAGTTGGATTAAAATTGCATCTTAATTAATCTAATTATAATTGAGATTTAATCCATAAGACCACCCAGTTTAAATGCATATACTATAATATTACTCATCTGATAATACATTAAATTATGCACCATAGGATTGCATTTGTTAACATGTGCACGAAGGCTTTTGTTGCTTCATTTCTCAATGATGCAAAACAGTGAAATGGATTAAGAGAAAACTAAATTTTCCTATAACTTTTCCATACCAATAAAAATTAATTACAACTTTCATTTATAAGGAATGACTGTCATATAGAACAATAGGATAGCATTGCATTAAAGATTAATCAAAAATCTAAACAAATTAAAATAATGGAACAAAAGAAGGCTAATATAGAAAAAATATTTTCTTATAAATAACAGAAACAAGGAATTCAGTATTCATATTATAAACCAACCGTCCACTATCTAATACTTTTCACATGTACTGAACTACCTGGTATCCTAGCAATAAGAAGATCTGTAGTCCAAGACAACTGAAATTATTGAACAATGTTGCTAGAAATTATAAAAATGCATGTTTTTCTTCCTACTATCTCTTCAGGGTCAAATTTTGACTTTCTGTAGAGAAGATAATGATTTTTCTGTCAGAAACAGGTTTCTGGAATCCTATGCTAAGATATTGAGACTAAATCTGAATATTTCTCTAAATGATGAAATAGATAACTATCTCTTGAAATAGCTAAACACACATAACTCAGAGAATTTAAGCTTTTATAGTGTCATTTCTCTAATACTGTTAACTGTTAAAATGACTGGTTCTTTATGCTTTGGGGAAATCCATACATTCTCTTTCTTTAAAAAAAATTGGTGTGGCCAATTTTGCTCTTATACACTTATGCAATCCTAGATCATCACATCATTTTTGTCCACTTGACAATGTTGGATGAGAGCTATAGATACTCAGATTGATACACACATGCAGCAGTAGACTTTTGTAGTATGCTATGAATTTATAATGTTGTCAATGGACTTAAATAATTATGAATTGACAGCCAAGCATTAGAAGCAGTATCCAGAAATTAATGTGAGTGAAAAGCATTTGGTGTGACCTGGTACATGAAAATTAAAAGGAAAGGGGGAAAAATTCATCCCATTGAAAAGAGTACCATCTTAACTAAAGAAAAAGGGTCACATGTCTTGGGTTGTAGAAGATAACATTAGGTGTTGACATGAAGATGATTTGGAAGCAGGCAGTCTTGTAGCTTTCCTAGGTCCAAATATTTTTGGTGGTTTGTCTGGAATAACTGGAAGCCTATTTGGCATACCAACTAAAGATAACTAGCTAAAAGCAGGAGACAGTCAATTGTAGTCTTGGTTAAGGCTAGTCTTTCTCTCGATCCTAGGAAGCAGAGAATATTGCCTAGAAAACTGCATGGAGCTATGGTTTAGAAACACATGCTGATAAATAAGACATACATGCACTGGCATAGGAAAGAAGATATTAAGGAAATCTGCCTAAATGGACTGGTTTCAGTTGAAAATGTAGTGATGGTGCATGAAGAATTTCATTTAAATTTTAGCCCCTAAAATGTCTAGACCAGGGGTAGGCAAAACCTCGGCTCTTTTATGACTCATGGACTTCAACTCCCAGAATTCCTGAGTCAGCATAGCTGACTCAGGAATTCTGGGAGTTGAAGTCCATGAGTCATAAAAGTGCCGAGGTTTTGCCTACCCCTGGTCTAGACCTTAACATTTCAAAGAAAGTTATACTGGCAAAGTCTTGTAACCAGTTTAACATGCTCAATATGTGAATTGCTATTCAAAATATTGACATTCAAGTACCTTCATTCCAAAAAAAGCGTGATTATCTTTTCCTACAATTACATAGTAATAACAAGTACTATAAATGTAGGATATTTAGAAGTGAAAACCTTGAAATAAAATGTGGTAGAGTAACTATGAAGCTTTGGGAATGATATTCAGACGCTATGAGGTTCTTCTAACCTGCAGATATCAGTATCATGCAGGCACTGGTTTTCCTTATGACACTCCATGGAAGTGGAAGTTGGACTTTGAGAAAGCAGGCTAGAAAGACTATGGACATTTTTGAACTGTGGCATTGGAAATGACTCCTGATAATATTAAAGGTAAAGGTTCCCCCGCACATGCGTGCTAGTCATTTCCAACTCTAGGGGCCAGTGTTCATCTCCGTTTCAAAGCCGAAGAGCCAGCGCTTGTCCGAGGACGTCTCTGTGGTCATGTGGCTGGCATGACTAGACGTCAAAGGCACATGGAACACTGTTACCTTCCCACCATAATGGTCCCTATTTTTCTACTTGCATTTTTACGTGCTTTCAGACTGCTAGGTTGGCAGAAGCTGGAACGAGTAACAGGCGCTCACTCTGTTACGCGGCACTCGGGATTTGACCCGCCAAACTGCCGACCTTCTGATCGACAAGCTCAGCGTCCTAACCCACTGAGCCACCGTGTCCCTCCTGAGAATATTATAGATTGCCAAAAAACCCTAATAAATGGTTCATCAAATAAATCTATTTAGAGTTCTTCCTTGAGAAACAAATGACCAGACTCAAATTGTCATATTTTGAAAATATTTTATGGAAACTCAGCTCCCTTGAAAAGCCTATAGTTCTGGGAAAGGTGAAAGGAAAGAGAAGAAGGGGACAACTCACAGCAAGGTAATTAACCGATTTATAGCAATGATAGGTTCTCCTTTGGAAGACCTGAAGGGGACAGATTGTCATGGAAAAGAACTATCTTAGATGAAGTCACTAAGACACAATTTAATACAACATTTTCTGTTTTTTTCACAGTTCCATAAAAAAATAAAAATTTACTCAGGTCAATTTCTGGAGCACACACTGTATTTTCTTGGTGATAGTATGGACATGGTTTATCATTTCTTTTCTTCTTCTTTTTTCTTCCGGGATATTGGGAGGACAGAGGTGTTATTTCCTATTCTATCTGCTCTCTCCATGTGGTCTCCCATTCAAGTACTAATCATTAAAACCCTATGAATCAGTAATGTTTTATGGTATCAGAGCACACAGTATTGTCTAATGAATACTTTGCCCCCTCCCTCTATATTCTTGCTTATTTGCTAGATTAAATGAAGTACAAGCACTTAATTATTTAAGGAGCTTTTTGATCTAAGCACACAAATGCATGGGTGCACACTCAAAAGGATAAAAGATGAAGTTAACACTTTTTCTACATCTGTCAGCACCATCTCTGATTACGTTTGATCACTTTTAAAGTGACTGCAAGCATATGGCATCGTTTACAGTTATGAAAGTAGATTTGGTTCATCAGCTTCTTTACTTTTATCTATTCTTTGTATCACTCACCACAGATAATCACTATGTAAGTGAGACAGTGTTTTATAATTCATCCTTGGCAGGACTGTATATTCTTCTTGTCAGCCGGGTATAGCATGAACTCTCCCAGGTTTATTGCCAGTTTAATGCTAAGTAATGAACTAGCATTCACATACATTTTCAGAACAAGCAAAATCCAGTCTGATCAATATATAATATAGCACTGTATTTTAAATTAGAATGAGAAAAGCAGACCAAACATGCACCTTTTTCCAATTATTTAGGAAGTAAAATTGAGCTTTGAAAGGACAAAAAACAGCGATGTGGTTTGTTTTCCTTTTTTTATATAAGGAAGTGTTGCAGCTCTCTGATCTAAATGATTTGACAATTTTGTCTCTTTCTTGTCCCAAATCTCTTGGTTCAGTTTCTTATCTCCCTATTATCTCCCTATTTGAATGCCAAGAGTGACCTAATCATTCTGCATATTTCTTTCTGGACTATCAGTTTATAAGGATTGAGAAATGCATAGTAATTGCTTATGTGTTATGTGAGATTCAATTTCAATGTCAAATTCAGAATAGAGCTGAAAGGGATCTTGGAGGTCTTCTAGTCCAACTGACTGCTCAAGCAGGAGACCCTCTACCATTCCAGACAAGTGGTTTTCCAGTCTCTTCTTAAAAACCTCCAGTGATGAAGCACCCAGAACTTCTGAAGGCAAACTGTTCCACTGATTAATTGTCCTCTCTGTTAGGAAGTTTCTTCTTAATTCCAGGTTGCTTCTCTCCTTGATTAGTTTCCATCCATCCTTTGTCCTACCCTGGGGTGCTTTGCAAATAAGTTGACCCCCTCTTCTTTGTGGCAGCCCCTCAAATACTGGAACATCACTATCATGTCACCTCTAATCCTTCTCTTCTTCAGACTAGCCATTATTCAACCATTCTTCATATGTTTTGGTCTCTAGGCCCTTAATCATATTAGTTGCTCTTCTCTGCACTTTTTTCTTTCCATACTTTTTTTCCCCCTTTCCATACCTTGCATTTCTTTCCATATTCAATCACACCACTGTTAAAAAAAAAGCTCTGGTACTTTGGGAGTAGGTGATCACTGTTTTCCTTGACCTGTAATGGAAGATGGCAAAATGTTGAAGCAAATTGGGTTTCCTTTTTCTTCTGTGATAGAGCCAGTGCAGAAATGCTGTACAGTATGCAGCTACCAATAATTGATGATGCTTTGATTCAGATTAACATCATAAGACAAGCTTCTGATGCTTGTAGTAACTGAACAATGTTTTCATCTTTAATTTAAATTAGCGGCAATAATACTACTTTACACTACAAGGCTTAGTGAAGGCTTATCTAAGTACTAACTCATAGATGTCACTTTTGCAGAAACCTGACATTCTTAATAGCCCAGCAATTAGTTTTGTTTAGATGAATAATCTGATCTTCCAAGATCAGAGGAAATCTACATTCCTTTTTTGTTTTCACCCTTAGAATTCTGATTGTGCAGAAAATGTTAAATACATATTCAAACTCTTATCAGTCTGTGCAGTGGTCAATTACAAAAATGGATTAATATAAGTATAAACTGTTCATTTATTGATGTTACTAAAGTTTGTTTTTTTAAAAAAAAAATAAAGCTCTTTAAAGACAACTTGAGCATTGAAACTATTGTTAATGTTGCTGGAATTAAATGCTTCTCTAATGTAAGGATTGTTTCTCTATGATTTATAAAAATTCACAGTATCTTCCTAAATAGAATTACAAAACTATGGGTCAGCCATGTTTGTGATGGTGAGTTGGGTCTTCAAGTCATACAGTGATTCTGATGATTTGCACAGCGATGCAGTTTTCATGGCAGCAGTAAAATAATTATTTGCAATTACCTTCTTGATTTACAATGTCCCAGTTTATCCTAAAGTCTTGTGACTTCCTGGGGATCCTCCTAAACAGGTCTTTGAAATTAGCTAAAGTTGACGAGTTGCTGCCAATAGCATCACCAATGTATATGCTGATTAAGATGATTAGTGAGGGGCAATCAATGGTGTATATTGTCAGTGATCTCGACTGAATTTCATGATAAGGGCATTGAACAAGGTTTTATCAGGCAGCTACCAAAGCTACTCTTAGGCCTAGATCAACTCTTCCTTTGAAAGGTAACCCAAAGTAGCAAATTCAACAATATTTAGCATTGATATTGACTGTGGTAGGAATGGGTGGGGGAGGAGTAACAAGACAAACTGAAGAGAGTCTAGTTTGGGACTAGGGGTTAGAGTTCATTCATCCTATTGTTTACCAGGAAAGGAAATGCTAGACAATAGAACACATCTTCAAGACTTTTGAAATTAAAATTCTTGAAGTTTGCCACTTTCAGATCCTTGCCTAGATTTTCATCAGAACTTTTTCCCCCTAGAGTCCAGCAATCCAAATAAACCTTAATGGGCAGGTAAAAAGGAGTCTATCTGTACTGATGGATTTCTGCCTCTGAAGATACTCCCCTTAATCATTTGTCTAAACTTCTTTTGTAGTGGCTTTACTTGCACTGGTGATTTGTTTCTAAGGTGATAATGGCCCTATGATTTTTGTTCTTAAAATCCTTTCCATTTAATGAGGAGTGGAGGGGGAGTACTACTTCCTTATGTCAATGTGAGCACTTAAAGTAATCAAGAAAATTCACTCAAAAAATTAATAAATGCATTAATAAGCTAGAAAAACTAAGTAAGCCAGATCCTATCAAAATTATTTGCTGTGATCCTTCAGATATTGGATATTTATGGGTAATATCAGTTGATATAAGTCATTTTTGCAAACTTCAAAATATTCCATACTAGTCACACATCAAATATACCTATAATCCACCCTTTCTTTTCATAGTAAACAGATTGAAGAGCCTTCCTTCCTTCCTTCCTTCCTTCCTTCCTTCCTTCCTTCCTTCCTTCCTTCCTTCCTTCCTTCCTCCGCCCTCAACAAGATATCCCATGCACATACTTTTTTGCTTAATTTCATCAAAAGAGCTATGGTGGAAACAAATCATTTCAAGATTGCTCTTTTGGAATGTTTGCATGTGTATCAGAAAAGGATTCTTTGAATAGTCCCATAGGCATGGGAAGGACAAATGAGCCTAATCCTATAAAACTGATGCCAGCACAGCTGAGAAAGGGTGGGAAAGGTTCTAAAAGCCAGTCATTGGATCTGTTTAATGAATATATAAAGATCAAAGTAGAAATGCAAACATGGACTGTCCTTTATCATTCTTCAGTAATACCTCTGAGGTCATTAATTGTCTTTGATCTGTTGCCTGTCCAGTTGTCAGCCAACATACTGGTTATCATCTACCCATGAAGTTATCCTGATTTTTTTTTAAAAAATGATCCTTTTAAGTTTAACTTCTGTTTCGCTTGTTTCATTTAAGATTGCATGAAAGTTGTCTTCCCACCAACTGTGTTTAATTGTGTGAAGTGATATGTATATATGGGGAAGAATAAGGCATAAGAATTGAAAGCCGTATCAGATTGCATGTTATAGCTGCAATTATACCTGCAGTTATAGGGTTTGTTTAAATGTTTTTTAAAAAAAACAAAACCAAAAACCCTTCCTGATGGTAAGATCTGTACAACAATGAAATAGTCTATTTACTGAGGATGTTCTTCATTCCTGCAGCTTTTTAGAAAGAGAATGGATTGGACAACTTTCCTCATGATAACTATTTACTTAGTTAAATTGATTTTCTGTACATTGTAGAGGTTTGGATCAGATGATCCTTATGGTCCCTTCCAATTCCACAATTTTATGATTTTACCATAACACAGAACAAGATCAAGACTTCATCCAAGCAAACGTCTAGATGAGGAACAATTCAGAAGCTTCCTTAAATTCCTTAGTTTTACTTTTCCCACAAAATATTTTTTTCAAGCATCATTAATTAACAAAAAATAAAGTTGATAACAAAAACTAACCAGATAAAATTCTTACTAATTAGATTCTTAGCACAAAATTGCTAAATTTGCTAACAAAGCTGTTAAAGTTGAAGAGCTTCTCAGAATAGACATGCCTAATTCACCTAATTCAGAAACATAGCTGAACCCACTTTTGTAATTCCTTATTTTTAAATTTGTTTAGTCTCAAATTCTTCCTTTTTATTTATGGAGATACTGTGAATTTTCATAAAGAATAAAAAACAAACCAGACATTTCTCACAATTAATATCATAAATACTTTAACAATTATAAGAACATGGGACTTTTTTCAGAGCACAGATTTGTATAGTTATATTTCTTCTCAGCAGATTAAACAGCCAAAGTTGTGTGGATGTTTCCATGAAATATAGGTATAAACTGAAATCTGCTTTTTAATTCAGAGATTCTAACAGCCTCATTTCTCTGCAAGGAAGTTTTGTTTTTTTAAATGCACAATTGTTTAAAGTAACAGTGAGTGTTAGATAATTCAATATTTTTATACCCACTGGTGGTTGATTTCTTTCAACACCTGTCTCATACACCACTTGAAAAGATTCCAACACTTTAAAGTGCATATATCCCTTCACACTGAAATAATTTTGCAATCTGTTAAGCAAATTCTACATCTTAAGTCATGCAATTTTTTAGTTTTCTAAACAATTGTACTAAAATATTTTGATTAAAATCTACATTTTCTTGTAGACTTAAAGTTCTAGTCTCCTCTTTAAAGAATAAAAAATGTTTGCCAAAATCTTTTCCATTGATTAAAAAAAAGAAGAAGAAGTGCAGATTCTGGACATCAAATTCAGTTAAGGCTTTCTTAACCAAAAGAATGTCTTAAGACGTTATCTGTCTACCATAACTGTTACTGGAGATATGAGTTTGATCAAAGGTGGCAGATTCTAAGAAGACAGCATTCATGATGAACTAAACCTATTTTCTCCTCTTTTAGAGCAAGGAAACTTTTTTGGATCTGGGCAGATATGGGATTTTGAAAGCATAGGTGTGCCGTGATTACTATGGCAAAGTCAATAAACATCCAAAGGAAAACTGGAAGGGTTCCCTTCCATTACCTTATATATCAGCAGGATTTTTGTACCACCCTATTTTACCTTCTTTTTTCCCCCATGTAAGGGTAGACACATGTATAAACAAAGGACTGGAATGCAGCCACACCATCTTAGTACTTTCATGTTCTGTAGGTTTTTTATGGGACCAAACACATCCTTATAAATAAAGGTGATGCTGCCTGCTCATACTTTGCTTTGTAAGCACACCAAGTTCCTATCTAATGCATATCTTAATTAATGAGCCTTTTCTTTAAAAGAGAGTGGAAAAGTGCCATGCAGGGCACCATAGAAATATTGACAGATGCAGTGGTTGCCTTCTCCCAATTTAGAATTTTCCAGCTGTTAAAAATGAAACAAAACTTTCCAACTAAATACGATATGAGGTACTTGTTCACTATACCATAATTGCCCCTACTTCATCCTGCTTTGGATTACATCATTGGAATGTGAGCATTTCTGCAGTCTAACTACCTCCAATAATTGGCCAGCATGCAAGAAGGCACTAAGATGATTCTTATAGATTCTTATAGATTTCCAAAACAAAGGAGGAAAATTAATTCCAAGCATAAAGGTGAGTAAGGATTACCACTGAAGGTTACTGATTGCTCCATTACTATGAAGTGGATAGCAATAGCAATAGCACTTAGATTCTGTAATGCTTCATAGTGCTTTACAGCCCCCTCTAAGTGGTTACAGAGTCAGCATATTGCCCCCAACAATCTGGGTCCTCCTTTTACCAACCTCAGAAGGATGGAAGGATGAGTCAACTTTGAGCTAGTCAGAATCAAATTCCTGACAGTGAGCAGTGAGTTAGCCTGCAATACTGCATTCTAACCACTCCACAACCATGGCTCTTTGGATGAAGATGCTCTGCTGCCAATACAGCAGGGAATGAATCATCTCGAGTCAGAGATATCCCATATAAATTGCAATGATTAAAAAGAAATAATAAAAAACCTAAACAGGTGTTGCAATGGTGCATCGTGATATCAAAAATGCATGTCTTAGTCTTGGTCCAACCTCTTTGCCTCCTGGGGATGTCTGTGGCTGCAGCATGAATATTGCAAAAGAGAGGAAAACAATGAAGCTTATCTTTCTCTGGGGGTTGCAGCTTAAGACTCTGCTTCCATCCTACTAATGACAATGAGAAAGTAGTATCACTGAGTAGGTTTATTGAGAGTTACTTCCCCCCTTCCAGCAGTCCAGCAGAAGATTAGGACTTCTCCTCTGCCATATGCTATTAGGCAGACGTGACTTGTTTTCTGCTGCCCAGCTAATGACTGATTAGCTATATGCAGGGCTTTTTTTGTCATAGAACGCTCAGAATGGAGTTCCGGCACCTTTTTTGGATGGAACCTTGTAGGGTAGGCAAGGCGGGTTGTATGACATGTGAATTCCGGCACCTTTTTCTTTTACAAAAAAAGCACTGGCTATATGACAAGACAAATGGGTCATGTTTGCCATTCTGTTGCTAGAATTCCCTTGACCAGGGGTCCTCAACCTTGAGTTGAAGTCCACTAGTCTTAAAGTTGCCAAGGTTGAGGATCCCTGCCCTAGACTACTGTCAAGTCAAAGCTAAGCGGGTTTCAATTCCATTGATTTTAAGGGAGAGAACTAAGAATATTCTTGACAGAAGTAAGAATATTCTTTAGTCTGGCTGAATTTGTCATATGTATTTTATGTCCCTTTTGGTGACTGGAATAAAAGTCACCAAAATAAGTCACTATCAAGATGATTTTCAAAAGAAAATCTAGCCTTAAGCAAATAGCAATGTTGTCTTTTACCCCATGAAAGAGCACACATGCAGGAAAGTGCAGGGAACAATAAACCTAACTTTACAAGGCTCTAGTTAATAACAGATGCAGCAACACACGTGTGCCAAAGCCAGCTTTCCGTGCTGTAGGAGGCAGCCACACTGCATAACAGGAAGCATAACAAGATGAAAAGTGTGAGTTTCAGGAGAATTTCAAAGGACCTTTGAATGGAGAAAGCACATACTGTACAGTGCATTCCCAAGAGAACACGGTGACCTACCCTTCAGGACTAACTATTAACTGAAATCCACGTTTTAATGCCGAACCTTTTTACATTTTTTATGGGTCACAGTGACTTCAGAGGATTTACAATAATTAGACAGTAATGGCTAACTAACAATGCATTTTTGCTATTTACGCAAAAAGAAAGAAATGAACTATGCAAATCTTTAGACTTCATTCCACCAAAGTGTTTTGAAGGGCCTAGGGATACAAACATCTCACTTGTGTTCACATACTCTTTTGGAGCTTTGGGGGAACTTGTTGACCACAAAAGGCACCTGGCAAGAGCCTCTTACCTGCCAGATGACAAGGAGACTGTTTGGAGAGTTTGATAGCAAAGTTGGCAATGTGGTGCAGGCAGAGATGGAACAGGGTGGACTCGTAGTGCTGTGGTTATACCAGCCTGGACCCTGCTGCTCAGCTCCTGGATCTTCTCCCCTTATCAAACATGTTATGCACCCCATGGTTTGCGACCTTTTCTTACCGCAAGCTGCGATATCAGCACCTAATGCTATTATTAATTTGAGAAGGCACTTTTTGATCTGTGTCCTTGCCAGTTTCTCCCATAATCAGAACCTGTCAAATGAATCACTTTCAGAGATAAGGTCAGTGAATACAGCTCAGAGTTGTTTTATATATCCACTGGTATATTTCTGAATGAAAGCTTTCAAAGTAAGAAGCAAACCTAACATTTTTTTAAAAAAATGTAGACCCACTGATATACCATTATTGGATATTCCAATTCTGTATTCCATAAGTCGTAAATATCATTAATTTTAACTTTTTCCCCCATTTCTGGCATAATTTTTATTTTAATTAAAGAAATAGATTTAATCAAAATTGATAGAATCAGGCTTCTTTGAAACAACTAAAGCATTGGGTCCATATTGAGAAATCAAGACATGCTTAAGCTGAATTTATTGCCACTATTATGTATTTGGCAAAATACATTTCTTTCTGTACTTGTTGAAAATCATTACAATAATAATCACACAGTACAGTATTTGCTTTAAAAAAAACTATTTCAGACATTGTCCATATAGCATACCTTCCTACTATAGAGGATGTCTTCCATCTATTTTTAAAGTAGAGTTGTTCCATAAAGTTAAATATTCAGGAGACACAGCATCAAAAGTAATTTACAGAGTCCGAATATGTCCAATTGCATGTAAGTCAAGAAGTGAAAAACTGTTTTTGTTATTTGGTCACTTCAGTCATTGCCATGAGCTTAACAGGGATAATAGGGCTATACAATATCTTTCTAATAAAGCCCATATTCAATCAAATTCTTATTCTACCTAAATACAGATGATAACATATATTAAAACCTCTTTCTTCAAGTGGTACTCCTAACTTAGCCAATTAAATCTTTGACAGTCTGTTTTACCATATAAGTTTAATATAAATTTATTGAGTTAAATGAAATACCTGCTTGAAATTAATATTGGAGCATCTCTTTAAAAGTATATCAATCAAGGAGTAATATTTATTTTAGCAATATTAACCTTACCCTTCCAACTTAATGTAATTTTAATCTACTTATTAATATCCACACCAATCTTATCTATAACATTTGACATACTAATTTTCACATATTTGGAAATATTTTTGTATATCTAAATATAACATTTTAATGTGTTCTATGTGTATGACAAAACCAGAGATCTTACAAAGATCTATCAGTTCCCACAGGAGGTAAATTATATATATGTATGTGTGTGTGTGTGTATATATATATATGACAAATGCTTGTTAACTATTAGATTACCTTGCTAGGCCCCCAAACATGGGACAAATCTTTATCTCCTGTGTCAGCCTATCCTGAAGGCCATCGACAGGCAGTAGTCACACTGGTGACAGCTCATATACAAAAATATTATATATTATGAATTCATCAATACAATACTAGTGAAATCATTGAGAAAAATATCAATTTCCAATGAGACTATAACCTTTTTGCATATTATGAAGGGGTGAATTTGCCAGGAAGTTAAACCATTATGAAGTTATTAAAAATGCCAAATTTCATTGAAATCAGACTTTGACTTTGACTTTGATTAAAATAACTACCCTTTTTGTTTGTAAACAGAATGGGTTAAAGCTTAAAGTAAAACTAAATTATGAGGGATGAAGTATACCACATTTTAGATCAAACTTTTTTCAAAATAGGAACTTTTGACTGTAGAAGATACAGTATTCAAAATATTTTTAATAACATTTTTCTAACACAATTTAACTAAGGCACACAACTGGGCCCATTTTCAAATTTCTCTGATGATAGCACTTAACATACAAATAAATACATCTATGAGTAGTGCAAAACTGACATGAGGTGTGGTGAGAGATACTGCTTACAATGATAAAATGCAAGAAGATAGACTAAAAATAAATTATGTATCAGGGCTGGGCATGCTTTGAGATAAACTCAGAAGAAGCTCTTTAGATCACGTATGAGTACAGCATTTCTTTGCTATTCATTAAAGCAGCCCATCTTTTCTTAGAAGTTGAGAAAAGATTCTTCTGCTTTATTTTATTCATTTGATCAAATTATAACTAATCTTAATAATTTTGGAAACTTTAGGTGACACACAGCAATGTCATGAATACATTTTAAAAAGTAAAACAGAAAAAAAATCAGTTACCAACAGTAACAGTCACCTTAGGGAAACTATAACCCAAACATGCATGCATGTGCACGTGCGCACGCACGTACACACACACACACACACACACACACACAAAATGGGGTTGCCAATCGCCCTACTCAAAGATCTAATGAAATAGACAGAGCAACAAAATCATGGCTATGGAGACTCTGAAATGGAAAGTTCTCCCAGAGAGCAAGGCACAGAGATGTTAAGCAAGGTTCAGGTGTTTCTCAGTAAAAGTAAGGGGATGGAGTCCTGATGCCCCTTGATAAGCCAAACGCATTTATTCAGCTGAACAAAGGGGGGTCCTTCCTCAAGTTGGAAGAACAACAAACACAATATAAGGCAGATATAGATAGACTTCTAATTTCTACTTAGTTACATAAGAGGAAGCTAGCACACAGCAGATAAGGTCACAGGCTTAACCCACAGGCTTGTGGTTTCTTATGGAACTTTCCACAGCCTCTATGGCCTGCTGAGGCCTGAACTGTAGTTCTGTCATCTCAACCTATGTCCCTTTTTACCAATCATCAAACCAATCATCAAACTTATTAGATTCCTGATCAACAGAGAAGACCCACCTCTGAGATTACCTAAATTGGCATTGTTTTCTCAATGCAAAGAGCATGCCACCTCTGCCATATCTTCTAGGGTGGGCAGAAATAATGGATTACATAAATGTCCAGGCCCTGAATCATGATGACAATCAGAACCTTGAAACCAACTAATAAGAAGTTCCATTCAAAAGGAAGAGAGGCACATAGGCAAAATGACTCACACAACTGCATTCTGGACCAGCTATAGTACCTTAGTCCTTAAGGGCAGTTCCAAGGGCAGTGAATTACAGTTATTCAGACAACAGTTGATTGAGGTGTGAGTGATCACAAGAAGGACCTTCTGATAGGGAGTATTTGATACCTAGATCAATCTGTGTCCCTCCTGATCATGACTGTCATCTCCTCCTTCAAACAGGAATCACAGTTCCAGAAGGAATTCAAATTCAGCATCAGTTCCCAGTGACTAGTGAAGTGCAATCCCATCAGATGGAAAAAGCACAGAATCAGGGGCCCTGAATCTACAGTTCAGATTGCTAGCACTGAGCCTGAACCTGTTCCTCCCCATCCAGTTTATAAAATCCCTCAAGCACTGGAACAGATAACTGCTATCATCATCTGATTGTCTAGTCAAGATAAACCTGAGTATCATCCATGTATTGATGAATCCTGGTCAGTGGTGGGATTCAAATATGTGAACAACTGGTTCTCTGTGTGGATGCTGCTTCCAGAGGTCCATTTTGGGCCTGGGCAACAAAAAATTAGCTACCGGTTCTGCTGAAATGGTGCAAACTGGCTGAATCCCACCACTGGTCCTGATCTCTACCATTAGATAACTATGTCCAGCAGCCTTGTGTAGATGTTTAATCGGAATGGAAAAAGCATCAAACCTTTGTTGTTGTTGTTAGTTGCAAAGTCGTGTCCGACCCATCGCGACCCTATGGACAACGTTGCTCCAGGCTTTCCTGTCCTCTACCATCTTCTGGAGTCCATTTAAGCTCACGCCTACTGCTTCAGTGACTCCATCCAGCCACCTCATTCTCTGTTGTCCCCTTCTTCTATTGCCCTCAATCTTTCCCAGCATTAGGCTCTTCTCCAGTCAGTCCTTCCTTCTCATTAGATGGCCAAAGTATTTGAGTTTCAACTTCAGGATCTGGCCTTCTAAAGAGCAGTCAGGGCTGATCTCCTCTAGGACTGACCGGTTTGATCGCCTTGCAGTCCAAGGGACTCGCAGGAATCTTCTCCAGCACCACAGTTCAAAGGCCTCAATTCTTTGGCGCTCAGCCTTTCTTATGGTCCAACTTTCACTGCCATACATTGCAACTGGGAAGACCATAGCCTTGACTATACGCACTTTTGTTGACAGGGTGATGTCTGTGCTTTTTAGTGTGCTGTCTAGATTTGCCATGGCTTTCCTCCCGAGGAGCAAGCGTCTTTTAATTTCTTGGCTACAGTCCCCATCTGCAGTGATCTTGGAGCCCAGGAAAATAAAATCTGTCACTACCTCCATTTCTGTCACTACCTCCATCAAACCTTAGTGAACCCTAAAAGCATGAGAATCCACTCGAGTTTGTACTCTACACCTAGGGAGACTTTTCAGATTATATCAAAAGCCACCAAAATATAGGGGGGGCGGAGCCAACTGTCAGAGCGGGCGGCTGTGTGAACGGAGCTCTCTCCTCGCACAACCTCTCACCCAGTGTTCGCGGGGGCTTTTCGGAGCTTCAGGAGGTCCTGTAGGGACATCCGAAGTTGCAGGCAGCCCGGAGAACCTTCATGAGCGGCAGTTCGTGTTGAAGATCCGGAGAAAGTCTGATGCGAGCGAACCGGGGAGAAGGAGGCCAGTAATGGCCGACATGAAGATCTGACAGAGGGACGGAGCTAGCACGTAAGCAGCGGGACAACGGTAGAGCGGAGCTGACGGAGAGTGTATCCGAATATTAAATAGGAAGCGCTTGTGAAAGAGGTACTGGTTCGAAGTGGGAGCCTCACGGAGAGGGAATAAGCGGCGATAGAAGTCTTGAGGGAGGCGTTTGGCAAAAACAGCAAGGGAAAGAAAGCCGAAGACTATATGACTGTATTCTAGCTGGAAAAAAGCTACAACAAGTCAAAGTCTGAGCTTTGGAGCCTTAGAGACTGAACTCTGGATTGTCGGGCGTGGAAAGCGATCAGCTTGGTCTAGTCTGGTCTATCCTGGTAAATTTTGAATTTGTGAACTTTTGAAACTTTTGAAATTCTACTCTACTTGTCACGGGCGGCCATTTGATATAGCAATTTAGTAACTGGAGGTTTGTTTAGTGGGACACCTACTGGTCTTTGACAGCAGAGGAAGACGGAAAAGGTGCCAATTTCTGCGCCGGAAACGGGGGGGGGGGAAAGAAGAAGAACGTGACTTTGATTATATCCATACTATAGAATTTTATTATATAAATTGCTTAGTTGGTAATAAGTATCTGGTGGTAACTGTTTTATATATCTTTTGTCATAGAGTTAAAAGGTTTATATAAGACTCAGGGTATTATACATTGATAAAACGCTGTTAAAATTGGGGAAACATGACAAGTATCTCGGGAGCAACTAAGCCTAGCGCTGGCAAAAAGGCAGCAGCACAGGGACAGGGGATGGCCTCAAGTCCCTCCAATCAGAAATCTATAGAGGATATGCTGCAAAGGGAAAGATCTAACTCGAATTCCTTTAAAGATTTACATGCCCTTTTGCAAAACCTACACGAGGCAATGGCCAAAAACCACGAGGAGATGAAGAGAGAAATAGGCCAAATAAGAAACGACACTGGTGAATTAAAGGGGAAAATCCAAGCGATAGATGATAAATTTGAAGGGATTCAACAGCAATTAGTCAAAAATGAACAAAGACTTCAAGATATGGAAGCTAGAATGGAAAAAGAGGAAAAGAGAGTAGATGATTTAAATGAAACACTCCTTCAGGCTAATAAGGAATTAGAAACAACAGTCATTTTTCTGGAAGCAGAAAAGGCTGCTCATTATCTACGCTTCCAGAACGTTCAAGAAAAAAGAGGGGAAGATCTGTTGGTCATGATGGCAGAACTGATGGCAAAGGCACTCGGTGTAGGGAAGGAGGAAATGCTGGCGGAAATTGATGAAACATACAGGGTCCAAACTAATTATGCGAGAAGGCACAACCTCCCAAAAGAAGTACATGTAAGGTTAGTTAAAAAATCAATTCGGGATGAGCTTCTGCATAGATCTAGAGAGGAACCATTAGAATTTCGGGGCCAACCAATCACCATCCTTAAACAGATACCTAAAAGGATGAGGGATCTGAGACGCGGCTATCAATTCTTAACATCCAAACTAATAAGAGAAAATGTAAACTTTAGATGGCTAACTCCAGAGGGTATTCTTGTTACGTGGCAGGATAGAAGGCATAGACTGGACACGATAGAGAAGGCAGAAGATTTTTACAAACGCCACTTCCATAGCCAAGAGGAAGTAGATTTAGAAGATCAAGATGGAAGGGAGGTAAGAGAAAGAGATACAATACGTGTGGCAATGGATGGGAAGATCTTAGCTACAGAGGATAGAAGGAACAAATCCGGTGAGTTAACAGAGAAACATGGAACTAGAGACAAGGAAGAGAGAGAGCCCCGAATCACGAGATCCACAAAAACCAGAAATAAGTAAGATGAAGGGAGGTGAGTGTAGTATTATGTCTGTGAATATTAATGGATTGAATTCGCCAGTGAAAAGGCGGAAATTTTTTAATAGGCTTATTCACCAACAATTGGATATCGTGGCAATACAAGAAGTCCATATAAAGGAACAACAAAAATATTTGTTAGTACAACCAAGAATAGGGAACCTATTCGTTTCCTTAGACCGACACAAGAAAAAGAGAGGAGTGGCACTATATGTAAACCCAAAATTGACTGCAAAACTAATTTATAACGATAAAGAGGGTAGAATACTGATAGTCGAGGTTATAATAAATCACAGGAAGGTCATGATGGTAGAGATATATGCCCCAAACCATAACCAAGAACAATTTTTCAAAACACTTCACAATAAGATATGTAGCATTGATTATGAGGAGATTTGTTTAATAGGAGATTTTAATGCTATCCTAGATATAAATTTGGATTATATGGGAAAGACGCTTAGGAAAAAGAAGAGAAGAACTCTACCGAGATCTTTTCTTAACTTGGCTGAGGAACTAAATATCCAAGATGTCTGGAGGGAAAGAAATCGTAAGGCTAGACAATATACATATTACTCCAACCGACATAACTCATGGTCTAGAATAGACATGGTGTGGATGACGAAAGAAATTAGTTCAGAAATAGATGAGGTACATATAGCGACAGGTACTTGGGCAGATCACAATCCTATTAAACTTATCTGGAAAGGTTCCAAAAAAATATCCAGATGGACGCTTCAAAGAGCAATTTTAAAAGAAGACGAATTCAAATCTAAGATGGAGAGAGAACTAAGTTTTTTCTTTAAGGAAAATAAAGCTATAGACACCTCAGTACAAAACAATTGGGATACAGCTAAGGCTGTGATGAGAGGGGTAGCGAGGGCATATATGGTATATAAAAATAAGGGGAAAAGACAACAACGGGAAAGATTAGAAGAGGAATATAAGAGCTTAGAAGTTACACTCCAACAAGATCCACAAAAAGAGAATATCAAGCAATCTATGGATCTGATTAAACACAAACTTAACATTCTAGACAAAGAGAAATTGGCACAACAATTGAGAAACACGAAACAAAATTTTTTTGAAAATGCAAATAAACCGGGCCGGTGGCTCGCATACAAATTGGGAAAACAAAAGGGGAAAAACTGGATTCACGAACTACGAGATGAGGAAGGGAGAATATTCCACCAGGAGGAAAAAAAAAAATTATAGCCCAGGAATTTTATGAACGTTTATATAAAGAAGATAGCCAGGCAAGTGTGGAGAAAATGGAGGAATATTTTCAAAGAGCCAAACTACCTAAGGTCACAGAAGATACCAGAAATATGTTAAACGAGGAAATTCGACTATCTGAGGTGATAAAAGCTATTAATGCACAAAAGAATAATAAAGCATCGGGACCCGACGGTCTTCCATCAGAGATTTATAAAGAATTACAAAATATCCTAGCTCAACCCCTAGTGGAGGTATTTAACGCAGTATTAGAAGGCGCAAGGACGCCTAAATCTTGGCTAGAGGCAAACATAACCCTTATTCCGAAAGATAACACAGACCATACATTAATCCAAAATTACAGACCCATATCACTTCTTAACTCGGACTACAAGATATTTACATCAATTATAGCGGAACGATTGAAACGATTTCTGAATGATTTCATACACGCAGATCAAAATGGTTTTCTCGCTAAGAGACACACTAAGCACAACATTAGAATAATATTAGATACATTGGAGTACTATGAATTACATAGCGAACAACAGATGGCATTACTTTTCTTAGACGCCCAAAAGGCATTTGACAATGTTAAATGGTCTTTTTTGTGCCAACAGCTTAGCTTTATGAATATGGGTGAAAAATTTATAAATATAATTAGGGCAATTTATGACAATCAGGAAGCAAAAATAATTATTAATGGGGAAGCATCTAGCAAGTTTCAAATTCAAAAGGGAACACGGCAAGGCTGCCCCTTATCACCGTTGCTGTTTATATTGACTCTTGAAGTATTAACGAGAACTATAAGAAACGACCCAAAGATAAAAGGATTAACCATTAAAAAGGAAACCTTTAAATTGCAAGCTTTCGCGGACGATCTAGTTTTTATTATGGAGGATCCATGTCAGACGGGACCAAAGCTATTGGAAGAATTATCTAAATATGGTGAGGTTGCCGGACTGCGAATAAATAGAAATAAGACCAAGATGATTGTTAAAAATATGACCAATAAACAAAAAGGTAATCTGGCCGAAATCACGGATATAGAAATAGTCAAGAAAATAAAATATTTAGGGATTAACATTACGGCTAGATGCACTTCACTCAAAAAGGATAATTATGATAGTGTAGTGAATCAAATAAAAGGTGACCTGGAAAGATGGGGAAACCTAAAACTCTCATTATTGGGAAGAATCGCTGTCATTAAGATGAATATTCTGCCTAAAATCCTGTTTCTGTTTCAGAATATCCCAATTCAACTCGACTCTAAATTTTTTCGAAATTTGGATAAATTATCACTAAATTTTATTTGGCAGGGGAAAAAACCAAGAATTAAATTGAAATATTTACAAGACACGAAGGAAAATGGGGGTTTTGGATTGCCAGACTGGGAATTATATTACCACGCCGCGGCCCTGAGCTGGATTAGAGAATGGGTAATCTTGAGAAATAGAAGACTATTAACTTTAGAGGGTCACGATTTGCAATATGGCTGGCATGCTTTCCTATGGACGGAGAAACAAGGTCTTTTCTCGCATTTTCAAAGACACCGGATCAGGCAAGCGCTACTCAATACTTGGAAAAAAATTAGATCTCACAATTACACCAAAATACCGGTCTGGCTATCCACCCTTGAAGCGATAGTTTACCCAAATCTGTTTGATTTGGGTAACATAATCTCATACAAGGATATTCTGAATGAGGAGGGGGAATTGAAACTTAGGAATGAACTAGAATTACAAGGTATAAAACTCGATTGGTGGGCCTACTTACAAATCCAATCGAGATTTAGGAAGGATAAAAATGAATGGGGGATATATACCTCTGAAACAGCATTGGACAAAATATTATTGGGACCGGACTCTAAACAAATAAGGAATTTTTATAAATTACTTTTGGGATATAAGCTGTTTGAAGAGCAAGTGAAAGACCCCATGTTGATCTGGGCTAACAATTTAGGACATAACATCGACCTAGATACTTGGCAAACAATTTGGGATAGGAATAAAAGGATAACACTGGCCTCATCGTATAAAGAAAATTTATTTAAAATGTTTTACCGATGGCATCTCTCCCCAGCCCGCTTAGCAAAAATGTACACAACAGTATCTCCCAAATGTTGGAAGTGTTCTGAAGAGATAGGCACATACTTCCACACGTGGTGGTCTTGCAGTAAAACACAAAAATTTTGGAGAATGATTTGGATTTGGCTGAAAGAAATATTGAAACAAGATCTGGAGTTTAGTCCAGAACTTTTCTTGTTGGGAATCACGAAAGAGAAATATCCTAAAGATGTGCTATACTTAACGATCCATATTATCACAGCAGCTAGAATATCATTTGCGCAAAAATGGAAAAAGAATGAGATCCCAGGACAAAAAGAGGTTATTAGGAAAATTTGGGATTGCGCTGAAATGGACAGATTAACTTTGGAATTAAAGAATAAAGATCAATCAGACTATTATAGAATTTGGAACAAATTGTATCTTTGGATGGATAAAAAGAAAGGTCTCTATTAGGTTTTACAGACTAGCTCACTGTTTTAAATATTGTGGTATTTCACCGATTTGTAATCTAAGTGTATTTAAGTGTATTTTTGATGTACATATATACATGTATATATATATATATATTTAAACATTGTAGACAAAAAGGTTTGTCAGCTCGCTGGTACTGTGTCCAATGTTTTTAAATAATAAATTTAATAAAAAAAAAAAAAAAAGCCACCAAAATATCCAACTGCACCTTTGTTGTCCTGGTTCCACCAGAGATTTCATCCCAGGCCCAAAGCCCAAGGTCCAATGGTTAAGGCAACAGATTAGAAACTGAGAGTTCTAGTCCTACTTTGTTGAATTTGGGACAGTCACTCTTTCTCAGTACAACCCATTTCACAGGGTTATTATTGTGGGGAAAATAGAAAGTGGAAAAAATACTAAGTATGTTCACTACCTTGAGTTATAAAAGCAGGCAATGAATGAATGAATGAATGAATGAATGAATGAATGAATGAATGAATGAATCTAATAAGCAAAGTTAAAAAAAGATTTAATATCATCTGCTGCAGCCTAACATTTTCTCCATACAAGAGTGTGAAGTTATCCAATACTGGAATTATTTTAAAAGTCATATTCTTCTTAAAAAGTTGCCTCCTTAAACAACCACAACTTTTTCTAGGCTTGATAAAAAGATAATTAGTTATGAATTTCTGTTTCAAAGTCAGTTCTGTATTACAATGTAACCTTCTGTCATGAATGGGATAGCCCTAAACATTAAGTGCAGACAAGAGAAATGAGAATTTATATTCATTAATGGCAATAGAAAAATTAAATAGAATATTATTATATAAAAGGTTGACAAACCATAGCCCCAAAGTAGCACATATTCTTTCTGATGGAAATCTGAGAAATTGGCTTTCCAGCATTTTGAGCTAGGCAGCATATAAAAAGTACAGAATGGTCTAAAATTGGTTTAACATCAAATACAAAACAATAAGTTTAAAATCTCAGTTTCAATGACATATGTAATATAGAATGGTGCAGTACTGATCTCCCTCAAATTAAAATATTGTCAGATGAGTCCCTTCCTGTTACAAATAAAAAAAAAATGAAATGAAATAATATCCAAGAAAATACATAGTATGTCCTTTGTAAATTTTAAAAGTGTGGAACATTAGGTTCACAATAGTATCAAACCTAAATTGGCATTGCAAAGTCTTTCATGTTTCGTTACTGACATCATACTTTTGTGTGAGTGTGACAGAGAGGGGGAAGGAAGGAGGAGGAGGAGGAGGAGGAGGAGGAGGAGGAGGAGGAGGAGGAGGGTTGTGGAAATTAACTTTTTGATTGCAATTATTTTAATTTCAGCAAGAGTTCACATTTATGCTTCTAGTATATTATCTTGCATTTTTATACTGAAGCAGGTACTTCAAGATATCTAGCCAAGAATATCAGCTCAAACCTTAATCATCAATACATCAAAATGTCATATTATAATAGAGATGTTGCCTGGTCACCAATATATGGCTGTTTGGGCTGACCCACTTAAGAAATCAGTTGCTACCTGATGGATGAGTTGTTATTGCCATGTGTATTTGCAGTCGACACCAAAAGGAGGTCACTGCAACAGAACAGCCTGAAGGTGACAGAAGGTGGACCGTCATCATGAAGTTCTTGTCTTCCAAAGAAGAACAAATTTATCCTGCTAACAAAGATAAAAGACCAAGTTGTTCAATTGCTACATTTTTATCCCCATAACATCTTGTGGTGAAAATATACAGTTACACCTTTGCAGGAGACTTCTGATTTATTTGTTGCCTGGGTGCCATTAACTCTTATTAATTTTAGTGCAGCTGCTCCAAAATACTACATCCAGATGGCTTCCTGTAGTGTTCTTTTATACCATCTTACATCGTCCTACATCAATAACACTTTCTGCCAGTTTGGTTCTGGCCCAGTTGAAGCATATGTGTTTTTTTTTGTTTGTGTTTTTTTTTACTCATCAGTATCTAAATAATTTCAGGCTGGAATAAATTGTGGACTTCCTCTGCCCACATTGACCCGTTTAATGTGAAACTCTGTTATTCTCTGTCCCAAAGTACTAAGGCTATAAAAATATGGGGTCCAGGCTTTTCAGCGGCAGCACCCTGTTTAGGGGTCCCTCTCAAATCCCTTTTACTTCCCAGGGGTATCCTAGGTTTGACATAGAATGGTACAGAGCTTAGGCAAATTGGGTTGGCAAATCCTGTGAACTGGGCTGTATAGGTGCAATTTAATCTATGTTAGTATGATTCCTTCCACAAAATGTCTTTTAAGACAATGATCCCCAACCTTTCCAGCTCTGTGGACTACTAGTGGCAGTGGCAGAGTGAGCAGAGAGGGAATGGTTTCATGTGCATGCACCACTTGTGCAAATGCAGCTTTGTGTACTTGCATGCTTGTCTGTTGCTTTTGTGGCCCACTTCCCAATGGGCTGTGGTGGGCTCAGTACCGGGCTGCAGACCAGGACTCCTATTCTAAGAGATCGTCTAATACTAGGCTGCCCTTCCCTCCTATTCTAGTTTACTATAATGGTGTTTGTAGCTCCTCTATCAACCACTAGGACTTGAGTTGGCTAAAGGTCTGTTGAGATTAACTAGGTCAACCAGGCCTAGTGTGGGACATAACTTGGTGTTTCCTTACTATCTACTCTCTCCTACTACTCTCCTCCAGAAACCCAATCAAAACAATCCCAGCTTGATCCCAGCTGGCAGCCACTCTCTAGCATTGGACCTCCATAGTGAATCACCAGCTTCTGTAGCCTTTTCAGAACAATTTTCTGCTCCTTGGTATGTATTGTCATAGATTCTCTTGATAAGCCATACATTTCCCATCTGGTCTTCTGCAGGCTTTACAATAGCCTCACTTAGTGTCCCACTTGCAGAACGTCATGCTAGGCCTCTCCCACTTGACCTCCCATACCAAGTCCTAACTAAGCATCTTGAAATATTTGCTCTTGTTGGATCATCTTGGTCTTCCAGATCTATCCTCAGACTTAATATGGATTTATCTGTCCCTGCTCCAACTGCTATGCTTAGCTAGCTGCTGTTTGTCTTCTAGCCTTAGCTGGTCCGTTCCTGCTCCAGAGCAAGAAATGCCTTTCCAGTTCTTCTGATAAGAAATGTTGATTTGTCAAACCAGTCAGTTCCAAACTGCATGAAATCTTCTTCACCCAACCAATTGTCCCTGCTATTTATTTTTCCTCTCAGGTTGCTTGACTACTCTCACACATTCCCATCTCAATTATAAATTCCATCTGTTTTTCCCCTACAGAGCAGCAATAGCTCAGGTAGACTAATTTAAAAGCTACAATGAAGGCCAGGGTGGTAAGGCCTTCCTTTTCATGCTGATCCAGTTTCTCTCTTTCTACAGGGGATTTTCAATATGTGTTGGTTTACCACACAGATAAGGAAACTGGTGCCTCTAGATATTTTGTATGCATATAATCTCTGATAGTCAAATATTTCAGCATTGCAATTCAAAACATCTAGAAGGCACCATTTTGTTCCTTCCTGATTTAAGTGTTAATAGCTGGTTATATTATAATGTTTGGGGTTTTTTTTGGTAAAAGAAAAATATGAAGGCACAGCTATCCTGAGTTGCATACTTGGGTATAAATGTGCATTTCTCAGATAAAAAAAACAAGCAATACAACTTTTATGCAAGAGAAGAAAGCTTAAAAACAAACCTCCTTAAAATAGTAGACACGATCCACTAAATAATGCAATTAAATTCTGTTTTAATCAACATCTGTTCACACTGTTTTCAGTAAATTAAATTTTATCTAAGATTTATTTCGTTTCCTATTTTTTTAAAAAAATGCAGATAAGTACAGCTAAGAGCCAATGCTTATCAACCTTACTACATCTACGTAAGGTTTCCTATGAAAAAAATAATAGTGCCTACTCTGAAAAGTAAAAAGGACCAATCTATAGGCAAATTAATTATCTTAATGGTTTTTTCTGTTTTTTGGTGATGATAAAGCTATCATGCTCATTACCTTCATCATTTGAAAAAAAACAAAGCAAGAGAGACAATTGAAAGCAATCCCTCAACAGAATTAGTCAAAGACATGTTACATGACGTGAATCGAAGAAGTATTCCACAAACACCTACTCTCTAGGTGCAGAAGCTACCTGTGTTGGCAAATGATTTTTTTTTATTATTTCAGTGAGAGAGTAGATCCTGCTGTAACTCAAGACAGAAGTTAGTTTTGTTCTCCAAACTTTCTTATCCCTTCACTGTTCAACTTGGCGCTTTCTTTTTTTCTCCAGATATAAATGCTGCATTATAGCAGAATCAATGTTAGCATGCAAAAGGTAAAAGTAAAGGAATCCCTGTGGATTTATTCCACCACTTATTGCTGACTATAGGGGGCAGTCATCATCTTCATTTCAAGGCCATTGAGCCAGCCAGCGCTGACCAAAAAGTCACGTGGCTAGCATCATGGAACACTGTTATCTTCCCACCAAAGTGGTACCTATTTATCTACTTGCTTTTGCATGTTTTCAAATTACAGGTTGGCAGGAGCTGGGGCAAGAACGGGAGCTCTCCCTGTTGCCTGGCGTTCATGTCTTGAACCTGGGCTGCCGGCTTTCCAGCTGACAAACCCAATATCTTAACCAATGAGCTGCCCCTAATGTTAGCATGTACCACATTAATACTTATGTTCATGTACAGTGTTTGTTGTTGGACTGAACTGGACTAGCAGGCTTTCTGTATATTTGCTCACAAAGGGATCTTTTCTAACAATGAGGTTTGCGATGCATTAGAAGAAGGCAAAGAAATGCAGCGGTCATCAACTAAGGCAGCCAGAAATAAACACAACTACTGCCAAAACTGTAATCCAGAGGTCAGAAATTATTGAGTTTGGATGGTTCATCTTGACACAACTGCCCCCTAGCATTTTGTATTTTAGGTGGCCGTGTAATTCTAACAAATAGTAGGGTGAGGCCAACCATTATATACCATTAGGATTGACTATAAAAGGAATCATCAAACACAAAAGTAAGGTTTCTCTTTTAAAATATATAGAAGTATAACTAGATCTCTAACATCAGTACTTATTTCTACTACTGCTCTCTCCTTTCCTATAGATATGCATCTGAATTCTGTACTTTAAGTGAAAGAACTTTATAGCTGTCTCTGCTAAATTTCATTCTGTTATTTTCAGCCCATTTCTCTCATGTACTAAGAATATTCTGTGCAATGTTTCAGTCTTCTCAGGTATTACCCATCCCACCCAAAACTACTTCATCTCTAAATCAGACAAGCAGTTTTTCTATCTTTTCATCCAAATCATAAAGTTAAAGAATGCAGAGCCCAGAACTAGAACTTCTGAACCCTATTTGATCCATGAGTGCTGGGGATAATCATTGGGAAAAGATGAAACAAGTCTGATGATCAAGGTATGAATTTCCATTCCTTTTGTTACCTGTACTATTGTAAGGGGAACAGCTTGCATTGTGTCTTTGCAACACCTGTTTTGTCATTTTGATAAAACTGATTCTGCCACTGCCTTTTATATGATACCTCATTCTAGCCTGATGAGGAACTCTTGAGGAGCACTCTTTGAATACATTTTTGAGCTAGCTATGTGCGCACCTTATTGGCTTGCCATCCATTCTGCATTTAACTAGCTTATTAATCACAGTGGTGCAGGGTTCTTCATCAAATGCTTTTCTTGAAAATAAGATGTGTGATGTCACAGCTCCCTATAATTTTCTTTAAAGTTACCAGAACAAAAGTAAAGTAATACCAGTTTGGCAAGACGTATTCTTGACAAATCTATGCTGGCCTATTATTTTTAAGGTGCTTACAATAGCAATTGCACTTAGACTTATATACTGCTTCACAGTGCTTTACAGCCCTCTCTAAGAAATTTACAGAATCAGCATATTGCCCTGACAATCTGGATCCTCATTTTACTGACCCCAGAAGGATGGAAAGTTGAGCCAACCTTGAACTGGTAAGGATTGAACTGCTGGCAGTCGGCAGAATTAGCCTGCAATACTGCATTCTATTCATTGAGCCATCACAGCTCTTTTGATCCACATCATAGATCATGTATCATCTTTATTTTACTCTATTCAAATTCTGTGATGTGTCTATACCTACAAAGATCAGACTTATATATCCTATGACACTCTATGAAAGAGAAACCTAGAGGTTAAAGAAACAGAATAGAAAGAGTATTGATTGCTTTGAACTTTGTTGCTGGGAAAGACTCCTGAGACCATGGGCGGCCAAGATAACAAGCTGATAAATCATCAAATGAATCAATCCACAGTTCTAACTCAATGCACTCAAATGATTAGACTCATATTGTTTTGGACACATTACGTGAAGACCCAACTTTCTGAAAAAGCCTGTAATGCTGGGAAAAGTGGAAGGAAAGAGGAGAAGAGGGTGACCAAAAGCAGGGTGGACTGATACAGTACAGTTACAGCAGCAATTAGGGCATTGTTGGGAGACTCAGAACAGCAGGTTATGGATAGATTGTCATGGAGAAAAATTATGTTATCACTAAGAGTGTAAAATGATAATCAGTCAATCAACTGATATTGGATTGACTAGATGGGTCACTCTTTTTCCTATTTTAAACATATAGAAAATGTTTGCCCTTTTTAATTTGTTTGACACCCCACTAGTTTTCTAGAATTTCTAAAATACAGATATGTTTGGCCAGACCATCAAGTTCCTTTTAGAGTAGATGAATTCTAATCTATAGAGCTAAACTCAATCAAAATACATAGGTATTTCCTGTTCATATTTCTATCAGTTTTAAAGTTCAATCCTTCTCTCTCATCCTACCCTTCAGAGCTGCATGGTGGAATACATACCCTTTTGTTGGAGAAGTCTATAAAAAGTAGTTCTGTCTTGTGTTTGTTATCTGTTAATGTTTTGCTGCCTTCACTGAATAGCTGTCATGCTGATCCTTTTCTCTTCTTTTCATTTTGAACTTATCTGAAGAAGTCCTTTTCACATTTTTCACCAACCCTTAGATTATTCTGAGCTTTAGCCTTTCTTGACACAAGCTCTACAAATCCCAAGTACTCATTTTTGGTGACCCATCCTCTTTGTGCCTCGATATGAGTCCTTTTTAAAAAAAAATATCTTCAGAACCTTTGGGGGATTTCTGTCTATATTTATGTTTTCAATATACCCTTGATTAGGAACTTTACATTCATTTCCTTTTACCATTGGCTTCTTCCTCCATGAAATCCTACTTACCAGGGTAATCTATATTGCAGTACTTTAGGCTTTAATTTCCATTGAAAAGAAGATTAATATAATTAGCTTTCATTTACTCTTAATGTGCTTGAATGACTTACTGATTACTTTTCCTTTCCACTAAATAATGTCACCTGGCAGGACCTGTTGCAGTGACAACCCTTTGAAAAATAATTGCTCTAAAAGTTTAGGTAGCCAAAATCATGTTGCCCTTCTGTAAAACACTACTTATCTGGTTCTTCCTCAGATACTGGGCTCAAGCATGAACTGAATCCATGAAGAATGAAAGGTTTCTGATTGGGCTGTATAATGGTTGGCCTCATTATTCTGCTATCTTTTCAGCATGTCATTCTGCTATAGTGCTATAACAAGCAAGCACTGCAGTGCATAACACCAGACATGTCCCTGTAAGGCAAAATCACAAAACTGATTGTTGAGATACAAAATTGCATCTCAATTATTTTGGCCATGTCATGTGGGGGAATTAACTGGAGAAAACAATTATGTTGGGAAGAGTTAGTGGTAAAAGGAAACCAGACCCCCCAAAGAACATGATGGCTGGACACCATCAAAGCTGATACCAGCCAGAGCATAGAACAACTGAAAAAAGTAGTACAAGATGGAAGATATGAAGAGACTAGGCCCATAGAATCACTAAGAGTTGGATACAACTGAGTGGATAATATCATCACCACCACCATCACCACCATCATCCTGCTATTCTGATTTTTTTTAGTTCTCTGTGTTGAGTTTTGTTTTTAATTCCTTTGTTTTTTTATACTATGTTTCCCTGAAAGTAAGGCCTACCCTGAAAATAAGCCCTAGCTTGATTTTTGGGGGGTGGGCCTAATATAAGCCCTATCCCCCAAATAAGCCCTAGTTTTGGAGCAAGGTACACACTTAAAAATCAAGGGTGGGGGTGGAAGTGTGGATCTGCCCCATGCACCCTGCACCCACTTACCTTGTAGCCAGGCCTCTTCTCACCAGCCCACTTCTTCTGCAGCATCTTCTGCAGCCAGGCCTGCATTTCTTAGTCACATGCCTTTCTGGAAGGTCACCGCAGCCAAGTACCAAGCTATGGATTCAATCCATAGCTCAGTTCTGTAACACCTCTGCAGCCGAGGACCAAGCTATGGATTGAATCCACAGCTTAGTACTCGGCGGCATAGGCCTTCCAGAAAGGCCTGACTGCAAAATGCAGGTCAGAATGCAGCTGCACAATGAAGGTGATCCTTCAGCCCTAGAAGAAGTTGACAGCTAGGCTGGGCTGCCAGTGCCAGAGGTGAGTAAGACATCCCACAAAAATAAGACCTGATGCTTCTTTGGAGGCAAAAAAAAAAAGTCCCGGTCTTATTTTTGGGAAAACACGGTATTCCTCTAAAACTAAAAGTTTTTTCCATAAGTTTGATAATTTGGTAGGTATAGATAGATAAAGTTGTATGTGATAAATCTGTAGAATTTTTTTACAGCTGGAAGCTGTATAGGTACAACTTTTTTTACTACTGCTTCTGCATAATCTAACTTTTTTTTCCTCCTACAGTATTTTAACTCACTGAATTGCTTTGATATGTTAATTAAAGAAGAGGGAACAGACTTTTCTTGGAACAAACTTAGCTGATGATTTATTGTAACCATTTTCAGAATATTTTTCCCAAGTAACATTCCAGTAATGCAATATCTGTCAAATAATTGTAAATAGCTTGGAAAATTCCTAATTGCACTAAAGCAACATATCAATTCTTGTAATGAAGATATTACCATAATAAAGCTGAAAGTTTTTGCTTAACTATTAAGAGATTGGTGCTTTATACTGTGACAACAGTAAACCATGCTAAATTCTGAAAATTTACATAAGGTGTATTGTCCCTGAAAACTAATTTCCAGGGGACAGATATATGGAAGACTGTGTTAATATTCCTCTAAATAAATGTAGTATAATAGAAAGTGACAGCAATTCAGTTGAAATATCAGTTGAGTCTTCATGTTGTGATTTTATTTATTTAGTTATTATTTGTTAATTATTTATTACACTTATATGCTGCCCAACTTACCAACAGGCAACTCTAAGTGGTTTACAACAATTATAGTCAGATTAATGAAGCAAATGGCTAAAGCTACACCCACAAATGATCTGTGGAATAGTCAAAGTTGCACAGGAGTAAGTAAAATGGTGTCTCAAGGAATAAAAGCAGGGAAAGAGAAGGAAAAACAGCTATGCAAACCACCTGGTGGCTAAAACAACACAAACCTATTTATTATTTATTTATGATTTAACCAGAAACACATAGCTGGTGTGTGTTGGATATTTATTTATTTATTTTGTATTGAGTATCGGTGTATCATAGGAGTAGTACCAAAATCTAGTACTCTTAGGAAAGAGTATTAAACCTACATATACATGGAGCCTGCATAAAACTGGGCAATTCTTCTAGAAAGTGCTAATTAGAAAGTGCTAGTCAGGTATTATGCAGGCATTACCTCTGTGGAATCCCAGTGTATCCTTTCCTCTACAGATGAAGCAAGTTGTTGCACAAAGACTGAAGGTGAAGGGTAGCCTAAGATGACCAACAAGAGCTAAGCATATCTGTCAGCCTCTCTGTCGATGAAGCAGATTCTTGGAGCAACATTGTGATAGGTTAAGTAGGCTTTTTCACCTGGTGACTAGGGATGAGGCATAAGCAATGTCATGAGGATGTCTCATATAAAAATGGATACCAGTTTATGTTCATGCTGCAGTTAGGATAGGGGTGTCAAACTGCCAACCCATGGGCCGGATGCATCGTGCCGAAAATGCACCCACCCCATTGCTAGCAATGGGAAAAAAGTTGTGATACATCGCGACACATCACATGACATTAGGGAGACATGAAGATGAGCCCTTAATATGAGTCCTGGGCAGGTTCTCTCTTGAGTTGCTGCACAAAAACATTAGTGGCTGCTTTCTTTCACGTCGTTTCTTTAATGAAATCTTGCATTTTCACATGAGCAAATGTTTGACTCAGTTGCCTAAAGTGTATTGGTATATGCTGTGATCCTGATGCTCTTTAAATGGGCATGAATCATGTCTTCATCTTGTAAAACAAAGCCTTTGAAGTAGATCTTTCTTTCCATTGCAAACCAGTTTAAAAACTAAGGACAAACTTTCAGGTGGCTTAGAAAGCAAAAACCTGGCTGAAGGCAGGAAGCTAAGTATAGCAATTGTCAAAGACTTGCTGTATCATTTGTATATGGTAGACCTCACTCGTCTGAAAAACCAATTAAAGTTGGATAATACCTAGCAATTGGCTCAAATAAGTGTAGCAAAAGCAACTATATCAAGCATACTGAAATGAGCATTTGAAATAAATGCATTTGAAATGGAAAGTCTTACTTCTGCAGACAAGAGCACAGTATACTTCAATACGAGGTAATTTCAAATCAAGTAGTGTGTAAGAAAAAAGATTAATCCTCAAGAACTATAAAACCAGTATGAAATTTTTTCTTTAAATACATCAATCAGTATGATAGTTCTGCATTTTTTTTTTACAAGAAACTGTACTGGGAATCCTGTAGCATGGGATTTACTATTGAATTAACTTCAATAATATCAAGCAGAAAATGATTTCAATCTTTATATCAAAATGTGGATCACAAAATGTAGCAATAATGCCTTGCATCTGAACTCAAGTTTACACAGGCTTTAACCTAAGTTTCTGCTAAAAACTAAGCACTTTTCTAAATCTGGCTCAGGATTGTGCAACTTATAAGTCACCCAAAAGAGCTCAATAATTCTGATGACCTCTTGGGGTTCACAGTATTGTGGTTAATTGTAAAAACAAGCCAAAAGTACATTAATATCTATTAATAACTTTACATATCAACTGTTGGAACATATAACTGGTTCTTCAGTTTCTAATACAGACATAAAACGATGCAAGTACTAAACACTGATCCTTTATCACCAACAGGAGACTGTGTAATGGAATTTCATGTTTAAGTCAATGTGTTAGTTATTACATTTCAAACCCTAAATATCTTTAAAAGGGCATTGAGGGATTTGCCTGCACCTAAATCTACCTGTCCATTTGTGATCAATACCCCCCCCAAAAAATACCTTCTTATATTCCTGCAGTTAACCTATATTAAGACAGATTTGTAAGCAGATACCATACTTACACAGACTGAAGAAAAGTGTGCTTTGGTTCATTTATTTGTATTTATTAAACTTAGGGTAGAACATTCTATTATGCCATCAGATGAATTGTTGGGATTGTTGAATTATCCATGTAGCAGAAATACCTAAGACAATTACCAAAAGTCCTGTTGGATGGGGGTTTGGTTTTCTTGTTTGTTTCTGTATGGCATAATAATTGCCTAAAAAAACGTATGTTCTTAAAAATGCAGATGAAGAAAGGAAAGTCTGAAGACAATACCAATAAAAACTGCTATAGCAACATGAGATGCTGTAACTGTATGGTATCTAATACATTTATGGTGTTGCTTCATTTGTGTTATAACTAGATTAAAATGCTTGTCCACTTATCTCCACACCCTTACATGTATAGAGTTTACATGAATATGCCCTAAATGCTGTATTACCACTGCTCAGTGCAAGTGTAGAAGGTAATGAATGCCAAATTTAACCATCAGAGTGCTTTGTCATTCAGTATTCATATTTAGCCTTTTAAAAGCATATTCCTGTATTCAGTACATTTCACATTCATAATTTTCTTGCAATTCCCTAAAATAGTTCTATAATGCACACCAATATTATGGCTTAAATTGCTGATGGAAGGCAGAGAAGAGAATAAGGAAAATGTTATGAATTCTGTGTTCAAAAAGGCTAAGGCTGAAGCTTAATGTACCTTGTACAGCATAGTTTCCACTTAATTAATGCAAAAGGGGCAGAAGAATAATAGACTGAACGTAAGCAGAGTGAGACCTTCAAAATCAACACATGCTACATTTTGGGTAATATGAAATAATATGGAAATAACCTATACCCACTGCTAGGAGTTGAAAATGACTTGATGGCACAGAATCAATCCAATCAACATTTGGACAGTTTCTTTCATAGATAAACATCGTGTCCACTTCATACATAACATGCTGTGTCATACAGTATGCTTCTACTTTGCAAAGTCGTATCTTCTAAGAGACTTTTTTAGTCCATTTAAGCCAGAGACCAACAAATCTTTACTGAAGTACACATTGGTTTATTGACCAATGTGGGAGAAGACAAGCCTAAAGAGGAGAGAGTTTATAGTCCCTTTTTATACAGTTATGCAAATTGCAGTGTGCATTCAATCAGTACAGCAAACGATTTCAATGAGTTCCAGCAAAATGTGTATCAGTGAGGTCAGGATGGAGAGATAGTGGGGTAGATACAATAGTTTAGCTTGAGCTAAACAGAGAAGTTTTGGAATGTGTTTTAGTAAGAAGTTACTTTTCTTTGGTGTCCTTGCTTCTCAGTGCCACATCAGCATTCCTTGTGTCTTGGTTTTATGGCTGAGATAGCAGTTTATTTTCCTTTGCAAAAATGCATGTAAGGGGAGAGCGAGTGCCTTTGAGGAAGGGACAATTTACTTGCCTACCCTAATCTAATTTTCTCCTTCAATCAAGTGTTTCTTGCATCTAATTAATTTATAGCTCAGCTAGTGTTTTGTTTTTCTCTGAGAAGTTATATCTAGGTTGGGGACTTTTTCAGCATGACCCTCCCAATTCTAATTCAACCTCATTGTACAATTGTTTCTTTATAACTCCCCAAATGAAAAAGAAAGAATAATAAATCCTCTACTTACATTCATTTAGTGACTGTTGAAAGTTACAACATCACTTTAAAAAAGTAACCTTATGAACTTTCACACCGTTGCAGCATCCCCATGGTCATGTGATCAAAATTCTGACTGTTGGCAACTGTCTCACCTTTATAATGGTTGCAGCGTCCCGGGATCAAATTTAGTAACCTTCTGACAAGCAAAGTCAATGGATAAACCAGATTCACTTAACAACTGTGTTACTAACTTAACAACTGCAATGATTCACTTAACAACTGTGGCAAGAAAGGTCATAAACAGGGCAAAACTAACTTAATAAATGTTTCACTTAGCAACATAAATTTTGGGCTCAATTGTGGTCGTAAGTCAAGGACTACCTGTACTTCTTACCTATCCTTTAACAATACAAATAGGCTTCAATAGGATGAATACAGCTTAGGGTGGCACAAAATATGTGACAGCTTTCACGGTGGATAGTGTCCAAAATCCTTGAAGCCCAACTTGACTGCTCATGGTTGAGCTCATGGTTGAGCTCTATATTCATATAAATATTCAGCTAGTACTATCTGTCAGGAACAATCAGAAACATGACTGTGGTCTTAAAGTTTTCTTTCCAAAATATAAATCTTTAAATTATGATTTTTATTCTTGCTTGTTGAGTTTGGTTAAGCGTAGTGAACAGATTGAGAGTTTCATCTATATTCAAGACGTTGGGTCTAGGCCAGGGGTAGGCAACCTCAGCTCTTTTATGACTCATGGACTTCAACTCCCAGAATTCCTGAGTCAGCATAGCATAGCATAGCATGAGTCCATGAGTCATAAAAGAGCTGAGGTTGTCTACCTCTGGTCTAGTCTAACATTGTGAACTGTGCAGCAAGTAAGAGCTGCAGTAGCCACATAAGAGTTTAGATCAGAGATTCCTTACTATATTCTTAGTTCCTCTCATACCCATCTAGAGGACTTTTCATCAAAGAATAAATCACTACCCCTGGTTGTATTTTAGACATATATGGACGCTATTTGTGGTATATTGGAATTAAGAATATGTTTTTATGTACAGCACATTGTATATGATTTCATAATCTACCACTAAGATACCACATGGGAAACCAGTATTTCTATAGCATCAGAGGGATTGCAATAAACATGGCTGCCCAATCCCTGATTCTTTTCAAAGCAGCCAAATATTGCCTCTATCTGGAATATCCTCAAAAGAATACTGAGGTACGTCTGTACAAAATTAGAGTGGGAACACTAGGTAATACATTGCAAAAACTAGGTAGCCATAGAGCAAAAGGTCAGTTAGAAAACTATGGAAACAGAATATCTATGGAGATTCTCAATCATCCAGGTCATGGTTGTCCCAAAGCTGGAATGGGACAACATGCTACAGCCAGCTCACTGCAGCCAACTTGCCATGAACAACTAGATGTGGGACAACTCGCTGCGGGACAATTTAACAATTTAATTTAATTATTTAAAATAAATTTTAAAAATATTTTAATTTTCATCATTTGTATTTCATGTGATCCTTCCTTTCACATCCTTTCTTTAATGATACTATTCAACCACTTTTTTCATATTAGTATAACTCTTGTCCCACAGCAAGTTGGCCATGGCAATTTGGTTGTGGCAAGTTGGCTGTGGTGAGTTGATCATGGTGAGTTGGCCACAGTGAATTGTCATAGGTACCCACCCCCCAAGGTGCTTTGTCCAAAAGGCAACTTGACTTTCTTGATTTTTTTTCTATGAAAACGTTTAACTTCTCATCCAAGAACCTACTTCAGTTCAGTCCACACCTTTGGGATATGGAAACAGAAACACAAAGTTAAATTTGCATGACAATGTTTGTGTGTGTGTGTGTGTGTGTGTGTGTTTGTATTTTATTCTTTAAAGCCTTAAATATTGAGAGATGGTGAATATTATCCATCTCAGCGAACCAAATATGACTGTCAAATTTCACTGTTTTATCACAATCACAGAAGCAGCTGAACATGTCTGAAGTGACCAATGTCAACTGAATTTGTTTTGTTTGGATACATCCACATTCAGTTTAGGAAACAACAAAACAAAATAGGGAAAGTGCAAGATTAATAGCAACATATCCCTTTTATTTAGTGAGCTAATGGATTCATCTGACTTTCAGAAGATAGATCACATTAAACCTCAATACAAAGATTAGGGATCTTCTTAGCCTAGTTTCACAGAATAGCCCAATACAGAACATTTTAGAGAAACCAACCTGTACATTAAAACAAAATTTATAACAGTAAAGCTTCACATCTTTTCTTATTCCTTTATATAAAAAACCCATTTCCAATGCTTTTAGACTTTCTGCTTGTGGCACTCTGAATTCAAACCAATATGAATCACAAAAAGCCAATTACTGCATACTGTTGCCATACCAGCAATGGCATTCATATTTCTTTAATATTTCCTTGAACCTTATTTCTCCCGTGAGAATAGCTACTGCTTCTTGTTCAAACTTGGTAGCCATGATAGGGGTAGCTGTCAGGCAGCCATAGTTCCCCTTGCTAATTTCAAGCTCTATTGAAATTCAAGCTGTGGCAGGACTATCATTCAGCATTTAGGAATGGACTCAGTGGGGGGGGGGGTGTAGAGGGAGAAAAACACCTAAGGAAATATATAGATAATACTGATGGAAGGGGAGAGAGAGAGAGAAGGATGCTTTTATGAAAGTATCTACTGTTACTCACTTCATTATGATAAACAAAACAAGTGTCAGGAATGAAATCTGAGACTTTGAAACTCAATCAGCTGCCAACAGTCATTAATACATCAATTTGGAAGACTCAATGTTATTACACATTTTTAAAGGCTCCAGTAAAGGGGAATTGTTCCATTTACCACCATTATGCATGCTTGTAAGGTCTTGACCTGTTTGAAAACTGCTATTTAGGAAGGTCTTTAAAGATAGTAGTAAGAAGGAAGAAGAAGAAGAAGAAGAAGAAGAAGAAGAAGAAGAAGAAGAAGAAGAAGAAGAAGAAGAAGAAGAAGAAGAAGAAGAAGAAGAAGAAGAAGAAGAAGAAGAAGAAGAAGAAGAAGAAGACTCTACTCAGAATAGAGCTTACTATTCTTTTAGGAACCAAATACCAAAAAATAAATGAAATATACACAAAAACCTTGGTTTTATAGGATGCTGAGATCAGAATCAGCCATGCACATTCTGGGTTAATATTGCTTCATCAAATAACAATAGACTCCATTATCTGTGACTTGTTACTATAGAAGTATTATTTAAGTGGTGATCCAGGTTTCATATCATAGCAATACTTTTTATTAAGTCAGAGATTTTGGGATCACAAAATTGTATGCAAATGGCAAAGTTCTTAAGAACCCTTTAATAGGCAAGACAGGAAGTAAAACGGGAGAAAAACAGAAAAAATGTTTAAATTCTGGATTTAATTTGAGGTTGTGTGAGTCTAGTTACAGATATTAACATTAGCTTCTATGAAATACTGTGGTTTGGGAAAATGCTAACAAAGATGCTTAAAAAGAGCCTTGGTGGAGCAGTGGGCTGATGCCTCCTTAAGTAACACCAGCTGCCTGCAATTAGTGCAGGTTCGTATCCCACCAGGCTCAAGGTTGACTCAGCCTTCCATCCTTCCGAGGTAGGTAAAATGAGGACCCAGATTGTTGGGGGCAATTAAGCTGACTTTGTAATAATGCCATTTGGGGGGGGGGTGTATGAAAGCCCTAATAAGCAGGCATATACATAGAATGAAGGCTACTGCTAAGCTTGTAAGCTGCCCTGAGTCTTCGGAGAAGGGCGGGATATAAATGGAATTAAAATTTAAAAAAAATTAGAATCTATGAGCAAAAATGGTAGACATTCAGTGCTGAAGCCCAGCATTTGCAGCCAGAACTCAAACCATTATTCTTTCAACCCATTATTCTTAGGTTGAGAGAGAAGAAATCTACTGTATCTCTTCTAGTTGCCAAATCACTATGAATCATCAGAGACCAACCAGTTCATCCTAATCTATCACATGTTCATGCTTGAACTATCTGGTCTACAGTCTTTCCAAACAACCCTGCAAAGTATGCAACCATGATTTCAACATCAGATTTTATTTATGGATTGTCAAAAAATTTGTTCACACCATTCTGTCTCAAAAAGACTCCAAAGACTCTTCTTTTAGTGAAATTTAACACTTAAATTGAATGGCATTGGAGCAGAAATTTGTGGTTATGCTTTGATATTTTTGTGGTGGCTATGGTGGTGATAAACCTATTCTTTGTTGGGAGACTAGCAGTAGTTATGAAGGGATGGATATTTAAAGTTTCCATGTAAAGTACCACTCAGAGTCATTTTTAAAAAGTAGGATGGAAGTTTTGTAAAATACATACATCTTCTAAGACTATAGAGATTTCTATTTTTGAACTGATAATTTCAATTGAAAGACTCTACAGTTAATCTTTTTCAAAACTGATTGGATGCTGCTATACAGTTCTATTCCCTTTCACCATAATGTCTTCTGAAACTAAACTAAATTCCAGGATAAAGTCCACTGTTTGCTTGAAAAGTATGTTAAGATATGGTCACCTAAACTAAATAAATTTAAATCTCCAAAATAATGAGATGCAAACAAGATTCCAGAGAAAATTCATAAGCTACTTTCATCTCATGGAGTTCTGAGTTAAATTATGCAGAGAATATAATTAACTGTGCTGTGTTAAATCATAAGTAGCATGTTAAGAGATTAGGAACCATCTGTCATCGTAAGCAGACATAGTACAACAACTTGTTTTAAGATAAATAAAACCTTAGTAGACATTGAGTTACAAGGTAAGAATCTGTAGGGGGAAAAATCCATCCAGTCATATCACTATAATCGAAACCACAAAATAGATGTTAGGTAGAGAATTTGAAAAGATGAAAACAGCATGAAAAGCTGAGCTTGAGATGAGGTTTATTTATAAGTGATAAGGTATCTATGGGATAACACAATTTCAAGATTTACAAGGAGGAACAGCATGAAAGAAACTTCTCTTACTGTATTATAACAGAAGGATTGAAACATAGTTATCTATATATAATTAAGAATTCAGATTCGTAGAACAACATATTATACAATTCTTCTGCTCTGCTCTGCTCTGCTCTGCTCTGCTCTGCTCTACTCTGCCCTAGAAATGCCAACCCTCTATATGAATATTTGCTCCAGTAAGTACTGGGTGACAAGTTCTCCCTCTTGGCTCCTGCAGATACTTCTCAATGAAATCAAAACATATTTTGATGGTATATGGAAAACCATTGAGCAAATAATAATTGAACACTTCTCATTTCTAAAAGAAGAAGGAAATAATTGAATTCAACTAATATTTTTTTTTAAAAAAATAAATTATTTCTTCATTGTTTGCCTAAAGATCAAGTTTGCAATACATGAATATAGAGTTTCAAAGAAATAATTTGTCTGCATCAAAATATTTCCATGCTGAATTGCCCCATCACTTCTTATCCATTTGTGATATTGAGCATGGACTTCCTTCAATCAAATATCCAGGACTGCATGATATAAAACATATTTTGAGAGCACATAGCTAAGTATTTGTGTAAATTAACTAGGGAAGTAAAAATTGAACATGGAAGCATTATTGGCACCTGACATCAAAGGCAAACAATAGTGTGATATCATATGGAATATATTCTGACCTGTTAATCTTGAGTTTGTGTATAGAATTCTCTGTGACATTAGTTCTTCCATTTGTGGACCTGATGTTAATTCCACCTGTTCGATGTGCCTCCTACCTGCCTGATGAAAATCAGAGACATGATAGGAAGTTGGATATGAATCATAATTAATACTTTGGACAGTGGGCAGTGGCATTGCTTGAAGTTGGTGAAGGCTCAAACAGCCATCCTTTAACCTAGTCTGTTTCCAATCTTCCCTTCTGTCAGGAAGGTTTGTTGAGAAGGTGGGAGGCTACACTTGCAGAAATACTGGATGACTTTGATGTCTGGACCTGAGACAAGGGAAGTATTTCTCAGCTTCCTTTAATACCACAAGGCATGATATCCTGGACTACCTATAAAACCTGGGAGGCAGTGTGTTACCATATTTCTCTGCCTTCTCTGCCTTCTTATGCAGTTCCAGTCAGCTGTGCAGAAGAAAGAAGTTAAGACCCCAAGCTCTTTGATTTAAGATGCCACAAAATTTGGCCATCTTGGACATCTACCTGATGTCAATGGGAGCATGTCATTCATTGACGTGGGGTAAAGTTTCATCAATATGCTGATGATAGTTTTATATTTCCATTCTATGTTGAACATGAGTTGCATTTAAAATTCCATCTTTAATCCATAGGATCTTAAGATGTATTTGGGGGTCAACCATGCTAAAACATAATACTAGCAAGATGAAGTAGATGTAAATTTAGAAGCCTTGTGATTGTGGAGGAAGACTTTCTTTAATTCTGAAGGAATTGTGCATTTCTCCAGAACACACTAACTATCCATGGATCCTTCTGGGCTCCCAATCCACTATGACCAGGAGACCTTTTGCATAACTTAGCTTCTGTGCCTATTGTGGTATAATGAGAAGCTTCACATTTTCTTATCTCCTCACATCTGGCCTCTTTGATCTTGTTTTAGATAAAACTGCTCTTGAAAGCTATTTGGAAGCTGCAGTCCAGGTAATGATGGGCTTCATTTGTTTTGTCTATATGATACCTCTACTATACACCTTCCTTTACCTGGAAGCTTATGGGCATATTTTAAAATGCTGGTGATAATCTTTAAAGCCCTTCATGGCTTAAGGAACTGGAACATAACTTAGGAACTAGAGTAAGCAACTAGATTGCTTATTCTATGTGGAATCTGCCCATAAAATGCTATTAAAGAGGAGTGGCATGTTATGGTCCCTTCCCCAGAGAATGTTGATCTGCAGGAAAGCAGAAGTGAACTTTTTTCATTAGGGCCTCCCACCTCTGGGTCAGCTTAGTCCTAGAAATAAGGATGACCCTGTCCCTTTTATTTTCCAAAAAGTCAGTTAAGATCTGGTTTTTCTTCTGCGCCTTTAGAAATGGAATAGAGGTATGATTATTTGTTCCTGAGATAAAACATGTTTCAATCTCAGAGGTCTTATAGGATCATACTGTCATTTTTTAATGTGTTGCTATATAATTTATATTTTAATCCCAATTACTGTAAAGAGCAATTTTAAGCTTGCAGAATCTGATCAAATGGAGCTTCATAGATGCTTAAGAGTGTGTGTCTAAGAGGGAGAGACAGTAAATATTGGCTATTTTTATCTCCACATTACACAGATATAATAATATGCTCATTCAACATGGATTTGTGATGATCAAATACATTTTTTGGTTATTGAGGCTTAACCAGTGGTGGGAATCATATATGTGAATAACTGGTTCTCTGTGTGGATGCCGCTTCCAGAAGTCCATTCTGGGCCTGGACAACAAAAAATTAGCTACTGGTTCTACCGAAGTGGTGCAAACCAGCTGAATTCCACCGCTGGGTTTAACTAATGAAATTCTTGGTTCAGTTTTCAGAAGTTCTTAACTATTTTTTATAGTCTGTGGACGGTATCCAAACAATGGATTGTTAAGAACTGTCATTAAGAAAATAAGAAATATCATTTAAGAAAATTAAGAAAATGACAGCTCTTATGTAAAGAAGGTAGTGCTTTAACTGTCACAGAGTCTTATTTCTGAAACAGCATGCTCCAAAATTAGAATGGCTCTGACCTTTTTGGCCTTGAAATCCAGAATGATCCTGCCGTTAAAAAGTGGTGAATGTTATATAATTGTAATTTTGGTATTGGTTGTACTGAATAGTATTGTGCATTATAATGTCTGTATATGTTACATTTCTTACTTTATTTTGTGTTTTTAATTCTATGTCACCCACCTAGAGTAACAATTTATGAATTAGTTAGCCACATACATAATGTCAATCAATTAATCACTCAATCAATTACTCTGAATTTTAATAAAACTTCCTTCAGTTTCATATGATTTTTTAAAAAAAATATTCACAATTCTCATTTTGAGTCATTAAATTTAAAAATTAAAATTAAATTAAAAATTAAAAACTTCTAAAATTCTACTTTCTACTAACCTGAGTATGCACCTTTGATATAAGAAATGTGGGTTTTTTTGGTCTTTACAATGCATCTTAATCTTCAATTACTCTTTTTCAATACATCTGGTATATGATGACAGATACCTATATGAAGGAGCCTTCAATCTAATCTTGTCATAATTGATATGAAAAGAATAGCAAGAAATACTAATGTCTTTAACCCAAAACACCAAGGAATTATCTTTCTTGAAATAAACCTGGGCACAACATATTAAAAAAGTTATTCCATCTCTGTTTGTAATGATGGTTTTAAAAGGATAATGGTTATCCCTGAACATAAAATTGCATCATTGAACTTAATAAGCTGATTTAAAAGTGGAAATATTTCTCTGATAGATTTTTACCACTAAGGGAACAGAATCTTAGACCTTTACTGTCATTACAATTGAAATGAATTCTCAACCTCTTTGATTGCATTACAAAATTACTAACATATAAGATATCGCTAAATAATTTTATGTTGGTTGTACAGTGGTTAGAATGCAGTACTGCAGGCTATTTCTGCTGAATCCTGGCTGCCAGCAGTTTGGCAGTTCAAATTTCACTAGCTCACAGCTGACTCAGCTTTCCATCCTTCCAAGGTTGGTAAAAATGAGGACCCAGATTGTTTTGGGCAGCATATTGATTCTGTAAATCATTTAGAGAGGGCTGTAAAGCACTGTGAAGTGGTATATAAGTCTAAGTGCTATTGCTATTAAAATAGAACTTTATGCAGCTGTTCTTTTTGTGAAAGATGTGGTGGTGGCAGCTAATGACTTCAAGTCATCTTGGCTTCTGGTGACTTCATGGAGATGCCAACAAAGTTTTCATCAAAAATCAGGGTATTGATCTGTCATGGTGGTCATATTTAGAAATGCAAGTGAGATATGATAAAGATGTTAAATTGTATGGATTTTTCATAATCCCCTTCATGGATTACTGCCTTTTCGTCACGAAGGAGCTTGCGTAATTCAATGAAACTATGAGCTATGCCATGCAGGGCCACCCAAGATGGACAGGTCATAGCAGAGAGTTCTGACAAAACGTGATCCACTGGAGGAGTAATAACTCCCTAAAAAACCTTGGTCCAGCTGGCCCGGCTGGTAGCACCTCATAAGGGCCCCTTTCCAGGGTTACAGGAGAAGACAGTCAATGGTTTTGAAGGCAGAAAAGGGCTCTATGCCCCAACAGTGGATAAAACGGCAGACCAATCTTCTAGGAGAAGGGAAACTCTGATTTCAAACCTCCACTGCCTTCTGGCTATATCTACTACTGGAAAAGGCTTCAGGAGTCAACCTTAAGGTAAAACCCAGAGCCGGAGTCCCAGAAGCAGTTTGTGACTATGTACAATCACGTTCTGGTAACTCCTGCGACGCAGCTGGAACTAATTGTATCGGTCTCGCTGTTCCATTGGACTATTTCAGCGACATGAAGAGGAGGGATCTTCTGCTTGGGAAACAGTCTATCCTCCACATTAATCTACCCAGGTCTTGTGCTCTGGAGAGGACACCCCAGCTTTGCATACAGCATGGAAACAACAGGGGAAGTGGCAGTTACCAGTTATAAGTCTTTGCTTGATTGGCATAGAGCATGATGCCAGGGGTCACTTTCGATGGTGGGAGAGGTCATTGTACCTCACTGGGCAGCTACCATCCACCTTAAGCTGGGCAGCCCCAGCCAGTAAGGTGCTGCCCTGCCACAGTCTGTTAACCTCATAGGGTGCATGGGGTTTAGAGTCAAAGCCAACAAGCAGATCGATAACTGCATCATGCAACAAACATAAGAAAACTTTAGCCCTAAAGTTGGGCACTTGGAATGTTCGGACAATGACCCCCAGCCTTTCTGATGATTTGCAAGAAATAGATGACGTACATAAGACAGCTGTCATCCACATGGAGCTGAGCAGACTGCAGATGGACATCATTGCCCTTCAAGAGACAAGGCTGTCAGACTCGGGTTCTGTTAAGTAGAGAAACATCTCGTTCTTTTGGCAGGGAAAACCATCGAATGAGACTAGGGAATATGGGGTTGGCTTTGCGGTCAGAAACACCCTACTAGGATTCATTACACCACCTGCTGCAGGAAGTGAAAGAATTCTGTTCCTGCAGCTCCACTCATCAATAAGACTGGTTACTCTTATTAGTGCATATGCACCGACATTATCAACTTCAGCAGAATCCAAAGACAAATTCTACAACTATCTGGCTGCTACTATCAAGAAAATTCCTGTTTATCCTTGGCGATTTTAATGCCAGAGTTGTAGCTGATTATAGTTCTTGGCCCACTTGTTTAGGTCAGTTCGGTATCAGGAAGATGAACGAAAATGGCCAACGCCTGCTGGAGTTTTGCTGCTACTATGGTTTTTGTGTTAGCAATACATTCTTTAAAACAAAGCCTCAACACAGAGTCTCTTGGAGACATCCAAGATCGAAACATTGGCACCAGCTCGACTTGATTATTACCAGGCACTCCAACCTTCCCAGTATTACAATCACACGCAGCTACCAGGGCACTGATTGCAATACAGACCACTCCTTGGTGTGCAGCAAAATAAAACTGAAAACAAAGAGATTGCATCACTCGAAGAAGGAAGGAAGACCATGAATTGACATCAGCAAGACTCGCAATAAGGGCAAAGTGGAGGAATTTGCACAAGCACTCAAGGAAACTTTCCCAGGCCCGACTGAAGCAAGGGCATCTGAACGATGGGAATATTTCAAGAATGCTGTTTATAACACCACCTTGTCAGTATTTGGTAAAGAGATCAGAAAGACAGCAGATTGGTTTGAAGCCCATTCAGAGGAGCTGACGCCAGCCATCGAGGAAAAAAGCAGAGCTCTAATTGCATATAAAACCTGTTCCAGTGAGCACAACCTACAGGTTCTGTGAGCTGCTCATAGCAAAGTCAAACAGACCACCAGGAGATGTGCTAACGACTATTGGCTGTAGCTTTGCTCTTGGATCCAGATAGCAGCTGACACAGGCAACATCAAGGGGATGTATGATGGCATCAAGCAGGCCTTAGGTCCAACACAGAAGAAATCTGCCCCTCTGAAGTCTCCTACAGGCAAGGTTATCCAGGACCAAGCACAGCAGATGCCATGCTGGGTGCATCATTACTCTGAGTTATATTCCAGAGAAAATGGGGTAACTGAAGAAGCATTAAATAATATTGAGTGCCTGCCTGTCTGGGAGGAGCTTGACAGTGAACCAACTTTAGAAGAACTAAATGTGGTCCTGGATTCCCTTGCCTCTGGCAAGGCACCCAGGAAATATAACATCCCTGCTGAATTTCTGAAGTGCTGCAAAGAGAACAACCCCACCAAACTGCAAGAAATCTGTCTCTGTTGGAGGGAAGGTGGACTGCCACAGGACATGAAGGATGCAAATATCATCACACTGTATAAGTAGAAAGGCAACAGGGGTGACTGTAACAACTACCACAGCATCTCTCTTCTCACTGTTGTAGGGAAGCTGCTTGCCCGTGTCGTACTGAAGAGGCTCCAGGTGCTTGCAGAGAGAGTCTACCCAGAATCACAGTGTGGATTCCAAGCCAACAGGTCCACTACTAATATGGTATTTTCCCTTAGACAGTTGTAGGAGAAATGCAGGGAACAAAGACAGCCTTCATAGATCTTACGAAGGCTTCTGACTTAGTTAGTAGGGATGGCCTTTATAAAATTCTCCCCAGGATTGGATGTCCACCTCAGCTCCTCAACATCATCAGGTTCTTTCATGAGGAAATGAAGGGCACTGTAGTTTTTCATGGCTTAACATCGGATTCCTTTGACATTTGAAGTGGAGTAAAGCAGGGCTGTGTCCTCACGCCAACCTTTATTCAGGATCTTTTTTGCTGTCATGCTGAAACACGCTTTTGGAACTGCAACAGAGGGTATTTATCTCTGGACCAGATCAGATGGAAAACTGTTTAATCTCTCTAGATTGAGAGCAAAGTCTAAAGTCCAGCTGAAATGCCTACGGGATTTCCTCTTCACTGACAATGCTGCCATTACTGCTCACTCTGCCAAAGACCTTCAACAACTTATGGACTGTTTTAGCAAGGCCTGCCAAGACTTTGGACTAACAATCAGCCTGAAAAAAAAAGTCATGGGTCAGGACGTGGATTCACCTCCCTGTATTACAATCTCTGCACAAGAACTGGAGGTTGTCCATGACTTTGTGTACCTTGGCTCAACCATCTCCAACACCCTCTCTTTAGATACTGAGCTGAATAAATGTATTGGTAAAGCAGCCACCACATTTTCCAGACTTACAAAGAGAGTATAGCTTAATAAGAAGCTGACAGAACATACAAAGATCCAGGTCTATAGAGCCTGCGTCCTGAGCACACTCTTGTACTGCAGTGAGTCTTGGACCCTTTATGCATGGCAGGAGAGAAAGTTAAACACCTTTCATATGCACTGTCTCCGATGTATTCTTGGTATCACCTGGCATAACAAAGTTCCAAATAGCGCAGTCCTGCAATGTGCTAGAATTTCTAGCATGTATTGAAACAGTGATGTCTATGCTGGCTTGGGCATGTCGTGAGAATGGCTGATGGTCGGATTGTGAAAGAACTCCTATATGGAGAATTAGTGCAGGGAAAGCACCCCAGAGGGAGACCAGAATTGTGATATAAGGATATCTGCAAGAGGGATCTAAAGGCCTTGGGAATGGACATTAACAGCTGGGAAACCATGACCTCTGATTCCTCAGCTTTGAGGCTAAAGATGCAGCATGGCCTTCTCCAATTCGAAGAGACACTTGTGCAACAGGTGAGACAAAGAGGCAGTCCCAGAACCAGCAAAATCTGGGGGGCTGGACAGGGGACAGATTGCATCTGCCCTCAGTGTGGAAGGGACTGCCACTCTCAAATTGGCCTTTTTAGCCACACCAGATGCTGCCTTAGGACCTCTTTCCAGAGCACAATACCTTATTCTCTTGAGACTGAAGGATGCCAATGTCAATGTAAATTGTATGGATTTTACAGAGAGCAAATCTTGTTTGAATAGATAGTATTAACTTCTGATGAGAAACTAATCAAGAAAATGTAAAACTTTTTACTTGAATTTGGTAGATGAACAAGTAAAAGAAACAATGATAATATGGGCAAAGAATTTTGGGTATAATATAAATTTAGAGAAATGGCAAAGCTTGTGAGAAAGAAATTATAAATTGACAATGTCAATCTCTCATAAAGAAAACTGGTATAAAATGTTTTATAGATGGCACTTGCTACCAACAAGATTAGCAAAAAAATGTTTTAAAATATGTCAGATAGATATTGGAAATGTAATCACAAATCAGGTACTTATTATCATGTATGATGGACATGTGTTAAAGCAAAGAGATATTGGACAAAAATACATACTTGGCTAGAAAGGATGTTGGGAAAACATGTAGATTTTAAATCTGAACTTTTTTATTAGGTATAATGCCAGAAAAGCTTGACAAACAAAGTATATACTTAATTTTACATGTATACAACAGTGGCAAGGATCATATTCACACAATACTGGAAAAATGAAGAAACACCACCAGAGGAAGAAATAATTTAAAAAATATTAGACTGTGCAAAAATGGACAGATTTACTCTGAGGTTGAAAGAAAAAGAAGAGACTTGGGACTTATTTTATCAATGACTGGAGAAACAAACAAGGGATCAGGAATTTAATTTGCATTAGGTAAAGGTAAAGGTTCCCCCGCACATGCGTGCTCGTCGTTTCCGACTCTAGGGGCCGGTGCTCATCTCCGTTTCAAAGCCGAAGAGCCAGCGCTTGTTTGAGGACATCTCCGTGGTCATGTGGCCGGCATGACTGGACGCCAAAGGCGCACGGAACGCTGTTACCTTCCCACCGGAGTGGTCCCTATTTTTCTACTTGCATTTTTACATGCTTTCGAACTGCTAGGTGGGCAGAAGCTGGGACTAGTATCAGGCGCTCACTCTGCTACGCGGCACTCGGGATTCGACCCGCCAAACTGCCGACCTTCTGATCGACAAGCTCAGCGTCTTAACCCACTGAGCCACCGCGTCCCAATTTGCATTAGTGAATGAAAAACTCAGACAACGCGTTTGTTGAATAAATACTTTTGAATTGTATTTTAAAAATCAATAAAACTTATATTAAAAAAAGAAATGTCCATGAAGTTTTCTTAACAATATTTTTCAGACATGGTTTGACCTTGCTCTGTTTCCTAAGCCTGAAAAAAGTCTCTGGACCAAGGTCACCCAGATGGTTCTGTCCCTAAGGCAAAGTAGAACTCTTGTTATTTGGTTTGTAATATGGTTCCTGTTGTGTACTGGGATCTTTGAGGCATTGACGAGGTGAAGGTGAAAGTAACAGAACGTTTATTAGGTTAACACAGAAGCGGCTCTAACAGTCGCCTTGACATCTATTTATACGGACCGCCGATAGGCGGCAACCAATGAAATTGAAGCACTTTTCCCGCCCAAAACACAAGCTTGCAAAACTGCAGACAGACAATTAATGTTTAAACAACACAGCCGTTATTCATTTATAATGGCCCGTATAATTTACTTCAATACATAACAGTTTCTTTATAGCATTCATATACCTGGGTAATATTAATTATAATTAACATTTTCCAAGGTTTTAGACTCTGTAAGTATTTGTTCATTTATTTCTCTTTGTACTTTCTTTTGCACTGACGGCAGAAAACTAAATCCACAGGAAACCAAGTCCAATAATCTACATGTTTATAGAGCATCTAAATGATCGAGAACATTTGCTTGGAAAAAATTATGTATGCTAATGCAACAATCAGCCATGAATTGTTACAATCAGTCGCCATTTGTGAAACTCAAATCAGCAGCATCCATCTTTCAAGATTAAATATACATTTAAAGTAATCATCTCCCTGTAACTGATGTATAGGCAGATGCAAATTACTTGGTTAAACCTCAGACAGGCCTAAGTCTAAATAATTGTGAAGTGGGATGCTTTCAGATCCCTAGATCATCAAGTTAAGTCTTTGTACTTTATTACATGGAAGTCAGATAGACAAAAGTGACTTAATCTCTAATAACTCATTCTAATCATGGCATTAAGACAGGAAATAGCTAAATGACATCCTAAAGACATTTCTGGAATTCCTTTGGCTTTGGCCTATAAGTACTGTACATTATAGATCAGGGGTGTCAAACTGCCAGCCCGCAGGCCGGATGCGTCACAAAGAAACTGCACCCACCCCATTGCCGGCAATGGGGAAAAAGTTCCAATACGTGATGTCACGAGTTTGACAACCAAATAATATACCTGAATTAATTATGTGCAATGCCAGTTAGAAGACTTCATGTGTGCATGCACGCACACAAACACACACCCACACATACCAAACAGACAAAAAGGGGTAGTTGACATTGAGTTCAGTTGATATATAGAGAACTGTTTGCTAGAATTCATGTACTGCAGTACACTTCCATTTACTTATATAGTCTAGGTGCAGAATTTTCCCCCAGGAAGTAACATTATGGAGACCCTACTGCAAAAAGCTAATTTGTACAATTGGAAGAGCTTCTTCCATCCTTGTTTACATAACTATTGATCCACCTAACCTTTTATTTTTAGAGCAGTGACCTGCTGGGATTCTACTACACTTATTGCAGCTTTGTTTTCACTAGCTGATATACTATGTCCTTTCTCTAAAACAAAAAGCAAGATCAAGATAAACTTTAGAGGGCGAGGAAACAACCACTGGAAAGGAGAAATAAAAGCAGAGGGAACCCAAAGAGCCCAACTACAAATTCTCGAACTACCTTTGGCTATTTGTAAGAATTTGAATGCGCTGTACTTCATGAACTGCCAATGCATAAAACTTGACGTTGAAAAACCAATCCGCTATCTCCTTAACTGGTTAGCCTTCCGCAACTTACTCTCTTTCATGCAATCTATGTTCAGCTTCATGACAGAAACCAGGGAAGGTCTTCCTATGCTTCTTTTTCCTTGTTTTCCTTAAAAGTATTTTCCTCTGTGACAATAATGGTAATGCATTTACTCTTTTCTGGGGTTATATTTTCCACAGCTTTATCTGAAGGCTGTGGGGGAAAAATGTGCCTTTTTCATGTCCAATGATAGGCTGTAAGACATGGATAGCACTTTCTAATTTATTCTAGCTGGAAGAGGAATCAGCACATAAAATTAGAATAGAATAGAATAGAATAGAATAGAATAGAATAGAATAGAATAGAATAGAATAGAATAGAATAGAATAGAATAGAATATGAATAGAATAGAATAGAATAGAATAGAATAGAATAGAATAGAATAGAATAGAATAGAATAGAATAGAATAGAATAGAATAACAGAGTTAAAAGGGACCTTGGAGGTCTTCTAGTCCAACCCCCTGCTCAGGCAGGGTACCCTATACCATTTCACACAAATGATTGTCCAATCTCTTCTTAAAAACTTCCAATATTGAAGCATTCACAACTTCTGCAGGCAAGTTGTTCCACTGATTAATTGTTCTAACTGTCAGGAAATTTCTTCTTAGTTCTAGATTGATTATCTCCTTGATTAGTCTCCAACCATTGCTTCTTGTCCTGCCCTCAGGTGCTTACGGTAACTTTAAATCACTTTAATTGTGTTGCAAGAATATAGCTTGTTAGTTGGTCTACAACCAACAAAAGGCAATACAAAAATGTGATGAATTTTCTCATGTTCCAATAAAGACTATTGCCTGATACAGCTCTTCAAAGTCTTCAAAAGAGCTGTTTTATGATGCATGGGATCATGGATTTAGTGCCTTCCATTGAATCATTCAGAAAACCACAGCTCTGCAAAACTTGCATACTGTGTGGGTGATTCTTCTGACGTGGCTTTACATATATGTGCATGCAGTGGTGGGATTAAAATATGTGAACAACTGGTGCTCTGTGTGGATGCCACTTCTGGAAGTCCATTCTGGGCCTGGGCAACAAAAAATTAGCTACCAGTTCTGCCAAAGTGGTGTGAACTGGCTGAATCCCACCACTGTGTACATGTGCAGACAGGCAGGACCAGCTTCCAAAGTAATGGGATAAGCTTTGCAAAAAAACATGGCAGCTTTAATTTCCTGAAGAGGGTTCCTACCTACTGTGAAACTCCCTTTCAAAGTATTTACACAGCTCTATTACAAGGCCCAAGAGTAAAGGTAGTCCCTGACTTAAGGCCGCAACTGGAATCAGAATTTCCACTACTAAACAAAGAGGCTGTTAAATGAGTCACATCGGATTTTAAAAACTTTTTTTTGCCATAGTTGTTAAGCGAACCACATGGTCATTAAACATATCTGGCTTCCCTCATTGACTTTGCTTGTTAGAAGCCATCTGGGAAGGTTGCAGGTGGTGATCACATGACTCCAAGAAAGCGCCACCATCATAAAGACATGCTGGTTGCCAAGAGTCCAAAATTGATGCTGTGACTGTGAGGATGCTGCAACAGTCATCAGCGCAAGGACTGCCCGTCAGTCATTTTTTTCACTGCTGTTGTAACTTCAAAAGGTCACAATGAATGGTTGTAAATTACTATGGCCAACAAATAGAATCAGTGCCACAGAATTGCTGACAAAAGGACTTAATTCATTTCTCATATAAATCCAAGGCTGTAACATGTAGGACCCAAAGTTAGGACACCAATAATAATGCATGAGTATCTTCTTATTTTTTTACTAGGTAATCAATAAATATAATGACCACAATATCCTTTATTAAAGGAAAGCATTGATTGGCAGTATATCAATTCAATGCAGCAATTTACAGACCCAATTCTAGCGCATAATACAGTTCCTAAAAATGAAATTACTCAAACTGATAAAATCCTTATTTTGTCTAACATTCCAAATTATTAAGATTTTTTTTAGTAATTCCTTTTATGTGCAACCTATAAAATGATGAAAGAAAAAAAAGAGAAATGAACAAGAAAAAGAAACAAATAGCTTTTCCCTGGTAATCCTATAAAATTCAAAAGTCTTCTTTGTTCCTCTGCCAGAGCCAAATGTAATCTAAGTATCATGGAGGGTGGCTTTAATATCCTTTTATTCATTCCCTTTCATATTAAACCAAGTCCCAGTCCTGAAATTATCTGAGCCTTCATAGAGCAAAAGAAAACCGCACATCTTCCCTTTGCAAGAGAGGTGACATAATGCATGAATTGGAGAATCCATTTAAGAATCTAATCTTGCAAGTGCAATCTTGTACGCTTGCAATCTCCGAACCAGGGGATTTTATTTATTTATTTATTTTATAAAATTTATTTGCCACCCATCTCCTCTCCAATGATTCTGGGAGGTTTACAAGATAAAAACATTGAAAAACATGAAAATTTATTTATTTTTATTTATTTTATTACATTTCTATACCGCCCTTTCCCGAAGGACTCAGGGCAGTTTACAGGGTAATTAAAAAACCGAAATACAAAAGTTAAAACAGATTTTAAAAGAAAAAGTTGTATGTGCCCCTGCCAAATAAAACCCCAGTTAAAATAAGATTGATCCTCAGCCTGGGCCAGAGAGCTCGAAGAGCCAGGTCTTCAGGCCCCGGCGGAATGAACAGAGGTCAGGGGCAGTCCTCAGCTCCACTGGCAATCATCCATTGGAGTAAAAAAACACAGCAGATAAAAATTATTAACAGATTTTTTTAAAAAAATCACCCAGCAAAATATCTGCGCAATCATATGTTCTTACACAGTAACTACATATATGGAATTCTATCAGGATGGTACTGAAGATGGTACTGCTAGAAGAAAATATTTGAAGCTCAGGGTTGAACTGTGGGGTCCCTGATGCTCTCCCAAGCCTGATTGTTTTCTTGCAGACATTTCATTACCCAATTAGATAACATCATGCACTGATGATATTACCTAGTTGGGCAATTAAATATCTTCAAGAAAACAACTGTAGGAAGTCAGCAAACCTCCCCCCCAGAAGGAAATATTTTGGGGGATATTAAAAAAAAGGCAGAATATTATATTTCTGCAAAGGAATAATAGAAAACCTTAGACAGAAGCCAGCCCCCAGAAACCAGCCCCCTCTCCCTGCCCTAAGGAGAAACCAGCTCTGTAAAAAATGCAGATTTCATAATCCTTTCAGAAAGACTGGGCCACCTATTCGTAAGCAAAATGCCTTCAGCCATTGTCCCGAAGAAGGTTTGAGCTGATGGGATTAGTTAAACAAAGACTCCAAGGACGAGTCTTTAGACCTTTAGGAGGATTAACCCACCATCATTAGAATACCAAAAGGGCATACTCAACCTCAGGTCAAAGGAACAGGAAGACCCTCTCAAATACAAAGCCACAGGAAGAACAAAAAGTACAAAGCCCAAAGAAGGTTATAAAAGCCCACAACTCCCAGCTCCATTTTGTCAGCTTTCCCAGAACTGCGTGCTGTTGCTGTTCTGTTCTTCAATGAACTTTCTTTCCTAAGCAGCCTCCATTTTGTTTATTCCTGGCCTGGACTGGACCCTGAAGATTTTTCTTTCAATACAACCAAGCTCAGAGAGCATCAGGGACCCCTTGAGAATAGTGCCCTGCTTTTCTCTTTCTCTAAGGGCCTGGACAACTGTATGAAGAAACAGGAGTCCCCAAGAAGATATAGCTAATATCCCTTTTCAGCTAAATGTTTGGTCTCACTTACTGGTTATACAAAATTAGACACATATATAACCTTCTAAATGAGTCTTACCATATGAGCATTTCTCTGAACGTTAATTTATTTTAAATATTAAGGCTACAGTCCCTTATTACTGCTGCACTTTTGTAGGAAACCTGTTGCTGGTAGGCACTGGAAAAGTTGGACTCTTCTGGGGTTCCGGCCTCCAAGGGCTTGATGGAATTCTAATATTTCTCTGTCCAGTTTTCATCAACTACGTCCACACTTCAGTGGAGCATGAAGTAATTGTTGCTAAAAGTTGGGTTTGGTTTAGGAGACAGTCTGTGGGAACAATGCAATACGATTCCATCTCTACTGCTGATGGAATGATATGGACAATTATTTCCTGGAAATCCAGGCCATCTTTAGATATCTCCAACAGCAATGTCAATCACAATTGCATTTTATGGCTACAGAAGCTGCTGTTTCTCAGAAGGGCCTCTGCCATTTATAATAGGATTATAACTGCCATGTTGCACCATTTTGCGTATCCTACAGATTGTTGATTTTTTTAAATTATTTTTTTTGCAAGCTACTTCAGATTTACTCCAATCCGCAATGGCAATATTGGGTCCATGTTTGCTTGTTTGCTTGTCCATGTTTATATATATATATATATATATATATATATATATATATATATATATATATATATATATATATATATATATATCCGGGACACGGTGGCTCAGTGGGTTAGGATGCTGAGCTTGTCGATCAGATGGTCGGCAGTTTGGCGGGTCAAATCCCGAGTGCCGCATAGCAGAATGAGTGCCTGTTACTCATCCCAGCTTCTGCCAACCTAGCAGTTCTAAAGCACGTGAAAATGCAAGTAGAAAAATAGGGACCACTACGGTGGGAAGGTAACAGCGTTCCGTGCACCTTTGGCGTCTAGTCATGCCGGCCACATGACCACAGAGACGTCCTCGGACAAGCGCTGGCTCTTTGGCTTTGAAACGGAGATGAGCACCGGCCCCTAGAGTCAGAAACGACTAGCACGCATGTGCGGGGGAACCTTTACCTTTACTATATACATACATACATACATACACATATACACATATATATATATATATATATATGTATATGTATGTGTGTGTGTATATGTGTGTGTGTATATATATATATATATATATATATATATATATATATTCGCTTGCATAAGCACGAAACCGAAGACACCAGCCTGAAGATGACGAGTGGGACCTCGTCAAAACGTTGCCAAGACACCTCAATCCTACACGGGAAAAGACCCGAATATGCCAAGACCTACGTATATATATATATATGTATATATATCATTACTAGCATGATGATACCTATGTGGGTAATGAAACATCTGCAAAAAAAAACAAGTGCTGAAAGCACCAAAGACCTGTCATTTCAACCCTGAGCCTCAAATATTTTACATATGGGTTAGCACTCCATGCTGAAGTCTGCAGATGAATTAAATTATGCTAAATACTATGAGCCATCTTAAATTTTCAACCAAAGATATTCTTATATAGGCACATAAAATTTTAATTAAGATCCACCTGCTGTACACAAACTGCAAAAAAAGCTATTATCTAATCAAAAATGGTTTATATTTATTTAAGAAAAAATATGCCTTTAAAAGTGATTCACGTAATAGTATTCTTTTATCATCTATATTGGTGAAATAACAAGTACTGGTTGCACAGAATAACTCTGTGTCTGAAGGATAGTGATATGCATCTTGAAACCCTGTTGCTCTATGTATTCATATTATCAAGTAATCAATCTCTGAAAATATTTTAGATTCCATCTGGAAACAAGAATAATAATTATTTTACTATCTGGGAAAGGAAATAAGGGAATTGTATCATCTATAATTTTATACATCTGGGAACACATTTGTAATCTATCCTTATATCCAGATGTGTTTTTGTACATAATGGAAGCTAGAAATATTTGCACAATACAGTTAATGATACAAAACTGTATAGTATATAAATACGAAATCCTCATGTCCACTGGTCCATGAAGGCAACAGAAATTGGACAAGGACCCTAGTTAACTGGTTCTCTGCATCCTGGGGTCAACTCTCTCATTGCAAAGAGATAATGATAGAGCAGGCACCAGTGTTGGAAAAAGTGTTAAGATATTGAAACAAAGCTATGCACAAGATATTGAAATAACTCTGTATAGAGATGTGTGTTTAGAGCTGTTGTCTTGCTACATGACCCACTGTCTCTTGAGCTTTAGTTCATGGACAAATATTTATATTTGTCTTACTTATATTTAAAATACTTATATTTTCCTGTACAGTTTGCTGGTACAATTCAGAATTCATTGTTTTATCTATGATCACAAGCCACCCTATCCGGAGGCAACAAAGTGGCCCAAATCATACACTGTTTCACAGATGGGATAATAGTCTTTTTTCTGGAATGCCGTGTTTGCCTTTTACCAAACATCTAAGGAGGGTAATGTTCTGAATTGCTTCCATTTGTACACAATCCATCTGACAGTGGACTGGTGAATTTAAACTCTGGAAATAGTTTTGTAACCATTTCAAGACTGGTGAGAATGAACTGTTTATCAGAAGTCTCAGAAATCTTCCATGACATGCTTCCATAGACCTGTGTTGTGAAGATCAGACTTTGATAGTGAATATCCAAAATCCTGTTCTTTAAAAATGGCAGTATCTATCATATTTACCCCTCATTATCATCTCTTTAATTGAAACTTCTGGCTCCAATTTCTTTTTCAAATGAACTGATAATTTGAAAGGTTTGCATACGTTTGCCACAAACAAATGCATAGCTTTGGATTATTTTCCTCATAAATAAATGAAAAAGTATCATGTTTTTGACTCATTTATTTAATTGCATTTTCATTATCTAGTTACAGGATAACTGTGCCTGTGTGGAGAACAGATCACATTTTAGATCATATTTATGCTGAAATCTAAATACAAAATGGTTCATAAACTTTTAAGTATCACTGTAAAGTGTGCTAAGATTAGTGCTGTGCAGAGTTTAGGGAGGGTTATATAATATAAATAGCAATAACAATAACACTTAGACTTATACACCCCTTTACAGTGCTTTACAGTCTTCTCTAGGGGACCAGCATATTGCCCCCAACAATCTGTGGCCTCATTTTACCGACTTCGGCAGGATGGAAGGCTGAGTCAACCTTGAGATGCTAAGACTCGAACTGCCAAACTGCTGGCAGTCAGCAGAAGTAGCCTGCAGTACTGCATTCTAACCACTGCACCACCATAAATACTTCACTTATTTTAGAAAGGAGCCTTACTATATTAACTGGGCTTCCAGATCTTCAGTGCATTGCTTAAAACCAAGTGGCAGTAATAGCCCATGTTTTAAAATGACTCCCTTTTCTCCTCCTTTTTTTTTCTTCTTAAATATTATTATGATTATGAATTCTGAGGTGATGTTATCTTGTTATTACTCCTTATGCATACCCTTTCTTTTTCATGAGTTTGATAATTATTATTATAAATATGCTGTACACCATGAGGTTCTCTATGAGGATGGCATTCAGTATTCACGACAAAACCATTGGAGGAGACAGAACAGAAAGACTTGCAACAACAACAACAAAAGTATTAAAAATGAAAGAAAAGCGAGCCAGAGGAGAAAAATGGATTGAAAAGTCAGAATGGAAGGAGCAGAACAGGAAATGGAAAATGGAAGGGTAAAGGGAATTGTGGATAAGCAGTATAGACTGTATTTGGGAATTAGAGTACCGGTAACTGGATTAGATCACTATGAAATGAACTTTATGCTTTTTTTGTTTTAATTATTATCATTGCGGTTGGTCATGTTTTGGGATTGTACCTAAGGCATCTATTACTATTATTGTTATTATTTTATAGGACCTAGAGAAATGCAAATCCAATAGGACAAAAAAGAATTCTATTGCATTGAAAGTCATTAACACAGATTCTCTCCAGGTTGATCTGTGACTATTCACTGGTGTCACTATACACAGAAATTGTGACAGCATTACGGTGACATAAAACATGAGTGCTAATCACAGATAACTATATCACAGTGGTTTATAAGGTATCCTTCCAGACCTAATTTCCCCACTGTTGGTTCTACTTGATACTTCTTCTCATTGTATTGGGTTGAATACTGGCTTGTCTAACTCAGGACTACACCTTATAAACTGGCAGGTGCTTTCAGTGTATCAATCAGGGGAGTATTAAGTTTTCAGATGACAAACTAAAACTTCTGTATCTGATTTTATGTGAAACGTAGCACAGGCACAAACTAGAGAGGAAGCATCAAAGCATCTTTTGGAAACCAGCTTCCAGACAAAATAGGAGTGTGTCAAATGATTGTTGGAAAGTAGAAGCACTAGGAGGATGTATCATCTTGAATGACACACTTATGGATGTGCCATCCTGTACCTGTTAGTCCTGCCTCATTGAACTACCATAAACTAAAACATAGTCAAATACATTGCAGCAAAGTTACTTATAAAGCGAAAAGAGTCTGTTAGATATGGAATTGAAATGCTTGTATGGGATATGACAATTTTATAATAGAATACTCAGGACAATAGTACTATCAAAGCAAATTGATTAGACAGAATACATTTTAAAAAAAACAGCACAAAATTATTTTTATGACAATTTTTAGCAATTTATTTGTTCTTGTTTTCAGTTCACCATCACATTCAGTGACTGACTTAGATCAATTTTTTATGGTTATGAAATTGATTTACAAGTTTATTTTTGAAATGTACTGAGGAGGAATGTGTGATGGATGATGCTCTAGTCTAATCAATTAATTATAAACAGAGATAAAGAGGCAATGTTATTAAGCTGAATATGGTAACAGATTACATATCTGAACATGTGCCTCCCAATACAGCAGCAAAACTAATTCAGAAAATCTGAGAAGTAGAGTTTCTGAACTCATGATCTATTTATATTCAGAGACAAAGATGAAAACCCTGAAGATCAGGGACGGTTGTCTTCTCACCGAGCATTTATCTTATACTAGCACAAGGCTAGGGTAATAAGTAGTTTGGTGACATTTTCCAGATTGTTGTACAAATACTTTCAGGTATAAAATGTAACAGATTTATATATGTATTCTAGAAGGTTATAGTTATCTATTGTAATTAGCATCCTGTTTCAATGTCCACAAGCTGGAAATTAGGACAATGCCAATGTAAATGCACATTATTGCTGTGGAATCTGGAGATAGCTTATAATTAATGGTATTTATTTAATCCCCCTTTTAAAGCTATTCAGATTAGTGACTATTATCCATTTCATAAAAAAGTTAATATATCATTGCAGGCTGTATGAAGAAGTGCTTCATTTTGTTCTGAATCTCTTAACATTTCATTTCATGGCTTGACTAGTTTCTAGCATTTTGAGAAAAGAAAGCAGCATTCTCTATATACATTTTCTCCAAAATACCTATAATTTATTCAACTATCATGTTCCTTCCACTGTTTTTTTTACTATATAGCTATAACTTCTTTGGCTTACTTACTCTTTCAGTCTCTCATAATATTCTTTTTGAGACCTGGTAACCAAAATACACTATAATGTATTGTACTGTACAGGTGAAACTCAAAAAAATCAGAATATCGTGCAAAACTTCATTTATTTCAGTAATGCAACTTAAAAGGGGAAACTAATATGTGAGATAGACTCATTACATGCAAAGCAAGATAGTTCAAGCTGTGATTTGTCATAATTGTGATGATTATGGCATACAGCTCATGAAAACCCCAAATCCACAATCTCAGAAAATTAGAATATTACATGCAATCAATAAAACAAGGAGTGTACATAGAACAGTATCGGACCTCTGAAAAGTATAAGCATGCATATGTACTCAGTACTTGGTTTGGGCCCCTTTTGCAGCAATTACTGCCTCAATGTGGTGTGGCATGGAAGCTATCAGCCTGTGGCACTGCTGAGGTGTTATGGAAGACCAGGATGCTTCAATAGCGGCCTTCAGCTCTTCTGCATTGTTCGGTCTCATATCTCTCATCTTTCTCTTGGCAATGCCCCATAGATTCTCTATGGTCAGGTGAGTTTGCTGGCCAATCAAGCACAGTAATCCCACGGTCATTGAGCCAGGTATTGGTGCTTTTGTCAGTGTGAGCAGGTGCCAAGTCCTGGTGGAAAATGAAGTCAGCATCCCCATAAAGCTCGTCTGTGGAAGGAAGCATGAAGTGCTCCAAAATCTCCTGGTAGACGGCTGTGTTGATCCTGGACTTAATGAAGCACAGTGGACCAACACCAGCAGATGACATGGCTCCCCAAATCAACACAGACTGTGGAAACTTCACACTGGACTTCAAGCATCTTGCAGTGTGTGCCTCACCATTCTTCCTCCAGACTCTGGTTCCTTGGTTTCCAAATGAGATGCAAAAGTTGCTCTCATCAGAAAAGAGGACTTTGGACCACTGAGCAACAGACCAGGTCTGTTTTTTTTTTAGCCCAGATAAGACGCTTCTGATGTTGTTTGTTGTTCAGGAGTGGCTTGACAAGAGGAATACAACATTTGAAGCCCATCTCCAGGATTCGTCTCTGTGTGGTGGCTCTTGATGCACTGACTCCAGCCTCAGTCCACTCCTTGTAAAAATCCCCAACACTTTTGAATGGCCTTTTTCTGACAATCCTCTCCAGGCTGTGGTCATCCCTGGTGCTTATGCACCTTTTTCTTCCACATTTTTCCCTTCCACAAAACTTTCTATTAATGTGCTTTGATACAGCACTTGGGGAACATCCAACTTCTTTTGCAATTACCTTTTCAGGCTTTCCCTCCTTAAGGAGGGTGTCAGTGATGGTTTTCTGCATAATTGTCATGTCAGCAGTCTTCCCCATGAGCCTAGAATATTGCACCTTTTCACAATATTCTAATTTTCTGAGATTGTGGATTTGGGTTTTTCATGAGCTGTATGCCATAATCATCACAATTATGACAAATCACGGCTTCACCTATCTTGCTTTGCATGTAATGAGTCTATCTCATATATTAGTGTCCCCTTTTAAGTTGCATTACTGAAATAAATGAACTTTTGCTCGATATTCTAATTTTTCAAGTTTCACCTGTATAATACAAAAGGATAGAATAGAATAGAATAGAATAGAATAGAATAGAATAGAATAGAATAGAATAGAATAGAATAGAATAGAATAGAATAGAATAGCTTTATTTGACCTTTATTAGACACACAAGGAATTTGTCTCCAGTGCAGAAGCTCTTTGTGTACATGCAAAATAACAGAGTAGTAATAATCATAATAATGATACCAATAAGAGAAGGTAGTAGAAAAGATGATACAGCCATACTATCTTGGTAAATATACATAAGACAGTACAGTGGGAATTAGGTGTTCAGCAGATTGATGGCATGAGAGGGGAAAAACTGTCTCTGTGTCTAGATGTTTTGGCATACAGTGGCCTGTAGTGGCATCCCAAAGGGAGAAACAGTTTATGTCCAGAATGTGAGAGATCTGTAAATAACTTCTCAGCCCTCCTTCTGACCAGTGCAATAAACAGGTCCTCAGTGGAAGGCATGGTGATTGCAATTGTTTTTTCTGCAGTCCTATCTGTTGATGTCTGTACATGTCCTGCTTGGTAAGAGATGGTAGAATAGGACGGCTCTTCCAAAAAAATCCACTCACATCTCTACAGTTTTAATTATGTCAGTTCAAGATTGTTCCAGTTACACCCTAGGGCCAGTTGTTCAACGTCTTGTCTATATACACTATGCAGACTTATCACCATCTCTAATGAGACAAATGACTGTTGTATCATCTGCAAACTTTAGTAGTTTAACAGAAGAATCCTTAGAGAGCAGTCATTGGTAAGGAAAGAAAAGAGTAACAGAGAGAGCACACAGCCCTGAGGGGCACTTGTGCTAATTGTTCAGGTATTCAATGTGATTTTTCCTAACTTCACCTGTTGCTTTCTATCTGTCAGAAGCCTTATAATCCACCTGCAAGTAGGGACAGGCATGGGTAGCTGAATCAGTTTAGAGTGAGGAATTTCTGGAATAATGGTATGGATATTGAACTGAAATCTACAAAAGGGAGATGTGCATCAAGATTCAAGATATAGTTCAGTGCCATAGTGACAACATCACCTATTGCCAAATAATATCACTATAAGGTTTCAGTCTTCTTCCTAATGGTCCACAACATCACATTAGGCTTTTCACAATCAAAATATTCTGCTCCATAGAAATGACAGGCTGTTTCCACAATGAAAACAATCTCAATTTACATTGCACCACAATTTATGTCACCAACACTTCATCCATAGGACAAGGATAAATAGAGGTCCCCATGTCCTGTAATGATACATAAGAACTCGGCTGCTTAGTTATAGTTATGAAAATTACTTCTCTACTTCTTCTTGAGCTTTATTGAACAATAAGCAAGCATTACTATATTGTATCTGGTTTTGCACCCTTGTACCATGATCATTTCAGGTCTTATGAAGTGCACCTTTGTGGGTACCCTTTAGATCTGGAGTAAGAGGTTGAATGCTTCAAGAACAGTAGTTCAGAAGATCCAATCACTTTTGATATTTAAATTTATCCATTTCTACACTGGATCATTATTTGCCTCTTTATCCTGGTTGTATATCTGTAAGGTTGGAATCTGAGGAGCAGTCACATTATCCCAACTCATTTATTATCTGTAGTTGGAAATCTTTCCATTTATCCAATGAAGAGAAATGTTTGTTTCAGTATCTAAAAAAATATAATCATCTTATTTACAAAAAAGAGGAAGGGAGGGAGGGTTCAGTATTTTCCCTCAGTAGAGGGGAAAATAATCAGGGAAAAAATGAAATTAAAGACAGTGATAAGATGCAAAGCATGTATATGTTAGAACCATTGCGGTTACTGGAACAGAAAGATCACAGGGTACAATTTAACATTGCAGCCCTAGCATGTATTAGGAAGTGCTCAGAAGATGAACATTAGAAAACATGAGCTCTGTAAGACACAAATCTTCTAAACTTCCTTGCTCAAATTTTGGCACTTTATCACAAATGCAGGAGTTCTTTCCAGCATACATTTGACCATCTTTGCATTACATAGATATGTACCTTCCAGCTGCTTCCTGAGAAATTTCTTAAATACACGTGGGGAGAATAAAATAAAAAGCTGTGCTTAATTTGTGGGCATAAAAATGACCTTAAGTGGTTCATAACATTATATGAGCTGATGTAAAATAAGTAAATGCTCAAATAGTCGTGCTGTATCTTAGTATTCCAAATCTGTGAATATTTATCATGTACTGTTTGGTGCTCTGAATCCATGTTTATCATAGAACTCTTTGATAACCTCTACTTGACTATGAGGCTGAAGCAGCAGTAGAAGATCAGGAAATTATGGCTGTTGGAGAGGGGAAAACCTTAACCTTTCTGAAAGTCTGCAGCTACTGCCCAAATTTATCAAAGAATGTTATCCATTTATTTTTATGCTACATAACTGGACTTAAAACTTTGTCCTCCAAAGAAATACAAATACACATCTAAAATTCACTTTGTTTTTGTTAACCGGAATAAGAAAGTGGGGATTATTTACTTGACATCCTTATGTATATCCCATAGTTATAGAATTTACTAACAGGCTGAAAGCCATCATTTGTCATTAACTAATGATAGGAAGCCATAAATCTTGCTTATTATCTGCAACATCTTCAGCAAATTATGAGGACATCAAATTGATAAGCTTTAAGTAGGGATGCTGTGGCTCAGTGGGTTAGGATGCTGAGCTTGTTGATCAGAAGGTCGGCAGTTTGGCGGGTTGAATTCCGAGTGCTACATAGCAGAGTGAGCACCTGTTACTTGTCCCAGCTTCTGCCAACCTAGCAGTTCGAAAACATGTAAAAATGCAAGTAGAAAAATAGGGACCACTACAGTGGGAAGGTAACAGTGTTCCATGCACCTTTGGCATCTAGTCATGCCGGCCACATGACCATGGAGACATCCTTGTCCTGGCCCCTAGAGTTGGAAACGACTAGCACGCATGTGCGGGGAAACTTTTACCTTTACTTTTTTAAGTAGTGGTGCCATCATGCAGCTGCCATCAATGTCTAACATCAGCACATAAGTCTTGATATTTGCATAATGATGTCATCTGTTTTGTTGCTTGTCCCAATGTTGCTTTTTCAAGAGGTAACTGGACTTTCTTGTTTTTCTTTGAAGATGTCTTCTTTCATCTTCTTTCATCTTCTTCTCATCCAAAATGCTGAAGAAGCTTCTTGGATGAGAAGCAAAATGTCTTCAAAGAAAAACAAGACAGTCCAGTTACCTCTTGAAAAGGTACCTTTGGGACAACCATGACCTGGATAACTGAGAATCTCCATAGACATGTTTTGTCTCTTGCTCCTCCTTCTGTCTCTCCTTCAGATAGTAATGGTTATTACATAAATAAAATTGTGGATTTTGGTTTTGCAGAACATATATTCATGCATTCATATCATACCATTATGCTTGAGATGCAATCTTCATTCACATTATTTACATCATCATGCTACGTATTAAACAGCACTTAATTTTCATCATATCCACATACATGAATTGGGTATGAATGCAATGCAAAAGTTCAATCCTGGTGTGTGGTGTAGTTGGTTCACATGGTGTGGTAGGATGGAGGGTTTGTTGTCACTGTGTGTTGGGGGGAGAGAGTAGGGGGGGAGGCTCAGCTAATCTCAATGTACACATGTTGTACTTTGACAATAAAGGTTTATTTATTTATTTATTTATTTATTTATTTATTTATTTATTTATTTATTTATTTATTTATTTGAATCCCACCACTGACTAGAGCTCATGGTCTCCTGATTTCTAGCTTGATGCCTTAACTACTAGACCAAGCTGGCTCCCCTAATGTATTGAAATGAATGTATAAGACTCCCCATCCCAATTAATAAAACAAATTATTGAATTAGAACAAGAGTTAAGGAATGAAAAAGATATGCCATCTCCAAATTTTAATTTATATATCAAATAAAACAATGATAAAATCTTGCAATTTGATAAAATAAAAGACTTCACTGGAATTAAGCAATACCCCTTCTAATCAATGAAATGTTGTATATTTTAGTGGAAAATATATTCATTTATTTTTACATAAATTCACAAAATAGCAATCTGCCTTTCATTTTGAAGGTAACCACTTGCATTCACTAACATCAGGGAAAAAAGGAAATTATACTCCATTGATTTACATCAGCTTTTCTAAAAACGCTGCAGCTAGCAAATCATTGGCAGCTGAAAGCTGGTGTTTGTGTGTCTGTGTGTGTGTGTGTGTGTGTGTGTGTGTGTTTTCTCTTAGCCCCTCTTTCTTTTCCATCCTTAGTGCTAGTCAATCTCACCTGCTGTGTTTTCCTTCTTGTTGCAACTATCTCCTCTCTTCCTTTCTCTTCTCTCACAATACCCTCTGCAGAATGGATGATAGATCAAGTGATCAGTTTTGCATATGGAAGCCTTGTGTTCTCCAGACATGATATATCTCATTTGAAAGGCATATGCCATGGATTAAAATACAGATGGGGGAAAAAGGTCATTGCATAATTTACACAGGGTTCTGATACTAGCCTTTGAATTCAGTCTCAGAAAGGACTTGCAAGGAAAGTATTCTCTGTAACTCCTCCTCTATCATCTCTTGACTTTAAGAAACATTGATCTAACGCTTTGTTGTCCTCTACTTTTAACTACAGTGATACCTTGGTATTCAACTGCTTTGAAACTCATTGAATTTGGTACTCAATGCATTTTGTTGTGAAAATGTTATCCCAGTACTCATCCTTTCTTTGGTACTCAATGCACACGCTAGATCTTGTCAATGTCAGCTGTCTTGTGACTCACTACATTATTCCTTATAGGATTTTTTTTTTGTTTTGTTACTCATCATTTTTAGTACTCATCAGGTCTCCTGGAACCAATTAACAATGAGTACCAAGGTACCACTGTATGGTTTCGCTGCTGAAATGTGGTACATGTGAGTTCTAATTCTGGGAGATTTGATGTGATTGAAATTCAAGGAACCCACAATTGAAAGTGATCTACAAATGTTAAGAATGCATTTTTCCTTAAATCCATTCTATTTAATCTGAACTAGATACTCTTATTTGCCAAGTTAGTACTTAATATTTTCTCATCTAAATTTGAAAATAGATTATGAAAGGGCTTATTTGAGATAAGCCATGCAAGTTAATATCATTCAGAATTTATAATTTCATCAACAATATTAAGCCTATTCCTGGAATGACTTATTTTAGGTGCACAGCCAAACATTTATTCCAAAAAACAGAGAAACACATACAAAATTCCATCACATACATGGGTAATATTTTGCAGGAAATGGGTAGAAAAAAATTGAAATATACATTCAGTTTATTACTGTAGCCATGATGCTAATGCAATTTTGTCATGATTGAGAATAATGCATGGTATTGAGATTTTTATTGCAGCCTTTGGCATTGTTTTTTTTTAAAAAATTTCTCTTTTTCCCAGCTGATGTTGATAATTATATTTTTATATTTGTTTACCACTCAGAGCTTCATTGGTAGATGGGAAGTCATATAAATGCATCTAATAGATAAATAAAAACATTCTGATGCTGGGATAATAGCTAAGATCTAAAAGATGCCAAGAATTTTCAGTTTTATTGGTCTATAGGGTGATATTACAGTGGAAATAAACACAGTTCAAACAACTTAATACTTGGAAGATATGCCAAGCCAGAAAAAGTGGATGCTTAAAAGAGTAACATATTTTAATGTTTAAGATTAATATCTATGAGACCTAAAGCCTAAGGATATTACAAGTGAATTAAGCTTTGAATGCTTTTAATTTGTGCAGAATTTTCATTAGAGGAGGGATCAGTATGAAGGGAATGAGCTAACAGATTTTGTGGCTTCCTTCTTGAAGTCCTGGTTTCCGAATAATATTTGTTAATATCCAATAACATGATAACCTGGATAAGGTGGAATGATTATTAAAATTCAAACCAATACAGAGGTCAATATAATGGTGTTATGCAGCTACGGATGAGTTATTGTAAGAATATCCATTCTAGTGGGTGGCCATCAAAGGGACTGGAAATGTTGAACATCAGTTCCATATATGGTTACATAAGTATGGTATTGCTATTGGTGAGCTTTAGGGACAAACTAAAATATGAAATATTTAGCAACTTCCCTTGCTGGAAAGCTTCCTATTGATTTGAAAATTATTTTCAAAATAATCAAGACAATAAAATTCTGAGTAGCTTAGATCAGGAATCTGAAATGTTAATTTTGAGTGGCTAGATAATTTCTTGGGTTCCAAGAAGCCATTGGATTTGTCAAAAATTCAATTCTATATCTAGTGCTGTATTTTGAACATGTGTAATGGAGAGAAATCATACAAAGACTACCAGTGAATCAAAAACAAGTCTTCAATTTAATATTTATAGCCAGCCATCAGTCTACAAAAAAGTGTCTCGCCGAGATAATGAACTCTCAATCTTCATCCTATCTGAAGACCACCAGCATCCAGTGAAAGCCTATGAGATTGCTAAAAGCCTAATTTGTTTTAAGGTCATAAAGGGAAAGAAGTATAGATGCTTTTTATTTTATTAATGGAAGAGAAAAACAGCTTCTGCTTGGCTATGATTCATTAATTTGTCCAAATATACAACTCAGTTCTAGCATTGCCCTTTAACTGTCTTTTAGGTAGAAGGCTACATCCATCCTCATGAATAAAGTTTTGCAAAATTAAGTTCAGTCTTTCAACTAAAATCATTGTAAACCACTTATAATCATTATTCAATAATGATATTGGTCTGCAGCTTCTTGCTAAAATCAATTCTTGCCCTCTTTTTAGGTATTAATGTTATTTTAGGATCTTTCCAGGTCTATGGCATCTTTCCTCCTTGTAAAATAGAGTTCATTATGATTTGTAGTGGTTGTAACAGTGCATCTTCAAACACGTATAATACAGACTTGATAATCTTCTGGTCCAGGCACTTTTCCAGATTTACTCTTAATAGCTTTTGAAACTTCTCTTATTGTTATAGCCTCATTCATCATTTGTTTCTCTTCTATAATCCTCAATATATTTTATTTTCTGGGATATTGCTCTATTTTCTTCACCAAAACACATGTCCTGCATACAAATTAGAATATTATTGATAAAATGTTTTTGTATAGCCACATTATTCATTAATACTGTATCTCCCTCTTGTAATTTCTGTATCATTTTCTTTTCTCTTTCTCTTCATGATTTATAAGCCAACCATTTCCCTGGTTTATTCACAAATTCAATTTTATTTGTTTCACATAATTCTATTTTTTCCATTTATTTTATTGCTAACGTGGATACTTGCTGCTATAAAATTTTAATTTGTTGTTAACTAATTATATTCCTTCAGGAATTCTTTAATTTTTTATTTCTTTTTATCTCATCCAAAATATATTGTATTTTTCCTTGACTCTTGCACTTAAATTCAGAATTAGGTTGTATCAGATAACCTCTAGTAAAGGCTTTACTTGCATCCTAAACCATCCTAATATCAATGCCTTTGTTTAAATTATTTTAAAAAAAATAATAATTCCTTTTTGCAATCCTCAAAGAAGCAATTTCTTCTTTCCGCAACAATGCTTCATTTAGTCTACATCTTCAAGAATTCGATTTTTATAAACCAAATGCCCAGAATTATCCTCTTAAAAAGTCATTGGTAAAATTTCTACTTTGGAAATTTTAATAGCCGAATATTTTGAAGTTTAACTCATATCTATTCTTGAAAAAGATTGGTATCTTTCTTAAAATTAAATATACTCTCTTGAACTATCATCCTTCTGTCTCTACATAATCAACCAACCTTAAATTGGCCATCAAATCAAAGACTTTTAGTGGTTTACCATGAGTAATTTTAATATTTTTATCAGAAATCCTATCTAATTGAAAAGAAATCTCTTCAGTCCAGTCCCCCTTAAATGCCAATTTTCATAAGAGGAATCTATTAGTCTCTATAAGTTCTTTGTAAAAATTCACTTTACCTTCATTTAGGGCATAGACTCCTAGCACCTTAGTTTTTAACCCATGTGTATTAACTATCCCAACAAATCTCTGATGTTAATACAAATTCTGGGTTTAATTGGGGTTAATATTCAAAGCAACTCCATTTATCTTCTTGATATCTGGTGAAATGAATTCTTCACCCAAGGATTTATAAGTCAGATATTTTATGTATTTTTCTGAAGTCTCTTCTATGCAAATAATGTCTTGCTTTAGTTTTTTTTAATAGTGATTTTTTTTCTCTTTTCAGGAGCAACTGCTTTATTTATTTGTGTGTTAGTTTGTTTATTATTTATTTATTCCATGTTGAACATTCTTAATTCAACTCAAGTCTGTTCCATGACCCCAGATTGATACAAAACAGTTAAAAAAAATGAGAAAAGGGAGGAAACATTTTATGTTCCACTTATTTTTTTAAGTTTAAAATTCAGAGATGAATATACCATCTTTGTACAAGCTGGCCTATGAAATAGTTTAGAAGTAGCTTCAAGTTGTGCTGAGGGGACATATCAGTGTGTGACTCTCCCTATGAGGATTGGATATGCATCATAGTCCCAGAATACTCTCTAAATTTGGATGGGGTAAAATGAGATAAAATATCATAAAAAACAACAAGGCTGCTTGACTAAACCACCATTACATTATCAGAAATCATATGTTTAAATTCTAAAGTGATATGTGCTCAAATACACCTGATCAATCCTCTATGAAGCCAGAAAAAAATTAAATATCTTAATAACTGGTTTTATAGCCTACTACATATATGGACCCCTTCATGGATTACTGCCTTGTCATGGCGAATGGGCTTGCATAATTCAATGAAGCTATGAGCTATGCCGTGCAGGGCCACCCAAGATGGACAGGTCATAGTAGAGAGTTCTGACAAAACATGTTCCACTGGAGAAGGAAATGGCAACCCACTCCAGTATCTTTCCCATGAAAACCCCATGGACAGTACCAAAAGGCAAAAAGTTATGCCACTGGAAGATGAGCTCCTTGGGTCGGATATGCATCCAATATGCTACTGGGGAAGAGTAGAGGACTAGTAGTAGTAGCACCAGAAAGAATGAAGCGACTGGGCAAAAGCCAAAAGGACGCTTAGCTGTGGATGCGTCTGGTGGTGAAAGGAAAGTCCGATGCTGTAAAGATTTTTTCTCCATAGGAACCTGGAATGTAAGATCCATGAATCAAGGAAAGCTGGACATGGTCAAAAAGGAGATGACAAGAATAAACATCAACATCTTAGGAATCAGCAAACTAAAATGGACAGGAATGGGTGGATTTAATTCAGATGACCCTCAAGTATACTACTGCAGTAGTATACTACTGAATCACTCAGAAGAAATGGAGTAGCCTTCATATTCAATAAAAGAATAGGAAAAGCAACACTGGGATACAATCCCCAAAATGACAGAATGATCTCAGTTTGAATCCAAGGCAAACCATTCAATATCATAGTAGTCCAAGTCTATGCCCCAACAACCAGTGCTGAAGAGGATGAAATTGACCAGTTCTATGAAGCCATACATCACCTTATAGAACTAACACCCAAAAATGATGTCCTTATCATCATGGGAGATTGGAATGCTAAAGTAGGAAGCCAAAAGATAACTGGAATAACAGGCAACTTTGGCCTTGGAGTACAAAATGAAGCAGGGCACAGGCTGACAGAATTTTGTCAAGAGAATATGATGGTCATAGCAAACACTTTTTTCCAACAACCCAAGAGATGGCTCTACACATGGACATCACCAGACAGTCAACACAGAAATTAGATTGACTATGTGCTCTGCAGTCTAAGATGGAGAAGCTCTATACAGTCAGTAAAAACAAGACCAGGAACTGATGGTGGGTCGGACCATGAGCTTCTTGATGCAAAATTTAGGCTTAAACTTAAGAAAGTAGGAAAAAGCACTAGGCCACTCAGGTATGAACTAAATCATATCCCTGACAAATATTCAGTAGAGGTGAAAAATAGATTTAAGGAATTAGATCTGATACACAGAGTGCCTGAAGAATTATGGATGGAGGTTCGCAACATTGTACAAGAGGTAGCAAACTAAACCATCCCAAAGAAGAAGAAATGCAAGAAAGCAAAATGGCTGTCTGAGGAAGCTTTGCAAATAGCTGAGGAAAGGAGAGAAGTGAAAGGCAAGGGAGAAAAAGAAAGATACACTAAATTGAATGCAGAATTCCAGAGAATAGCTAGAAGAGATAAGAATGCCTGCTCTTTAGAAGGCCAGATCCTGAAGTTGAAACTCAAATACTTTGGGCACCTAATGAGAAGGAAAGACTCACTGGAGAAGAGCCTAATGCTGGGAAAGGTTGAGGGCAAGAGAAGAATGGGATGACAGAGAATGAGGTGGCTGGATGGAGTCACTGAAGCAGTAGGTGTGAGCTTAAATGGAGTCCAGAAGATGGTAGAAGACAGGAAGGCATGGAGGAACATTGTCCATGGGGTCGCGATGTGTTGGACCCGATTTCGCAACTAACAACAACAACATATATTGAACACTGAACATTTAGAACAGGGGTGGGGAACTATGGCCCTTTTGTGATCTGGCTGGCTCAGTAATTCTGGAAGTACATAGAACACAAAAGGGCCATAGTTCCCCACCCCTGATTTGGAGCATTGCTCCAAATAGTCACCATAGGCTTCCATATGTCCTATTCATGCATTAACAGTGGGGAATAGATGAACTAACTAACTAACAAATATGAATTCCTGTATTTTTTAAAAAAAATGTTTTCATTTTTAAAAAATAGGACATACTGCTTTTATTATGAGCTCCTGAGATATAAGAGCTGTAATATTATTGTAGCAGCAGTTAAAAACCTAGCGTAGCAACAAAATCCACTCAAAAAATATTTTATGATTGAGAATCATAATTTTATGAATTTTATGATATTTTAGGAATGAGAAATATAGAAAAACTACTTGAAGGTACGAGGTGAAACCTATAGTGTGCATTGTATAACAAAGCAAAAGAAAGGAGGAATATCACAGCCTAAACAAAAATCCCGAGCTGAATGCACATTCAGAATTTCAGTGATGTGATACTGGTGACCTTCTGCTATGTGATGTGCAAATCAGAGCATGCAATGCATTGCACATTCTAATCTTTCCCTTTAGACATCTTCTTCCAAATATCTATCAGCCGCAAAAAATAAAAGTACATTACAATGATTTGTAAAAAGCTGATGGCCAGACTCTTGGAAGTTTATTTTATCTTGCTGAATTCTTTGAATATCACATTTTAAGCAAATTTTCATGCCTCAGAGCAGCTTACCACACCCTAAACAACAATAAAAAATATCACAAGAATTCAACATTAAATATAATATTTAATAACAACTAATTAAAGTCATATCATTTCTACAGAGCTGGTTTCTGCTTGGGGGAGGGAGACAGGGCGATCAAGAAAACTGGGCATGTTTTTCTGCCTCTTTAAGATCCTTTGAGGAAATATATTTTTCTGCCTTTTTAATATTTCCTTCTCTTGAAGGGGTGACTTTCCACACATGTTTAAGATGTTGTGTATAACAAGCACTATATAATAATAATAATAAAATAATAATAAAATAATAATATAATAATAATAATAATAATAATAATAATAATAATAATAATAATAATAATAAAGTTGGAAGGGACCTTGGTGGTCATCTAGTCCAACCCCCTACTCAGGCAGGAAACCTTATACCATTTCATATATATATATATATATATTTCTGATATATATATATATATATATTTCAGATATATATATATATATATATATATATATATATATATATATATATATATATATATATATATATATATATCAGTCCCTTCCAACATTATTATTATTATTATTATTATTATTATTATTATTATTATTATTATTATTATTATTTTATTATTATTAGATAGATAGATAGATAGATAGATAGATAGATAGATAGATATAGATATAGATATAGATATAGATATAGATATAGATATAGATATAGATATAGATATAGATATAGATATAGATATAGATATAGATATAGATATAGATATATAGATATATAGATATATATACACAGACACACACATATATAAGGCTATGGTCTTCCGAGTTGCAATGTATGGCAGTGAAAGTTGGACCATAAAAAAGGCTGAGCACCAAAGAATTGAGGCCTTTGAACTCTGGTGCTGGAGAAGACTCCTGCGAGTCCCTTGGACTGCAAGGCGATCAAACCAGTCAGTCCTAGAGGAGATCAACCCTGACTGCTCTTTAGAAGGCCAGATCCTGAAGCTAAAACTCAAATACTTTGGCCACCTAATGAGAAGGAAGGACTCACTGGAGAAGAGCCTAATGCTGGGAAAGATTGAGGGCAATAGAAGAAAGGGACGACAGAGAATGAGGTGGCTGGATGGAGTTACTGAAGCAGTAGGCGTGAGCCTAAATGGACTCCAGAAGATGGTAGAGGACAGGAAAGCCTGGAGGAACGTTGTCCATAGGGTCGCGATGGGTCGGACACGACTTTGCAACTAACAACAACAACATAACAAGCACTTCTCTGGTTTGGGCAAATCCAGATGGAGCAAGCAGTCATGTAAATACTTAGGTGTCCAGCTTTCTAAGCTTTCTAAATCAAAGCCAGCACTTTGAATTATGCCCAGCAACCTATTGGCATCTAATGTTCGACAAAATAGGGACAATATTTTCAGGCAGTTAATACCAGACCACAGAAGATCAGTGAACATAGCTTCCTTGGTCTTTGAAGTGGCTGGAACAGACCACTCACGACAGCTGGTAACTTTAACAGATTTATTAGAACAGAGCAATAATAACAGGAGCCTTTCGGCTTTTTATAGTCTGGCGTTGGTCGTCTGGTCCAATCACCGGCCGGTCTTTTTCCCGCTTCGCTTCCGCTCCAATCAGCTCCGCGGAACGCCTGACAGCTCGGCTCCTCGTGCTGGCGGCGTGTGTTGCTTTGACAGCTGAGAGCTGTCAGCTAGTGCGCCTGCGTAAGTCGGGAGTTTTGACAGCTGTCAAAACTCCCTCGTGTTCGGCTGTCAAGCGCTTTACCTCATGGCCAGCTGTCAACGCTTTTACCTTATGTTATGAATCACTTAATGAACTATATACATATAATACACCCCTTACCCTTCCCCTGGATCGTTTCCACCCCCGTGTGTTTGTTTGTTGCTTCCTCCCCATTCATAGTCCTGTAAATAAGCCGGTGGTTTCCTCAATCGGCTGGACCATCGCGGGGGAGCCTCATTTCCGAGTTCTCCTTCCTCCTGTGGTTGTTGTGGCTGTGCCTCTTCGGGTGGCGGAATACTTGGTATGAAGGGGGGTAAAAGGGGTTGTTGAGATGGTGGAGGTGTGTTTTGTGGCTTGCGGATTCGTAGTTGATCTAAGTGTCGCCGTAGTTGACCTTGTGTGTCTGAATGAATTAAGTATGAGACGGGTCCGGTTTGCTTTATTATGACCCCTTGAATCCATTTTTGGTTGCCGGTGTAATTTCTTGCCCAGATAGTTTGGCCTGGGGTGAAGGTTCGTGGTGCGGATGTAGGAAGTTCTTGGTCATTAGGAGTTCTATCAGGGTGCAGTCTGTCTAATCTCGTTATTAGCCTCCTGCCCCATCGTAGCTCGGCTGGTGATTTTCCAGTGGTGGTGCTGGGTGTGGTGTGTTGGGCTAGGAGGAATTGGCTGAGGCGTCGGTGCCAGTTCCCTTTTATGAATTTATTAAGTGCCTCTTTTGTTGACCTCACCATTATTTCTGCCATGCCATTAGTCGATGGGTGGAAGGGCACGGACGTCACCAGTCTAATACAGTTCCTCGAAGCGAACATCTGAAATTCACGAGAGGTGAATTGTGGGCCGTTATCTGAAACTATGACGTCTGGGAGGCCATGTGTTGCAAAAACTTTTCTAAGTGCTTGTATAGTGGAGTATGTTGTTATTTTATTTAGGGGTATCACCTCGAGCCATTTAGAAAAGCTATCAACAATTATTAAGAAATTCTGCCCTCGGATTGGTCCCGCAAAATCTAGGTGGATACGGGACCATGGGTTTTTTGTTGTTTCCCATTTATGGACTGGGGCATGGGGTGGTTCGCTTCTTGTTAGTTGACAAGTATAGCATCCCCCTACGTGTTGTTCTATGTCCTTATCAATTCCTGGCCACCATACATAACTTCTTGCAAGTAGCTTCATTTTCACCATCCCCGGGTGCCCTTCGTGCAGGGTTTTTAATGTTTGCTGTATGTTTATGTGTGGTATCACCACTCTATTTCCCCATAGCAGGCAGCCTAAGTGAGAGGTTAGTTCTAGTTGTTTGGAAAAAAAGGGGCGGAACGTTTCCTCTGGGCATTTGTGTGGCCATCCTGTTGTGACCCATTGCAGGACCCTGCTGAGAGTTTTATCCTTAGCGGAGTTGTCAGCAATGATTTTTGCTGTCAGGGGGAATTCTGGTAATTCATTGATAGCCAATATGTTGCCAGCGGGGGCTGGGTCTGGGTCGTGGCGTTGTATAGGGAGCCTGCTTAGACAGTCTGCATGACCTAGTTCCCTGCCTGGCTTGTATACTAATTTGTAGGAGTATGCTGATAAAAAGGTTGACCAGCGCAGGATTCTAGGGGATAATATTTGGGGGGTTGTTTTATTCCAGGTAAAGATGCCCAATAGGGGTTTGTAGTCTGTAAAGATAGTGAAGGGTCTGCCATACAGATAGTCATGAAATTTTTTAACCCCGGCGACGATGGCTAGAGCTTCCCTATCAATTTGAGCGTAATTTCTTTCTGTTTTAGTCAGGGTCCGGGAATAAAATGCGATGGGTCTTTGGGTGTCGTCCTGGTCCAGGTGGCTCAAGACGGCTCCTATTCCGTATGGGGACGCATCGCAAGCGATGCAGACAGGGGCGTCCTCCTGGAATAAGGTGATAGTGGAGCTTTTACAAATGATGCTCTTAAGTGACTGAAAACTATTTTCATGCACTTTTGTCCAGGTCCAGGGGTTTCCCTTGTCTAATAACCTATGAAGCGGCTCTGCAATAGTAGCCTTCTGGGGAAGGAAGGCATGATAAAAATTTAATAGTCCTAAAAACGCCTGTAGTTCCTGTTTGTTTTTGGGGCTGGTGGCTGCTTGAATGGCTTTTAGTTTGTCGTTTGTAGGGTGGATGCCCTGGGCGTCAATTTTGTACCCGAGGAATTCCGTAGAGGGAACTCCTATAGAGCACTTTTCTCTTTTTAGTTTAAATCCGGCAGTTCTGAATCGCTCTAGTACAGCTGACAGCCTGTCAGCTAGAATGGCTTCTGTTTCTCCGGCGATGAGTACATCGTCAAAGAAAGGGGAGACCCCGGTAATTCCTTTTAATGTTTTTTCCATAATGCTTTGGAATATGCCTGGGGCGGTCGAAATACCAAATTGCAGTCTTGTCACTTTAAATGCTCCGCGGTGTGTGACAATTGTCTGGGCGACCGCGGTGTCATCGGTCACAGGCAATTGCAAATACGCCTGCGTGAGGTCTAATTTCGCAAAAATGGCGCCGGAGCGAATAGAAGCTAGGACGTCCCTTACTGCTGGAATGGGGTAAGAGTGGGCATTGAGCGCTAAGTTTAGGGTCCCCTTATAGTCCGCGCATATTCTAATTTGCCCGTTAGGTTTTACTGGTGTTACGATGGGGGTTTCCCAACTGCCCCCGTCAGTAGGTTCTAACACTCCCAGCTTGACAAGGCGTTCCAGTTCGTCCTCAATTTTTTGTTTGAGAGCGAAGGGGACCCTCCTGGCCCTAATTTTGATAGGTTGTATGGCGGGGTTTAAGTTAAGGGCAATGGAAGGGCCTGTATATTTGCCTAAGGAACCGTCGAAAATGTCTGCATATTTTCTGCAGACGGCCTCGAGGTTTGAAGTTTGTACCGCATTGATGCCGGTAATGGCAATTCCTAAGGGGCTGAACCAGTTTAACCCTATTAGATTAGTGCGATCCCCTTGGGTGACTATTACTTCTAGAGGTCCCTTGAACTTTTTGTACTCCACCCAGACCCTAGCCTTGCCCTTGAGTTGGATCGGTGTTTTCTGGTAGTCTGCTAACTGAACCTGTGGGTTTTCTAACGGTATTGTTTTTTTACTGCGCCTGCAGATTTCCCTAAACGTCTTTAACGAAATTAGGGTTACCGCTGAACCTGAGTCCACCTCCATGTCACAATAAACTCCCTGCAGCTTAGTTTTAATTTTTACCTTAGGGCTCAAATTGTGCACCTCATCAACTGTCTCCACTAATACCTCTGGGGGCTTTCCCTTACTGGCTCGGTGGGTGATCGTACCTGGGGAGGTAGCCTCCACTTCATGCAGGTTGTCGCGGGGACGGCCTCTGCAGATGGGTTTAATGTGGCCGGTCTTGCCACAATTATGGCATTTAGCGCTCCGGAACCGGCAATTTGCCCGGGCATGGTTGCCCCCGCAGCTGGCGCAGGAGTTCCGTTGTTCTCTTTGAGCTGAGGTGAAGTTTCTTGGGTTGGGACGATCGTTGTTGTCACTTCGTCTATATTGCCTTCTCTCCATTCGGCGTTGTATCGCGTCAGTGTCTGTCAGGTCTATGGACTCTTCGTCGCTGAAAGATGCTTCGTCCTGATGGACGCTGCCTTGGGGTTCCATTGCTGTTCGGTTGAGGGACTTCTTGTGGTTATCTTCATACGCCAAGATCTCCCGGGAGACCTGGGCGAGTGTCATCTCGGGTTTTGACGTGATTTTTTTCGTGAGGCGTTCGTCTCTCAGGCCGATGACCACTTGGTCCCGGATCCGGTCTTCTAAGTCTGGGAAGTTGCAGCTCCGCGCAGCGTGCCGGACTCCCGCGATGAAGTCGTTTGCGGCTTCATCCGGCCGCTGCCTTCGCTGGGCGAACTGTACCCGCCAGTACAGTTCTGAACGGGCCGGCATGTAGCGCTTGCTGAGCCGGTCGACGAGTTCGGAATGTGGAACCTCTCTGATCGGCACGGGGCTGAATAGCCCGACAGCAGCATAGTAGACGGGTGGACCGCTGATGTATAGAAGTGCTGCTGCTTTGGCTCTGTCATCTGTAATTTTGCTGACAAGGAGGAACCCCTCGACCTGCCCCAGATGCGACTCCCATCGCTCGGGGTGGCGAGTGTCGAATTCCCTCACTCGTCCGAAATTTGCCATGCTGTCTGGGCTCGGTGGTCCGCTTCGCTGTGGAAGTTAAAACTCCCAGTGACTAGCTCTGCCGGCCGAGGACTCTTCCTGGCCGTGACTTCAGCTCTGGAAGCGGATCCCACCTTCGTCGCCAGTGAAGTGGCTGGAACAGACAACTCACGACAGCTGGTAACTTTAACAGATTTATTAGAACAGAGCAATAATAACAGGAGCCTTTCGGCTTTTTATAGTCTGGCGTTGGTCGTCTGGTCCAATCACCGGCCGGTCTTTTTCCCGCTTCGCTTCCGCTCCAATCAGCTCCGCGGAATGCCTGACAGCTCGGCTCCTCGTGCTGGCGGCGTGTGTTGCTTTGACAGCTGAGAGCTGTCAGCTAGTGCGCCTGCGTAAGTCGGGAGTTTTGACAGCTGTCAAAACTCCCTCGTGTTCGGCTGTCAAGCGCTTTACCTCATGGCCGGCTGTCAACGCTTTTACCTTATGTTATGAATCACTTAATGAACTATATACATATAATACAGTCTTATCCTCACTTCTGGGTTGCCCAATTGCTAATACAGGCCAGCAGTTATTTCTGAAGGGCAGGAAAAAGATAACATCGCTCTTTATTCATTTCCTACCATTGCAAATGTGACCTCTAGAACTATTTTATTGCTCCAGTTTAAAAGTAGTTTTTCTCCCTTATGCCACCTCAAATGTTTTAGACAATTCTGGAGGGAGCATTTTATTTCATTACAGCATAACCTCAGCCATTTTCTAGCTCTACTAGTCACTTAGTCTGAGGTTTGTGATATAGCATGTGGCCTAAACATTTGTTGTTGAGGAAGCTTCAAAGCTATTACTTGCTCTTTTGCTTTTCATTTTGAACAGTGCTCAGTGCTCACTGAAGAATTTGATTGTGCTTGTGGCCTTGCAATGACAAAATATTTTCCATTTCTTCCCTACTTTCCCTCAAGGCTAAGCTGGTTTCAGATTTATGTTTTTATTTTGTCCTCATTGTCATCCATAAACAACTCATGTGGTAGTATAGTACTATTGTCTGTTTTCAGATCTGCCATTCTGCTCATTTCTTGTGTCTTTGTCTCTTAACATTTTAATATATTTGTTGTACTGAATTGTCTATTATGTGTCTGGGCTTCTAAATTCATTTAGACAGCATCTCAAGCATATATTAGAGAATCCTAATGTTGGAGCCAGAAAGGGAAAAAAAGTTTTTTAAGGATATTGTAGAAGTGAGAATTGGAATGCACTGTTTTATTGGCCCTTTTTAAATTAACAATTTAGAATAAAATATGAAATAATATCACTAAGATATACACAGGGCAACTGGGAATAAATTATTGCCATTAGCTATGGTACACAGAAATGATAGATAATTTATTCAACAATTATAGAATAGCAAAGTTTTAAAACAGTTTATGCTGACTTTTTACATTTTGAGGGCAAATGACTAAATCCTTGGATAATGCGTGTAATGTCATATTTAAGTATACTATTATAATTTGTGATGCATGGGCATCACTGTCCATTTTTTTTCTTTTTATGACCTTGTAATCCCTTGTTTCGGGATGGGTCAGGATGATTGAATGAAACTAAGCATTTACTGGGTGGATGCCCTTCCTGATACCTACACAGAGATCACAGCAGATATTTTCTCTGTGCGCCCTGATAAATAAACGTCTGTCTCTACCTAGGATTGAACTCTCAACCTTCTGAATGGGAGGTGGAGTCTCTTCACCTCTACACCACCGCGCCTCTCACTGTGCATTTAATTTTGTTTTTTAAAAAATACTCCTAATTATATATGAGTAGTATGAAATGTGAATGCTCTTCTTGATGTCACTTAGAGGGATTCTTCCTTGGGTAAAAGGAGCTAAATATTAGTTGTTTTCCTAAAAGCAACATCATTCTAGGCATCTGAGAAAGATATCTATAAAGCTTTTCCTAGGATCTGATATTTAAATAGTGCCTAATCTGATGCTGTATCCAATAATACAAAACTCTGTAATTTTGTACTGTGGCAAAAACTGTCTAAGAAAGAATCTCATTGTATAACTGAAAATGCTTTCATTATTTTCCCACTTTTCCTGGATCAGCACATTTTCTAAACAATGATTTATACTGTTTTTACTGTTGTTGTTTTTTACTCTATTTTCAAAATCACAATGAAGGAAGATCAAGAGAATTATGGATCAAAAGACATTCTCTACTGGGACATTTTCTAAGGAGACCATAAAGAGTTGAATTGGTACAGTAAGTATATGTAATAGAAGGAATATTTAAATCTGCAGATTAAGCAATGTTAATAAAAACTAGACAACCCATGCCCCATTGGGTCATTGGTTCAGAGATATTTCCTTACCTAAACAGAGAAACAGAATCACAAAGGGCAGGCAAAAAACAGTGGGGGGAGGAGCAATTTTCAACTTCCTGCCAGCTTCTCCACTGAGTTTCCTTTTGCAATGCTGGCAAGGAGCATTATACATTTTCCTTCCTTCCTTCCTTCCTTCCTTCCTTCCTCCCTTCCTCCCTCCCTCCCTCCCTCCCTCTCTTCCTCCCTCCCTCCATTCCTTCCTCTCCCTTCTCCCTTCCCCTCCTCTCCCCAAGCAAGAGATTGGGAGACTGGCTGGGAAACTGTCATGGAACATTGAAAATTAAGATCATGTGACCACAGTAGCAGCCCAGTAGCACTAAAACAACCATAACTTTACCAAAGTCAATTCCCTTGAGAGTCATGGATCTCAGATTTTGGTCACATTCTGTAAGTTAACCCAATTGGTTCAATAATTGTTACCCCTCTGATGCCCCATTTTGCCCAGTTAAAGGTCATGACAACAATAATTTTAATAGTATGTAAATAGCCCAGTACTCAGAAACAAAATTCAAAGTGGATCTTGTAAGCTTAGAAAAATGGACTGAAATAATACAATAAAATACAATTAAATCTAGGAAATAGAACTAAAGCTCAGAAAAAGAAATCAAATACAGATCTAATTGTTGGTATTACCTGAGAAAAAGATAATGAAATAATAGTTGATTGCAAATCATTATTTGTATATCAGTTAACTGTCTGAAAATAGTGGCAAAAAAGACAAATACAGTTTTAGATGTACCTTTACCTTTTTCAGATCATGGGAAACAACAGCTCTGTGTTTATTGTGTTTTGGCCAAACTGTCCTATGCTGAACATCACATTTTAAGAAAATTTCATGGAAACTGGTTCAGATTCAGAGAAGTGTCAGGAGGATAATCTGGGTGGTAGATAATAAATTCTTTGAAGACAGATTTAAAGTGCTGGGCATGTTTAGCCTTGAGAACAACAGGCTGAGGAAAGATGCAATACCACCCTTCAAATATCCAAAAGAACATCACAACAAAGTAGATCAGGACCTGTCCTCTCTCATTCTAGAGGGCAGGACATAGACAAATTAATTTAAAGTAACATCTCCTCTGAGACAGGTTTGGCTTCTGATGGCTTGATAGACAAGAACTACGTTGTTCTCTTGGCAATCATACAGATATGGATTAACAGATACTTGAACTTTACATCTTAGAAAAAAGAGCAGCAGTTTTAAAGAGTTCTGGGCATGCTCTATATTCAAGCTCAGGTTGCTCCCAGATGATCCAAAACACTTTTTAAAAATAAAATTCAAAATGCTGCACATTCTGAATAAATATTCCAAAGCATTTATTTATGATACAAAATAATATATTTCTACTTAGAAATTAGCCCCATTCAGTGAAATGGCACTCAGTTCCAGTGAAGTATTGGCTGCACTGTAAGTTTACCATCTATCCACATTTACATGGAAGTGTAAATCTGTTCAATAGTGACTGCTCCTGACTAAATATATGGTTGGCTTTGCCATTTTAAACTGTAATTAGGTAAAGATAAAGGTTCCCCCACGCATGCATGCTAGTCATTTCCAACTCCGGCCAGTGCTCATTTCCATTTCAAAGCCGAAGAGCCAGTGCTCGTCTGAGGATGTCTCCATGGTCATGTGGCCGGCACGACTAGACGCCAAAGGCGCACAGAACGCTGTTACCTTCCCACTGTAGTGGTTCCTATTTTTCTACTTGCATTTTTATGTGCTTTCAAACTGCTAGGTTGGCAGAAGCTGGGACAAGTAACAGGCGCTCACTCTGTTACGCGGCACTCGGGATTTGACCTGCCAAACTGCCGACCTTCTGATCGACAAGCTCAGCATCCTAACCCACTGAGCCACCGGCGTCCCTTTTAAACTGTAATTAGCTGTTCCTAATCTTTAATCCTTGAAAGCTGATGGAATATTGCTTCTCAACTTCAGTCTTTATTCTAAAGCATTAGCATAGTCATACTGTATCAAAGTAAGAGCCCTCTAATGGCAAAAATTAAAATGACTATCTCAAGTGTTTGTTTATTTTGTTTCTTTATTGATTATAATGCTGTGAATGCTGATTTCTTATCTCTCATCTACATTAAGAAGCCTTATATTCACAATGATTCTTAAAACAAGGAATGTTCATCACGTGATATTGTACCTGTTGGCATTTTTGATTGCCAATACTTCATTTTTTAAGTTTCAGTGCCAAAAGACAATCATCCTTGTCTTTCTCCAAGTGGTGTAACATCTGGCAATAAGTCAAACTGTGATTAACTCATTGTATATTGTGAGGAATCTCTGGTACAGTCTAAGCCATTGTTTTACTGGTTAGATTAGAATGTATTGTTAGATAACATATAATGCATCTGCCTAACTAGAAAGACCAATGCAGACCTTTATTAATAGGATCCATTTTTAGATCCATTTAAATTAGGCTTCAGAACCTGTTTTGTAAGTAAATCAGCCGGATTGCTTTATGGACTTTATTAGAAATTACTTTTGTGACTCAAATTACTTTTCACAGTTTTTTAGATTTAAAACCAATAGAAATCTTCTCTGGACATAGATAACTATAAAACAAAATATTCCCATTCTAGTAATTCCTCATTTGGACAAGATGGTGTGATGCAACATTAAGCAAATGTCTTGGCACGTGCACTGGCTTCCAGGCATTTCAGGGTCCAATGTAAAATTTTACTGTTAACTTTTTACAACCCTTAATGGCTTGAAGAATTGTCTACTTTGATACATACCCATTTGAACCTTAAGGTCATCTTCTTTCTCTTGCTGTCTCCAAAAGTGTAATGGATGCCACTGGCAAAGTAAGTCTTACAAAAGCTTCCAGAAATAATGTGAAATGACTTCCCAAGAGTCATATCTTATGAAGAATATTTCCCCCATAGGCCTTTTAATCTTAAACTCTTTGGGTAATCAATAGACCCTTTTGGTATTTTTAGAGTTTTAAGATCTTTAAAGATGAGTCATTTTATTCTCTATTGCTTTTATTAAACTGTAGGGTTTAATGGTTTTGTTCTTTATGGACTTGTTTTTATTTTTTTATCATAAGCTGATAAGAAAACTTTTATTTATATTACTACTCAGCATATAAATTTCTTCTGCGCGTATGTGTATGTATATTAAACATTTCTCAAGTGAAACCATAACATTTCTTGGAATGCTTTTAATTGTCTTATAAAATGAAGTGTCTGCATAGTAGTTCCTCCTCTTTCCATGCTCGCACATATACACACTGGATATTCACAATCTGCATTGAGAGACAGTTTATTATCAATTTTGTATCCAAAAGAACTATATGTGTTTTTTCCTCCTGCAAAAAATGCAAGTCCAAATGCATGTAGTCCTCAATTTACAATCACAATTGAGCCCAAAATTTCTGTTGTTAAGTGAGACATTTATTGAGTTTTGCCCCATTTTACAATTTTTCTTGCCCCAGTTGTTAAGTGAATCACTGCAATTGTTAAGTTAGTAACATGGCCTTTAAGTGAATCTGGCATCCCCATTGACTTTGCTTGTCAGAAGGTTGCAAAAGGGGATCACATGACCCCTGGACACTGCAACCATTATGAATATGACCCTAGTAGCCAGGCAACTCAGTTTTGATCATGTGACCATGGGGATGCTTCAATAGTGTGAAAAATGGTCATAAGTCACTTTTTTCAATGCTGTGGTAACTTTGAACAGCCACTAAATGAACAGTTGTAAGCTGAGAACTATCTGTAAAAGCCCAACTTTCCTAAAAGGGCCTTCAGGAGAACCTCTTAATTTAGTAAGCAATTCAATCCCTGGCAGGTTCTCTGGAAGTCATGTGATACTTCTTTCACTGATGATCATCTAGTGCAGGGGTAAGTAACCTTGGCTCTTTTATGACTCATAGACTTCAACTCCGAGAATTCCTGAGCCAACCATGCTGGCTCAGGAATTCTTGGAGTTGAAGTCCACGAGTCATAAAACAGCCAAGGTTGCCTACCCCTGATCTAGTGGAAACACTCATGAGATATTTATCATGGAGGTTTTAGACAGTCTTCTCAGCCAGGGAAGATTGGTATAGCTAGAATGAATGCTAGGCTTTTTCCAGACTGAATAAGTGGTGGATATTCCATTGATACCCTTGAGAAAAATTACAGGATGAAGAAAGAGAGAGAAAAAATCTGTGATGCTTGCTGACAGTTCAGAAATAAAATCACAAAAGAAGGGAACATAGCAGAAAGGCAGCCATGACATCCAATAATGGCTATTTTTCAAAGACACCACATGTGGAACAGTCTGAAAACACCAAGTCCAGGTCTTGTTGAAATTGATACTTTATACAGGAAGATGTAGGATGTGAAAATTAACTACTGCTCAAAGCCTTGAAATAGGTATGGGAATTATTACTGCCATTATCAGTAATTTCCTGCCCATTCCTATTTTCCAATGACTTCAATTTCATTAAGGGCTTTTATTATTTGGCAGTATTTGTGACATGAAAGCCTACAGCTTTCTGTGACCTAAAATATATACTACCACAAATAAAAGGCAACAGCAGAAAGCTTAGTGGCATAATTTGTATATATTCACAGCAGCTCTCTTTCAAACCAGCACTGGCAAGAAGCCATAAACCTGAATGGATTTGTTACCTTTTATTTATTAGGATAAAGAGGCTGCAGATTAACTTCCCTTGTGCCTTATTTATTGTTGTTTGATTTAACTGTGCATACTGAGACTGGCTGCTGAGTTCAATCAAAGAGTGACAGGTTTTCTGATATTTAATTTGATTATTTTTTTTGATACAAGTCCTAATTTCTGTTATTTTAAACTGTCAACATTAACTTCAAACAAACTGTATTTTAATGGCCATTCTTACTTCTTACAGTAAAACAACTATATTTCCCTTTGTGCCTGATGGAAATATAGATTCCAGACTTATGCATGCATAAGTAAAGGTAAAGGTAAAGGTTCCCCCGCACATGCATGCTAGTTGTTTCCAACTCTAGGGGCCGGTGCTCATTTCCGTTTCAAAGCCGAAGAGCCAGCCCTTGTCCGAGGACGTCTCCGTGGTCATGTGGCCGGCATGACTAGATGCCAAAGGCGCACAGAATGCTGTTACCTTCCCACCGTAGTGGTGCCTATTTTGCTACTTGCATTTTTATGTGCTTTCAAACTGCTAGGTTGGCAGAAGCTGGGACGAGTAACAGGCACTCACTCTGTTACGCGGCACTCTGGATTCGACCCGCCAAACTGCCGACCTTCAGATCGACAAGCTCAGAATCCTAACACACTGAGCCACCTCGTCCCCTTTATGCATGCATGTGGTCCACCAATATCTGGGAAATTATTAATAATTTGGTCTTATGTCATTTTTCTCTATATTCTGCTTCTCTTGGCAATTCTGATTAAAGCTGCTGAGCAGATTGAGAGGTATAGCTGCAAAGGGAGGAGTGGAAGAAAAAGGGAGGAGTAACCAGAATTTGTTCCATTGGCAGAAGGAAACAATGAAATGCAAGTGTAAGCATCATGGTTCTTCTAGTTCTTTCATTCAATCCGTTGGTTATAGGTAGATGGCATGATGCAGAGAATCCTTATCCAGTGGTTAAAAGACATGTATTTTAAGGAATACCATTTGGAGACTTAAAACCAATTCAGAATGTTCTTATTTGTTGGGTAAACTAAAAATAATAGGGGGGCATGGTCTAGTAAGGTGGTGTTATCATGGGTTCAAGGGAAGCTGGGTATCAGCTTCTGATGGATGCTTTAATTGGATTTTTGCACTGAGCAGCATGTTGGCTTTAACAGCCTAAATGGAGCTTATGATTTATTGTTCATTTTCCAAAGGTAATATAGAATTGCAATTTATAATTTATATGGAGATATAAAGTGGAATTTAGATAGTTAGGTGCTGAGATGCACAACTCTGAATCAAGTGTGAGATTTCCTTATCCTGTACTTGAGGTTTGATTTGTATTCTTATAAAAAGAGAGAAAGTCCCTTGTAGACTATGCAATGCCTAAGACCAAAATGTCCAATCTTGTCATCTTTAAGACTTTAAGACTAAACAAGGCAGGCTGAGGAGTTCTGGGAGTTGAAGCCCACAAGACTTACAGTTGCCAAGGATGGACCCCTTGCCTAGGACAAGGACGTTTAGATATTTGATGTATCCAGTGAGAACTAATTGGATATTATTGTTATATCTGTATACATAAAGCTGATGCAGAAAGCCAAATAATCCAGCTGGAACTCACTGTTCTATTCAAAGGGCGGTATAGAAATCCAATAAAATAAAATAAAATAAAATAAAGACAATTTAATTAGAAATATAAAAGCTAGGACACATTTCTACCAAAGCCAAGTACAGCTGCAATGATTAATTTTAAATTTTTATTTCATGCCAAATTTAGGAGATTGCTATTGCTATTGCTATTTCAAAGCTGCAGAAAAGCAAAACAAGAGACCAAGAGAAACCAACTATTCTCTGTTGTGTAGAACACCTCCGACCAACTGCCTTCAATGATTGACTCAATAATTTCCACTACAGATAAGAGTAATTTCCCTAGAGTTCTCCATCATTCTTGACAGTTATTCCCTCTAGATTTACATACCCTTTTTTCGGTTATAGATCATGTAAAAAAAACCCACAGAAACACACAGACACACAGACACACAGACACACAGACACAGACACACACACACAGAGACACACACACACACACACACACACAGAGAGAGAGAGAGAGAGAGAGAGAGAGAGAGAGAGAGAAGGACTTCTGTAAATCTTTTTTTTTCCCTTGGTTGTTTTAATTAAAGTAAATGCACTTTCTGGTTTTGTTCAGAGTAGGGGATATAAAATCCAGCACCTCCCCAAAATATAAATAAATATTTATTATTGAATGTATTTAGGTTATATAGCAGCTACTTGTTTTCTGTTGAACTTTAGCAAATTTGTTGTCTTCATTGACCAGATCTCTCTTTTTGTCTGGTTGATCACTATACTTCAAATACAGTTTTTCCAAGGCTTTGCTTTTCATGGACACTTGCCACAATGGAAAGTTCCAGGTGGTAAGGAAACGAGGTCTTCGGTGTAGGGTGCCAGTGTCTTCCCCCTCTTACTATTTAGTATCTTCCTGAAACTAAGGGAGGTTATTCAATGACATAAGGTGAAATATGCTCAATAAACTGATGGCACTCAGCTTTGTATATGCTGAGTGAAAGAGAAACCAAATGGAGAGAATCGGGTTTATTAAAATTCAGCAAAAGAGAGTGACTGTGGATTTAAGAGGTCTCTTGATTCTGGAGCAAGTCCATCTTTGGCTTTAGATGGGATTACCGAAGAAACTCAGAATCGGAGGGTCCTTTTGAGTACTCCACTGCTGCTGAACAGGAAGAGGCTATGGCCAGGAGGATCTTTGCCACTACAGTTCTCATATAGCAGAAAGTTTTATCATTCATGTTTGGGCTATTGGAGCACACTATACATGTGGCTGTCCTTGAAGATCATTTGGAAACTGCAGCTTGTCCAAAATGAGGTATCCTGGATAGATGGGCTTTGTTGTTCATGTAACACCTTTATGTCAAGAACTATGCTGGTTATTAATAAGGATGCAAATCAGTGTATTTTTAATTGTTGTTACTTTTAAAGTCCTTGTTGGTTTAGGACCTTGATATCTTAGAGAATGCTGTCCATCCAGAGGGAACAGATATTATAAGTCTCTTTTTCAGGGTACACTGATGAAGAGAACAGGAGATGAGCTTTCCCAGTTGTGTCCCCTCCTTTGGAACTATTTATTCTAAGAGAGAAAGATAGTCCTATCCCAATTAAAGGACTAAAGTGACATAGAAGTCTAAGTAAATAAAATAATAAAAATAATATCATTTTTGGAGTAGATTAGTGAATGAACCTTTTATTGTCAAAGTACAACCATGTACACATTGAGATTGGCTGAGCCTCCCTTCGTGCCCCAACCCCCAACTTACAGTGATATAACCCTCCATCTTATTACACCATGTGAGCTAATTGCACAATGCACTGGCCTCGCAAGTCAATCATGCATAAAGTTTATAAAATTATTTCCCATTCAAAGGCCTAACAGCCCATTTTTTAGTAAAATAATTGGTTCATTTAGCTTAAGTTGTCACCTTCTTACATGACTACTGTGCACTGTGGTGATAGTAGATTCCTTTGTATTGATGTATCTGAGCTCTTTTTATATTCAAAAATGCAAAATTGTATCCATCTGTAATATAGTGAAATTTATTTATTAAATTTGAAACAGTCTCTAAATGCATTTTCATTTAATCATTCTTGTCTCTGAATTTTTCAGGCTCAACAAGAACCATCCTAACGTAATTAACGATACTCATATAAGTCTAACCAGTATGGCCAATAGTGTTGGCATGAGGGCCATTTTAGAATAAATCTGGAAAAGCGATTGTTGGCTCAAATTACGATAGTTTTTTGATATGTGTAACAAATACCCTGTGACTGCATCATGGAAATGTGTTAATTAATATTAAAACTCATATCTATTGACTATTATTGTAGTTCATATCTTATAGATATCTTATAGTTCATATCAAAAGATTATTTAATGTTGATTAATTACCTAGAAATTTTGGCAATAAATATAGGTACAAAATATTAACCTGGTTACTTTGCAGTTGGGTTTCTATAGGCTTTATACTTTTCAATGTATATTTTGGTACATAATAATTATATATTTCAATGGTACAACCAAACATTACAGGAAGCAATTGTTGGCAAGTGTAGAATGGCAGTCTGTCTCTCCTAAAGTCTATCCCCTTTTTCTCATTTTGTTAAACTGTAATGATTTCTCCAAGTTCCTATCCTCAAATAATCTTGTAGATTTCTTTAATAAAAGAAAGAAAATCCCGAACATAACATATAACCTGCCAATACGTATTCTCCATGCTGACACACTAAGTTGTCTACCTGTCTTCAAGGATGACTAATAATTGTTATTTATTTTCCCTTGAAAGTATTGCACTCCAATGAAATTATGTATCAGGAATCATTGGCTCTCCATCTTGGGCATTATCTGCGTAGTTGTCTCTTTCTTTATCTGGAACTATCTTTCATTTTTTATGACTTGCATTGTCCCGTGAAACAAACAGAATGAGTTGGAATGACATCTTGAATTATGTACTCAGGTAGAGTGGTCAGAAAATTTGAAGGGTTTGAAAAGGTCACTGGAAAATATAATTAATGACTTTAGTAATCCCCCCCCCAAAAAAAATCCTGGTACTCAGCAATGTCTACTCCAATCAAAATGTAGAATTGCAAAATAGCACCCTTTACTGTGCACCCTGATCACACAAAAAGACATAAAATGTAGATTAGCAAAGGGTGTGATGAATGATGGGCTTCTAGAAGAAGGAGAAGAATCAAATAACAAACTCCCTCTGTGAAGAGCACAGCATGTTGCATTCTCAAGCTAATCAAAATGCATAGTGCATATTTCAGCAGATTGAAATCAATTGCAACATGAGATAGCCTTTTATTTTATTCATCTTGACGTTACTGAATGATTACTTTACCTTCTGCTGCTCAGCAACTTTCAGGATAGTGCACAACTCTGGAGGCTAGCTTAATATTATGTGCTGCACCTCTATTTAATTTATTTTGCCCAGTTTACCAGCAGAGATGGCTACAGCCTTCAAAGAAAGGCCTTCGTAAAGAGCAGTCAGGTCAGAAATTTGCTTATGAAAATAATTTAAGTTTTGTGGGTTTGAAGCTATGCTTAGCATTATCAAGTGAAAATAAAAAATGTATAAACAACTCTAAAGGTTAAATGAATTAAAATTTCAAATTGGCCTTAGCCTTGCCCAGATTTTAATTCTATGGTTTTGTCTTCATTCCAGCAGATATTTTTGTTATTATGTAATGACTTATGTAAATAACATGGACTTCCTTGTCACTTGATTTTCATTTGAAAATGCTAAGCATAGCTTCAAACCCTCAAAACTTAAATTGTTTTCATAAACAAGTTTCTAACCTGTTTGTTCTTATAGTTCCTGCCTTGTAGTTCTTCTGTGTTGTGTGTATGGGATAAATCCCACAGCCACATTCACAGGTTACAGTCTTAGAGGGGTTCATATACAGTTCAGCACAGAACCTATGTTTTGTTTCTGATGTATTTTAAAAAATAAAAAATGATTTTATACATTAATAAAATATACATATGTACACAGGGGAAGCTGTAATCTGGTTTGCATTGCATTACTGAAAGTCTGTTCTTTCCTAATTTGTTCCTTAAAGTTTTTGTACATAGCAGTTACTAGACTTTTAAAGAAAAAAAACCCATAAAATAGTATTTAGAGAAATTAAAAAATCTCAAAGCATAGCCTTCATCTATTTTACAGCCAAGTTATAAAATGGGGAAATGAAGAAATTCAAAAAGGAGCGTTTGTTAAAATCTGTTCAGAAACTTAATCAAATGCTTAAAAAACAGAAAGAGGTTGCATAATATTTCTAGTGTCTAGATTAGAAATGTTTTTGTGCTGAAAAAAGGCTAAATGCTTATCTGTAACACTGCAGTGGAAGGAGCAACAAACCATGTGGGCAGGACAAAAACCAGTATGCTGCAGAGGTAATTTCCTGTTAAAGTCAGTGCTTACTTGTTTATCATTATTAGAGTCTTATCCTTACTGCAATCAGAGAAAGGACCAAAAAAAGAGTATACATAAATAGGAAGGCACAGTTGTAGAGTTCAGAATGGCTGTAGATTTCAGTTTATAGCATAAAAGCTAATAATTCATCCTGTCCTCCTTTCTCATTTCTCCTGATGGATATCTGTTTTTCTGGATAAACAGCATTTACATTGGATCAGTTTAATTAACGTTAGCATTTATCAAGATCTGCATAACATTCTTTATTACTTTTTATAGATATTTGCTTTTTTCCCTCCAAGGTCCATCTAATTTTATCTTCAGATAACAAGCTTAGAAGATAGTGTAGAATAGTATAGGCTTAGAGATGTTGAATAGCCGCAAATCATCCTGTATCACATTCCACTAGAATCAAACTTAGCTTTACCCAGTTCTAGTTCAGTACTTAACCACTGGATGCCCAAAGATCAATTCCTTTTGAGTAGGCCATTCAAGCCATTAAATCCAGCTCTTTGCTCAATGCAGGACTTCAAATTTAAAAACTCCCTGTACTTGTATATACTAATGAAGAAGCCATTAGTTCCTTGAGCAATTATTTCCAACACTGAATTATTGTTATGGTTAGGAGGCTTTAATCTTACTTTAACTCAAATATGCCTTTAGTTTGAAATAATTTAGTATCTATCATTGTGTGTTTTCCATCCTGGAATGAAGGAAAATTCCTTCTTTCTTTCTTTCTTTCTTTACCATTTCTACCTCTTTGACAGAAACAGAATGAAGCTATTTCCCAGGCACCCTCCCCTTCCTCCATGTCAATGAACTGATCATCAGCAGTATAGTAAACGTCAAAAAGAATTTGTAAATCCAGTTGTTTTTAGGAGATTTTAATATTTTGATTTGGTCATGCTAAATTTCTGAATATTCTAGTTTATGGCATGCCACATGGTTAACAGATATCAGTTACATTTTGAAAAGTAAATAAATGCTGACTTGAAAGAGTATGAGTCTTAAATCCAACAATCTGCAGAGTATCAGGTTAATTAATATATTTATATTTGTATGCAATTTGAACAATTGGCTTCAATAGTTTGACTGAAGTGAAAACTTATCTACTAAAGGAAAAGCTATAGTTATGCCCTGTCTATACAGAAAAAACAGTCAACAAATGTCTCAGTGGTTCATGAACATTTTATAATGTATGGGCTCTTATTTATTCTATAGACTTGAGTCAGGTCCTTGAACTGTCAGTTCGGTGTCAAAGCTTTACTGACATAGTCTTAAAATAATGGGACATAAAGTCACATTGATGTATCAGTGGGATGCAGGTAACTGTTTACTGCGTATATAGAGGGTTGTTTAGTTTTGCAAATATAACATGGGGGGCAGGAGGAAATACAGTTTAAGGGTAGGGGGGAAATACAATAGATGAAGAAATCTGCTACCAATAAATTACTTATTTTAACCATAATGCATAATTCACAACATTACATCATAGTAAGCTCAGTTTAAGCTTCCTAAAACTCACGTTCTATGTGTCAATGCTGCTAACATCAGATGATCTTGACTACAGATGAAAATGAAACCATTTTCTCTATGCTTTTAGAATTGGTTGGTGCTGGAAGGGGGGAGTTGGGATGAGAGTTCAGTTAGCCATAATAATAATAACTCTGCTGTGGAAATCCAAGGACAAACTGGGTGCAGAGCTGATAACGTTTGGCAGGCTGGAGAGCTGGGGAAAAAGCCTCTGCTTCAAGCTCATTGGGGAATGTGATTTATGACAGTTTATTGGGGGTGGGAATTGTACTTTGTTACTTTGTATGCAGGGGAGGGGAATTTAGTTTTTGTGTTCAACTATGTAGTGCCGATACTTTGTTTCCCACATAAAAGATTGTTTAAGGAAAACAATGCCTCAAAGTTCTTTTGAAGGGTTTCATCTGTTGGAACCATGACACTATGCTAATAGCTTTATGAGACAGTCAGCTAAGAAAAGACACATGCTATTTGGAAACTCAACCCCAACCGGTCATGTATTGCAACAAATATTACAAAAGGTAATATGTGCATAAGTGAAAAGTTTCAGTTCATAATTACTGCAAGAGATTTGGTCAGGGACCTTGGAGAGGGATGGGGAGATCACTCTGTCTCCCTACTCCTTGCAGTCCTGATACTTCATAAGTTTCTTCTATAATTATTATATGCATATCCAAAGTGGTCCTGTTAAATGTAATAATAAAATTCATGTCTCTTCTGTTTTGGACTCAGCCCATTTATTTGGATATACTGAAATAGGAATCAGTTATCCAAAATTACAGGCCCCTAATCACATAAACTATATGAACAATCACTGAGTCAAAATCTTGTTGCAAAGCAATCTTGGTCTGAAGAGTTTTCAAGAGCCACTAAAAGGAGAACTTCTGCCCTAAATAAACAAAATACAGATTACAACCTAATGCACTCACCCACCACCACCACCACCACACACACACATATATACTTTGAGAGATGCTTTAGCAATTTAAACTTTTCCAACAAGGGAAATACATGACAGAAATAACTTTTAATATACATTTTTACTTAATTTCTATATGTTTTTTTAACCAAAGGCAAGAGAACCGGATTCATAAAAAGAAGAAAAGGTAATAGTCTTTTGTTGTTATCTGAAGAAGCAACCTTCCATTTCTTTCAAGTAATTACCCCCATGCATGGCTACAGACACCAGAATGGGTGCCTTATTGATCTGTCCAGTATACATTGTGGTGCCATTTGTAAAGTGTGTAATGATACCTCATGAAATAAATCTAAATCTGAATGTGCTTATTTTTGAAGAATCGCGTGCCAGGGAGTTGTTAGTATGTGGATTATTGCTTTTCCTTAGAAATGTACATTTCCTGCCACTTAATATGATAGATAACAGCAAAGGTCGTACACTGTCAGGAGGAGATATAAATTTGGACATCCTATTTAAAATTAATAAATGGTTTGTGTCTCAGAGGTGAGCAGTCACAGAGTAGCTATTGAACCTTTGAATGCTAATGTATCTTCGTTCCCCTTCTATGTAACTTTGGCTAGAGGGATGCGTTTCTAGGATTGCCTTTCCATCTTTCCACCTAAAGATGTCTGTTTGCCAGTATTTATATCTCATTGTGTCTGATTTAATTGCAGCTAATTATAGATGCTGTGTATGACTTCAGTTCATGTAAAGCAGACATGTCAAACACAAGGCCCGGGGGCCGGATCCGGCCCGCGAAGTGGTTTCATGCGGCCCGCGAAGACATCCTGGAAACAGTGAGGTAACGGCCCCCACTGCCTTGGCCCTGGCCTAGAGACCCTCCTTCTGCCAGAGACCCTTAGATCTGTCCCACTCCTGCCCAGGGCCCCATAGCCACCCTTGATGTGAATGATGTAGAGCTGGCCACGCCCACCCAGTAGGCCATACACACTCTAGTCACGCCCACCCAGTAGGCCACGCCCACCCTGGCCATACCCACCCAGCCCCCTGAGGGCAACCGCAATTCTGATGCGGCCCTCAATGAAATTGAGTTTGACACCCCTGATGTAAAGCATGAGTTAACTGAATATTTAAAGACAGCAAAAGAAGTAGAAGGGTATGATGTCACTGACATCCACTGCTATCACCTAGAAAACTGTAACTCACAAGATCCAGTTATTTTAAACGGGATCAGGGGACTGTCTGTAAATTTATGATAGTAAGAATGCTGCTTTTTTAATATGTAGAATCATTTCTAGGTCTCATCAATGAATAGGTATTGCTAATTATAGACCTTATGGTACATAAATAACATTTTAAAAAATCAAACACATATAAAATAGTATGTATTCTATTTGTCTGGAATTTTAAAATAAAAATTTATGAATAATTGTCATTATAGGTGTTTTTCTTTTATTAAGAATGACAAAATCTTACCAAATCAGCTGACTTCTTGTGAGCTGATTGGATCAGAAGGATTCATTTTTTGACTTAATATCAATATTAATTCACATGAAACTGCGTGGAACCCTGTCAGTCAATCAAGTACAAATGCTAGCTCATTGTTTTGTTCCTCATTCTTGGAAAATTCTCACAATCAGACAATATCTTTCTGTTCTTTCTGCTGCTTTGCAAACCCATTTGTTGACTGTGCAAGGAAGGTAAGCTATTTACTTCTTGTTGCCAAGGCTTTGTAAATTTTGATCCACAACATTAATGCTATGCAGACCTTGAAAGGGATCCAATCCATTGAAATATATTTTTTTTGAAGAGCCAAAGCACAGCCCTCTAATCAGAGATCAGAACAGCAGGCAAGCAAGGCAGACTCCAAATGAGGTATTCATCATATTGAAGCAACAAGATGCATTTTTATGAAGCAAAACCCCTCAGTAAAATGGACTGGCAATAATCCCTAATTGTAATCCTCCATTCTTTTACATAAGACCTGTTAGTTTTTTCTCCTTTTCAAATAAGGATAGCCATTGCCAAGGTCTTTGGAACCTTTAACTATTTCTGCTTTTTAGGTGTGTCACCATGAACAAATCACTGACTGATTGCCTTTAAGATGACTGGTAGCACCCTTGTTTGCAGGGAGATAAGCCACTCTAGTCAGTTGATGAACCCAATAGGTTTCCAGATAGATCTTGGATTATTTTTTTCTTGAGTGTTAGGAGAGTGGTTTAGTGGAGGCCAGATCACCTTGGGTGGAAGCTTCAACTGATCCAGAAACTAGAATGCCTGTAGTGAAGAACATGCCTAAATATTCCCATGTAACAGCCCTTCTTCCTGAACTGATAGTTATTAGGTTGCTTCTGGGTGCGATTCAACGTGCTGATTGTTATCTCTAAAGCCTTTCATGGTATGGGCCCTGGTTATTTGAAGGATCACTTGTCCCCCCCATAGCATCTACCCAGCTGGTTCAACCTGGTAGGATTAGTGTGATCCTTCAATTAAACAGTGCTATTTATTGAGTACCTGGAATGTGCCTTCTCTGTAACAGTGCCTGCTGTCTGGATCCAGATAGCCTCCACCATGAGTTTTTAAAAAAGCCTTAAAGACCTGGCCTTAAAATCAGGCATTTAGTGAGGATGGTTGAAGCCCCATCCTGGGTGATGTGAGTCAGTTGTTCATTATAGCTCAGTTTTGCTATCTTTTGTTCCTTGTTTTGTTTTTTTATTTCATTTTTATTATTTTATTTTACTACATAGTTTTTGTTTGTAAGTTTTACTTATGAGCCACCCAATGTTGCTGAGCGTTGAGTGTTGTACAATTTAAATTATTTCTGGGTCCCTTACTTTTTTTCTTTTCTTTTCTAGATGTCATATTGCTTTCCTGAACTACTCAGGCGTCCATATACTTGTTTTGTAGTATAACAGGATGAAATATTTCAGACAGAATACTTTTCTTTTTCTTTTCTTTTCTTTTTTTATAATGTCCTGGATGCTACTCATCTTTCTTTAGATATCTGGAGTAGATTTTTTGTCAGATTTGGAGCATTGAACTCTGTCTATAAAATTCTCCATTTTGCTTACTTGCAACCATGTGATTTAGTATTTGATTTCATATGCCATTATTTTCTCTATAAGGCATCTAAGGCAGCTAGCCATTTAAAAAAATAGTTAAAAAGGTTCAAAAAGCAGGAAAGAGAAGCATTAGAGAGCAATCCTGATAACATTTGAGAGGAATATACGTTTAATCTCTTTCATGAAGACTGGCTGAAGAACTGCACAATCCTATACTTATCTTTCAGAACATGGATTTCCTAATAAATAAAGAATAATATTAATATATTTGCCAGCCTGTCATTGGTCTCTCAATCAGACATTCAGGGATTTATAGTACCAGCATTTCTTGGGGCACCAGATTAGGGAAAGCTGAATGAGAACAATAATTTTATGACTGACATGTTGGAACTAAAATCAAGTATTGTGAAAGGCATCACCTTGCAAGTTTACAAGTCTTCATATATTCTTAGGAGGGCTTTTGGAAAAGAAATAGAGCCAATGACTAATTAATATGTTGTGTCCAACATAACATAGTCATCTTACTGGAAGCAGCACTAATACTGTCTGTGTCTTTTAAACACTTATTTCTGGTTCTACATGAAATTGATAGTTAATCACCTTTCAAGTGCACAGCAGGCACTTATTGCATAGGGAAAACATGGATAATGGAAAGTTTATAAAATCTCTGTCAATCTCGACTCTATATGAAAAATGATTCATTATAATGGGCCACAAGTGACAGAATGCCTCAGAATGGAAGCCTGTAATTAACTTTGCTTCATGTTTTATTGATAGCATTTGCTATTTTCTGCGACCAGCAGTCATACATCTTGTAGAATGTGGCACCTTCTGGATATACACTGCACTTGAGCAAACTTTTCATGAAAGAAGTCTCACCAAATTCTTTGGAACGACTAAATTTCTCAACGGATAAGATATATGGCTTGATAAGATATATGCAGCCTAAAACTGAAGCAAGCATCTTTTGGGGTGGTCGGTTAGTATTTAACAGCTAATTTAAGCTATTCATTAATCCTCCCACCCTTACCGCTGATGTTTTAACATTTGCAAATGACTTTTAGAGTAATTACCTCCAAAGCCTAACCTAAAATGTTGGGGTACACAGATTGTGTAGCTGGTGTTGATACAGTGAGGAAGTTAACGGAGTAAAAATTAAACAAAATATATCCTTTAAATATTTAGGGTTCTCAAACATATCATACTCTTTCCTTTTCACAGATAAGAGAAAGCCAAACAGCAAAATACTGGGAATTCAAGGAGCTGCATTCCAGACACTGTGCAACTGGGACAAGCTTTTTATAAGTACCTGTAGTTGCTATTAAATCTAGCCAAGTATCTTTTATTTTAAATAACAATGTTTTTTTTTTAATTTTAATTCCATTTATATCCCGCCCTTCTCCGAAGACTCAGGGCGGCTTACAAGCTTAGCAGTAGCCAAGGCCCTTTCCCTAGGCCCATGCAGAAATCCATCAAGTTTTATGTAGAGAACCCACAGATTAATTTAAGGTTCCTTTGCTGTATCCCAGGATCATGACTATTCTCAGGAAAACCATGGGCTTCCTTTGTCTTCTGCCATTTGAGAAATCACTGTCTGAATTCTGGTGCAACCTGAAAAAAATCATTCCACAGGTGCCAAAATAGAATATAATGAGAGAGGGGGGAAGAGAGGGAGACGGAGGGAGGGAGGGAGAGATGTGATATTGACACTAGGCATCATGCATTCAGGGCTTCCTGTGTCCAGGACAAGAACGAAAACACCACCTAAGAGCAGAGGTAGGCAGGGCCAGGAGTATAGCCCTCTTTCCCATTACAAACCAATACAACATGCATAATTATTAACTGATTTTATTTTATTTCTATCCTTCCTTACTTCCAAGAGCTCACAGCAGCTTTCATATCCACATAACAACAACGCTGTGAGGTAATTGAACTGAGGGAAGGCAGTTGCCTCAAACTCTTCAAAGTTTCCCTGGCTAAGGGTGGACGTGAACTTAAGTTTCTCGAGTTCTGGTCCAGTATCTTAGCATTAAGCCACACCAGCAATCTATAGGAGTTTATCTTTGACTTGATACCCTAGGACAGTGTTTCTCAATCTTGGCAGCTATAAGTTTTATGTACTTCAACTCCCAGAATTCTCCAGCCAGCATAATCAGGCTGGTGGCTTCTGCTTCCTTCTTCTGGGAGAAGCATGTGGTAGTGGCTGTTTGTTGTGTGGTGGTGATGTCATGTGGTGTTATCATGACTTTGGGTCTATCATTCCTTACCGCGGAGGCCGAGCCAAGATGGCGGCGTCTGAGGCGACGGGAAGATACAGGAGCACGATGACCAAAAGCAAGGATCCCTCCGGCCTGCTCATCTCCGTCATCAGAATGGATTTGGTGATCACATGAAGTGCTAATACCACTTTACAATGCCTTGGTAAGGCCACACTTGGAATCCTGCATCCAGTTTTGGTCACCACAATGTAAAAAGGATGTTGAGACTCTAGAAGGAGTGCAGAGAAGAGCAACAAAGAGGATCAGGGGATAAAGAGGATAAAACATATGAAGAACGGTGGCTGGAATTGGGTAGGTCCAGTTTAATGAAGAGAAGCATGAGGAGGGACATGATAGCAGTCTTCCAGTATCTCAGGGGCTGCCCCAAAGAAGAGGCAATCAAGCTATTCTCCAATTGATTTTAAAAAAAACAAAACTATCGCCAAAATTGAACATTTTAACAACAGAATAATCAGAGAAGCCATTGAGATAGAAAAACGCCCCCACAGCATAAACAAACGAGATGATACCTCTTGCCTACCAACCATTTGGAAACCCGCCTTGATTGACAGACGAGTCCCAACCACCAAGAATGATAGACCCAAAGTCATGATAACACCACATGACATCACCACCACACAACAAACAGCCACTACCACATGCTTCTCCCAGAAGAAGGAAGCAGAAGCCACCAGCCTGATGATGATGGATGGGATTCCGTCGAAACGTGTGTGGCATGGGGGGGGTGTCCTTTCAGGACAGCAGATAAAAGAAAAATAACAAAAGGCACATAGGATCACAGAGCAAGCTTTCTAGACATGATTGTGAAAGCAGAAATATGCTTCAAAGAAAAAGTTAATTTTCTGCATTTTTTCACCTTAAAGCTCTTAATCTCCCAATTAATCTCAACTTGAATTGCTAGGGCAACATGTAGCCAATCACCCATGAATCCTTAGGTGGTTCACAGTCTCTCAAAAGAAGGGCTGCCAAACTGCAACATTTAATATGTCAAAAGGAAAATTCTTTAGCTAATAAATACTCTCATTCAGTGAAGTTGATTACCTTAAACAAGGTCTATCTAAATTAAATCACATAAACTTTAGCCTTCTTTTTTTCTAGCCCTATCCATATTTGGAGCATACTCACTGTTGTACCATTGGAAGGCAAGTGTGATCCTCAGGTAAGCAGCCCTGATATAATTAATTCACACTATTCTTATGTCTTGACAAGCCCACTGTCCACCATTTCCCCATAGAAAGGCATTATCTTTTAAAGTAGGGTTTTTAATCTCATTTTAGAGGGCTAAATGCATTAGTCTGTGACAGCAACAAACAATGAAGTTGCTACCCCAGATTTACTCAATATTATCAGGAACACCATCTTATTTGATTCTCCACTGCATAGAAAGGGAGAGGAAATGAAGTTTTGTACAAATAACATTGGAAATTTTTGGTTGGATACTATTTGGGGAGCTGTGAGAAAATCACCCACTGAGTTTCATCTGCTGTTAAATTCTGATTTGGAAGATCAATAGGAGGAAAAATCTAAGAGCATCAAATTGTGGAAGTCTAGTCCACAAGGTGGGGGCTTAACAAAGAGTGAAAGGAGGATGCTATACTGCTCAAAAAAATAAAGGGAACACTTAAACAACACAATGTACTGTATTTAATAGTAGTGTTCTGTACCAGCCTGCTACCGGCCTTGCAGAAAAGGCAACCCCTTTATAAACGGCAAGACGCTGGAATACGTCTGCCAAATTTATTACAAAAACAAACAAAACACATACCAAGATACAGGAGCTTTGAAACACTATCGGAGCAGTTGCTTTCAGCAAACCAGCCCTCCCCAAACATTCCCTTTATAAAGAGTTCAGGGCGTGGCCTCTCTTTGCCTCCTTCCGAGAAGCCCCACAGCCTTCCTCTGCTTGCTCCTACTTGACTGCCTCCTGCGTCGGGCGTCCTTGAACAGGGCCAGCTGTGGGTCATCTTCATCCACACTGTCAGGCTCACACAGCTGGGTCTCCATGGTGACAAGTGGGAGGGGCCTGCCTGAGGGCTATCATCAGCAAGATCTTCAACACCCCCCTCCTCCTCTGAGTCGTCATCTGACCCAACTGCCGAACCCACAGGCTGACCCTGAATCACAACAAGTAGGATGTCTTATCTTGTGTTCCCTTTATTTTTTTGAGCAGTATATATCAACACCTATACCAAAACAAATTAAAGTGATCAAATTTGCACACGTGGAGGGTTTGTTGGATTGTTTTCTTGTATACTGGACTTTAGAAATACACCGTGTTTTCAAGGCAACTGTTCACTCAATAGTTCAATGTCATTTTAATTACTCTCCTATGGCGTGTTATCTGATTCATGCATCAATGTGCTGATTGTTAATTATGCAAGTAAAAGCTGTAATAAGTTCCAAACTTTTTCTTACGTGGCTACCCCCAAGAGGGAGAGAAATTGTCTCTTACAGGTTTCCTTGCTGGCAGAAGATTTGGCAACAGGCTCAATGAGAATAACTTATAGAGGAGCTGAAAGAGTTTCTGTCTGAGAAGATCCTGTAGTAGGGAATTAGCTCTCAGACACAGGATTGGGTCTTGTGTTATAATTTTTATATGTACAATACAAGTGACAAGTGTTTCTACAATTCACTCAACTTTAGTCTTTCTAGTAGCTTTTGTCCTTTCTCCTCCTTCCCCCCAATAAAGTGATAGTGATATTCAGTGCTAGGTAGCAGCTGCAGCAGCTGAGGTAAACAGAACAGACAAAATGGTGGTTGAGGCACTGGGTCCAAAGCCTTATCTCTCTCTCTCTCTCTCTCTCACACACACACACACACACACACACACACACACACACACACACGGCAGGGCTTTAACTGCGATGTCGCCACCTCCCTCTGCCTGATTGACATGACCCTGTGGATACCATTAAAGCCGGTGTAGATTCACCTGGAGTTGTCATCGCTAAATAAAAGAACTACTTCTCAGTTTTTTTGTTATTAAGACTTCTATGGATTTTTGAGTCACCCCTTTTTATTGCTTCTTGGCTGTTTAGTTGACTCACAATCGCCACAGAGACTGACATGGTAGTAGGAAGTACCAAGTTGTTCATTCTTTAAATAAATCTGAAGTTTACCCTCAAGCAAAGTCACCACAGCTTTAATTCTTCTGCTTCTCTCTCCTCAGATACTAATTTAGACTATTTGCGTCAGTGCACTAGGCAATTTATATTCCATATCCTTCTTACTCTTTGCATGAAATATCTCTGTTGGAATTCCTGTTTATTCCTCATTTCAGTTGTTACCTTTGTTTTTGGAAACAGCAGGCTTCAGTTAATTAAAACAAATTTGAATACAGATACATTTACTAAATAGAAAACATTAGCAAATTGAAGCAATCTTTCTTAGCAGCAAGATTCTGAAATCTTATTAATAAAGTTGGACAAATAATAATCTACATATACAGCCTTATATTCAGGTAATTATGAAAAAAGGAGGAGGAGGAGAAGAAGAAGCAAAATGAACTTTTATTATTGTCACATATTGCTAGGTCACAACATGCAGGTTAGGGGTTAACACAAGAAAATTGGACGTGGCAAATTAACACGGGAAAAACAATTGTATGGCAATATAATTATATTCCAAGATCTATGTTCATTCTAATTTATAGTAATGCAATCATTAATGAAAACAAGTTCTTGCTTTATGTTTCCTATTCATAATGCTGTGAGAAGTCAATGATTCCATGCCTATAAAATGCTAGATCATAAATGATGTAATTCTTAATAGGTCAAGGATATTCTCAGCATGTATTGTCAGGTTTGAAAGAGGTACACAGTTGATCAAATTGGGTCAAATATAAATAAGATAGAGTTAACAAGGGTATCACACATCTAATTCAAATTTGTCCAGAGAATTAAAATTAACTAGGGAATATTACTGACCTTACTGTATTAATTTTAAAATGCCACATTTATTGTTGAAAGCAGTAATCATGGATGAAATTTCAAGATGACAATATTTTCCTACTTAGAAACACATATTTTAGCTGTGGAACGGGATGGAATGGTTTATTTCAGTTAAGAATATGTTAGTGGTATTTCAAGTAATCTCTGAATGGCTTTTTATTTTCATCTGGTATTTTAATGGTAAATTTTATATTGAGTGCATTGTCCTGATTTTATTAGTTTGAGTTCACATACTAATGTGCTAGGGAACAATAAAGAACATTTATGTATTATGGGTGATATATTTAGTCAATTGTGGTTACACATAATGATACTGGATTTTTCTATTTTTGTTTTTGATACCTTCAATTCAGTATTGATTCCTGGCAACTAGCTGAGCAAATCCCTGGTATGATTTTTAAAGTGGTTTTCCATTGCCTCCATAAGATTTAGAGAGAGTGACTGGCCCAAAATCACCCAGCTGACTTTGTACTTAAGGTAGTTCTAGAACTCACAATCTCCCAGTTTCTAGCCTCCGATCACTACATAAGACAAGTTCTCTACAGTCAAGCTAGTACCATCTTACTCTAACTCCTTCCCCACTCCAGGATCTCTTCCCAAATTATGGTTTGATAATTTTATGCAAGAGACTATTAAAATGTTGCACACCAGCATTTCTGAAATGGGGTCATCTGGAACCTTAAGATTCTACAAGAGGTCGCTAGGGATTTTGCAAGAGATCATGACTGAAAAGAAGTAAACAGATTTTAAAAAAAAAACAAAACTTAGTGCACCATGCAATGTTAGCATTAAATGTGGTGTGAACTTTTATGCACTACAACCAGCTACCAGCTGTCACTTTGCTGTTGTTGTCAATATAATAAAACATGGATGGTGTAGATTAGCAGTAGATTTTGTTGTGAAGTTTTCATACTTTTGCTATTTTTACGTAAGGTTGCTTGAGATACGAAAATTATTTCAAGAATTCAAGAGTCAAATAGTTGAGGTAGCTAATTATACAGACTTCACTTAGAACAGATAGATACAAATATTACATTATGTTACCATGTATAGGGTTCTCTATGATTTCCACCATCCCCCTCTGAAGAGGGAAGAATTGTTTATTTGTAATTTATGCAGCTCTGTAATTAAAATCTGTATCTCTCTGCTCTGAGATCTTAAGTGAACATGGAAAACCCCTTGAATATCAGGAATATCCGTAAGATTATCTGGAACACTACACATCCTCTACATGACCTGTTTTCCTTGTTACCTTCTGGGAGGAGGTTTCATGGTATCCATAGTAGAACATCCAGATTCAGCCATAGTTTCATTCCATACAGCATTAACCTTGTGAATTCTTAACCTTCCTCCTTCCATTATATATTCAAGATGGACAGTATTTAATATTTTATTGTTATGTATATGTAGGGATGTGCATCTATACATATGTTGTATATAGTATGTTTAGGTGTGTGTCATGTATGTGTTTCATTTTGAGAGCGAGCAAATTAGTGTTGACTCCTGACAGTTGCCTGGACAAGTCTCCACAGGGGTTTTAGAAAATTTTGGAAGGGTTGAGAGAGAATGATTAGCCCATGGTCATCCATCTGGCTTTAATCACTAAGGTGGGACTAGAACTCACAGTCTCCTAGTTTCTAGCCTGGTGTCCTACCCACTATACCAAACAATGATAGCAAATTCATTGCTCCCATTAATCATTTTATCTTCCCTAATTAATGAAAAGCAAACAAAATGCATTTCCTAAGTAACATCTGTGGAGAGAGGTTATCATTCATGTCCCTATTCTACATGAAGCTTTGTAACTGTCTCAACTGAATAATACTAAAATAGGATTGTGTTCAATAGTGACTACTATATATTGGAGCAATGTTTTTTTTCTCTTTTTATTCAGAGAAATACAGAAACTAGGCCTCAGTTCTGGAAGCTCATATGTCCTGTCAAAATGGTGTTTTTTATTTTATAATTTCATTTGTTTACTTCTGTTTTTATTTTCAGGTCTTATCAATAATCGATAAGCAATATGAATACTGCAGAACATATTTGACTCATTAACAAATGCAGCACAGAATGCTCACTGTTTACAGGGCTACGGGGAACCATTCTCGCCTAATACAAATATTGTAACATTAAATACAACAATATTACTATATTATACTATTAAAATATAAAAATATTATTATGAACATCCCCCATATTATTTCTTTTTTAAAAACAAAAATAACTGCTTGGAGTGATCTTTCCAGAAGCCCTTTCTATTGATGGTTATGTTGGGTTGATGTACACAGCCACAATTTCACTAAAGTGAACCAGCTCTTTGTCACTAATGATTTCTTAGGGAATTCCATACTTTGCAAGAACTGCTCTAGGCTGTAATCACTGAAGTACAGGTAGTACTCGTTTAGTGATCATTCAAAGTTACAAAAGCACTGAAAAAATGTGACTTATGATCGTTTTTTACAGTTACGACTGTTGCAGCATCCCTGTAATCATGTGATCAAAAGCCAGATGCTTGGCAACTGGTTCATACTTATGACCATTGCTGTATCCCAAGGTCATGTGATCACCTTTTGCCACTTCTGACAAGCAAAGTCAGTGGGGAAGTCAGATTCCCCTTAACAACCAGGTTACTAACTTTATCAACTGCTGTGATTCGCTTAACAACTCAAGCAAGGAAGGTGGTAAAATGGGGCAAAACTCACTTAACAAATGCCTCACTTAACAACAGAAATGTTGGGCTACATTGTGGTCATAAGTCGAGGACTACCTGTACTTGCAAAGTATGGAATATAAAAAGACAAAATCTCAATTGCAAAGAAACTGTTAGAACTAGAGCTGAATTGTGTGTGGGAGAAAAAATAGTGCCAACATCTTGCATACCTTCTACAGAAGTAGGTAATATTGCACACTCAAACTATTGCCATCATTAACACTTTTAAGCAGGTGAAGCAGTTTGTACTGACACATTTTGATTGACCTATAGCCAGATCAGGATGGCTCGTGCCCACTACTTACACTTTTCAATGCCTAATTGACTTTTATGGATTTTTAGCAGCCTGTCTTGCCAGAGGCTCTTGAAAATGACCACTTTCTATTGAAAGTGAAAATATCTTGAAAATAACCACTTTTCTAATATAGCCTTCCAACCTTTCTCATGTGCTGATATTGCAACTGCAGTATGGTAAGGAAATTCCATGTCTCAATGTGTCATAGTCTGAGGGTGTCTGAAGGTGGCATAATCAGTTTTGAAGGTGACTGTCAAGCCCCAGGCTATGATGCAGGAAGCGGGATTCACAGATTTCAATAAGAAGTTTTAATGTAAGAACTGAGGGTAAGATATAGCATTTTGGAAACTGCAATAGGAACCTCTAGCCTGCATTTATTAGTAAATCCATAAACATAGAATGTCTTTCAACATCTCTTGTCATCTCTTCTTCTGGTGCTTCATGTAGCCTGGCCTAAGTGAATATTTATGAGATAAAGTACTAATGAACTCTTCTCCTATCTATTAACTATTAATATGTGACGTGCCCCTCATTACTTGCCCAGCCTTCCCACTCACAATGATCAACACCATTGCACCATTTATTATTGGAGTGGCATTGATACCATCATGAATAAATGCCATTTTTTTTATTTTGCAACATTAACATTTCCAACGGTAGCCTTATGCAGTACCACGTTAAGTGAGGTGGCCCACATCCCAGGCAATGAGGAGGGAACAACAGATGGTGGTTATGCTATTTATTATGGTATGCTATTGCTATTGTAAAGGAAATATCTCGTGACCTTTTCTTTGTCTCAGTGGCAAAATTAATTTGTCTGGCACTGAGTATAATTTTGAGTGGAAATATCAGGCAGAAAAGTGTCTTAGTCTGATCTCAATCTACTTTATAATTTTGCAATGTACTACACTGAACCATTTCATATTTGGGGTCAAGAAGAGACATACATCTTTCTTGATGTGTAGACGGCATGTTTTAGACATAGCTGTAGATCCCTAGAATATACATCTGTGTGCTTAGTTATATGGTTCTATCTTTAGTGTGTGTGTGTGTGTGTGTGTGTGTGTGTGTGTGTATACACATACACACATACATATATATACAAATATACACACACACATATATAGATACACACATACATATATATACATATATATATATACATATATACACACATATACATATACATACACACACACACACACACACACACATATATATATATATATTTTAATCTTTGGTCATTCGGGTTTTTTCCCGCGTAGAGTTGAAGCATTCTGGGATTCCGTCGAAACGTTGTAGGAGCAACGTTTCGACGGAATCCCAGAATGCTTCTCCCAGAAGAAGGAAGCTGAAGCCACCTGTTGTGACTCAGGGCCAGCCTGTGGGTCCGACAGCCGGGTCCGATGTATCGGAGGACTCAGATGTGGGGGAGGAGGGAAACGAACCGGCTGATGATGATTTGGAGGCTTTGCAGAGTCCTCAGCCGGGGACCTCTTCTCAGCTGTGTGAGCCCGAGAGTGCGGAGGATGATGACCCACAGCTGGCCCTGTTCAAGGACGCCCGACGCAGGAGGCAGACGAGCAGGGACAAACAAAGAAAGGCTATGGGACTCCTCGGGAAGAGGCACAGGGAGACCACGCCCTGAGCTCTCTATAAAAGAAGTGTTTGGGGAGGGGCTGGTTGCTGAAAGCAACTTTTCCGCTTGAGAAGACAAGCTCTTGTGTTTTTGTTAACTGCGTAATTAAATCTTGGCAGAAGCCTTTTAGCCTTGGACGCTTTCCAGACTCTTTTTTTGATTAGGGGTGCGAGAAGAGGGCTGGTTCAGAACACCACCAGCCTGAGGATGACGGATGGGATTCCATCGAAACGTTGCTCCTACACCTTCAACTCTACGCAGGAAAAAACCCGAATGACCAAAGATCCACATACAAACACCCGCGAAAACCTCAGAAAACACACACACACACACACACACACACACACACACACACACACACACACATATATATATATATATATATATATATATATATTGCTTTGGGGGTTATATGAAGAAATGGAGACATAATTGTGTCGAGGCCAGTCCTACATGGTAATAAGATATATCAAAATACTGAGCATTTGAGATAGAAAGCGTGAGAGATAGCAAAAAAAAAAGAATGTTATATGATGGAAAAATATAAGGACTTGTTATGTTTATTTTGGAGACATTACACACTCGATTATTACTTTAAAATCATAACTTTGCCTAGGCAATTGTTTTCTCATTATCTACATTAAAATAATAAAGCATTTAAACTCAGTTTCCGAGAATCAAAAGTATGTTTCCAAAATGATTTATATTTTCTTTTCTGATCCAAAATAATGTTTGCTAATTTGAAGGAAGGAATAGGGAGTCCCTAGTTTCAGTTGTTCATAATATAGGAGTAACAAATGTCTTGACCCTGGTGTTAAACATAAAATTTCAGGAGGAAAGCTGCCTCTTTTTCCTCTCTGATCATTGCCATGGAGGCCCAGTTAATTCTGACATCCGTGTTCCATCTCCATCCAACCAGTGAATAATGTAAGTTGCCCTTTTTCTCTTCCTCATGAAACTCAGGCTACTGAGGTCATTTTTCAAATGAGCTTTCTTCTCACAATTGATTTTCAGCTATTCTTCAGTTGGCAACTATTAAGAAAGAACCTTTTTTCCCAGTGATGTTAGTCACATCAGGGCCTGTAAGTGACAGTTGGCTCTATAGGGACTCAGAATAGGTGAGGCAGCAGTTCATAGAGTTGACATCAATTTTTCTTGATGTGACTGTCTTCAACCTGACAGAAACTATGGTTAAAAGTGTTGACACCTAGAAAATATGCCAGGCCAGCAAAAAAAAAGGGCAATATCAGGCTGTGGCCCAAGAGATCTACCACATTTTTTATATTTTATATAGATCCATTCAACAGTGTTTATAATATCACATTAAAATTTGTAGTATAATACATAGATAAAATTATCTAGGTTTTTTTGAAATCTCAAAATGTATTGTCTCCAATTTATTCCAGAGGAAGTACTGGTCAAATGGATGTTTCCAAACAACTAACTTAAAATTAAGTTGAACAACAAATATACTTTTTAATTGTTTTGTTGAACTATCATTAACAAACAATATCACATAACTATATTAATATAAATCTAAAATAGATATATAGAAAATATGTATAGAAAATACATATAACCCTCTACTTCAGTGTAAAGAAAGAGACAAATACTGCAATACTTCTAGTTAAAAATGCAAACAATAGCAAGATTTGGAATAAATCAGGATAATTTAAATTACATTAGTCCTTCAGTATGATGATTGCCCAGATCACTCTCTGTTTGTTTCTTTGATTATTCAATTTATTATCATCAACTAAATAATGCAAAAGGAAAAGGAAAATGTGCCTTACAAGTGGAGTATAATATAAAAGCCAAACAGAAAGGAAAAAGGAACTATTTTATTTTTAAATTCAGAAACAAAATATTTATGTTGTTGGATTAGAATCTGATTTCTGATCTAGAAATCACTGTAACAGAATTTGGCCACTGCCAAGGGAATAGAGTTAGTGATCAATAGTTCAATATAAAAACAATCTGTATGTCCTGGGACATCTATTAAAGTGTGATTATACCTATTTTCAATATCTAAATGTCTATAAAAAAGGAAATATAAAAAAAATGACTTAAGGATTTGACCTTTATAAGGGATTCTTTTGAATTTTCTTTTCAGACAGTAGTGGACAAGATACTATACCAAGCCAGAGTGAATATTTCTATTTCTGTATGAAATACATACAAATTCCACATTAGGCAGATAGCAAAATTAAAGAGAAATACTTGGTGCTGATAATATATTGATGCCTGAGGTAGTTTAAACTCCTGAAGATTGCCTAAATGAGTACCTGCAGTTTTCTTAGTGGATTATTTTCAGAAGTTATTTGCCATTGTCTTGTCCCAAAGGAGCAATCATGACCAGGATGACAGAGAATCTCCATTTGCCATTTCCTTCTTCCTAGGGCTTAGAGAGAATGACTGGCCCAAAGTCACCCAGCTGGCTTTATGCCTAAAATCTCTCCATTTCTACTTTCTCTTGGTTTGTAGTTTGGTGCCTAAACTGAAGCATAAACTGGCTTTTAATTTAATATAAATATTGCAATATTAGCAAATTAATTTTGAGAAGATTGTCGGGAATGTTTTGTTTACAAAATCACTTGAAATCAGATTATATAATATAGTAGGAGCTATGGTGGCACAGTGGTTAGAATGCAGTATTTTAGGCTCTACCCACAGCCAGGAGTTTGATGCTGACCAGCTACAAGTTGACTCAGCCTTCCATCCTTCCAAGCCCAATAAAATGAGGACCTAGATGTTGGGGAAAATATGTTGACATTGTAAACTTCCCAGAGAGTGCTGTAAAACACTATAACCCCGAAGGTGCTTTTTCATGAGGCAACTGAACTGTCTTGTTTTCTTTGAAGACATTTCACTTCTCATCCAAGAAGCTTCTTCAGCTCTAACTGGATGGTGGGGAATGGAAGAATTTATATTCCTTGCAGACAGCTGGTCATTTGCGTTCTTTCAGAGAGTCTTTGAGGCCATTTGGAGGTTTACCTGTATCACTTGGGTAGTGCAAATGTATCTGGAACCTTCTTTTGCTGCAGGATGTTTTCTGCCCTGTGTCCCTTCACTGCTGAAGACAGGCGTAGGTGCCAGGGATGAGACCATGCCACCTGCATCCCAAACTGAAGCACAAATGGCTTATTCAATCTGCAATGCCCTCTGGAAATCCATTCATATGCCCTCATCATTCAAAGGGTGCTCATCCCAAAAGGCATAGCCAAATGCCCATGGAGATTGACAGTCATCCAGGTCATGGTCGTCCCAAAGGTGCCTTTCCAAGAGGCAGCTGGACTCCCCTCTCTCTCCTTTAAGACATCTCGCCTCTCATTCAAGAAGCCCCCTCAGCTCCAACTGGACAGTGGGGAATGGAAAGATCTACATTCCTCTGCACTAACCCTGAGGACAGAGGTAAACTGCAAATGGCCTCAATGACTCTCTAAAAGAATGCAAATGACCAGCTGTCTGCAAGGAATATAAATCCTTCCATTCCTCACCATCCAGTCAGAGCTGAAAAAGCTTCTTGAATGAGAAGTGAAATGTCTTCAAAGGAAAAACAGGACGATCCAGTTGCCTCCTGAAAAAGAACCTTTGGGACAACCATGAGCTGGATAACTGAAAATCTCCATATCTCATTTGCTATTGCCAAATGAGTCAAACAAGTAGGAGACAACTAACGTCTCCTTTTTTCTAGAGTCTTCCTTGAATAGTTAAATATGGCTTCTCCGAAGTATATCACAAGCAAGAGTAATCAGAGTAGTCCCTATGGAGAAAAAAAATCAAAATTCGCAGCTAGTCAAAATCTTTAATGAGAATTAACCAAAATTAACACACATATGAACAGTCAAAAAGAGCAGTCTTTTAAATTTTTCTAAAGCAAACTTAGCTTATAATTCTGATTGGATTGCTCTAAAGTTGGGCATGAAGTCATAGATTAAGAAGCAATAGACTAGGAAGCAGAGTTATACAAGAAATGAACCCTTTTCATTGATGAAGGGCACTTGCCAATTCTCATGTGAAATTGAGTTTTAAATGAAATCTCGAGTTCTATATCAAAGAATCAGTTACAGACTTGGAAGGAAATTTCCAAGTACGCTTGTAGTTTCTATTCAGTTCTGATCTGTCCTGGTTATATTTTTTGCTATATTATGTAAGGTATTTTTCACATGTTCAGTTGCATGAGCTCTGTATTAATAATCACCCTGCAATTATAGGCTGTAGTGTCAAATTGTTGAACATATTGCACAGCCTGTCTTTTTGTCTTCTATTTATTTTTTCAGTTTTAACAAAAATGTGTATCTGATGACATTGATGTCTGATTTAATAGAATGGAAGCAAAGGATAAAACTGAAACATTTCCTGTAAGGAATGCAGGGAGAAAACTAAGAAAATCTCCGGATTGTGACAGGGTAGAAATGTGAACAATAAATAAAACGGGGAGATGTATAAGGAATGAGGGGGAAAACTGTCCACAGGGTAAAAAATAAGAAAAGTTAAGAAAAATAAAATGATCAGAATATATTAAGAGTTTTGCAATAGTTCAGCTTCAGTTGGAAGAGATGTTTCAGAAGGACTTCAGGACCTGTGATACGTAAAAGCAGCCATATCTCTTTTTCAGAATCACATAGATATTATGTAGTGCAGGACTACTTCACTAGTAACGCCTTTCAGACATTATTGCACTATACTTTGGTTTCCCTGTGTCAGCTGTAGAAAGCTATAGTATATTCCTTCGCAATGAGAGTGTAGGCATAAAATTTGAAATCCCTGCCTTATTCTAGCAATTATACACTGCATCTTGCAACAGTGATTTAACTCAGGATATACAAAGCATCGATAAAAAAAAAAAGAAACCTGCCATAGGATCATTAGAGTTCCTGCAGTGGAAACTATTTTTTTGTGGTTCTATAAAGTGTATCAACTTATTTTTAAAAATGAGTGTTGAAACCATGGCACAATTATTATGTCCAGGACCGATGACCAGCAAGGAACATCAAAGCTTGGTCAATCAAAACATGAACTAAAGGATCATTTTCTCCTATTTCAAGAAATAAAGTCTCTGTTGAGCTACTTATCTTGTTGTATATAGAATAACTTTAGTATCAGAGGTTTGAAACTAAAAAAAACTGAAATCCTTATAGGCATTTGGGAAGGAAGGAAGGAAGGAAGGAAGGAAGGAAGGAAGGAAGGGAGGGAGGGAGGGAGGGAGGGAGGGAGGGAGGGAGGGAGGGAGGGAGGGAGAGAGAAACAGAGAGAGAGAAGGGGAGGGAGAGGGAAAGGTTAAGTTATCCAGAAAATAAAATAATGAAGTCTTTTGACTTCAAGCTGCAGTGGTGCTAGAATGACAATATGAATGAAATAAAACTTTTATATATAGCAGTCCCTGGGTTAAAAATGTCCAAGCCCAGACACAAACAGGTTGTCTGTTACTAAAAATAGTAGGCAGTTTTGTCTGTCCTTGAGCTAAAGAAGCACTAAAGCTCTACATTTTTTTATATACAGCCTATTTTCAATGGTTTCTGAAAGCATTGCATGGTTTCAGAGCTTCATCGGCTGGAAGAAGGACAATGCCAGATGCCATTTTCATAATAGACTGTCCGCTTGTAAATATGATTTTCTCCTTAAATACAGTTCAGCTTAAAGTCAGAGTTAAGTAATGGATTTCACTTTTAATCCATGGACTGTCTGTAAATGCCACAATTATGTACTAGCATTCCAATATTTGATTCAAGTACCTAAGTTGAAAACTTGAAAATTGTGCGTACTTCATACTTGCCCTTTGCACTTGTCCTATGGATAGCCAGTCTACTGAGAAGTAAATTTGCATATCTTTAAGCTTCTGATGACCATTCATTATTTCAAAGAAAATGGTTCCATTATACATTATTTATCCACAAAATTTGGTATATTATTTTTAACTTATTAATATCCTCTGGGGAATTATGAGGCAAAGTGAGATTCAGGAAAAAAATAAAATATATTAATCATTATGGCTTATAGTAAGTCAAGTTTGCATACCTGCTGACAGTTATGAATCATTGACTTAATCTCCGGGATTGAAAAAAAAGAGGTAATAACAATCCTACAGAATCTTGCTGATTTATCATCAAATCATGTTTTATATCTGTTTTAGTTTCTGTAGTCATGTCTATGGATCAGTATGAAATTGAACAGTGAAATCTGGGGAAAATATTGATGTATTTTTGCTCAGAATATGCTTAGTTAAAAAAAAGGCTGTTTGCTGAGTGAAAAAATGTTTTTTTGAGTCACTTTTTGGTCCAAAAAATATTCCCACTGATAAATAGTTTAGCCACAGAGATAAATTAAAAACATGAATTATCTATATTTTAAAACAAAGAACTGAATTAATTGCATTGTAAAATATTCAGAACACCAATAATTTAATAACTTGATTTAAATTCTGCTAAGACAGACTTAGTCTAATTTCCCAGTGGAAGGGCTTGCAGTTAAGGTACTGCCATTAAAAAAAAAGCATCTTCTAAAACAGATTTTATGCTAGAGATATGGTCATAATTGAGGAGTGGTGTTTTTAGGTGTCCTTTCCTAATGCTACCACATCTGAGTGACAAAATTCTGGATAAGCTCTAGATCAGGGCTTTTCAATCTTTTCACAGATTGTACCACTTTTAGGACATGTCAATATTTGAGTACCACCAGTACTTAGCATTTTTAATGACTAAAAGGGAGGGGGGGATTTTGGGCTTTACTGGTTAGAATCATTTGTTGTTATGGAAATGGCTAGTTTATAATATTATGGAAAAGTAAAAAGTTGAGGTTCAATGTTAATGCTTCCTTCTACTGCAACAGAGGAAGTCAGAAGTCAATGCCTTTTCTTTTTCCCTTCTCCCCCTCACTTTTCCCTTTTTCTCTCACCCTTCACTCACAAAAGCCCCTCCCTGGCTCTTTTTCACACTCTCACGTTGCTCGCAAAGCCTCCCACTCACTCTTTCCCTCACTCACAAGTTGCTCACAAAGCCTCCCGCTCGCTCTTTCCCTCACTCACACATTGCTCGCAAAGCCTCCCACTTGCTCTTTCCCTCACTCGCATGTTTCTCACAAAGCCTCTCTCTCTCTCTCTCTCTCTCTCTCTCTCTCTCTCTCTCTCTCTCTCTCTCTCTCTCTCTGTGTGTGTCACTTACTGCTTCACTAACAAAGCCTCTTCTCTCTCTTTCTCCGTATGTTTTTTCCCTCCCTCTCCCTCCAAAACCTGTTCCTTTTATAGCTTTTCCTCTCTCTCTGCCCTCCTCCTCCTCCTCCTTTTCTCTTCCAGGTGTGCAGGAAGCTCCAATCAGCATGTAGCCACACCTGCAGATCCTGGGGCTTCTGCAGAGCCCTGCAGCTCCAGCTGAACTCCTCCAGGCCTGTGTAGCACCACTTTAGCTCTTTCTGTCCCCCCACTATACTTGACTAGGGATCGCGTATCACCTTCCTGGTGCTAAAGTATCACCAGTGTGTGCATACCACCTGCTGAAAAGCCCTGCTCTAGATGAAGTAAAGAGATAAATAAAACTGTAATTCATTGCTGCCATCTAGTGGCTATCTAGATTTCCACAGACCTGATCCAGTAATTCAATTCATTCAGATTATATATGTAAGAACCGATCATGATCACTGAATTCCTCCAGAAAACAAAAAGGAAGTCAGAGCATAGTTAATATTGTCAAGAAAAAAAAATATTGTCAAGAAAGCACACATTAAAAAGCAGTCTGCCATCTAAAAGCCACTTCAAACAGGAAAATAGGACACAACTCGTCAAACTGGGTTATAATGAGAAGATTGAGCATATCTGTTATGTCTACCACAGTGGAACTTATAATCGGGTCTATAATATGAAATATTCAGATTGTAGCTTGGATAAATAAGCAGAAATGGTCTGCCTGTTCTTCCTATCATGCACTAATACTACAGAAAGTGCAGTGAAGTGAAAACAGGCAATAAAACTGAATGAGTATTGGACAATAGCTTCTCTTCCTCATGATCTGTCTGTATTGTCCTAAATGCTCAGATTTGCTGCTTTCCATTGCCATAAGTTGACAAAAGTTGTGGCTTCATCTTCTTTTCTGCATAATAGTTGAAACATGTGTACAAGATGGTGAATGAGACAGGTAGATGTCAAAATTGCAATTTGGAGTTGCATGGCTTTAAAGATAGGAATCCATGATGGTTCATAATTGGAGGAAGTGGGCAGAGAGGTAGAAGAGACTTTTCACATAGACCAACTCAAATATACTCGTGCACTTGCATTGTTGAACCACAACACTTGACATGACTAGCTTAAATTGCCATGATAACTCCACTATCATAATGCCCTGATAACTTCTATCACTAAATACAAATAAATGTAGAGAAAGAAAAAAACTTGCATTTTAACTTTGGCTGAATGTGATCTGGCTTTGCAGAAACTATTTGGCCAGGTAGCTGTTTAAAGAGAATAGTATATTTACCAGAAGCAAGAAGGATGGACTTATTTAGTGATGAAGAGTGTCCTTTTCGAAGACCTGAAACACCACATTGGGAACAGATAATCGTGGAGAAAATAATATCTGTGTGATTGGTAAGAATGGACAACTATATAATGGCAAATATTCATTCATCATTTATTTATTATTAAATTTATATGCTGCACATCTTACTGTTGAAGCCACTCTCATGCCTTTACACAATGTAAATCCTGTAAATATTTAGTAGTCTGTTTGTAGGGACTCCAACCATGAACTGCCCAAAATCTAGAAAGGCTTTAATTGTGCTGTAATTGAGGTTGACCCATGTTATCAAAATTCAGTCAATGATCAGAGTTTTGTGATCCATGTAAGATCTGTGGACCGCACCACACCTTTAAACTGCAGTTCAGAAGATTGTAGTGGAAGGGGTTCCTATCTGACTCCACAGTTATAAAGTGGCCCATACTTACATTCATAAAGGAACAATTCTGGCTTGTTGATTTATTTTTTCTCATTTCAGAGAAAACTGTAGCATTTTTACATTTATGAAGACTGTATAGAAAATGCACAGCAGCAAGTGCAAACTTTTCAAACTGTTGAAGCAACTTTCCATATTTGTGCATCAGCCTCTCTATATATAATACTAATGTGTTCCTTTGAGCACATGATCTAAAACATCTGGAGAGTATCAATCTAGGAAATGTTACCCTACTTTAAAGTTGAAAGGATTTGCTATAAAACTGATATTTTAACATTATCGCCTTTTAAAATCTGTGAACATGTTTGAGTTAGTTTTTAACCACATTTGCTTGCCTGTTCAAATGTTTTTGTGTTCTGTTTGGAATTCTGGCATTGCAGTGGCCTCTGTTGTTCTTATCTTGGTATCACACTTTAGAAGATCTTTGCTTTGTTTAGGAGATTTGCAGAAATCTCTGTGGCTTTGACAAAACTGTTTGCTAAACCGGAGCTGAGCAATAGCTAACCTTTATACTTAAGACCAAAGAAGAATCCAGATGGATTATATGAGTCCTGTTCATCTAATTCTATGTTCTTTTTCCAACAACCATCAGTCAGTTATCTCTGGAAGAGCCTTAGCTGAAGATGGTTTCCTATAAAAATAGCAAACAAATTTAGTAAATGGCTACATTTGTGGCCATTTACTTAGTAGACATTCTTTGTCCAGTTTACAAGATTTAAAAAATGACAAAAATTGAGTGACACAACGTTTTTCAGTTTTTAAAAATATGAAATGAAAGGGGACTTCTAGTATGGATGAGTCATATCTGACTGAAAATGGCTCCACAAACAAGCAGGGATATTGACCACTGTGATGAATAAGAGTGGTGAATACACCAGTCCTTTGAGTCTCTCCAGAGAAAAGAATGGGAGATCACCCACTATTCCTGTGAATGGCAACTCCTTGCAAGGAGACCATAAACAGTAGTCTCCTGCAGGTTTAAACACCACGATTTGCCATCTTTGATCTCAGTAACAAATGAGTGTTTAATAAGGACACTAAGCCAACCAAACTCAATTTGAATCACATTCAGAAATGTTAAATGTAACCTCCTTATAGATATTAGAGACCTTAAAAATGGTGTGCTTCATTTGGCACCTGATGAGTTTTACCTTCTTCTTTGGAGTTAAGAAATTTTAAACAATGATTTAAATGTTTAAAACAATATGTAATTGACAAAAAAAACGAAGAGAGAAATTTTGATTTATGTTTTAAACGGATTAGGAGGCCAGAGAGATTTAGAATATTAGTTATTTTTGCTGAAAGATTTGTAAAACAAAGTATATAATTAAATAATAAACCCATATAGAATGTATTATTAAATATTAAAGCCACATTAGGAAACAATGCTTGATAAAGATTGCAGCTAGGCACTAAAGGAAACTAAAGGACAAGGAAGAAAAGAGATTTCTTTCATTCATGTTAAAAGCACGTAAAAATTATAGACATATAGCATTCAACACTGAGCAAGTAAAATAGATATAAAATATATTGGACTTCCAGTTTGCCGCTGCAGCTGCCGCAGACATTTAGAAGGCAAGCTCCATCTTCCACGTCCGATTTCGCATTGCTGGGGGACCCTGGAAAGGGTTGAAAGTTGCCCTGTAGGGGCAAACACCAAGGAGGGGATCCCTGCTTGATCACAGGAGGGTGGTAGCCCTTCTGCTCAATCCAGCGCAGCCCTCCAAACCATCGGACAAAAGACCAGCCATAGAAATATGGCTCACCACCAGGCTGCAGACAGCCGAAGTCAAACTTACCACCAGGCACCTACAAAGCAACATAGATGAGACTGGTTGAGATCTGAAGCTCTCTTCAATCCTAACTATTTTTTCCACCTGTATAAGCTGCCCAAAGTATTTTTTTTCTCCTGTGGAGAGAGGGAAGGGAAATTCTATCCCACCGTCTAATAACAGCAGTGACTGACTATTCAGGGGAGTTTAAAACGTTGAAACAATAACCTGATTTTTAACTGGATTTCTATCTTTCCATAACTTGAGGACTAAAAGACTTCCTATTCTTTTTGAATTTGGGGGTTTTTTACTTACAAAACAGAAGTAACATTGGAAAAAAGACTATAAAAATCTTGGGTTGTTTTTTTTAAAAAAAATCCTAAATGGTATGGGCAACATCTTGTGACTAAATCTGATATTACAACCTGTTATTGTCTAAAAAAGACTTGGCTTGAAGCCCACACTATACAGTAGATAACCTTGGCAATCAGCTGTGAGAAGCCCAGCTGTGTTCTATACTCAGTGATAAAATTATTTTCATTCTCTGACTGTAAAGCTTTTAATTCACACCACTATAAGAGAACATGGACGAAGATCAGGAACAGATTTTATTTATGTTGAAAGCAATTCATGAAACTATTCTTAAAACCATTGATGAAATAAGAGGCTACAGAAAAGAACAAGATGTCAGCCTAGATATACGCTTTGATTACAACCAAAGAATTAACTACACAGAATATAATAGAAGAAGTGGAGCAATCAAATACTATGATAGAAGATTCAACTGATCAACAAACACAGTTAACAGAAAACTCAGAAAAGGGATTGACAACTTTGAAAATGGAAAAGACTTTCTATATAAACCAGAACAAACCTGAGGATCAAGACGAACAGACAGAAGGAAGATAAACATTTCATGACAACTACACCAAGAGAGAAAAATAGAGAAACAATTTGTTAGCCCGTTCCAAAAAATGGTGACTTGATGGCCTTTCTTCTTTCAAACAATATATAATAACAGAGGGAGATCTATACGATGATTTAAAAACATGGATATGGAAGGCGAGTTGGCAAAGAAAGAAAGCTAGAATAAGGCTGAAGAAAATCGGGGCTTTGATTTATTAGTAAGGATTAAAATAGAATATACTCAATTTGAGAAGATATGTACTTTGAATACTAGATTTTGTTATGAACTGAGATAAAGAAAACTTTGGTTATTTTAAAATTTGGAAGTATAAATATTAAAAGTTAAATTTGAATACTGATTTGTTTATAAAGGTTAAATGTAAAGCTAATTAATATATATATATATATATATATATATATATATATATATATATATATATATATATATATAAAGCTAAAAATATATTGATAAATGTAATAAACATGTTTTTACTTAGCTCAGACATGTCAAACTCACGATGTCACATGACGTTCTGCAATGTATCAGCATGGTTTTTCCATTGCCAGCAATGGGTTGGGCGGGGCTTTAGCATGACTTGTCCGGTCCATGGGCTGGCGGTTTGAGACCCCTGAATTAGCTGATATAATAAAAACTGTACTAGCTTAAATATGAGCTAATAGACATTAAGAGAAAAAGAGAGGAAGTATTTGATGTTGAAACAAGATAAAATTTGGTTACTAAATTTAAAACATTTGGAAATTAATAGAAAATAAGAATGTTATATTGTATTATTAATTAGTTGATATAAGATGTGAGAAATAGAATATATTCAAATAAATAAGATGTGTATTCCGAAAATTAGATTTTGTGATGTATTGTGATAATGGGAACTTTGATACTTAAAACTTGGAAATTATAAATATTAAATGTTAAAGTTAAATATTAATGGGAAATTAAAAATTGGGGAAAACTAATTGGGACATTGTTTGTCTATAAAGACTGAATGTTAAAATAATAAGGATATGTATAAGCCAAAAATTATTGATAAATGTAAGAATGTCATTTTATTTAATTGATTTAATAAGAATTGTATTAGTTCAAACAGGAGACAATAAATACTAAGAGGAAAAGAGAGGAAAAATTTAATGTAGCAGCTTGAGACTTGTACTAAAGATACTTGTATGTCATTGTATTATTGATTAACCCAGCCACCACACTGCTTTTCAAATACTTAAATGTAAAACTAGAAAATCAATAAAACATTTTTTAAAAAAGATATAAAATAGGTCATAGAAATATAGCACATATAAAAAGTACGTAAAATAAATAGGATTTGACCCAGAAGCACCGATCCAAAAATGACTGTATCTAATAAGAAAAGAGTTAACATGGCTAAGTTGGCAGCCCCTCAAATACTGGAATACTGCTATCATGTCACCCCTATTTCTTCTTTTTTTTAGACTAGCCAAACCAAAGTCCTGCAGCTGTTCTTCATATGTTTTAGTTTCCAGGCCTTGGATCATCTTAGTTGTTCTTCTCTGAACTTTTTCCAAAGACTCAATATCTTTTTTGTAGTATGGTTACCAAAATTGATTGTATTATTCCAGGTGTGGTCTGTTCTGTACCAGCCTGCTACCGGCCCTGCAGAAAAGGCAGGGACAACCCCTTTTACAAGTAGGCAAGAGGCTGGAACTAAGCCTGCCAAATTTATGGATACAAAAGCAAACAGAACAAGACACGAACCATGAAACAGGAGCTATTCAAGCGGTTGCCTTCAGCAAACCAGCCCTCCCACGCATTCCCCTTTTATACAGTTCAGGGCGTGGCTTCTCTCTGCCTCCTTCCGAGGTGCTCCATTGCCTTCCTCTGTTTACTCCTGATTGACTGCCTCCTGCGTCGGGCATCCTTGAATAGGGCAAGCTGTGGGTCATCTTCATCCACGCTGTCAGGCTCACACAGCTGGGTCTGCATCGTGACCAGGTGGGAGGGGCCTGGCTGAGGGCTCTCATCAGCAAGCTCTCCAACCCCCTCAGCAACCTCTCCAACACCCCCCCTCCTCCTCCTCTGAATCGTCCGACCCAACTGCCGAACCCACAGGCTGACCCTGAATCACAACATGGTCTTACTAGAGTTTTATAAAGCAGTACTAATACTTCACATGATCTTGATTCTATGCCTCTGTTTATACAGCCTAGGATTGTATTAGCTTTTTTGGCTGCTGCTGCAACACTGCTGGCTCCAAGGTCCCTCTCACAGTTACTGTTTTTGAGCCATGTCTCGCCTAATCTGTACTTATACTTTTAATTTTTCCTGCCTAAATGTAAAACTTTGCTTTTCTCCACATTAAATTTCATGTTGTTGGATAGGGCCCATTGTTCAAGTCTGTCAAGATCTTTTTGGATCCTGAGCTTTTCTTTTGGGGTGTTGGCTATTCCTGCCAGTTCAGTGTCATCTGAAAATCTGATGAGTTCCCCGTCTATTCCCTTATCTAAGTGAGTTCATGATCCACTTCCCCTTTCTGTATGAAACAAATTGAAAGGGTTTTTATTCCTGTGTAGCTTCACTTTGTACATGTGCATGCAATACAGGAATCCTTTTGATTGAATACCAAAGGGAAAGAAAGAGGAAGTTGAACCTTAGTCCCTCCATCCCCTTTGATCTTCTCCTGACTTGTGCTTGGAATAATTATTTGTGCATATATAGTCTGATAGACAGACAGATAAAAAAACAGACAGGGATAATCAGTCTGTGTAGGTTATGTGGAGATATAATTATCTAAGAGGAAATGCTATATATGTGGATTTAATTAAGCAGCTTAGATATGGTGCAAGTGAATGCTTACTTTTAGAAATCCCACAAGAATGAGATGTTATTTCTTTCTATCACCATTTCTTTAGGATAGACCAGGAAATCTAATCAGAAACTTCAGCAATGGCAATAAGGTCAGTGAAAGTGGAGCGGCTTGCTTTCAGAAATTATGGGTGCTTCATCACTGGAAGCTTTTAAGGAGAGACTGGACAACCACTTTTCTGGAATGGTATAGGGCAGTGATGGCAAACCTTTTAGACACCAAGTTCCCCACTCCCACCCCACCCCACCCTTCACCACCCACCTCACCCACCCGCAGGGCCACTTACCACCTCCATGGCCCGCTGCAACAGATCACCCAGGCGGCCCTACAACTCCATGGCAGCCACACTGTCTGCCCATGCTTTGCAGCATCATCTGTGCGCAACGGGGTGTGAGGGCGGAGTCTTGGCCCTACTGCCTGGCTGCCATGTCCTTGGCTGTGCTGCTCCACATGGGCTGTTACCGGGGGCGATTCTCTTCCAGGGAGGCTGCTACAAAGGAGGGGGCCGTAGGGGAAGTGGGGCTGGGGTGACGGCGTGTATGCCTACAGAGAGGGCTCTGCATGCTGCCTCTGGCACACGTGCCATAGGTTTGACACCACTGGTATAAGGTCTGCTGCTTGAACAGAGGGTTGGACTTAAACACCTCCAAGTCCCTTCCAACCCTGATATTCTGTTAATCTTCAGAATAAAGGCAAAATATAAGCTGCTTGTTTTTGTTTTTGTTTTTCTCCTAATAAACTGATCTTGATTCCTGGTTGTCAGAAAACATTATTGTTTAAGACAGGCTACTGATCTCAAAAAAAATAATAATACAAGAGTTGGTACAGCCCATGAAGAGGTTAATTTTCAAAACTTAGCAATTCAGAGGAGTTGCTAGGAAACAGAGCAATGCCCTCTGGATATGGGCAAACAACAAGCATTTCTTCTGAAAAAAAAATCTAAGTATGAGAACTATGTCCTTCTGAAACCTGCTTCTGGGCAAATTTTTGTTCTTTTGTTCTCAAAACAACTTCTGCCTGATCACACAAAAACAAGCCTCCCATGTCCAACAACAAAATGCAGCACTACTTCAAAACTTATTTAGTCAGCTATCAGCCCTTCGTGTGATTCTGTTTTCTCCAATAGGGATGATATTTGAACTAAATTTACGGAAATAAAGAGAGACCAAAGAAAATTACTCATCATATCATACATAATGAAATTAAACAAACTGTCATCAGCAGATATGTTGATGTCATCAATTCAGATAATTCTAGAACAGACATGTCAAACTCGTGACTTCACGTGATGTCGCGAGACGTATCGGGACTGTTTTGCCATTGCTGGCATTGGGGTGGGTGTGGCTTCTGGATGATGTGTCCAGCCCGTGGGCCGGAGGTTTGACACCCCTGTTCTAGAAGATAGGTCAACGTTTCTTCTAGAATTATCAATAATATTTTCAACACCTAGGAGTTAGTTACAGCTGTATACAAGGGAATCTACAATGGGGGAAGGAGAGGTTCCACATATGATACCATAGGCATAATTGGGTGGTTAAAGACCTATTCCTTACTAACATGCTTCACAAAAATAAAAAGGAGCAGGATTTTGGTCACCAGTCAGACCAACTATTTTGATGTGTTGATCCCTGCTGCAGAGCACTGAATTAGATTGAAATTATTTTATTACCAGTATATTAGGCAATCTCCTTTGCTGCCCAGAATTTAGTAGCTCTTCACAATTTGATGCAATCTGGTTGAATGATATTTTACTGCATCTTTATGATGTGTGATCTTCATGGAAACTTTATGATGTGTGATCTTCAACTCGCAGAATTCCCTCGCCCAGTTGGTTGGAGAATTCTGGCAGTTGACATCCATACCTCTTAAAGTTGCCAAGGTTGAGGAATACTGCCATATTGATACAAGGTCAGTGAAATATAATTGGGTTGTTTGCTGCCATTGGCTTCCCATCATTAAAATGGACTGTAACTTAAGTTCAGCCATGTTCTTTCAATTTTTTCTACTATTGATGTTCTAGGTCAGGGGTCTTCAAACTTGGCCCTTTTATGACTTGTGGACTTCAACTCCCAGAATTCCTCAGCCAGCATAAAAGGGCCAAGTTTGAAAACTCCTGTTCTAGGTATTTTTCTTCCTGAAACTTTTCACCTGTACCAAACCCATTGACTGAATACATAGAAAGATGTGTGTGTGTGTGTGCTTGTTTGTTAGCCTTCTCTCCTATCTCCTCATATTTAGTTCTTCCATGCACATGAAGGTCTTTATCTTCAGCCAGACATAAAGGATGATTTCACTTTTTCCTACAGATTCAGTTTTGACATTACAAGGCCTGAAAAGGCCTAATACTATATACTGTATAGTATTAGTATATATATCTTAATTATACTGACTAATACTAATACCATATATTCAGATATTTGTATGTTAAGCAAGCTAATAGTGCCAAATTTAATCTGATCTAGTCCCTAGAGTATCACTAACCCAACTAATTTAATTACATTTAAACTGCAGTTTGAAGGGCTATGAAGTTAGTAATTTCAGTGATCAAAACACATTTGCCATTAATCACTGAGTGATCAAATGCATTTTGACACAGTTTGATTGATTTGTTTGGATGCCCCAGACGCATGTGCTCTGTGCCGTTCAACAGATAATACTGTCTGAGGTAATCATTAAACAAAAACATAAATCTTGTTTGTTTTTTTTAGGATTTATGATTTTCCTGAGCATGAAACAGAAAATACTTCAGTTCCAGATTTTATATAACCTGCACACAAGGATACCATTTTATGAGGTTAAAGACAACACCTATTTGGCTGAGAATGAGTTGCTGCCTCCAAAGTTGAATGTACAAGTAGTTCTCGAATTATGACTACAATTGAGCCTAGAATTTCTGTTGCTAAGTGAGACAGAAGTGAATTTGCCTCATTTTACGACCTATCTTGCCACAGTTGTTAAATGAATCACTAGTTGTTAAGTTAGTAAAAAGACTGTTAAGTGAATTTGGCTTTGCTTGTCAGAAAGTTGCAAAAGGTGATCACATGAGCCCAAGACACTGCAACCGTGATAAATATGGGTCACTTACCAAGCATCTGAATTTTGATCACAGGACCATGGGACTGCTGCCACAGTCATAAGTGTGAAAAACGGCCATAGGTCACTTTTTTCCATGCCGTTGTAACTTCAAACGGTCACTAAACAAACTGTAGTAAGTTGAGGATTACCTGTAATTAATATGTGCAACATATTCTAAGAAATCTTACATTCTGATTTTCTGCTCAACACACACATCAAAAGGGCTCACGATTGTCAGCTTGTCGTTCAGTAGATAAGATGTTTTGCAAGTCAGGTTCACTTTCCCATCCAACAACATCAAAGGAGAAAGGCATGAAACAGCCAAAGTGTTTGGCCTTGGCTGCACATTTTCTTGACTTTTGGATGGAAAACAAAAATCCAGAAAGCTCAGCATTTGTTTTGTTTTGACTTTGGTTCATATTCCTCTCGAAAAAGAAAGAATCAGGTATTCCCAAAAGGGAAATGTCTAGAGATAAGAGAAAAGCACAAAGTAGCTAACACAGACAACAGCAGATATTCCAGTTAAAGTGCCTACCAAAAAGAGGGCAGTAACCATTGATGATGGAGAACAAGACCTGCAGCTCTACACTACAATACCAAGATGTCCAGAGATGTCCTTTGTATTTGTGCACAGCTGCATTCCACAAGAGGAAGCCCAGACTTTCAGCTCTGAACATCAATGAAAAATGTTCACTGTTAGGAAAATATGGCCATCCAGGTGACCACTAGAGAGCAGAAAACAAATTCAGAAGTCTCACTCTTTGCTGTTAACTGGTGCTTATCCAGATATTTTACATCCCAGATATGGCAATGCTGACAAGATTAGCCTCTCCTGGACAATGTAGAAAGCAAGCAGTCTTATTCTGCAGTGGCCAAAACCAGGAGAAATCTAGTAGCAATTTTTCCAACTGATGCAAGTTATTTATAGCACAAGCTTTCATGATCTACAGTTTATGTCACCAGAAAGTTTATGCCTTTTAATAAAGCAGGTTAATCAGGAAAGGTGCTACTCTTTCTGAACTTCTGGCCACGATAAAAGAAAAAGAAAAAAGACATTCTATCTGTGTTAGTTCTTATCCAAACCACAGGGGCTTCTGGATTTCTGGTGTATTTCTACGTATAGTCTTGTTTCTGCTGACCATTGCCTTTTGTCTCTTAGTTCTCACTTTGTCTTTAATTCCTAGCTTTCCATGTTACATTGTTGTTGTTAGTTGCAAAGTCATATCTGACCCATCGTGACCACATGGACAATGTTCCTCCAGGCCTTCCTGTCCTCTACCATCTTCTGGAGTTCATTTATGCTCACGCTTACTGCTTCAGTGACTCCATCCACCCACCTCTGTCGTCCCCTTCTTCTCTTGCACTCAACCTTTCCCAGCATTAGGCTCTTCTCCAGTGAGTCCTTCCTTCTCATAAGGTGGCCAAAGTATTTGAGTTTCAACTTCAGGATCTGGCCTTCTAAAGAGCAGTCAGTGTTGATGTCCTCTAGGACTGACCAGTTTGAACGCCTTGCAGTCCAAGGGACTCACAGGACTCTTCTCCAGCACCATAGTTCAAAGGCCTCAATTCTTTGGTGCTCAGCCTTTCTTATGGTCCAACTTTCACTGCCATACATTGCAATTGGGAAGACCATAGCCTTGACTATACGCACTTTTGTTGGCAGGGTGATGTCTCTGCTTTTTAGTGTGCTGTTTAGATTTGCCATGGCTTTCCACTCCAGGAGCAAGCGTCTTTTAATTTCTTGGTTGCATGTTTCATCTCTGAGCTAATTCTCTGGATACCTGTTTTTCTGCTTTGCAGCTCTTCGACAAATCCTAGATATCTGTCTCTGGCTCATCCCTGATACAGAGCTATTTTAAGCATTATTCCAAAAGTATTGTTATTTTGCCCTAAATAACTATTGTCAATAATATTATATATCTGAGAACATAAAACCAATTCCTTCCTATAATGTATGAGTAACTCAGGAAAGAATAAATCAGATATGACAAACTCGTGACGGTATGTGACATCGCACAACGTATTGGAGCCTTTTTGCCATTGCCGGCAATGGGGTGGCCATGGTTTCCCAGTGACGCATCCAGCTCATGGGCTGGCATTTTGACACCCCTGGAATAAATCATTGGAGTCCACCAAAATTTGGTATGTCAATAAAAGAATGAATTGGGGTTATAACTCTCCTGGCATAATCTCAAGAACTGTTATCATACAGTATGCTCCCTGTGTTCAGACAACACACCAAACCCCAACCAGCCAATTACATTTTAAATTGGCAAGCTGTATGACATGCCTGGTCTGTGCGATTAGCTTATGGTTCAGTATACTGACTGAATTTTAAGCAATTGGGTTAATTGAGTAAACCATGGGTAAGTATGTCGTGTAAATATAGCCATTGTAGATCACAAAAAACACCACTAACAGAAGAATAGCTGGATTTGTTGTAGTAAAGTAAACATTTTCTGTGTCAGGAATAGCTCTAGCAGCTGCTAATTAGACTTTGAACAGCCTGTAATAGTTAACTGTGTAATTAGAGGCATTTTTAATCTGTTAAAATGAGAAGGATTTATTATGGGTTGTTTACTGTTACTTTGACTATTGTATTGGTGGTATGTATTTCCTGACTTTGAGCCTAATAAGAAAATACTAATGAATCTCATAATATTTGAAATATGGCACTTATTGCCTTGTTATTTTTAACAAGAGGAAAATACTTTTAAGAAGGTACCCTAAGAAATAAGACTGGGGTCTTTTTCAGAGTTATGGGATTATATGTGTGTGTGTGTGTGTGTGTGTGTTTTCTCAGTCCTTTGCAAAAAAAAATCTAGATTGGTTTGCCTTCTGTTGGAGATGGGTGGCTTGGAATGGTCCCTACAGTTGCCTACTTTTGCTTGGAAAAGATGTCAGAAGGAACAATAACTTGGTTCTGCCTTTCATTTTGAGGCAACCACAGCAAGAGAAAATAGAGGTGGAATCTGAAGAGATGGAAGCATTGCATCCATTGCAAGAAGCAACGGATGGAAACTAGTCAAGGAGAGAAGCAACCTAGAACTAAGGAGAAACTTCCTGACAGTTAGAACAATTAACCAGTGGAACAACCTGCCTCCAGAAGTGGTGAATGCTCCAACACTGGAGGTTTTTAAGAAGAGACTGGACAGCCATTTGCCTGAAATGGTATAGGGTTTCCTGCCTGAGCAGGGGGTTGGACTAGATGACCTCCAACTTCTTCTTCTTATTATTATTATTATTATGATGATGATGATGATGATGATGATGATGATGATGATGATGTAATATCATGGGAACTCTACAAGAAGCTCACTGTCTTTGCAGTTTAAGAGTGGATTCCTTAAGGGGAAAATTATTATCTGTGGTCCTTTCCTGATGGATAGTTTTAAAAAAGAAAAGGAAGCTAAAAGGAATCATAGAGCCATGTCCAATATTATTTTCTAAAATCCCAAAACTCTCCTACCCCTTTATTATCTCTATAGCTTAGGGAAAAATTACAGGTGATCTTGAATCAGTCAGGAGGATTTCCTTTCCACTCCTTGCAAAGAGAGATAAATAGATAGACAAGCACACACACACACACACACACACACACACAGACACACACCACTATATTTGATATAGGAAGAGTGACAAATGCTTTTAGAATGTTAATCTTCCATATTGTTGGTAATTAGTGTAAAGCAAAACCAGCATGATAGCAGTGTTTCAGTATTTGAGATGCTGCCACAAAGAAGAAGAGGTCAACCTATCCCCCAAAGCACCTGAAGGCAGAACAAGAAGGAATGGATGGAAACTAATCAAGGAGATAATCAGCCTGGACCTAAAGAGAAATTTTCTGATTGTGAGAACAATTAACCACTGGAACAGTTTACCTTCAGAAGTTGTGGGTGCTCCATCACTGGAGGCTTTTAAGAAGAAACTGGAAGCCACTTGTCTGGAATGGTATAGGGTCTCCTGCTTGAGCAGGGGATTGGACTAGAAGATCTCCAAGGTCCCTTCCAATTGTGTTATTCTGTTTCTGTTTCTGATGGAGTAATTAAGGCCCAGCTAGAAACTGGGGGGGGCATGAGTTCTAGTCCTGCCTTAGACACAAAACCAGCTGGATGGCCTTCAGGAGGTCATTCTCTTTTAGCCCTAAGAAGGAGTAAAGACAATCCACTTTTGGAAGAGCCTTGGTGGAGCAGTGGGCTGATGCCTCCTTAAGTAACACCAGCTGCCTGCAATTAGTGCAGGTTCGAGTCCCACCAGGCTCGAGGTTGACTCAGCCTTCCATCCTTCTGAGGTAGGTAAAATGAGGGCCCAGATTGTTGGGGGCAATTAAGCTGACTTTGTAATAATGCCGCTTGGGTGTGTGTGAAAGCCCTAACAAGCAGGCATATACATAGAATGAAGGCTACTGCTAAGCTTGTAAGCCGCCCTGAGTCTTCGGAGAAGGGCGGGATATAAATGTAATAAAAATATAAAAATAAATAAAAATAAAATAAATCTTGCCAAGAAAACTGCAGGGACTAGTCCAGACGGTCACCAAAAATCAACAATGACTCAAAGGCATAAGAAAAATAATGAATATAAAATAGTAATAGCACTTAGATTTATATACTGCTCCACAGTGCTCTACAGCACTCTCTGGACAGTTTACAAAGTCAGCATATTGCCCCCAACAATATGGGTCCTTATTTTACTGATCTCAGAAGGATGGAAGGCTAAGTCAACCCTGAGCCCTTCGGGATCCAGGCTGTGGGTAGTGTTACCTGCAATACTACATTCTAAACAGTGTACCACCACATCAAATTGAAACCATATTCAGACAATCATATTTCTTTCATTCAGGTATCACTATGGATTCTAAGTACTTGGAACAAAGTTGTGCATTCTTCTCGCTGGCCATGGAGTGTCAGTATTTTCTCAAAATTTCTTTTAAACCAAAATTCATAAATAGCACACTGACTATTCTAAAGAAATGAAACCCTACAGTAAAACAGGTTATTGCATAAAGAGCACAAAAAAATACAAAAGCAGTTGTTTTTTTCAAAACAAGATTATATGACTTAGATAAAAATGAAATGTGTTCTGTATATAATCATTAATTTAAATTATAAATTAGAAGTTATAGACCAATAACAACAAAATCTCTCACAAAATGAATGCCTGGTTAATATTATTTTGGCATTTCAGTGATGCTGAAATTGGAGTGAAACATTCAGGATTTTTACTAATTCTAAATAAGTTTAAAAATCCAAACTTTATTTATCTAAATATGTATATGCATATATTGTGATAAAATATAATATTTAAATTTGAATTAAACTGTGAGAAACGAAAGATATTTTAAAAAGAAAATTGGCTCTGTCCTTTTCCTTTAAATGTAAAAGGGGATCTTCTGTGCAAATTCATGTTACATTTCTTGGAAAAAATAGATTGAAAAGGATTCCAACAGCATTAAAAATTAAGCCAAACCCCACTAGAGGGCGTATTTTCATTGTCCAAAGGCATTTTTAAAAAACACAGTAATACTACTGGTATTTTTGGCCAAGAAGTTAAGGCAAATTGCAAGCAAAAGAGAATTCCTGAGAAACAAAAGAGAATATCACCATGGTTAAGGACACAGAAAGAGCCTCGCAGAAAAAGTGGGGAGAAACACAACGTATGTACCAATAAAACCTCTTCCTTCTGATCATGCCGTGTCACTGCTCGTGATTAGTTTAAAAACAGCGACAGTTAAGTCTCAAAGGTGCCTTTTCAAAAGGCAACTGGACTTTCTTTATTTTTCTTTGAAGATGTTTCACTTCTCATCCAAGAACTGGATGAGAAGTGAAACATCTTCAAGGAAAAACAAAGAAAGTCCAGTTGCCTTTTGAAAAGGCACCTGTCAATGCTGCTATCATTGGATGTTCCTGTTCTGACAACTGATGAAAATGCCACCATTTTCTTTATTCCTTTAACAAAAAGAGCCTTGGTGGAGCAGTGGGCTAATGCCTCCTTAAGTAACACCAGCTGCCTGCAATTAGGGCAGGTTCGAGTCCCACCAGGCTCAAGGTTGACTCAGCCTTCCATCCTTCCCAGGTAGGTAAAATGAGGACCCAGATTGTTGGGGGCAATTAAGCTGACTTTGTAATAATGCCGCTTGGGGTGTGTGTGAAAGCCCTAACAAGCAGGCATATACATAGAATGAAGGCTACTGCTAAGCTTGTAAACCGCCCCGAGTCTTCGGAGAAGGGCGGGATATAAATGGAATTAAAAAAAACAACAACATGCATTTTCCTATTTTATAAATTAGGTGCAGCAGAGGGGGCGGGGTTGGAATGTAAGCTCAGCTAGCCATAATAATAACGCTGTTGTGGGAACCCAAGGACAAGTTGATAACATTTTGGCAGGCTGTGGAGCTGAGGAGAAAGCCCGTACTTTAAGCTAATACAGTTGCTCTTTTTGATGAACAAATCCTTCTGCTGATTTCACTTTTCCATGGAGAAAAGTGCCGGTATTCAATAATAAGAAAAGAGGACATAAAAGTAAAAGCATTATTTAAAAAAATTTTGTTAGCACAAATCTTTAAATAATGAAAGAATATTAACCAAAGCAGAATAAAATTTTACTTATTTTACACCATTTTGATTAAACCTCCATACAGAGCTACCTGTGACAATCCTGATGCAGGAAACCCTAGGCTGCCAAATTTCCACAGCCTATTCCTGATGTGGCTACCCATGTAGAACTAAAAGATCAAAGTGAGCCGCTTGGAATTTCAGGGATTTTCAGACTGTTGGAAGAAAAAACAGGTCCAGTTCCAAGCTAGGAATAAAATGGAGGCTGCTTATGAAAGAAGGTTTCTGTTTATTGATGAGCACAACCAGCAACAGCATGCGGTTCTGAGACAGCTGATGAAAGTGGAGTTAAGAGTGGATGGATCTTTACAAGGTTCTGATTAAGATGCTCCAGGCAGTTGTGCAATGTAGTGAGCCTTGTGCCTTTGGCTATACTAATGGTGGTGGGTTAATCCTGTGGGAAGTCACACACACACCCCCAGAGAAAGAAATATTTGGGGGAGTATAAAAAAGCAGAATATTATATTTCCCGAAAGGATCTTAAAGGCAGAGAAGCAGAAAGAATGACTGGTCCAGCTAGTTTTCATGCCTGAGGTGGGACTAGAACTGGTTTCCAACCTGATGATTTAACCACAAGACCATACTGGCTCTCAAGATGCACTAGAAGAGTAGGGGACTTCCGGTGGTGACGCGACGCTGAAGACAGCCATCTCCGGGCTGTCTGCTCTGCGGCTTTGTTTGAACTGCTGAAAACAGCGCCGATCAGCTGTTTTAGTGGTTCAGAAGCCCCCTCCTCGGGAGAAGAGGAGGGGGTGAGGCCCCAGGTAGGGGTTGAGCTCTCCGGGGCCGCCTGATCTTTTAGATCGGGCGGCTGAAGGATCGAGCCCCCCCAAGCCTGGGTTTGCTCCGGGCTGCGCAGTGCTTCTGCTCCGTGGTTTTGGGAGCAGAACCAAGCGTTAGCAACCACCCCTGCCAGAAGGAAAGACTTTCGAGTGTGAAGAGGCAGGCAGAGCGATACAGGAGGTCAAGGTGAAGTGGATTTTTGTTCTCTAGCTCAATGGACTTTATGGACTTTAAAAGTGAAAGTGCGTAGCAAGTGAAAGTGGGGAAAGATGGCGGCTAAAACTTCTAAAGCTCTCCGGAGTGCGGGGGCTTCCCCAGTGCAACAGTCCTCGCTGCAAGCCTTACTGCCTCCTGCACCTGCTCCGGTCGGTAACAGAAGAAGAAATTCTTTTAGCAATTAAGCAACTGAAGGTGGATAAAGTGCCAGGCACGGATGGACTGACTGCGGTGTACTACAAAAATCTACAATCAGAGGTGATAAAGCCATTAAGGGAATTGTTTCAGACAATTCAAAGGGGAGGAAGGGTGCCTCTGTCTTGGAGAACTGCTTTTATTTCCCTGATACCGAAGGAAGATCAGGATGTTACTCAAGTAAGAAATTACAGACCAATATCACTTTTGAATATGGACTACAAGATATTTGCTAAGGTTTTAGCTAACAGATTGATGAGGGTTTTGCAACAGATGATTCATGGGGACCAAACTGGGTTCATTAGTGGTAGACAAATGAAAAATAATGTGAGGCATATAGTAGATTTGGTGGAATTTTTGGAAAGGAACAACCCTGCGGCGTTGATCTTTTTAGATGCTGAAAAAGCTTTTGATCAACTGGATTGGCAATTTTTGATGAAAGTTTTAGATAAAATGAATTTTGGGGATAAATTTTTACAACCAATTAGGGCATTATATCAAAAACAAACTGCCTGAATAATAGTAAATAATAGTTTGACTGAAGTATGCAATACTGAAAAGGGCACAAGACAAGGGTGTCCGTTATCACCTTTATTATTTGTTTTAACATTGGAGATATTATTGATTAAAATACGGAATTCGGAAAAAATTAAGGGTATCCAAATTAGAGATCAGGATTATAGACTGAGGGCATTTGCAGACGATCTGGTTGTTACGGTGACCCAGCCAGAAAATTCTGTTGTGGATCTGATGGAGATAATAATGCAATATGGGAAGGTTTCTGGATTTAAGGTTAATGTACCAAAAACTAAAATATTAGCCAAAAATATGACAGTATCGCAAAAGGCCCTTTTAGAAGGGTTAACTGGATTTGAGATTGTTAAAAGGGTTAAATATTTGGGGGTGTATTTGTCACCCTCAAATGCAAAGTTATATAAAAATAATTATGAAAAGCTATGGGGAAAAATTCAAAAAGAATTGGAGAGTTGGGAAAAATTGCAGTTGTCTTTATTGGGAAGAATTGCAGCAGTGAAAATGAATGTTTTGCCCAAATTTATTGCGGTATATAAATGCAATAAAATAAATAAATAAATAAATAAATTTCTATTTTTATTTCAAATGATACCTATTCTTAAAAAAGATTTAAATTTGGAGGAATGGCAACGGGGTATCAATAAATTTGTATGGGCAGGGAAAAGGCCACGAGTTAAACTTAAGATTATGCAGGATACGCGTGAAAGAGGTGGTCTTAAAATGCCCAACTTTAAATTATATTATGAAGCTGCTGCGTTGTCAGCAATAAGTGATTGGATTAATTTGACACAAGGGAAATTATTAAATCTTGAGGGCCACGACTTGTTATTTGGCTGGCATGCATATTTATTGTATGATAAGAAGGTAGATAATGTGTTTAAAGTGCATATTTTAAGACAGGCATTGCTGAGAGTTTGGAAAAAGTATAGACATAAGCTAAACTACAAGATACCTTTGTGGACAATTCCGAAACATGCAATAGAAAACATAAATGTTGGCTTCAAACATGATGTGACTACGTACAAGGAGATCTTAAGTTTGGAGAGGAACGTATGGTGTTTGAAGCCATATAATCTTTTACGAGATGAGAAGATTGTTCAAACTTGGTTTCAATATGGTCAATTACGGGCCAGGGGGAAAGAAGACCAGAAAATTGGTTTCTCAATGACTGATCAAAATTTGGTAAAGCAAATTAGAAATCAGGGTCCAGCACATATCAAACGGATATATCTTGCATTGATAGAAATTGACTCAGAAACAGAACTTGTTAAAGATTGTATGATAAAGTGGGCTCAGAATATTCAAGAAGTTATCACAATGGACACTTGGGAAAAGATCTGGGTGAGGAATGTAAAATTTACACAAGCTCAAAACTTAAGAGAGAACTTTTACAAAATGTTTTATAGGTGGCATTTAGATCCTAAAAAGGTTGCAAGTATGTATCCGAACTACCAACCTAAATGTTGGAGATGTGGTGGCGAAGTTGCAACGTATTTTCATATATGGTGGACCTGTAAAAAGGTTAAAGCTTTTTGGATTAAAATCTGGTGGAATATGCAGAAGATATTTAAGCAAAGGATAAAGTTTTGTACGCAATTGTTCTTATTGGGCATAATTACAGATACTACTGTTGTGGACACTAAGTTGATGTTGAACTTAATTACAGCAGCAAGACTTTTAGTAGGTCAATATTGGAAGAAGAACTGCCGACTATAGAAGAATGGACTCTAAAAGTTTCTGACCTGGCGGAAATGGCAAAGATTTCGGCTTATTTGAAAGACCATTCGCAACAACGTTATATTATGGAATGGAAAAAGTGGATTGATTATATCCAGAACAAATATGGGACCAAAAAGTTTCACTTAGCATTTGAATAAGTTTTTTTTCTTTCTTTTTTTTAATGTGATACTAGTATTGCTTGTAGTCATCTCATATGAGCTAGAGTGCGATAGACTTAATAGTTTATTGTTGTTAATATTTGGTTGTTTATGATTGTTTTTTTTTTTGCTTTTATACCTTGTATTTAGCTCTGGGAAGTCGGGGAGGGGGGAGGGCGGAAGGGGGGAGGGTTAGGGAGGGTTAGGAAGGGCTGGGTGGAGGGAGGGGGGAGGGATTGTTAAAGATAAAATGTATTGTAAAACTTTTCAATAAAAAAAAAGATGCACTAGAAGAGCATAATTAATAGTTAAACTAAACGCTTAAACACTTTCTGTAAGTGCACGAACACCCTTCCACACAAATGATAGACAGATTGCAATTCTTTTACAGGGATTCATGATAATTCCTGGCAAATTTAGTGGAGGCCATTTGATTTTTTTATTAGTAAACATCACCAGAGAAGCCCATGTTGATTAGATGTGTCCATCTCAGAGCAAGATAGCTAATTCTCTAAAAGTTTTCCTTTAGGTAATGTTCACCAGCAGCTGCTAATCTTGTATGTAGGTTTGCCTTAATCACAGAACAGCTCCTCCCTTTAGAATATATTTTTCCAGTTCAGTTATGCCTCCTTTACTGCACCACATATAACTTCTTCTGAGTGCACAACCCAGATATTTTAAAAAGCAATCAATCCAAAATCTCAGTTTTTCCAAAGTAGGGTACCAAAAGGTTTCTTTGCAAATTTATGCAGAAGACTCTCTAAATTCAGAGCATGGGCAAGTAAATCAGTAAGGGAGGCTGTCCTTTAAATACTTTAGGGCTCAATTATTTAGCAGAATGAGAACTTTTGTTTCATCAAGAACATTTACAGAAATATAAAGAGATGTTCAAACTTCCATGAAGGATTATTAATTCTGTCCTAAGTGCTGAGCTGCTGTCATCTCTTCAGATTCCTGCTTTTTAATCCGCTGATTAAATGGAGAAGTACTATCACTTTCCTTGAGCACATATTGTTGTTGTTGTTAGTTGCGAATTCGTGTCCGACCCATCGCGACCCTATGGACAACGTGCCTCCAGGCCTTCCTGTCCTCTACCATCTTCTGGAGTCCATCTAAGCTCACGCCTACTGCTTCAATGACTCCATCCAGCCACCTCATTCTCTGTCGTCCCCTTCTTCTATTGCCCTCAATCTTTCCCAGCATTAGGCTCTTCTCCAGTGAGTCCTTCCTTCTCATTAGGTGGCCAAAGTATTTGAGTTTTAGCTTCAGGATCTGGCCTTCTAAAGAGCAGTCAGGGTTGATCTCCTCTAGGACTGACCGGTTTGATCGCCTTGCAGTCCAAGGGACTCGCAGGAGTCTTCTCCAGCACCATAGTTCAAAGGCTTCAATTCTTTGGCGCTCAGCCTTTCTTATGGTCCAGCTTTCACTGCCATACATTGCAACTGGGAAGACCATAGCCTTGACTATACGCACTTTTGTTGACAGGGTGATGTCTCTGCTTTTTAGTGTGCTGTCTAGATTTGCCATGGCTTTCCTCCCAAGGAGCAAGCGTCTTTTAATTTCTTGGCTACAGTCCCCATCTGCAGTGATCTTGGAGCCCAGGAAAATAAAATCTGTCACTACCTCCATTTCCTCCCCATCTATTTGCCAGGAATTGAGAGGGCCGGATGCCATGATCTTGGTTTTCTTAATGTTAAGTTTCAACCCAACTTTTGCACTCTCCTTCTTCACCCGCAACACGAGGCTCTTTAGTTCTTCTTCACTTTCTGCCATTAGAGTGGTATCATCTGCATATCTTAGGTTGTTGATGTTTCTTCCGGCAATCTTAATTCCAACTTTTGATTCATCTAGCCCTGCATTTCTCATGATGTGCTCTGCATATAAGTTAAATAGGCAAGGCGACAGTATACAGCCTTGCCGGACTCCTTTCCCAATTTTGAACCAGTCAGTGGTTCCGTGTCCAGTTCTCACTGTTGCTTCTTGGCCCGCATATAGGTTTCTCAAGAGACAAATAAGATGGTCTGGTATGCCCATCTCTTTAAGGACTTGCCAGAGTTTGTTATGATCCACACAATCAAAGGCTTTAGCATAGTCAATGAAGCAGAAGTAGATGTTTTTCTGGAACTCTCTAGCTTTCTCCATGATCCAGCGTATGTTAGCAATTTGATCTCTAGTTCCTCTGCCTCTTCGAAATCCTGCCTGTACTTCTGGTAGTTCTCGATCCACATACTGCTGGAGTCTAGCTTGTAGAATTTTAAGCATAACTTTACTAGCATGAGAAATGAGTGCAATGGTGTGATAGTTTGAACATTCTTTGGCACTGCCTTTCTTTGGAATTGGAATGTAAACTGATCTTTTCCAATCCTGTGGCCACTGTTGAGTTTTCCAAATTTGCTGGCAAATTGAGTGTAGCACTTTTACTGCATCATCTTTTAAGATTTTGAATAGCTCAGCTGGAATACTGTCACCTCCACTAGCTTTGTTGTTGCTCAGCTTTTCTAAGGCCCACTTCACTTCACATTCTAGGATGTCTGGCTCGAGGTCAGTGACCACCTCATTATGATTATCAGGGACGTTAAGCTCATTCTTGTATAGTTCTTCTGTGTAATTTTGCCACCTCTTCTTAATCTCTTCTGCCTCTGTTAGGACCCTGCCATTTTGGTCCTTTATCATGCCCATTTTTGCATGAAACGTTCCTTTCATCTCTCCAATTTTCTTGAAAATATCTCTGGTCCTCCCTATTCTATTGTTTTCTTCTATTTCTTTGCATTGTTCATTTAAGAAAGCATTCTTATCTCTTCTAGCTATTCTTTGGAATTCTGCATTTAATTGGGCGTATCTTTCTTTTTCTCCCTTGCCTTTCGCTTCCCTCCTTTCCTCAGCTATTTGCAAAGCTTTCTCAGACAGCCATTTTGCTTTCTTACATTTCTTTTTCTTTGGGATGGTTTTGGTTGCTACCTGTTGTACAATGTTGCGAACCTCTGTCCATAGTTCTTCAGGCACTCTGTCTATCAGATCTAATTCCTTAAATCTATTTGTCACCTCTACTGTATATTCAACAGGGATATGATTTAATTCATACCTGACTGGCCTAGCGCTTTTCCCTACTTTCTTTAATTTAAGCCTAAACTTTGCAACAAGCAACGAGCACATATATGTCCCTTTAATTAAGCTGGCGTAGTTTTAAAAGATGGGGTCAGGTAAAGGTTGCTCAACAATTCCTGCAGCAATACTGTAGATAAAAGAGAAGTCTGTCTGATGTTGCTAGAAATTAGGCATATCCAATGGTGGGATTCAGCCAGTTCACACCAGTTCAGCAGAACCAGTAGCTAAATTTTGCTGCATTTGGAGATCTGGCTGGCTTCCGGAAGTCCAGTCTAAGCCTGGGAGGCCTAGAGGAGGATGTGCATGGATGCCACTTCTGGAAGTCCTTTCTAGGCCTCGGAGGCCTGGAGGAGGCCTCCTAGGCCTAGAATGGCCCACTGGAAGTGCATAGATGCCATTTTTGGAAGTCCGTTCTAGGCCTCGGAGGCTCAGTCCTGCATTTGAATAAGAGAACCAGTTGTTCAGGTATTTGAATTCCATCACTGGGCATATCTCTGGTCATCCTTTCCCTTGAGAAAAGCTGCTGAAAAGCAATAGAAAGGCCAACTGGTTTCTTTGCTCCCTTGGCCTTCATTAAAAAGGTAAAGGTTCCCCCGCACATGTGTGCTAGTCGTTTCCAACTCTAGGGGCCGGTGCTCATCTCCGTTTCAAAGCCGAAGAGCCAGCGCTTGTCCGAGGACATCTCCGTGGTCATGTGGCCGGCATGACTAGACGCCAAAGGCGCACGGAACGCTGTTACCTTCCCACCGTAGTGGTCCCTATTTTTCTACTTGCATTTTTATGTGCTTTCGAACTGCTAGGTTGGCAGAAGCTGGGACGAGTAACAGGCGCTCACTCTGTTACGCGTCACTCGGGATTCAACCCGCCAAACTGCCGACCTTCCGATTGACAAGCTCAGCGTCTTAACCCACTGAGCCACCGCGTCCCTTTGGCCTTCATTAGATAGAGGTTTTTCATTACATAAAACATAAAGGATTATTTGTTATATCTTAAAACACTTGAAATTTGTAAAAACAACCTCATATGCTTAGGTGCCAGTTTATGCTACTTACTTGGGAACTATTTTTTTTCATTGTTTATTTCTTAATACAGGTAGTCCTTGACTTACAACCATCCATTTAGTGACTGTTCAAAGTTACAACAAGAATGAAAAAAGTGACTTACAACCAGTCCTCACCCTTAGAACCACTGCAGTATCCCCACAATCATGTGATCAAAGTCTGGGCATTTGTCAACCAACTTTTATGTACAATGATTGCAGCATCCTGGGGTCATGTGAATGCCATTTGTGATCGTCCTAGTCAGCTTCCTACAAGCAAAGTCAATGGGGGGGAGCTGGATTTGCTTAACAACCGCCTCATTCACTTAACTGCAATGATTCCTTTAATAACCATGGCCAAAAAACCCCCAGCCATAAAATTGGGTACAATTCACTTAACAACCACCTTGCTTAACAACAGAAATTCTGGTCCTGACCATGGTTGTAAATTGATGATTACCTGTATACATGTACTCATTTTGTATTTTCATTCTTGTTAGCCATCCAAAGTCACATTGGTGAGAGGAATGTCCATGTAAGTCAATATAAATAAATAAGCTACCTGCTTCCAATACTTGAGGTATCATTGTCATCAGCATGATAATCTATGTTTCCACCAGTGAAGGAAAGACCAACACTACTCTGGATAATTGGTATTCCTGCTACTTTCCTGTTATGAAGCTTTTTTGAATGCTCAGGTTGACTGGTTTCTTTCTTGTTGGAACTTATCAGGCAGAGGAGTCCAATATATTAGGTCAACAGTGAATATAACTACTGTGATGCCAAACCACAGTTTAAGCCTGTTTCAGTCATGGGCTAGAGATGAGATAAGGCCATCTTATGGGACATGACAGGCAAAAAAAATGTTATCTGATCAAATCTGGGCTGTGATTAGAAGCAAGTGAGCAAAAGACATCAGTGATTTTTTTTCCAAACATTTGAAAAGTGCCAACACTTTCCCCTCAATCTTCTTTTCTCATGACTTAACATGCTTCTCTACTTCTGTGTCCCATCATACGATTTAGTGTCTAGTCCCCTAATTATCTTTATGGCCTTTCTCTAAATTTATTCCAATTTTTCAGAAGTATTTTTAAGATGCAGTGCCCAGAACTAGACAGAACAATCAAGTGATGTCTAGTCAAAGCAAAATAAAGCAATATAATTACTTCCTCAGATTTGGAAATTATGCTTCCTCAGATGCAGCCAAAAATAGCATGTTATTCTACTATTCTGAATTTAATCTGTCGCCTGGCATTTTAGCTTTCTCAGCCAATTTTGTGTCACTTGCAGATTTGATAAGCATTTTCTCCACCTCTTCATCTGGTCTTTCTTTAAAATGTCAAGGAGAACAAAGATCAGAGGTTGAATCTTGTGACATTCTTTACCCTGAGATACTCATCCCAGATTGATGAGGACCCATCTGTAAATAGTCTTTGAGTTACTCTATTTAATTTAACACCATTTGACACTTAGCTATCTTACTAATCAGAATGTTGTGCAGTAATTTGTGAAATATTTTGCTGAAGTCAGGACCGCTAACAAAGCTAGCAGATTAAAAAAATGTGCTAGGTGCAATCTATTAAGAATTTTTGTTGGAAAATTCATGCTGGGTTTTGGTATAGCTACATTTTCAATAGGGCTGATTCTAGGCCTTTTGATACGCTAAATGCTTGAATATAAGTGTAAATGTGTGGATGAATACAACTTTAAGTTTGGTAAGTGAGCAATAAAATCGAAAATATTTGTTTCTAGAATGTGAGTCTCTGGATATGAAAGAGGAAAAAGCAGTGAATTTCTTTATGGCCCTTATTGGGAGACCTCAAGGTGCAATGATAATCAACAACAGACAGCTGTCATTGCTGAAGAAGGCTGTGACTACAATCAGAGGAAAGACAGAGGAAAGACTGTCAATCCTCTCTGTCAGAAAGCCAAAGCAGCATCCCAGAACATCAGACGTCCATGAAATGCTAAGGGGAAATGGGGCAAAGATCCACAACGAATAAGATTTTAGGTTAAAAGAACTTAAGGGGGACAAAAGTACAAGAATTGAATTACCATGAAGTTCAATAAACATCACAGATCCAAAATGGGTGACAACTGAGTTTAGGTTTAAGAAGCAATAAAAATGTGTAAGAACTTGTTTGTTTTGCACAAGTACCTTAACCTTCAATTACAAAATTTACTAAAAAGAATTACCCTAAGCAGGAAAAGTCTTCAGATAATAAAGGCTAAAATATTGATGGAAACTTTTAGCTGAATCTGTTTACTATGCCCTATTATGATTCTTGGCAGTACATATTTCTGCATTTCTAGGTTCAGCCAGACTTCAGTTAGATTCTAGACTTTTCTCAGAGACTTTAGGGCAGGGGTCGGCAACCTGAAACAGTGAAAGAGCCACTCAGAACCGGTTCCCTCACAAAATAAAAAACTGGGAGCCGCAAAGAAGGGTGCGCATGCGCGCGCATGCGCAAAACAAGAGGCTTGACAGAACAGTGGAGTCTAAGGGGAGATATGCAGCCGCCCTGCCCCCTCCGCTTTCATTCACTCGCCTTTGCTTGGAAAAGCTTCTCTCTTGCTCTCTCATTCCCTCACTTTTGCTCTAAAAAGCCTCTTTCACGCTCTCATTCACTCACACTGCTCAAAAAATGTTTCTCTCTCACTCTCATTCACTCACCAAATCAAAAGGCCAGCCACAGCGCCTCCATTGACTTCCATGGGGATGCTTGGCAATTAAAACCATTCCTGCTACTGCTGCTAACTTTTTCACTTGCTGCTTGGTTCAGATTTAACCCGCAGAAACAAATCCCCATGCCGGCCCCCATGGCAGCAGCGAGCCCCAAGGAGCGGGGCGGCCCAGTGTGCTTGCCGAGACGCTGGAGCATCTTTGGTGGCAGGAGTAGTAACGCCTGCCTGCCGGGCAGAAAAAACAGAAAGGTTGGTGGCGGCGGCAGCGGCGGCTGCTTTTCAGGTAGCTTAGTGCCCTTGCTGAGATATGGAGGTGCTCCAGGCCCGCGCTCCACTCTTCTCCACTGCTGGCCCTGACCTCCGCCAACTGGAGCCCGTCGGCAGAGGTCAGGGCTGGTGATACAGAGTCGTCAGCTGATCAGCGGCCCTGTGTATGCATCCTCCCGGGCCCATAGGAGCTTTGGCGACTCCGTAATGCCAACCCTGAACTTCACAAGTGGAAATCAAGGGAGATTGCCAGGAACACAAGATCGGCGTTTCTCAGCCCGTGCTGATCTCGTGCTCCCTCTCTTTGTTTCAGTTTGCTTTTTGCATTTGGGATGAAAACTCGATATTCACCAACCATGAAACAGGAGCTATGAAACAGGAACTAATCAAGCGGTTGCCCATTTCCTCTGCTGAGCCATCCCAGTTACTTCCCTGGAGCACCTCCATATCTCGCAAGGGCGCACAGGGAATCTGTGTTTCTCCACGTGCGCTGATCAGCGCGTGGGGAGAAATGCCCATTCCCTCTGCTGAGCTGTTCCAGTTGCTTGCATTGCAGAAGGCAAGTATTTGGGATGCAGACTCAAGATTTGGCGTTTCTCAGTCCGCACTGATCTCGCCCTCCTTACAGTCTCCCTCTCTTTGCTTCAGCTTGCTTTCTGCATTTGGGATGAAGACTGGAGACTCGAGAGACGGAGATTGTAAGGAGCGCGAGATCAGCACTTTCTGCATTTGGGATGAAGACTTGAGATTCGGTGTTTCTCAGCCCGCGCTGATCTTGCGCTCCTTACAGTCTCCCTCTCTCGAGTCTTCATCCCAAATGCAGAAAGCAAGCTGAATCAAAGGGAGACTGTAAGGAGCGCAAGATCAGCACACACAGAGAAACACCGAATCTCGAGTGTTCATTCCAAATGCTTGCCTTCTGCAACGCAAGCAACTGGGACGGGTCAGCAGAGGGAATGGGCATTTCTCCACACGCGCTGATAAGCGGGCACGGAGAAACGCCGAATCTCAAGTGTTCATTCCAAATGATTGCCTTCTGCAACGCAAGCAACTGGGACGGGTCAGCAGAGGTAATGGGTATTTCTCCGTGTGCAGGAGAGGTCTGTTAGGGAGGCGGTGGTCCAGCGTTGTTTAGCTCCCTCCTGTGTGTGTGTGTCAGACCCGTGGGGAACGGCTGGTAGAGGTGGCCGTCCGGCATTTGCCCCCCTCCTGTGTATGTGTCGGGCCCATGGGCTCAACACAAAGAGAGATGCAAACACCAGACTGCCACCGCCTCTACCAGCCGTTCCCCATGGGTCCGACACACACACATACAAATGAGAGGGGGGAAATGCCGGACTGCTGCCTCCCTACCAGCCATTCCCCCCGGGTCTGACACACAAACACACACACAAATGAGAGGGGGAAAAATGCCAGACTGCCGCCTCCCTACCAGCCGTTCCCTGTGGGTCTGACACACACACATATACACAAATGAGAGGGGGAAAAATGCAAGACTGCCGCCTCCCTACCAGCCATTCCCCATGGGTCTGACAGACAGACAGACAGACACACACACACACACAGAGAGAGAGAGAGAGGGGGGGGAAGAAGGAGGGGATCTGGCAGCACCCGAGACTCCATATGCTGCTCAGAAACACCACCACCACACCCGCACACCCCATCCGACTGACCCACTACTTACCTTTCCAGCAGTCCTCCCATCTCTTCCTTCATTGCCGCCATGTGCAGTCCAAAGAAGAAGAGGTTTGTGGGCAGTCCCACAAACCAAAGAACTTCAACCAATCAATTCAAACTTCACAAGTTTTTTTTTCTTTTCCATGAGAAGTTTGAATTGATTGGTTGAACTTCTTTAGTCCCACTTTTTTTCTTTGGACTGCACATGGCGGAGGACTGGGAGCCGCAGGAGACAGCTGAAAGAGCCGCTTTAGGGTAATTCTTCTCTGTTCCTCTTTCTTCCCCCAGAGATGTTTCCCAGCAAGTTGCCACCATCTCTTTTCTCCCAAATATCTCTCCTATCACAGTTCTCTCCCCAAAGGCAGAGATTTAATATCAAAGTTACTTTAACATCCATTCCATCTATTCCAGCCCCAATCCACAGAAATTAGAAAATTATGTTTTTAATGAGCAACTTCCATCTCTGCTTTCACTCAGAGACCCCTCAGTCTCAGATTTCTTTCAGATGTCCTTCCAAACTGGTTCTTCTCAGTTACTTCTCCTGGCAATCTCATTCTGTCAAAACAAGGCTTATTAAACTAAGAGAAGAGCTGAGGAAATTCCTCTCTTCTTTAGTCTGGAATTCCAAAATGATTGAACTCTTGTTCTCTGTAGTAAAGAGAGAGGCTGTGGGTCATTCCCTGAGTGTATCAGTTATCAGACATGGAAAGAAAATTGTGGATTCCTCATCTTCTAGATTTGTGAATCGGCAGTTTGTTGCCTTGTCTACATGTGGCAATCTTTTGAGGGAATTGGGCTAGCCTATTCAGTATAATTAGCTCTAAAAAGCAATCAAAGAAATCCATGGAAGACAAAGACAAGGAGCTATGGCTCCTAGCCACGATGCCTGTAAAAAAATGGCCTTCTGAAGCAGAGGCTATAATAGTGCCTCTTGATATCAGTGACTAAGAAATGGAAGGCATCACCCTAATCTGTTGCTTGAGTGCTATTGTTGCTGATCATTGCCTCACCAACACTGTTAAGAGGAAATGAAGAGTGGATTCCAGGAGAGCACATCGAAGTGTCGGTGGGATGGCCCATTCCTGATTTCAGTAGAAACAGACTATAAAGAAACAGGTGTCGAAGCAAAATGATTTAATGTGGAATGACTGCTCTTACCATTCCCCCCCCCCCGATTTCCCCAAATTCCTCAGTTATTTTTTTATCACTGGGAAATGGGTTAGGTAAAGAAACTGTAAGGACACATACCTGTGGGGAAAAGTCAAGAGTGGCTTTTGAGGCAGCTGTATTTCCCTGAACAAAAACATGGCTGATTTAACAATTCAGAAATAAGCAATCTGCATAAGCATCTCTCTGAAAGCATTTTCACAGCTCTAATGCTTAACGTTTGTAAGGCTGGTTGTGGCTGTCTCCTTTTTTTTTTTTACACCCCACCCGCTTCTGAATTGTATTCTGCAAACTTCTCTTTTGTATGTTTCTCTGACTCCATGAAGGAGAGCATTTGTAGCTTGAACAAATGGAAATTATGAGCTCTCCATTTTTAACCACAGGTGTAAAAAGGAGTGAAAGGTAATCTATAGATGCCAGCTGCTGACTCTTGGAAAGGAAGTCAGGAAATAAGCAATCCCATTTTTGTGGTGGTCATTAAGTGAATCACTATGGTCATTAAGTGAATCCACTGTTGTTAAATGAACCTGTTGTTTGCTAAGGGGTTTGCTTGTGTTTTTTTTTTGCGGAAAACCAGACATAAATGCTGGTTTTCACAAAAAATGTCATAAATTAAGTGTCTGAGGGATATTGTAAATGGCCATAAATGTGCCCAAAATGCTAGTGGCAGCTGTCAGAACTTTGGAACCAGTTCTTAAAGCACCTTTTTGAGAGTCCATGGTAACTTCAAATGGACACTAAGGGACTGGTTGTACATCAAAGACTACCTGTATGGCTGTATTTGTGGGGAGAGAAGAGAAAAAGAGCTCCTTTGGATGAGCTCCTCTAAGATTCTGGACTCATTTTTGAGATGTTTTAATTTCAGTGTCCTGCTTCAAGCAAAGGAAGGGGCTACCATTGCTTGATGCAGGCAGATAAACTCCACGGAAAGAATTTCATGCAGATTACTTTAATTCATCAGGCATTCTCTAAACATTAACTCACAGTTACTGGAGAGATGCTTCTGAAGTACATTTCATAATCTGATCCCAACACATAGGTGAAAAGATATAGTATTTCCCACGTTGAAGGGGCAAAATGCTCCCGTGGCTAGAGTTCATTAAAACCCTGATTTTGCATGTAGCCAGCAATACTAGGTATCCAAATGGAAGTCCCTCCCAGTGGCCAATCCAAAACACAGATGTGACCAAGTAACTTAAAACTACATTACCCAAAAGGCTATCCCTTAAGGGGACAGTTCTTAATTCCTAAAATAGCTGTTTACTCTGACCAGCACATTCAGTGTAGCAGAAATATGATAGCTGAGGACATGCCTAGGACTATTTCTGTTACATTTACAGCATATTTCAGGTGTTTAAAATCTTTTTTTTTAATGATGTTCTTATCCTGGCATCTGAAAGGCTGCAAATGAACCCAACAAATTTATCATGCAAAAATAAACTCCATGTCTTTATTATCTGAACGAACTTTAAAAAGCTCATGCTAAAATATTGGACACTTCCTAATTAGGACTCTTCCTAATTAGCTAAGTGAGTTAGATGGATGGAGATTGGAAACTGGTGGAATTGTAATGTGATCTCCAGATAGCGCTTATTGATTTTAAAGTCAGTAGGTTATGATATCTATTGACTTTCTTAAAATGGAGATGCTCCCTGTGGCAAAGTAAATTCACTGGACAGCCATCCCGTTTCTTTATCTACTGATCTTATAAGATATCAGGTAACAAAACCTCTGAGGGCTCTCCAAAGGACTCCATGGATATTACAGTTAAATGAGTGCATTTAATGTTTGATACAAAACATATACAAAAATTGACCAGATCTCTGTTGGAAAAACATAGAGAAGTACAGCATAAAGGGAGAGTTACACTAAGTTCAAATTGCAATGCAGGCTGTTGTGTCTCTAAGACAACCTGAATCAGGCATTGACATAACTCCAAGGTGGGGTATAAAGAGAGGTCAGTTTATTGTTGTTGTTGTTTTTGAGAAACTAGAGTCAGTTAGATTGATCAGAGATATGGCTGTCCAAGTTTGTCTCCAATAGAACTATACCTGGAATGTTCAGTTTTTACATTTGTATTAATTGGCACCACAATAATTTGGCAAGAAATGAAAGACAACAATGAGTGTCACAATAGGCTCAACAAAGCAAAGATCAGGAGCTAAATATAATCTGTTTGAAGACTGAGTAACAGAAGAATGTTATCATGTACAAAGAAAAAGACTATTCAGTACATCATCATCATCATCATCATCATCATCATCATCATAACAACAACAATAAAGTTGGAAAGGATCTTGGAGGTCATCTAGTCCAACCCCCCTGCTCAGGCAGGAAACCCTATATCATTTCAGACAAATGGCTGTCCAGTCTCTTCTTAAAAATTTCCAGTGTTGGAGCATTCACCGCTTCTGGAGGCAGGTTGTTTCACTGGTTAATTGTTTTAACTGTCAGGAAGTTTCTCCTTAGTTCCAGGTCGCTTCTCTCCTTGATTAGTTTCCATCCGTTGCTTCTTGTCCTGCCTTCAGGCACTTTGGAGAGTAGCTTGACTCCCTCTTCTTTGTGGCAACCCCTCAGATATTGGAACACTGCTATCATTTCAACCTTAGTCCTTCTCTTCATTAAATTAGACATACCCAGTTCCAGCAACGGTTCCTTATATGTTTTAACCTCCAGTCCTCTAATCATCTTTGTTGCTCTTCTCTGTACTCTTTCTAGAGTCTCAACATCTTTTTTACATCATGGTGACCAAAACTGGATGCAGTATTCCAAGTGTGGCCTTACCAAGGCATTGTAAAGTGGTATTAATACTTCATGTGATCTTGACTCTATCCCTCTGTTAATGCAGCCTAGCACCGTGTCGGCTTTTTTGACAGCTGCAGCACACTGCTGGCTCATATTTAAGTCATTGTCCACTAGGACTCCGAGATCCCTCTCACAGTTACTACTATTGAGCAAGGTACCAGCTAAGGTAAGAGAAAGGAAGGAAGGAAGGAAGGAAGGAAGGAAGGAAGGAAGGAAGGAAGGAAGGAAGGAAGGAAGGAAGGAAGGAGTAAGTTTCACTTAATAAAAGACCCAACAAGTAGACTTTGTTAAAGTTTGCTGCTGTTTTCACAGCAGAAGGAACCTCAGAGACAAGAGGGATTAAGCAATGCATTTCTTCTTGAGAAATGTCATACATTTCTTTCATCATGAGAGAGCAATTCAGTCTATAAATAATTGGCTGAGGGAAAACATGTAGGCAGGCCTCTGTGAGTAAAAAACAATATGATTTCCACCAGACAGTTGTTAAGATGTGAAATTAAATGCATGGGCTATATATAATACAAGCCCCTCCCACAAATGTCGAGAGTGAAGGGTCACGTACTACTATATTTACATTTAATCTGATTATGCAAACTGGTAGGTAAAATAGTATTTAGTCACCAATGCCAGATGTTTTCCGGTTTTGTAATTGCTTTACATGTAGGAACTTTCAAATATGGGTTTCAAATCATGCGGTGCTAACTGATAGAATCATCAGCATAACATTAGTATTTGATCCAACATATTTGCAATGGATGATATCAAATGTCTATTGCTCACTACAAGTCTCTGCCCTATTATTAGCTAAGAATATATAAATGAGACTCTGAAAGACAGAAGATTTCAAAATTATAGCTTTGCTTGGGGAGAGGGGCATTAAAAAAATAATCATAGAACATCAAATAACAGAGTTGGTAGGGGCCTTAGAGATCATCTAGTAGTCCAACCCCCTGCTTGAGCCGGAGACCCTGTACCATTTCAGACAAATGGTTGTCCAATCTCTTCTTAAAAGCTCCCAGTGATGGAGCACAATTTCTAAAGGCAAGTTGTTCCACTGGTTAATTATTCTCACCATTAGGAAATTTCTCCTTAGTTCTAGGTTGCTTCTCTCCTTGATCACTTTCCATCCATTGTTTCTTGTCTTGCCTTCAGGTGCTTGCATTAAAGACTGCACCTATAAACTACTCTTGACATTATCAGCTAGAATGCATGCAGACCCTGTGCAATTTTCTGTGGCTGCATATAAGCAATGATGGGGGGAAAGTAAATGTAAATTTCATTTAATTTTAAAGAAGTCAGTATCTTACCCCTTCTATATCTGTCCTGTGCAGGATGCATGGCATCTGTGTAGCAAATATTCAAATTCCATCAACCGGCACATACAGTAGATGAAACTGTTTCATTGCTAGAAATTCTCTTCTAATTTATGAAAAGTCCATGGAAGCTGTCTGACACGGGAATGTTCTAAAGTGCCCTATATCTGCAGATTTCATTATGAACAAAATAGACTGGTAGAGCAAGAAAGAAAGAAAGAAAGGCATTGCTTTAATGTCACACTAATAAATGATTTGCTTTGGTTACTTGCTGGGGCAAGGTTTTATTATTATGTGCTTACAGATTGGTCTAATTGAAACAGTGATGATGGTCTTGACCTGTCGTCCTTTGTGTGATCAAATGTTTGGCTGGAATAATGAAAGGTTTCTCAAGACAAGCTTGGCAACAGATCTAAAGTGGTATGATTACACACAGAAGCAAGTTGTATTGACAGGATATTGAGGCTTATCAATTCACCACTTACATTCATCAACTTTGGCTGAACCCTACTACAGACCCCTGATCACAAAGCATGATTCTAAAATTTTTAACCAAACGAACAACTCTTAAATCAATGTATTTGCTACTTGGATTATTCTATTCTAGTATTTTTTACAAAATAGCCCAGGGTGAACAGGTAAAACCTGTCTGCTAATTTTTGCATGGATCCTAGTTACGGAATAACGATGGGTACAGCTGATAAACCAAAGGGAATTTATATAAGAACAAGTTTTTGTCATAGTTTCAATAAATATATTGCTTATATTTGTAATGGATCCAAACATGGCACAGATATGTAGAAAGGGCATGTGTGAATTGTGTGATCAAATATTACCAGACCTAATCTATATCGCTTACTCTATGTGATATCACGCTAGTGTGATTAACTGGGATTTGAGAAATTCCCAATTTTTATATATACATACATATACACACAAAAACAAAACAAAAAAACATAGAAAGATAATGATTGAAGGTACCAAATAACATTGATTCTCTTTTGAGAAAAGTCAGTAACTAGTTTTCCATGCATTCCATTAATCTTACAGCTTCTAATAGCATATCTCATTAGGGGTGAGAAACCAGAAGGGAATGGTTTCTGGCCCATTACATTATCTATGACATGGAAGGGAAAAGGAAGTGCAAAGAATATGACTTTCATTTCCTCCATAAATAGGCCTTACATTTGAAACATAACACCTGCTGGAATTCTTTCCTAACAACTTCCATTAACTTTGCTTCAATAAATCTACTTGTCACAGTTCAGAAGTCCTTGAAATTCTGTTCTTGCATTTTTTTTTTACTTCATTGGCTGAGAGAAGTCTGAGAGTATCACTCCAGATTTACTTCTATATTTTATGAAATAGAGTTTCTGTTGCCATATTGTTTAATATCGAGGACTGTACATTAAATAGACTATGTCCATTGGTATTTCTGTTTTCCTATATTGTTATCTGGAATTGTGGATATATTGCCATTTTAAGAACATTAGTTCTATTATACTTTTTATTTCACATATTTTATCCACAACTTAAGTCATTTCTTCATTAGTGATGTATAGTGTGTTCTAGTTCACCTGCAATTGTTAAGGCACTACAACAAGTCACTAAATTACTGTTCTATTGGATGTTGGCATAATGAGAGGTGAAGGATGTGAGAATATGGTAAAAATCATTTGTGAATAGCCGGCTTAGTGTTTTTGAATAAAGGTTGTTTAATTGCTCAGATCTGAAGGAGGTGGTCTGTTGTTGTTCACTCAAAACTAGTTGCCATGTACCTGTTTACACAGCATGAGCCATGTGGATGCAGCCAGTAGCAAAACACCCATTTGCAAGAAGATAATGCCTGCTTCTCCTCTGGTACCTCTTCCCCCACCCCAGTCAATGGAAATTGACATTCAAATATGTTTAGCAAAAATTTTACAAAATCAGGTTATGATTGAGGCTATGGGAATTTCCCCTTTCCCATAATTAAAAGGAAGGCTTTCATTAATCTGGGAAAAAAGCTTTTAATAGTTCAAATAGTTCAAATAAGAGCCTTGGTGGAGCAGTGGGCTAATGCCTCCTTAAGTAACACCAGCTGCCTGCAATTAGTGCAGGTTCACATCCCACCAGGCTCAAGGTTGACTCAGCCTTCCATCCTTCCAAGGTAGGTAAAATGAGGACCCAGATTGTTGGGGGCAATTAAGCTGACTTTGTAATAATGCTGCTTAGGGGTTGTGTGAAAGCCCTAACAAGCAGGCATATACATAGAATGAAGGCTACTGCTAAGCTTGTAAGCCGCCCTGAGTCTTCGGAGAAGGGCGGGATATAAATGGAATTAAAAAAAAATATGCACCTACTTGTTAACAGGTGTAAGTATATACTGGAAATTCAATGAAAGTTTGGGAAGTGGGTGTTTAACTGAGATCGCAAAGGAGTGTATGTGTGTGTGTTTATTCTTTCTTTCTATTTGCGGGATCCTATAATTATTATCTGCTATTTTTACTTAGCAGATTAGAGACTATTCGTGCTTGACAAAGGTATAACTGTAATATCAATCACTGCACATATTATTTATTTCAAGGCTATTTTGGGCCACCTCTCAAAATATCTAAAATTCCATTTTTGTTTCTTTCAAGATCCAGCATATCAAGGGAATTTCATAACTTGCTGCATTTCCCATTAAGCCATATAAATGACCCTGATTCATTAGAAAACATTATTCTCTTTCTTGATTTCAGTACAATCTTTGTGAGTAACCCAAAATGTAATAAAAAGAAAGAACTTGAAACAGGAAAAGGGAACAGAAATGTGACATTAAAAGTAGCCTTAGGTTGAAATAATACCTACATTTATGCCTCTTATGATTTCCCTGCCTGTACTGGTTGTCAATTTCACATTTGTATAAAATGCCAAATGAAAAAACAGGAGAGATGAAATCCTTTAGTGCATTCTTACCAATAGTTTAATATACAGAGTTTTATTTGTTGCATTAGAGGATTAGAGCCTTGCTAAATTCCAGTCCTTTATTATCTATGATTAAGGTGCCATGCAGCAAATTTGTTAAAAATCACATATGTCCAAACATTATATCTGTATCTACTTCTACATCTATCTACATATATTAGAAGGACTGTAGTTTATGATTTTAATACATTTCACTCACAACCAAATTCCCATTTAAAAGTAGAACCAAATTGAATTGAATCAAATCGAATCGAATCAAATCAAATAGAGCTGGGGCTTCTAGTCCAGCCCCCTGCTCAAGCAGGAGAGCCTATACCATTTCAGACAAGTGACTGTCTAGCCTCTTTTTAAAAATCTCCAGTGATGGAGTGCCCACAATTTCTGGGGGCAAGCTATTCCACTGGTTAATTGTCCTCACTGTCAGGAAGTTTCTCCTTAATTCCAGGTTGCTTCTCTCTTTGATCAGTTTCTAACCATTGTTTCTCGTCCTTCCCTCTGGTGCTTTGGTGAACAACATGACCCCCTTTTTCTTTGTGGCAGCCCCTCAAATACTGGAATACTGCTATCATCTCTCCCCTATTTCTTCTTTTCTTTAGACTAGCCAACCCAAGTCCTGCACCCATTCTTCATATGTTTTAGTCTCCAGGCCTTGGATCATCTTAGGTGCTCTTCTCTGAATTTTTTTCCAAACTCTCAACATCTTTTTTATGATATGGTGACCAAAATTGGCTTCAGTATTCCAGGTGTGCTCTTACTAGGGTTTTATAAAACAGTACTAATACCTCATGTGGTCTGGATTCTATGCCTCTGTTTATACAACCCAGGATTGTATTAACTTTTTTGGCTGCTGCTGCACACTGCTGGCTCATGGTTAAGTGATCGTCCACTAGGACTCCAAGGTCACTCTCACAGTTACTGTTTTTAAGCCAGGTCTTGCCCAATCTGTACTTGTACCTTTGATTTTTCCTGCCTAAATATAAAACTTTTCTCCACTCTGAAACTCATTTTGTTGGATAGGGCCCATTGTTCAAGTTTGTCAAGATCTTTTTGGATCCTTAGTTGGTCTTCTGGGGTGTTAACTACTCTCGCCAATTTGGTGTCATCTGCAAATTCAATGAGTTCCCCTTCAATTCCCTCATCTAAGTCACTTATGAAGATATTGAAGAGTACTGGGCCTAGAACAGAACCTTGGCATCCCACTGCTTACTTCTTTCCATGTGGATGTAGTGCCGTTGAGGACTACTTGTTGAGTTTGGTTTGCCAGCCAGTTATAGATCCATCTGACTTCATCTTTGCATGTTCTGGCTATCTGCTGATAATCGGCCTTAGTTATGTCCCCCTCTTTCCATTTTTTGTATTTGTCCTTTTTGTCTTTCAGTTTGTCAGAGAGATCTTTGTGCAGCCATGCTGGTTTCTTCCTGAAATTCTTGTTTTTCTTTTTCACTGGCATTGTCTGGTCTGGGCTTTTATGATCACATTTTTGAGAGTTTCCCATGCTTCTTGGGTTGTTTTCCACTTTAGGATTTTCATCCATGGGATCTTTCCTAGGTTCTCTCTGAGTTTGTTAAAGTCAGCTCTTTTGAAGTTCAAGACACTGGTTGAATTGTTTTCTGTTGCTAGTGTTTGTGTTATATTAAATTCCAGTATGCTGCTAAGCTTGTAAGCTGCCCTGAGTCTTCGGAGAAGGGCGGGATATAAATGGAATTAAAATAAAATAAATAAAATAAAAAAATGACATGGTCACTTTCGCCCAAGGTTGCAGCAACTTCAAACTCCCTCTATCACTTCTTCTCTATTAGTTAGAATTAAATCTAGTATGGCTTTACATCTAGTTCCCTCCTCCTCCTTTTGATGACAAAGTTGTCAGCTAGGTTGGTTAGGAATCTGTTTGATCTCCTGCTCGCTGCAGAGTTTGTCTCCCAGTTGATAACTGGATAATTGAAGTCTCCCATTACTATTGTGCTATGCTTCCTACATACATTTGTTAACTGGTTGGCAAAGAGTTCATCTATTTCTTCTGATTGGTTGGGTGGTCTGTAATATACACCTATGGTAATGTCATTTTTCTCTCTTTTATATTGACCCATATGCATTCTGGAGAGATTTTATCTTTGATCATGTGTGTTTCTGTAGATATGTAGTGTTCTCTTACATATAGTGCAACTCCCTCTCCTCTTTTTGTAGACCTGTTTCTTTTGAACAATTTGTATCCATCCATAAGTCCTTTCCATTCATGGGTTTCATCTCACCAGGTTTCTGTAATACCAACCATGTCATACCCTCCCTCATGTACTATTGCTCCTAGTTCTCCCTGTTCGTTCCCCAAGCTTTGAGCATTTGTATATAAGCATTTAAGGCTTTTGTGTCTGTGTGTGGGTATGTTTCCTGCACCTCCTGAATATTGTTTGAGTTTTTCTTTTTTCATCTCTGCCCACCTCATTGTTTGATTTGTTTTCTTGGGATTTATGATTGGTTTTGGGTTCTAGAGATTCTGAAGATTGGTCACCCTTCCCCCTAAATTTTAGTTTAAAGCCCTCCTGATGTGTTGGGCCAGTCTTTTTCCAAGTACATTTTTCACTGTTTTTGTGAGGTGCAGCCCATCCCTTGCCAAGAGTCCTTTGTGAAGAAAATGCAATCCGTGATCCAGGAAACCAAAGTTTTCTTGGTGACACCAACCCTTTAGGCAGTGGTTTATTTCTAGAATTCTTTTCCCCCCTAAATGGGTGTTGGCCTCTCTTTGGAAGTACTGATGAGAACACTACTTGTGCTCCTAGCTTAACTTTATTGCCTAGTTGTTTGTAGTCACTCACTATTGTACTCAGGTTCTTTGTTGTGTCAATGTGGAGGAGGAGGAGGTGGTAGTAATCTGTAGGCCTAATTATTTTGGTTAGGTTCTCAGCCACATCTTTGATTTTTGCTCCAGGGAGACAACCTACCTCCCTGGATTGTATGTCTGGTCTGCAGACGGATGATTCCATTCCTTTGAGGATAGAATTTCCTATTACCAACACTTGCCTTCTTTTTCAGGGGGCTGCAGTTTGGGGTACTTTTTTTGTTTGTCTCTGGTGTGTTTGTTGATATGACTTTTTTTAGGGATGTTTGAGTTGACTTTAAAAAAGTTGTTTGAAGTTGTTTCTTTGCTAGGTGTCTGCATGTCTTTTTGAGGGGAAGGTTGTGGGTCTGTGTGTTTCCATCTAGGGGGAGAAATCGATTGCTCAGTTTTAGTGGGGCTGCTTCTGGTTGGGTTGGATTGGGCAGAAGAGGTTTGTTAGTTGTATGCTGCTTCTTTCTTTAAGTATTGTGTTTCCTTCTTTGTGTGACATACCTCCATTTGTCTTCCTCCAAGGGTTTATCAGTAGGGAAGTTATTTGTTCATTAATTGGTTCTGTTTAGGTAGAGCTTTCTTTTGTACGTTGTACATTGTCTAGAGTTGCCTCTAGGTTCCTTATCTTTTCCTGTAGCAGTTCACAGTGATAAAAAATTATATAACTCCTCTTTCAATAAATAACTCTTCAAAAATATGTATGTCTGATCAAGTTTGACACAAGCATCAATGTCCATCTAAATTGGGTCAGTCCCTCATGGATTTTTTTCTTACATCTCCTGTACTCTTCCTCTAGATTGGTTATTGCCTCATCTATTTCACATGGGAACTAGCTGTTCTGGTGAGAACTGTATTTCTCTTATCTTGTCTTCTGCAAGTCTGTATTCTCCATATGCCGAGAAAATGAAATTTTCTTGAACAACCTTCTCTACCTTTTTGGCCCACACTGAATGCATCTCACATTTTACATCTTTTATACATGCCCATTTACAAAATTGCATGGCATTAAGCAACATGATTACTCTATCCATGGCAATATTCTGACTGAATATTATGTGCTGGTGACAGTATACTACCATTAACATATGTAGTGATATATATAGTTCATCAAATATTTTGTCTGATTAACATGGTTAACAATGCTTTGGATACATTGTGCGAAGACCCAGCTCTCTGGAAAAAGCTATAAATGTTGGAAAATGTGGAAGGAAAGAGAAGGAGTCTCCCTTCCTCCCAAGAGGATGACCTTGCTCTGGCCATCCTCTTGAGAGGAAGGGAGACTGTTGAGAAACATGAAAGACCAGATTAGAGATACGTCAGCATGGAGGAAATCGGTCTATGTGGTTGCTACAGTCAAAATCAGCTTGATGGCACATAATAAATGTGACATATTTTAGCATTGTTTATGTTATATATTCAGTGTTATATGTTTAGTATTATGGTTAAACTTGACAGCCAGCTGGGCATCAGCTGAGCCTCTCCTAGCAACAGTATGCTATTGGTCCAACAGCCAGCTGGGCATCAGCTGAGCCTCTCCTAGCAACAGTATGCTATTGGTCTGGCCGTTTTTGGTGGGATCCTTGAAGTATGTGGATTGGCCGGCGGCTAGCCGGCCACTGTATATAAAGAGTGGAGCTGTGGAGAGTTCCCTGTTCCAACCACAATAAACCTTAGTTCTAAGGCAGCGTCCTGTCATCTGTGTCTGACGGTCAACCCACAATACACAACAGTTTATTATATTTCAATTATCTTCTGTATCAGCTCTGATAGTTTATATAAATAAAATTTAAAAATCCATAAAAATAGCAGCAGGCTAAAATAGTAGAAAGTGAAAATACCAATCCTGTCAAAAGTAACTAACTGGCATTACATACTACAAGATTTCCTCAAGGAAAAACTCAGTTAAAGAATAAATCAGTTGAAGTAACCCCACGGCATCTTACAAACAAACAAAAAGTCATGACCCAGAGTTGCTTCCACATAAGAAGTCATCTGAGTCATTGTCAGTCTGCTCAGAATCCCGAGGCCCATCCCACTACACCATGGAGCAGTGATACAATTTTGTGCCAATACTGCTGTGGCAGGATGAAACCAGAACCCCGGGCAATGGAAAGCCTTAGTTGATTGCCAAGGAGCTCAGCTCTGGTTATGCCAAAGGAAAGTTTCCTTAGCTTCATGGCTGACTTTTAAGCAAGGGTCTGAGATGAGGTAAGAGTTATGCAAGCCATCACTGCTGAGGAACTAAGCCAGAACTACAGGGGGAAAAATGGGTCTGAAGTGCAAATTGAGAATTAGGACAAAAGAGGAAACCAGAAAGCAAGATCAAAAGACAAACCGAGGATAGAGAAATGCAACGAGCACATAATCTATTGCAAGGAAGATCGGAAAATCAATTGGGAAAAGCTTAGACGAAAAGAAGATGGATAGAGGTCTTGGAAACACAATTTTAAGAAGTTATATAAGGGGGAAGAAATAGATGTCAGCAGAGGGGAAAAAATGTGGTTGCCTAAGAAGCTGAGTGAAGAATTGAGAACAGCAAATGAAACTAAAGCCAACTAAGAAATGGAAAGTCAGTCATCAAAACAGAGTACTGTATCTATAAACTGCACAGACTGTAATGTTGGAATCTAAAGCTCAGCTGAATTTGGCAAACAATTGTATAAAAGGTTCAGCACAGTAGCTGCTCAATGCAGGTGGCATTTATTATCTATTATCTATTTTGGCTCAGTTTTCTCAAACAAAGGGGCATGTTTTCCCACTAAACAACTGTGAGAAGCAGGATGAAATGATACGGCTGACTGATAAATACATGATTAAGGAATAGTTGTTTCTTTTGAAGAAGTTTGACGTTCCTAAGGTACTGATGGAAGTTGTCAAACTTTTATGTCCTTATTATAATTCTGGAAAATGGGAGACGGTCAGATGACTGAAGTTTGGTAAACACTGTTTACATTTTCCTAAAAGAGGAAGAGGGATTCAGAAATCTGTCTTACATTGATATCCTAGAAAATCTTAGAGCAGATCATAAAAAGAATGACCTATAAGTAACTTCAAAACCAGGACCAGTTCTAGGCTAATGCCAAATAGGCACCAGCCTAGGGTTGCCAAATTTTAGGGGACACTGACATTGAGAAGACTTCGGAATAACACAATTATAAACTGAAAACAGCAATGGTGCACTCTGTGAGCCAGCTAATCCGCTTTAGGGCTTAATATAGTTTCACAGAAATTGTGCTGAATGATAACAAAGTGTGCTTATGTAATTAAAATGATTGTCTAAATAGGGTGAAAATGTCTGAGAAAAGGAAACAAAAAATGGTCCAGGCCTGAAAATCATAAGTGTAAAACTAAAAACCTGAAGAAAAAAAACAAAACAAGAAGGTGTCTTTTGTAAATTCCCAATAAAATCAGAAGAGGAGCCAAACCATATGGGTACTAGAATATGACTTTGCCTAGCGCACAGGTCGGCAACCTGCGGCTCCAGAGCTGCATGCAGCTCTTTCAGCTGTCTCCTGCAGCTCCCAGTCCTTCGCCGTGTGCAGTCCAAAAAAAAAAGTGGGACTAAAAAAGTTCAACCAATCAATTCAAACTTCTCATGGAAAAGAAAAAAACTTGTGAAGTTTGAATTGATTGGTTGAAGTTCTTTGGTTTATGGGACTGCCCACAAACCTCTTCTTTTTTGGACTGCACATGGCGGCAGCGGAGGAAGAGACAGGAGGACTGCTGGAAAGGTAAGTAGTGGGTCGGTCGGATGGGGCGTGCGGGTGTGGTGGTGGTGTTTCTGAGCAGCATATGGAGTCTCGGGTGCTACCAGATCCCCTCCTTCTTTTCCCCCTTTTCTCTCTCTCTCTCTCTCTCTCTCTCTCTGTGTGTGTGTGTGTGTGTGTGTGTGTGTGTGTGTGTTGGACCAGCGGGGAATGGCTGGTAGGGAGGCAGCAGTCCAGCATGTTTCCCCCTCTTGTTTGTGTATGTGTGTGTGTGTCGGACCTGCAGGGAATGGCTGGTAGGGAGGCTGGTAGGGAGGTGGCAGTCTGGCATTTTTCCCCTCTCATTTGTGTGTGTGTTTGTGTGTCAGACCCGTAGGAAATGGCTGGTAGAGGTGGCGGCAGTCTGCTGTTTGCGTCTCTCTGTGTGTCGAGCCCATGGGCCCGACACACACACAGGAGGGGGGGAAACACCGGATGGCCACCTCTACCAGCCGTTCCCCACGGGTCCGACACACACACACAGGAGGGAGGTAAACAATGCTAGACCACTGCCTCCCTAACAGACCTCTCCTGCATATGGAGAAATGCCCATTCACTCTGCTGAGCCATCCCAGTTGCTTGCATTGCAGAAGGCAATCATTTGGAACGAAGACACGAGATTCGGCGTTTCTCCACGCCCGCTTATCAGCGCACAGGGAAAAATGCCCATTCCCTCTGCTGAGCCATCCCAGTTACCTCCCTGGAGCACCTCCATATCTCGCAAGGGCGCACAGGGAATCCGCATTTCTTTGCACGTGCTGATCAGCATGCGTGGAGAAATGCCCATTCCCTCTGCTGAGCTATCCCAGTTACCTCCCTGCAGCACCTCCATATCTTGCAAGGGTGCACAGGGAATCCGCATTTCTTTGCGCGCACTGATCAGCGTGCGTGGAGAAATGTACATTCCCTCTGCTGAGCCATCCCAGTTGCTTGCATTGAAGAAGGCAAGCATTTGGAATGAAGACTCAAGATTCGGTGTTTCTCCACACATGCTGATCTTGCGCTCCTTACAGTCTCCCTTTGTTTCAGCTTGCTTTCTGAATTTGGGATGAAGACTTGAGAAAGGGAGATTGTAAGGAGCGAGAGATCAGCACGGGCTGAGAAGCACTGAATCTCGAGTCTTCGTCCCAAATGCAGAAAGTGCCCAGGAGGATGCATACACAGGGCCGCTGATCAGTTGATGACTCTGTATCACCAGCCCTGACCTCCGCCAATGGGCTCCAGTCGGCAGAGGTCGGGGCCAGCTGTTCAGAGCCACCAACAGTGAAGAGGAGCGGAGCACGGGCCCGGAGGAACTCCATATCTCGGCAAGGGCACTAAGCTGCCTGAAAAGCAGCCGCTGCTGCTGCCGCCGTCAACCTTTCTGTTTTTTCCGCCTGGCAGGCAGGCATTGCTACTCCTGCCGCCAAAGACGCTCCAGCATCTCGGCAAGCGCACTGGGTCACCCCGCTCCTTGGGGCTTGCTGCTGCCATGGGGGCCGGCACGGGGATTTGTTTCTGCAGGTTAAATCAGAACCAAGCAGCAAGTGAAAAAGTTAGCAGCAGTAGCGGGAGTGGTTTTAATTGCCAAGCGTCCCCATGGAAGACAATGGAGGTGCCACGGCTGGCCTTTTGAATTGGTGAGTGAATGAGAGTGAGAGAGAAACGTTTTTTGAGCAGTGTGAGTGAATGAGAGCGTGAAAGAGGCTTTTTAGAGTAAAAGTGAGGGAATGAGAGAGCGAGAGAGAAGCTTTTGCAAACAAAACATGAGTGAATGAGAGCGAGAGAGAAGCTTTTCCAAGCAAAGGTGAGTGAATGAGAGCAGAGGGGGCAGGGTGTGAGCTGCATTGGCTACCAGTTGCCCTCCGGGTGAGATTTAAGGTGCTGGTACTTACCTTTAAAGCCCTACATGGCTTAGGTCCGGGATACTTGCAGGACCATCTGCTGCCGGGAACGAATTCCCATCGTCCAGTACGCTCACACAGAGAAGGCCTCCTCAGGGTACCGTCAGCTAGGCAATGTCGGCTGGCGACCCCCAGGGGGAGGGCCTTCTCTGTGGGAGCGCCAGCCCTATGGAATCAGCTCCCCCCTGAGCTTCGGATGGCCCAAAACCTCCAATCCTTTCGCCGCGGCCTCAAAACACTCCTGTTCCACCAGGCTGACCTGGACTGACAGGCATTTTAATTAATTTATATTTAGAATTTTTAATTTATTTTTAATTCTTTAATTTTAATTTATTGCACAGATGATTTCAATTTTATTTTTATCTTGATTTCTGTACTTATTATATGTTTTGTTGTTAGCCACCCTGAGTCCTTCGGGAGATAGGGCGGGATATAAATCCCATCAATAAATAAATAAATAAATAAATTTCTCCCCTTAGGCTCCACTGTTCTGTCAAGCCTCTTTATTTGTGCATGTGCGCGCATGCGCACCCTTCTTTGCGGCTCCCAGTTTTTTCTTTTGTGAGGGAACCGGTTCCGAGTGGCTCTTTCACTGTTTCAGGTTGCCAACCCCTGATTTATTCTATGTCCAAGAAGCAATTTGATTTCCAGAAGGATCAAGGTTGGAAATCTACTGGGCATAGTATCTCATCCTGAGTGGGGGCTTCCCAAGATTTACATTTTCATACATTTTTCTAGATTCCAACAAGGTTTGTCCAGTCCATCAAAGTTTAGTTAGCCCATCGTAGAACTTTTCTCACCCCTCCTGGTAGTTTTCTCCTTGTGTGCTATTGCCTCATCCAGTTCACAGGGGAATCCTGTATTGCGTTGGGAACCATATTTTGCTGTGAAAAATAAAACTTTTTGTATCTTCTTTGAAGTCTTCATGCTAGTACTTTTCCATTAGCTGCAATTCTCCTAAGCAAACCTATTGCCTCCATGGCTTGCTTTGGGTAGATCTCATGCATTCCATGTTTCACATATGTCTATCCATAGAAGCAAATGGCATAAAACTCTGTATGTGTATATCATAGCATTATATCTTGATAAGGCATTATATGCTAGTGGCATTCCACTGGTATAAATATGGTTACACATGATTAATATATTCAAAAAGAGTTAAGTACTTCAATGCACTCTACATTGTAAAGCTTTTGGAAACTTCAACTTGTGCAGAGTGTGGAGGTGCAGGCCCATGCTATACCACTGTTTTGAAAATGGCACTGGCTACCAGGTTGTTTCCAGATGCAATTCAAGGTGTTGGTTATTACCTATAAAGCTTGGGTCTAAGTAATTTCAGGAACCGTCTCACCCTTATGGGACAGGCTTGTATTCTTCTCTTCTGACTTTCTGTAAGAGCCTGAAGACCTGGCTCTGTCAGTTGGCTTGGGGCCCACTGGAGATGGTTGATCAACTAATAGCAGTTCCCATCTCTCCCCCCTCCCATATATTCTCCTCCCTTTCTCCCCATCTTTAATTATAGCTTGTATTTTATTGTAATTTTATTGTGATTTTATACATTTATTCATATATTAATGGCTTCAATGTTGTACATCACTCAGAGTTGTCTTGTGAATAAATGAATAAATAAATAAACAAACAAACAAACAAATAAATAAATAAATAAATAAATAAATCAGTGAATAAGTTCTTTTTCTTGAAGTTACAATGAACCTCCCCAGGGTTATTTACAACCTAGATTTGAAGTTCTGATGGCCACTCCAGCCCCCCACACACACCTACAGTCACATGATTGGAATTGGGGCATTGAGCAATGGGCCAACATTTAGAGATGTTTGCAACATCCTGCAGTTATGTGACCATAATTTACAATGTTTTGCCGGAAACCAGCATTTGTTTCTGGCAAAAAAGCTTCTATTGCGAACAATGGATTTGCTTTACAACCATCATATTCGCTTAACAACCACTGAAAAGAAGGTTGTAAAATCAGGGGTGGTTGTATGATGACTCGCTTAACAACCACCATGACATAAGATCATAATTAGAGTGGTAAGTTGAGGACTCCCTGTAACTTATTTCATCTAAGCTCCTGGAAGAAGATGCTGTTTTTCTAAAAGTCATTTTCTCCCTTTCTGATTTGTTTATAGGTATCCCTTCCCTTTTTCTACCTGATTTGCTTATCAACAATTTGATAAAAGTTACAGAATTCATTAAAGTATCTTTTTAATTGAAAATTTGAAAGCTTTCCTGAATATGTCTATTTAGATATTTTATTATCACCATGTAAGTTACACCAACCTTTGAAATGAAATATGACAGTGAATTTAAAAAAATGTAGGGTACCTGTTAGCTGAAGCCCCTGGCTATTCATTTACTTAGAAAACTGATTATTAAGGTTTATTCTCTTCTTGCAAAATGTGTCTAATGCAGAATAGCATGCAATAAAGCAATCACACTGTAATAATATCTTCTACATATTCGAGGGAAGTGGGTATTGTTACCTGGTTTGAGTTACACATCTTCCATTTCAGACAAATCTATTTGTTATGTAATTAAATAGCTCTGGGGTGCCATCAGTGGGTTTTGCAAACACCCATGCATTTTGCAAGAATACCCTCTATTTCCCTTGGTGGATGTCAGGGGCCTCTATGTTAAAGCTAGTGAGGGGGTTGCAAAAGGAAACAGAATAGAGTGGGGATACATTTCAGGTCACTGCTCTCTGAAATAGAAGCTGATTTATAGCACAAGCCGGCCTGGCCTGATGGGGGATTGGTGGGGTTTTTATTGTATTTTAATGGGGTTTTACTATGTATTAATTGTTTTTAGTGGGCATGTATTTAATTATTTTTTAACTTTTGTAATTCTGTGTTTTTTATTCTTGCCCTGTTCACCGCCCTGAGTCCTTCGGGAGAAGGGCGGTATAGAAATATTAATAAAATTTAAAAAAATAAACAAATCAAATCAGTAAAAATAATTATATATGTTAGCATAAATAGAACAATCTTCCATTCCTTAGCATTACTAAGCTACTCTGATCTCAGCCCAAGGGTAGCTTGGGCATGTGCCTAGGGCAGTGGACTCACAGTGTTCTCAGCTATTGTAGACTCTCCCATCCCATCCATGGCAAAGACCACACTAAGAAACCAGTGCCTATCAAGACTATTGGAACAGCTATGGTAACAGAATCTTGCCTATCTGAAATGTCCTTCCTTTGTTCTGTACTTCATTGTCACTTGAATTAGAAAGGCGGTGTGTGATGTTTATTTCAACTAGGAGTGGACTCATCACTGCCTTGGGAGCAGCCCCCTGTCCTTCAAGGCCATTTCTGATTCCCTCTAATATAAGAGAATGTAGGGGAGCAGCTTCTTTTCAAAGGAAGAGGTTGAAGCTTCTGTTTTCCTTCCTAAGCAAGTGCAGTCCTGCAAGTCCAGATATACACACATGTGCATACACACACCTTAAGCACCACACACATACCAGTGATGGTTTAGCTTGTCAAAGATAAATTTTTAACAAAATCTAATGATTGAGCAGAAATCTATGAGTGCAGCATTTGTTAAGATGGCTAGCTTTCTCTGCTACTTATAAACAATTTTAGAATCCTTCAACATGACAATAACATTTCAAGTCTAATCACACTACCAAGTAAGGAAGACTCTTCTGTTCATCTCCATGCTTAGCTCATGGTCATGATAACATACATGAAAGGAAACGTGTAGGAGGGCATTGGGACATGCAGGCTAAACTTGTATATGGAAAACACACATACCCTTCCTTTTCACAATTACTGTATATAATATGAGTTTTGAAGAGGAAATCTTTACACAAAGGTGAAACTCGAAAAATTAGAATATCATGCAAAAGTTCATTTATTTCAGTAATGCAACATAAAAGGGGAAACTAATATATGAGATAGACTCATTACATGCAAAGCAAGATAGTTCAAGCTGTGATTTGTCATAATTGTGATGATTATGGTGTACAGCTCATGAAAACCCCAAATCCACAATCTCAGAAAATTAGAATATTATATGCAATCAATAAAACAAGGAGTGTACATAGAACAATATTAGACCTCTGAAAAGTATAAGCATGCATATGTACTCAGTACTTGGTTTGGGCCCCTTTTGCAGCAATTACTGCCTCAGTGCGGCATGGCATGGAAGCTATCAGCCTGTGGCACTGCTGAGATGTTATGGAAGACCAGGATGCTTCAATAGCAGCCTTCAGCTCTTCTGCATTGTTCGGTCTCATGTCTCTCATCTTTCTCTTGGCAATGCCCCATAGATTCTCTATGGGGTTCAGGTCAGGCGAGTTTGCTGGCCAATCAAGCACAGTAATCCCACGGTCATTGAACCAGGTTTTGGTGCTTTTGGCAGTGTGGGCAGGTGCCAAGTCCTGCTGGAAAATGAAGTCAGCATCCCCATAAAGCTCGTCTGTGGAAGGAAGCATGAAGTGCTCCAAAATCTCCTGGTAGACGGCTGTGCTGACCCTGGACTTAATGAAGTACAGTGGACCAACACCAGCAGATGACATGGCTCCCCAAATCAACACAGACTGTGGAAACTTCACACTGGACTTCAAGCATCTTGCAGTGTGTGCCTCTCCATTCTTCCTCCAGACTCTGGGTCCTTGGTTTCCAAATGAGATGCAAAAGTTGCTCTCATCAGAAAAGAGGACTTTGGACCACTGAACAACAGACCAGGTCTGTTTTTCTTTAGCCCAGGTAAGATGCTTCTGACATTGTTTGTTGTTCAGGAGCAGCTTGACAAGAGGAATACAACATTTAAGCCCATGTCCAGGATCCGTCTGTGTGTGGTGTCTCTTGATGCACTGACTCCAGCCTCAGTCTACTCCTTGTAAAAGTCCCCAACACTTTTGAATGGCCTTTTCCTGACAATCCTCTCCAGGCTGTGGTCATCCCTGCTGCTTGTGCACCTTTTTCTTCCACACTTTTCCCTTCCACATAACTTTCTATTAATGTGCTTTGATACAGCACTTTGGGAACATCCAACTTCTTTTGCAATTACCTTTTGAGGCTTTCCCTCCTTATGGAGGGTGTCAATGATGGTTTTCTGCACAACTGTCAGGTCAGCAGTCTTCCCCATGACTGTGATTCCCAGTGAACCAGACTGAGAGACCATTTAAAGGCTCAGAAACCCTTTGCAGGTGTTATGGCTTAATTAGCTGATTAGAGCGGGACACTTTGAGCCTATAATATTGCACCTTTTCACAATATTCTAATTTTCTGAGATTGTGGATTTGGGGTTTTCATGAGCTGTACACCATAATCATCACAATTATGACAAATCATGGCTTGAACTATCTTGCTTTGCATGTAATGAGTCTATCTCATAGATTAGTTTCCCCTTTTAAGTTGCATTACTGAAATAAATGAACTTTTGCACGATATTCTAATTTTTTGAGTTTCACCCGTATACATGGCTCATTTATTCTGAGAAGTATCTTGCATTTAGTAGTTCTGTGCTTTTCCAAAAGAAGCATTGCTAATCTTTATGGTCTTCATGTAGTCTTTCAGTGCATGGAGGAAGCCATATGTATCCTCAGGTGTTTGACAACCACTTCTCTAGACTAAATAAACCAAGAGTCTTGTAGCATATTAAATACTAACAAGTTTATTTCACAGGTTTATTTGAGTGTCTTGTTTCATAAAATGAGTTGAGCAAAATCCTGGGTAAGAGTTTTGCTCTTACTATTTCCCATTCAGAATTACATTCAGAATTGTTATTTATACATCGGTGAGCCTGCAGCTTGCAGATAATTTCTATTCACCAGAGTAAAGAAGAAATACTGACCTGGTTTTATGGGTAATGTTAAGGCATGGTTTGGTTTAACCACTTTTTAAATCATATTAAAATAAAACCAAAGAAACCATATTTTGATTTCCTCTCATTATTCCATACAGTATAAGCTTTTTTAAAATCGCTTTTAATAATAACAATATCTTAGTCACATAAATAGAACTCCATTTTTACTCTTTTCAAAGTTCAGAATATGGAGAACAAGAGGCACATCTTATTGACACGGGACAAGAATTATGTGAGCATTCATTTGAGGATATTCATTTAGTTAAGGACACCTTTCTCAATCAACTGCTTTCATTATTGTTTCCACTGGCAATTTTGGGGCGGGTTCGGTCCAGTGGTTAAAGCACAAGGCTAAAAACCAGGAGACTGTGAACTCTACTCTCACCTTAGGCATAAAAGGTAGATGGGTGACTTTAGGCCAGTCACCCTCTCTCAACTTAACTCACTTCAAATGGGCTATTGTTGCAGGGAAAATAAGAGGAGAAAGGAGAACTAGATATGACTGCCACCATTTATGAAAATAATGATGTCAAGTTTCTGATGTATGGGCTTTTCAAGTGACTCTGAGGCATTGTTTACCTTAAAAGTCCTTTATTAGCCTAATACACTGGCAAATGCTTGCTCGAAGGAAGCTGGAATCTGAAATCTCCGCCCCTTGCACAATATATTAAATTCTCCACCTTTCTAATTTTGTTATTAATCATATTCTCCAATTAATTTAAAGAATCAGTTTCCCTTCCGTTAGAAAACCCGCCAAGGTCTTATCTTCTTTAGTTAGAGATGGCCTTGAAGGTACAATCCTCCTCTTCCACCTAGCAAAGATAAAAATATCTAACACCCCCTAGCCAGATCTTACAAAGAAATCATAGGTCTATGAATTTTATCTGCCTTCCTGGACAGATGCTCTTTCTTTGTATTTTTCAGGTGTACCAGGCAATTTAATCAATTTTGTTTATGAGGTATATCCCCCACAGTACTTGAAAAGAATTAGTTAGCTTTTGATGTGCTGTATCAGATACAAGGTGCATACAGTACAACTCTCCCATATGTGGCCACTGAGCCATTTTCACTGCTGCTGTCTGGGGCAGATATCAAATGGAGGGCTAGCCCTTGAGGAAATTATTTCTGGATTAGGCTGCTTAGAAACCTTTCCTATTGATTTCAATGATTAGTATCCTGAATTTTCATAATTTCAGCTTTATCTTGTGAACTCTCAGTTTCGTAGGCTAATCATCATTGCATGAGGCTGCAAAAAAAATCTATTAGTGGAACTATGAAAGTTTAAATCTATCACTCTGCACAGAACTTTTCTGCCTGTAATTGTTCACATTTAGATGTTAAGAAGAAGAGAAACACATCACCAATCTATAAAATAAGGGAGCACAGGAAAAAAAGTGGGGGGGAGCCACAGTTACGGTTTGATCAATTGGCTAATAAAATGCAGGGTTGATTTATTTGAGCAAAAGGAAAATCGACCAGTGAGAAAAATAGCTTCCTTGGTGACAAAAGTAGATTGCTTTTTGGCAAGAAGACGGGTTCCTTTGCTAGTACTCTAAACTCAAGTACTTCAGTATTGTATTAACCATGTAAGAGAAAATATTCTTCAAGAACTGCATAATTCAATATGCAAATTTTCTGTCAAGGATTCAATATGCTCTTGAGTTGCTACCAGAATTTAATCTGAATTTAAAATAGCTACAGATTGAGTGTTTCTGTAGTGGTTAGGATATTTCTAAATGTCCTGCTTTCATCACAAGATTTTACTAATGCCTAATAAAACTTGACAATAAGCACCTTTTCTCTCCATTTCTCCCCTACAACATGAGATGGGGATAATGGGAGCACTCAGAGGCAATGAGTACTGTAAATCCTTGTGTTCCCATTTGATTTAGATTTCTCAACATTAGGAGATATGGCTTATGTTTGCAGCAATCAGTAGGCCATTCTCTCAGTCCAATTCACCTCACAGGATTGTTGTGGGGAAAATAGGAGGAGGAATGTGTGTAGGATATTTTCACCGTCTTCAATTATTTCTAAAAATAAAAAAGGTGGGACATAAATAAATACATACATAAATACATAAAAATTCCTTAAATCAGGTTTGTGCACATACTCAGCTAAACCAAGTAGAGATCATTTGCCATGGAATGTGAGCTGTCACCACTTACTTGGTAACACATCAGCTTTTCACTCAGACAGAAAAAATAGGAAAGTTATAAAGATATTTAAGTACCTGATTTATTGCTTAGTGGGCTGCTTTTAGCTTGTTGAGTCCCATGGGCAAATCTATTTTTATATGTCATGAAGATTTCACCAAGCTTTTAGGGACTGAAATATCTTTTATGGCATCCTTAACATTATGCTTGAAATTTAGAAGTGTAGGATGGTTGTGAGTTGTCAATCTGCTATATCACATGATAATTATAATGTTTCTAATAAGCACATGGTTCACCTTGCATAAGACAATAACACCTCCAATTCAGAGTGGATTTTTTTTATCATTCTTCATATCAAATAATTTCTGGAATAAACACACTAAGGTCATTCCTTAACATACGTGGTAAAGTTACACATTAAAATTTTGAGACTTGAGAGCACATTTGTATTTCTGACAAAACACCATCAAGGCTGTATCTCTTGCCAACTATAAATATTTCAATCACTTGATTAAATTATTTGATTCAAGGAGTCATGGAGAAGTGCTAAATGAACTCTCAATTTGGCCCTTCAAATCCAAATGCACAGACTGCTACCTAACAGCACACATAGAAATTCGAAGAAACCCCATTACTGTCAATTGCTGTCCAGATTCATCTGGAGGTGGGAAACCTTATAAATATGATTCATAAATAAATACAATAATAATAAACACAAAACAGATATAGTATCCATGTAAGTTTTACTAGCACATTCTAGAGTTTCATTAAATGTAGAAAGCCACCAGGCTTCACCCTTATCTACTCTACTGTTCTCAGACAATTCCCTAAGTAGAGCAACTCAAAATCCTGCAGGTAGTCTTCATCTTATGAACACAATTGAGCCCCACTAAACAAAACAGTTGTTTAGTGAGTTTTTCCCCATTTTACAACATTTCTTGCCACAGTTGTTAAGTGGATCACTGCAGTTGCTAAGTTAGCAACCTGGTTGCTAAGTCAATCTGGATTCCCCTTTGACTTTGCTTGACAGAAGGTTGCAAAAGGTGATCGCATGATCCTGGGACACTGCAATCATCATAAGATGTGAGTCAGTTGTTAAGCTGCTGAATTTTGATCACGTGACTGTGGGGATGCTGCAACAGTTGTAAGTATGAAAAATTGTCATGTCTTTTTTCCAGTGCTGTTGTAACTTTGAAAAGTCACCAAATGAACTGAATCGCCAAATGAATTCTGAATCAAGGTAACGTAGGCCTGTTTGGATTTGTTGACTTCTAGTATAGCCAGTATTGTCGATAATGTGGGATTGTGAGAATTGCAATCTAGCAATATTTTTTTATCCCTGGTTTAAAGAAGAGGAAGAGGAGTTGACTATTTGCTGCCTTATTTTAATGAGGATTTTCAGGCTATCATTGCCCCTTAAATTTCTTGAGTTTGGTGACACTGTCTCAGCCCAATTACTTTACTTCTTGTAAAGAGCCTCAAGCAGAATGTGAGGGGAGAACAAAAGTTATAGTTGTTTAATACTCATAGTACAAAAAGCTACTGTTTAATTGTTTGGAATGGGCTTTTAAAACAAATTCATTTCCCCCTCACTCTCTTTTTAGAACATGCACTGACAACCAGCAAAAAAAAAAAAGTTTAGCAATAATATCTTTTAAAGAGACACAGTTTTCCAGTCTGATGTCAATTGAGTGGGGGGGGGAGAACAACATGCATTATTTATGAGAGAAATTTTTTTCCCCTATTAAATGATGGCTACCCAATGTCAAAAAATATTTAAATGATAAATGAAAGAAATCAAAGTGCAATTCCCCTTGAACTGGTGTCTCATGCAATAACTCTCATCATCGCTAACTAGGGTCTAATGGGAAAAGTAAGCCAAACTATTTAAGACACACATTTGAGAAGATTGCAAGAGTGCATGGACATGATAAAAATAAACCCGATCTTATACAAAATTTCCATCAGGTATTGTTACTAAGAAGAAATCCATTAAATGTTATACAAGCATATGTGCATGTATACACATACACATGGACATAAAACACACAGAGACACAGGGAAACTATAATAATACATGATTTGTAAAAACCTGGTGTCTATTTTCTCAGAGGAACCCCCAATGAACTCAACAAGGCTTTCTTCCATATAAATTTGCATGGGACCATTCCTTAATTCAAAGAAATGATTACAAAGATAATACCATCCACTGTTTAGAGATCAGAGAGTTCCATGTGCTTAGGCAGTTTCTCTAGGCCTATTTTAGTGTTTTAGAGTCAGACAACATGGCTTCCCCCAGGGTATCATGTAGCTTTAATTTATTGAAAGTATAGGAAATCCCTCAGATGATGGTTTCCAGCTTTCTCTGAAATCAATACAAAATCATTTTGAGTAGACAGCGTTAAGCTTTATTACCAACATATGCATTCCATTTTATTCATTGGGGCCTGCTTCTGAGATAAACCTCTAAGGTTTATCTTCAGCCCTGGCATAATCCTTCCCATATATTGTTTGCTATAACTCTATTTACAATACAAAATAGTGGTTAAATTAAGTCCAAGAATTCATAATAGATTGTTTCCTATAAATTGGAATCTGTTTTCACTTTCTTTCTGTTTTCTTAGTATTTTGGTGTGTATGCATGAAAGTGGTAGATCCTTAGGTTTTTGGAGTGCTCCTGGAATACAGCTAGTTCTTGACTTGTGACCACAATGGAGCCTGAAATTTTGGTTGTAAGTCATTGTGATCATAAGTCAAGGCACCACTTGGACTCAGTTTTACAACCATTTTTTTTATTGAAAAGTTTTATCATACATTTTATCTTTAACAATCCCCCCTAGCCCTCCCCTAGCCCTCCCTCCCTACCCCTCCCCCCTCCCCCCCCCCCGACTTCCCAGAGCTAAGTACAAGGTATAAAGAACAAAAAAAAACCAATCGTAAACATTCATATGCTAACAACCATAAACTCTGAAATCCATCTCTCTCTAGCTCATATAGGGTAGTTACAAACACTATTAATATAAGATATATAAAAAAGGAAAAGAGAAAAAAAGAGGAGAGAAAAAAGGAAGACTTATTCAAATGCTACATGAAACTTCTTAGTCCCATATTTGTTCTGGATATACTCAATCCATTTTCTCCACTCCATAACATAACGTTCTTGCGAGTGATCTTTCAAATAAGCCGAGATCTTTGCCATCTCTGCCATTTTTATGACTGTCATAAAGTGAGTCAATCCTGGTCATTAAGCAAATCTATCATGTCCAATGCTGTCTTCTGCTAGAAAATGGCAAAAAGTGGCAAATTTCATGTGACCAGGGAATGCTGCAACCAGTCATAAATATGAGCCAGTTGCCAAGTGTCTATAATGTAAATACTGTATATGAACTCTGTGTGTCTGTGTGTGTGTGTCTGTGTGTCTGTGTATGTGGGGGGGGCAGCAATCATAACTTCAAGAACAGGCTGTAAGTAGCATTTTTAAAGTCCCTCATAACTTTGAATTGGTGTTAAACAACTAATTTGAGGAGAAATACCTGTATTCAACATGAATAAAGCCACCTAGTTTGATGAACATTGGGCTCCCACCACATCTGATTAATTTTATTTTTTTTAGATTTAAAAAAAAAACAAGGAAGCTAATATACTGCAAAGCAAAGCAGCAGCCTCAAATTCAATCTGTTTTTCCAACAATCTTTATGCTCCAGGTAGACATTTTCAGAAATTTAAACTATAGGTGGTTGTAGCTGAGTGGTTTGCTTAGAGGAGTGTCCTGCAAAAACACAAAATAACATGACAGACTACAATGGATAATAAAAAGCAACTAAATCCATTTTTCTTCTGATAAAAAACGTGGCCTAACTCAATATGGTACTTCTTTTGTGAGGGTGCCCTTAACCAGCTCCCTACCACAGTTTGATTACATTAATCACAATGGTGCATCCCCCCAGAATTTTCTTTCCCAGTCATATAACCCTGAAAACCCTCAAAATGATGAAGTCGCTTTGAAAGTATCTTTTTTATTAAACAGCTTTTATGGAAAGAAGGAAAGGCATCCCAGTAAAATGGTCCTTTATAAGCAATGACTGGTGGGGTACCAACATCAACTGTTCCATGCTCTTTCCAAAGAGGAAATGTTTAGCTTGCTAGTGCAAAGAATGGAGCTGCTCTTTTAGGTCATCTGTCTGGACTATCTGCAAACCTTACCGTCCTCTCTAATAGTGAGAGTTGCGACTGAGGAAAGTGAAGGCCTTGCTTGTGTGGCAGGTTTGATTAGACTCATACGTCAGAAGCTTCCCATTCCTCATAGGGATGCCTCACAATATAATATACGCTTCCATGTTATATAACAATAGCAATAACACTTAGACTTATATGCCACTTCACAGTGCTTAACAGCCCCCTCTAAGCAGTTTGCAGAGTCAGCCTATTGCCCCCAACAATTTGGCTCCTCATTTTACCAACCTTGGAAGGATGGAAGGCTGCGCCGATCAGGACTGAACTACTCGCAGTCGGCAGAGTTTGCCTGCAATACTGCAATACTGCATTCTAACCACTGCATCACCATCATCTGGAACTACCCAGAGTTGCTCTGTCAAAAAAGATAAGTGGTTCCTAAATACGGTAAATATTTAAATAAATAAATAATCCTGGCAAGGAACAGTACATAGCATCAGATCAGGAGTCCACAGATGAGTCCCTTAGGTTTTGCTGCAATAGTTAGAAAGAAGTCCAGTCCAGCTCTCGGATTATTTGAAATCACTTCTTTCTAGTTTCATTTAACAGCTGCAGCCTGACAGCTCTAAGCTGGTAATGGCCACTTGATTTTTCACTTTACGAACACGTCACTGGGGAGCTCTTGGTCCCAATTGCAGCTGGTGAAGTGAGAACTACCTGTATTGTTTCTTTTGTCTGTCTTACAGCTTGTCTCCTTTTTTTTTAATTTAGGTTTTGTACTGGTTTTAATGGTATGTTGTCCTGGGCCACTTTTTAGTTGGACCACCCCCATACATGAAAAACAAACAAAAATAAAGACTACATACAAAAGATACTCCAAAGCAGACTTCTTGTCCTCATTCTCTAGGTGCTTTGAGCAACAACTGGCCACAATTTTTGACCACTGACCTTTTGCCCATTTCTGACCCATCCAGGGTTCTACTTTGAAGAAAAGCAGCTCTAAAATATATAAAAGAAAATGTTTCCTATTCAGACTGGAGAGTTCTTCAGTAAAAGCCGCAACAGTAATAAAAACAGAAAAAGAAGGTTAGATCAGGCTTTTGAAAATTACCAAAATCTTTTCTGTGCTAGAGTGTTGCTGTTCACAGAACTCAAGTTCTCTTATATGGAATCTGTCAAATGTGGCCACAAAGATCAAAGACCTTAGCAGCCCAATGCCATAATATGCTATGAAGTGACAGAAAAGTTCAGGCTGAAATTACTGGATTCCCAGCTCAGATGCATGAGAATACAGTGTTCTGTAATACCAGTATTATACTCAAATCTGCTCCTTTCACAAAGTGCTCTGCTACTTCAAATGAAGCTTTTCAAGAAAAGGAAGTGGTATAAGCCCCAATGCGTACAGCTATTGGTGCCTGATGATCTCACTGCCTCAAGGGGGAAAAATGGCAAAAGTGGGAAAGAAGTAATTCCATGACAAATCAGAGACTTGTGCCAACAGGTGAAAAAAAGGAGATTTTTTTTACCTCCTTTTTGCCTCTTTCAAAACTGGTGAAAGCCAACTGCATTAATGCTTTGTTGATGACTAACTGAGATGAAGAACATACTCATTGCATATCCCAAAGGTGCTTTTTTCAGGGGACAACTGAGGTTTCTTGTGTATCATTGCATACCTGGACTTTCTTGTGTATTTTATTTATTTATTTATTTAATTAGATTTTTATACCGCCCTATTCCGGAAGGACTCAGGGCGGTTTACAGGGCAGCATAAAATACAATATAAAGATAATATAAAATTAAAATAGATTAAATTAATTAAGCCCAACAATTAAAACAATATATAAAAAGCTAAAACCCCTTCAGTCCAGGCCTGATAGATCGAAAAACCAGGTTTTCAGGTCCCGGCGAAATGAACGCAGATCGGGGGCGGTCCGAAGTTCCACAGGTAAATCATTCGAAAGGGCACAGAGAATGCCCCCCCTCTGGGGATCACCCGCCCGCACTCCTTAACCGGCGGCGCCCTGAGAAGGCCCTCCCTGTGGAAGCGCACAGGACGATGGGAAGTTGATGCTGGCAGCAGGTGTTCCCTTAGATCTGGACCCAAGCCATTTAGAGCTTTATAGGTCATTACCAGCACCTTGAATCTCACCCGGAGGGCAACCGGAAGCCAATGCAGCTCACAGAGAAGAGGCGTTACATGGGAGTATCAGGAAACTCCCATAACAACTCGCGTGGATGCATTCTGCACCAGTTGAAACCTCCGTGTGGTCCTCAAGGGCAGCCCCATGTAGAGAGCGTTGCAGTAGTCTAGCCGGGAGGTCACGAGCGCATGGGTGACTGTGCGTAGGGCATCTCGGTCCAGATAGGGCCGCAACTGGCGCACCAGACAAAGCTAGTGTATCACTGCATATCTGGAACTTAAGTGCATGGAAGAACCAGAAGAGAAACATCCATTCAGAAGTCCAAGAGACCCACTGTAGAGGTTGTCCCACAGCATTATGGGCTACCCATCAATCTTGATTAGCAGAACATTGAGACAAGGCTGATCAGGCTCCCATAAGCTGCTCCAAAAGCTGCTGCATTATTATTATTTTTTTACTGGGGTTGTTCATATGCAGGAGTCGCTTTCTGCTTGCAAAATGAAGGGTTATTCTGAGTGTGGTGGATGAAATGGGAACTTGCATTCTGAAAGAAGTAAATCAGGACATGTAAGCTTGACTTTAAAGCTTTTAGAGACAGATAAAACTGAACCCTAGCCCTGTTCAGAAATAGTTCAGAATGTTAATAATAGATTCAGGCATTCTCCTGTAGGAAACTAAAACTTCATCATTTTTTTGGGCCTCTCCCATTAGTGATAACTGAAATCAATAAAATCTGCAATGAGATGAAATAATGAATTGTCATAATTTGCAACACACTGTAACAAATACACAGGGTGGGACTTCATGAAGGAACATTTCAAAGAGTAAATTCAGACCTATCTGTAGATAAGTAACACTTATTCCAGTTATCCCATTTTGATTCATAACTCAGGCTTCAGTCGATCTATGGCAGTGGTGGGATCCAGCTGGTTCGCACTTCGGGAGAACCGGAGCTAATTTTTTGTTGCTCAGGCCCAGAATGGACGTCTGGAAGCGGTATCCACACAGATAACTGGTTGTTCACATATTTGAATCCCACCACTGATCTATCAGCATTATATAACTCCTGAAAACCGATCTTCTCTATTGCAGTGTGTGTGTGTGTGTGTGTGTGTGTGTTGTTAAAGAATGTAAAATACCTTAAGTAAATCCTGAATGAATGCCCCAATACCAATCTTTCTTCTCTTTAATTACAGATATCCAAGGAAACACTATGAATTAATATTATTTCTAATAAAAATTATACAGTCAGTGGTGATCATTTCTTTTAGGTAGAATGATCCAATTTGACCTCATCAAATACAAAACTTTATTTGACATTATGGTTGCACTTTTGCTCATCTGTCAAACTTTATTAACCAGCTATTCTTCCTCCAAATCTGTTTACTTATGTTTTGATGGTCAACTTTTATCAACATAATAATAATGGAATATATTGAAATAATTTAGTGCATTATTAGTACAACTTATAAGTCAGTTACATATGCCTATCGGAGACAATCATTTTGACATGAGGCTGCTTTTCTATAAAGTTTAATCAAATCCTATCAATCAAATGCTCGTATGAAATCCAGAACGTGTATAAGAAGCTTATTTTTACCACCTTACAAAATATTTGAGACTCTTAATTAGAATGGACAGTCCTATTTACTTCAGGGTCTACTACTTCAATTTAGAAGTTAATATTCTATTGTCACACTTCATCTTCCTTCTTCACACACACAAAAAGAACATAACAATCGTCTGTTACTTCAGTTTTCATATTTCATGAACCAGACACTGAAAGTATTTTACAGTGCTTCTTTATATAAAAAAAATCTTCATAACCAAATCCATACTGTTAAATAAAGTTGAGCATTCATTCATTCATTCATTCATTGTGTGGACTTATTGATCTTTTCCTACTCCATTTTTCCCCCTGAAATCTCTGTGCCTTAAGAGCATGTTGTAAACTGCGAATAAGAAAAAGATAAACATTTGTGTCAGGACCCACCCCAAACCATGTCTTAGGAAGACAAAATTCTTGGAGTCAAATCTATTCCAAAAAGAATCTTTACTATGACATGCTTGGTTGTAGGAATACAAGACAGGACTTAATATTTCCACGAACTAAACCCTTATATAGAGTTCCCGGTTTAACCCCCCTTAGCCCCATTTGGTCAGTCCCCCATCCTTTATTTATTTTATTTATTTATTTTAATTCCATTTATATCCCGCCCTTCTCCGAAGACTCAGGGCGGCTTACAAGCTTAGCAGTAGCCTTCATTCTATGTATATGCCTGCTTATTAGGGCTTTCACACACACACCCCAAGCGGCATTATTACAAAGTCAGCTTAATTGCCCCCAACAATCTGGGTCCTCATTTTACCTACCTCGGAAGGATGGAAGGCTGAGTCAACCTTGAGCCTGGTGGGATGTGAACCTGCACTAATTGCAGGCAGCTTGTGTTACTTAGGACCTTTCATGTTTATTGCTCTCTTCCGTGACACAAGCCAGATGCTAGCCCTCTCTTTTGTTTCCCCAGTTCAAAAGGCTTCTCCTTTCCTTTGAAATGCCTAATACCGGTTCAATACACATCCATTCTCTTCTCTTCAGGAGATAGCAGAATCCATGGAATAATGTTTTAAACATACATTTATGAATATAATATAAATGGATTCTGACAATTTGTATCCAACCAGATATCCACACAGGTTGTTCTTACACTTCTGAACTTGCAGTCAAAGCAATGATGTTGGAGTAAAAGAAGCTCTTCAAGTTATTCCTGCTCCAGCTACCAAAGGAATCAGAAGCTGCAATCACCAGTTTACCATTTGTGTTCACAATTGTCCAGTTCTGCCTATTGTCAACTATTTGGATTTCAGTAATCTCTTATGCAACCCACCCTCTTTATTTATTATTTTCCAATTCACAAGGTCAGGTCTCTGTTCTTTCATTCCAACTTTCAACTTGAGGATCTTTCTGATCGCTAAGAATGATCTGCATAAGCAGGCTGACTGTCACTGAATAGCCAGCACTGCTAGCACTGAGGATGTTGCCTAGTTTGGGTAATGAAATGTCTGCAAGAAAACAAGCAAGTTCAGAGAGCACCAAGGACCCCTCATGTTCAAGCCTGAGCTACAGATATTCTCCTTTAATTTTACGGAATATCCTTGCAAGCACCAATGATTGCAATATGTTGTAAATGGCGCAAACCATTCCTCGGATGGCAACTCTGGATAGAATGAAAGGATGTCATGAAAAAAGAATCTCCATTTTGAGAAAATAAGCCAAAAAGGGAAGAGTAAGAAAGAGGAAGGAGGAGAGAATGCAAAATTTGCATCATTTTGCAATATAAGTTCTAGGAGTAATGTGTAAGTTGAAGGCTGGTAGTAGTATTAGGGATATCAAGAATGACATTTGATTCTAAGAATTACCTCTTACATGAGTTGCAATTATGTGAAGAGACTGCAAAGCACAATAAAAATAAATATACAGAAAATAGAAGATGATTTATCATTATCTTTGGATGTTCTGCTGGCATCTTTGATTCAATGCCCTTTAGAGGTTGGTGTATTAGCTCCAATCACTTAGAGACATGAAAGCAGTGTTCCAATATTTGAGGGGCTGTCACAGAGAGGAGGGAGTCAACCTATTTTCCAAAGCACCTGAAGGCCAGACAAGGAATAATGGATGGAAATTAATCAAGGAGAAATTCAACCTGGAAATAAGGAGAAATTTCCCTGACAGTGAGAACAATCAACCAATGGAACAGATTACCTGCAGATGTTATTGGTGCTTCATCACTGGAGGCTTTCAAGAAGAGACTGGACTGCCATCTGTCAGAAATGCTGTAGGGATTTGTTCTTGGGCAGGGGGTTGGACTAGATGACCTACAAGGTCCCTTCCAACTCTCTTATTCTATTCTGTTCTGTTCTGTTCTGTTTTATCCAACACAGAAATCCTAGTCATAGATCTGCCTCTGAAGATCATTTAGATCCCACAGTTAATACAAAATACAGTGTCATTTTTTCAACTCAGGTAAGATGGCTAATATTTAAGGTGGTGGTGGGTGAGAGGGAGAGAGAGAAAGAGAGAGAGAGAATATTACTACTGGGGGGGGAGTATGTGAAAAACAAATCTATAAACATTTGATTAAATGCAAACTGCTACAGTACTTAATGTTTTCTCCAATGACAAATTTGGACACGCAGATCCCTTCCAAAATATTGAACTCATAGAATCCTACCTGAATCATAAAAAATGCATCTGTCACTAGCAAATGAAGGAGGATTTCTCTTTTTTATTTTCTGTGGAATATATTGGTACAAATGCTGAAAGATACTGTAAGAAAAGCTCATCCTTCATAGCATGCCTTTGTTTCTCATTAAGGATGGAGGAGAAATCTACTTGATTCAAGAAAATGCACCTAAATGCATAAAGTGCCTTTCTTAAAGGAAAATAATTTTGCAAAAATGCTTATTTATAACCTACTCATTAGGAGAAAAATGCAAATGAGTTTTCCTGCAAGCCCCCCACCCACTACTTTTTAAGACACACACTTATGTGAAAATAGGAAGGGTTGAACGCAAGACTGGAAAAATGAAAACTGACAGATATCAAAATATGTATTTATTTATTTATTTATTTATTTATTTATTTATTTATTTATTTATTTTAATTTAATTTAATTTGTATACCGCCCTTCTCCTGAAGGACTCAGGGCGGTGAACAGGGCAATAAATACCAAAATACAAAAATACAAAAATTAAGAACAGATTAAACCATAGTGCCCAAATACAGTAAATAAATTACTTAAAAACAGTAATTAAAACCCAAACCCATCAGACCAGGCCGGCTTGTTCAAACAAATAGGTTTTTAGATCACGTCGGAAGGAGTAAAGGTCGGGAGCCATCCGGAGCTCAACTGGTAAACAGTTCCACAAATCAGGCGCACCCACAGAGAACGCCCTCCCCCTGACTTTCAATTCTAGACTTTTCATTTACTTTAGTATCCTATGACTAGCCACAATAATATATTAAAGATAATTTGTTTGTGGGAGGAAATTACATGAATAATCCATACTTATTCAACCTATATACTTTGGAACAATGGCCTAGAGATGAAGGTGCTCACCTCCCGCTCAGAAAGTTGAGTGTTCAGTCCTAGGCAGTGGCAGATGTTTCTCTATCAGGGCACAAAGAGAAAACATCTCCTCCATGTTGGCATCAGGAAGGGCATCTGGCCAGTAAATGCTCAGTTCCATTCAGTCTTCCCAATCCACCCCCAATAAAGGGATTAAAGGGTCATTTAAAAAAAAACATTTTGGAACAACATAATGTCAAATTGTATAATGAAGTCAAAATCTCTCTCTATAGATCAGGGGTGTCAAACTCAATTTCACTGAGGGCCGCATCAGCATTGCAGTTGCCCTCAAAGGGCCGGGTGGGTATGGCCTGGGTGGGCATGGCCTACTGGGTGGGCATGGCCAGCTCTACATCGTTCACATCAAGGGTGCCTATGGGGGCCTGGGCAGGAGTGGGACAGATCTGAGGGTCTCTGGCAGAAGGAGGGTCTCTGGGCCAGGGCCAGGGCCAAGGCAGTGGGGGCCGTTCCCTGTTTCTAGGATGGCTTCGTGGGCCGCATGAAACCACTTCGCGGGCCGGATCTGGCCCCCGGGCCTTGTGTTTGACATGTCTGCTATAGATAGATAGATAGATAGATAGATAGATAGATAGATAGATAGATAGATAGATAGATAGATAGATAGATAGATATAGATATAGATAGATAGATAGATAGATAGATAGATAGATAGATAGATAGATATAGATAGATAGAGATATATAAGATATATATATCGATATATATCTATATATCGATATATATCGATATATATCGATATATAGATATATATATAGATATATATATATATATATATAGAGAGAGAGAGAGTTGTTGTGGCTTTATTCCTTAAGCTAAGTGACTTCAGCATAAAATTGCAGCTTGGATTCTCACTTCTTTAGGCACATTGCTGATTTACATAAACAGTGAAAGTATGCACAACAATCCAAGTCTTAATTCAATTCCAACAAATAGTACTGTTTGATTTGGTCTATGATATGGCAATGATGGAACAACTGGTTTTGTTTCTGAAAGGAATTTAGAACTCACTCTGCCTCAATTGTTTTTGGAAGATTATATGCTTGCTAGGAAAAAATCAACAATTGGACACATCAGAATTCAAGTATGGTGCTCACGTTTATGTATTTTTAATATATGGCTACATTTGGAATTCTGTGTACAACTCAGAGTGACTCATCAGGATGCTTGGGGTGATACTGACTGCATTTTTTCTCTTCATTTGATATCTCAGTTGTGTAGATGAGTCATCGGTGGAAGCTTCTGGGAGTTATTTTGTAAAAATATTAAATCTGGGAAGCTTTTTAATTTAGAGGATTAAAATATCTGACTAATAAATATGTAATACCATGTAGTAAAATGGAGCGAGAGGTGTTGTTTTGCCTCTTCAGATTTCAGAGTTATAAAATTAAATTGATGTACAGCAGGTTTAATACCAATTGAAAAAAACGTAGCATTTCTTTCTGAAATGCATGATTCACTGGAGTGAAATTAATAATTAGTCACGAAGGTTGGTTCTAAAGATCTATTGATAGTTTTAGCCAGGGCAATGTATGAAATCCCTGATTTAGAAAAAAAATGTAGCAGGAACAGGTTAGTGAGATGGGCTAATACTTTCAAATTCTTCAAATTCATAAAAAATACCTGTTTAAAAAAGCACTTTGAGATGTGGCTTTCTGTATTGTCTTTTAGTTCATAATATATAACGTTCCTTTATTTGTCTGGATGGATCTGGTATAAGGCAAATCCAGCAAGTTCTACCTTAACCCACATGTGTTCTGCATGTAAAATGATGGCATTAGATACATTTGCCTTTTCAATGGACTATATTGGGGTCTCCAAATCCCATACCATGGCCCAATATCAGACTGCAGCCCGGTACTGGTCAGAGGCCTTTGAAAAACCAGGCCACACATGCAAGTGAGTGCACGAGTGGGTGAAGCACAAGTGGAAGGCACACACACAAAACCATCCCCTCTGCCCCCACCCCACCCCACCCTCCCGTCCTGTTCTGCTGCTGCCACTGCTGGTACACGGAGCTTGAAAGGTTGGGGACCACTGGACTGTATGATAAAATTAATGAGTCATTCCCACAGTAGATGTATATATTTATTTATATTTATATTTATTAAACTTATATACCACCCTTCTCCCGTAGGACCCAGGGCAGTTCACAAGGCAATTAAAACAACATTACAATCCAAAAATTAATAGCAATTAAAATAGATTAAATTTTCCTTGATTAAAATCTAAAACCCGTATATCTCTGATTAAAAATCCAATTACAATAAGTTAAAAAAATTAAAAATTAATTAATTAATGTAGAGTACTTATTTATTTATTTAGATTTATATGGCCACTCAACTCATAAACAGTGACTCTGGGTGGCATACAGCAATAATAACTTTATATTAAGAAATAGAATTTGGTTATTTTTCAAGTTGTATAGTTTACTGTATGATATAGAGTTAAGCATGTTAAATGCAACACAATGGAATGTTAGTTCTGTTTCTGATAATGGACAATGGACTGGAGGCTTCTTTTTTTTTCTTGTTACCCACCTCAAAATCTATTCAACAAGTCCCAGCAGCTCTCTAGAATATCTTTGTATTTATATTGTAAAAGTAAATGCCCACTTATAAAGTGTTGGATTTATGTTGATAATTTTTCATCAACATTTATCCCGAAAATGAAATGAAGATTTTAACAACATTTTTTTCTCCTTGACACAGTATTAAATATAAATGAATTGTTTTACAAGTCAGGTGAGAAATAACTGTTAGGAAACCTGCGCATACCATTCATTTTATCCTACTGCAGTATTCAGGATCAAAATCTATCTCAGTAGAAACAAAAAGCAACTTTTATAGTTAAGTTATATAAATAAGAAGGGACGCAGTGGCTCAGTGGGTTAGGACGCTGAGCTTGTCAATCTGGAGGTCGGCAGTTTGGCAGGTCGAATCCCGAGTGCCGCGTAACAGAGTGAGCGCCTGTTACTCCTCCCAGCTTCTGCCAACCTAGCAGTTCGAAAGCACGTAAAAATGCAAGTAGAAAAATAGGGACCACTATGGTGGGAAGGTAACAGTGTTCCGTGCGCCTTTGGCGTCTAGTCATGCCAGCCACATGACCACGGAGATGTCCTCAGACAAGCGCTGGCTCTTCGGCTTTGAAACGGAGATGAGCACCGGCCCCTAGAGTCGGAAACGACTAGCACGCATTTGCGGGGGAACCTTTACCTTTACCTATATAAATAAATTGAAGATGGAATAAACCCTCAATCACCTTAATATTACTAATAAAAAGATCATGATGCAGAATGTGCGTAAATATAGTATATAATGAGAAGATGATATACCATTACACATAGAAATAAAATTTTAGACAGTATTTATTGAGGGATCCTTGATGCTGAGCTTGCCTGTTTTCTTGCAGACGTTTCATCACCCAAACTAGGTAACATCAGTGCTAGTTAGAAGTGCAGTTTGCTGTCAGTTTATAGTCTGGTGGCTTGCCCTGTCAATATTGGTGGGGGTGGTCTTGGAGATTCTTTGGTTGAACTGTTTGCTGTTGCCTCTTTGGCAATTTCTTGACTGGGGTATTGTTTACTTGATATTTGGTCTGGTGTTAACCTTGGAGTTAATTTATGCTGATCTGGCTGCTGATTGCTGGTGAAGAGGTGCTCTTTTTTGTTCCGTTTTGGGCTGGTTGATCATCTCTTTTGCATAGTCTATAGATATTGTTTCTGTGTCTATTGATGGCTAATTTGTCACTCTGCCAGGCTTCTAGAAATTCCCTGGCCTTTTTGGATTTGGCCTGATCTAGGATTGTCACATTTTCCCAATTGAAACTATGGTTAAATCTGTCAATATGTTGTGAAATTAAAGAATTTTCATCATGTCTTCTGACTCCTACTTGGTGTTCATGGATGCGTTCTGCCAGTCTTCTGCCTGTTTGTCCTACATAGTGATTGCTGTAGTTCTAACACTGTATGTTGTAGGGGACTCCTGTTTTTTTTCTTCTGGGGTTGCTGGGTCTTTTAGCTTGTTTAGGATGTTTTGAAAAGGTTTAGTCAGTGGTGGGATTCAGCTGGTTCACTGAATCAGCTGACTGTGTTGGTTATGCTGTATTGGGTTGAGTGGTCAGGCACTTTTTGATAAAGTTGCATAGATATCCATTTTATTGGAAAATGTTGTATAGATGCTCCATTTCCTTTTTCTGCTGTTCTGGGATGCTGCAGAGACAATTTCTCTTGGACTGAGAATATCTCAAGGCCTATATCTGATGATTAAACTAATTCAATAGTAACACATTTGGATATAAGTGGCTCACTTAAACTAAGAATGTAAGATAAGATGAATGCTTCAGAAATAGAGCCATAAGACATATTTTCAGAAATTTACTTCACTGATTCAGAATTAATTTGGCGAAATTCCCTTCAATCTTCTATCAGAAAGCTTTAACTGTCAGAGCAGTTATGGCAAAGGTTTCTTACCTTAATGAAGGCATAACTACTGAAGCTTGGTTTCATTAAGTTAGAGAATATTAAAATTCAATTACTTCATAAAAAATGGAATTAGCTGCTATGGAGGAATGATGTACAATAGCAAATGAGCCCCAGTATGATCCTAGTGATAAATTACCATTGGTTAACTCAAACCTGAAAATAGGAGAAACTAAATAGACAAGAGACTGTATACTAATACATTGGATTAGATTATGAGTATAAATATCAGAACCCTTTTCAATACCACAGGATTTAATACATTCTTTACAAACTAGGAATCTATGATAAGTATTTATAAACAAATATTAAATACTAAATTAGTTATTAAGCAAAAAAATTGGAAACTCTGGAAGAAGACTGTAAATAGATTTTTACTGGCATCTATATAGAGGTAAAATTGCCATTGCAATAAAAATACAGTATTTTATTGCAAATGTTGAATGCTTCTATGTTTTACAGGAAGAAACTCCAATTAATTACTTAAAATGCACTTGGATTGCAAGCAATATGGACTGGTGCTATTCTGAATTATATATTATTGATTCTGAAGTTAGCAGAGGGACAAGAGAAATGAATATTGAGTGCTCTTATGATTACAAATCTAAAGAGTATGTTATAAGATTAAAAGGACAGGCACATGCTGAATTACACAATGGTTTGAAAAAGTTATCTCTCTTTCTATTGGACTACTTAAATGCTTTTACCTGAAATATGTTCAACGCTGAAATTAATTCAGTATGTGGCAGGTCAAACAATTATTTACAAGCTTTCAGATGCCTACATAACACTCTGCTTTGGGAACTGAATTGGTTACCAGTAGCTTTACAGGTATAAGTCAAGGTGCTGGTTATAACCTTCATGATATAAGATCTACCTACTTGATCTATCTCCCACAGTATCTCTCCGTTCTATTCAGTCTTTACTGTACAGGATCAGTATGTTCAAGTCCCATTGATAATCTAATGTGATCTGATGGAACTTGGAAGCATGCCTTCTCTGTCATCACTCCTACCATCTGGAGCAGCACTCTCTTTAAGAAGTCCATGGTTCCCAACCTGATCCTATTTTTAAAAAGTTCTTAAAACCTGGTTCTTGGGTAATATGAATGATGGATCCTATTTGAATGCTGCTCATAGAAATAAGTTTGATTTTTCTATGTCATTTACCATCTCTTTTGTTCTATCAGCTTTTAAATTTGCGCATTGTCCAGTCATGTTAGAGAGAAGAAGAAGAAGAAGAAGAAGAAGAAGAAGAAGAAGAAGAAGAAGAAGAAGAAGAAGAAGAAAAAGAAGAAGAAGAAGAAGAAGAAGAAGAAGAAGAAGAAGAAGAAGAAGAAGAAGAAGAAGAAGAAGAAGAAGAAGAAGAAGAAGAAGTAGTTGTTGGAAGGGATCTTGGAGGTCATCTAGTCCAACCCCCTGCTCAGGCAGGAAACCCTATACCATTTCAGACAAATGTTGAACTAGGCAGCCTTATAAATTAAGTAAATTAAGCTTCTTGAACTAAATTTGCATTTTACAATAGAAAGTTCTGATCTGACCCAGGAAGCCAATTTGAAGATATTAACTGATCTTTCATTATCACAGTTTCTACTTTCTGGGGCCACTGAGAAGACAGAAGAATGGACAGCAATCAAAGCAACTTAACGTGTGAATGCAGCTGAATTAGATTGTTTATTCTGAATGAGGGAAATAAAATATAGCTAGTAGCACTTAATTCTGAAAAAGAAAATTCTTCAACAAGAATTTAAAGCTATTGGAGATAAACTAAATGATTCAGCAACCATGGCTGAGTAAGTAATAATGCTGAGAATAATACTCTGGGAGGAAGTGAGTTGACATAAAAATGAAATTGATTTGAGCCATAAAATCGTGGATCTGGAAAGCAGACAGAGATATAACAGTTCGAGGTTTTACCGAAAAATGTGCTAGACTTAATGTAGAATCATTTATTATCAGCTGGCCAACTCAGGTGTTAAAAGTAGATGGTAGCATTGCACCAATGATAGAAACAGCACATAAAATGGATACATCAAATAAATCACAGTGAATGTTTTATAGATGTTAAATTTTTGTACAAAAGTAAAGTTTCTTCATGGCAAGATTTGGACACTAGACAGACACAGCTTGCTGGAAGTACAGTACGAGAGGTTAAAAACCACAAAGTAATGTAACAAATTTAAAGATAATTTTACAAGTAAAAAATAGTAAAAAGAGGTGACAGAACCTGAATGTAATAAAGTTGGCTAACGGTGGAAAAGTAAGAATTCTCAAAGTCACACTTTCAAATGATATATATATTCTTCTTTAATACGATTGTTGCTGAAGTTATACAAAAAGTGAACTTGTTAATCATTAAAACAAATCCAGAAACCATTCTGAGGCAAAACTTTTAACGGCCAAACGCAAGGTTATAATATAGTATTGTTTCTTTTAAACCCACCCACCCCCCAAAAAAATCCCATTTTGGAGGCCCAAATATTAAAACCGTCTAAGGTTTCAGCAATGAATGAGAAGTGGTTTAGAAGTTGTGCAAGTAGTCCTTGACTTACGATGCAATTGGGGTCAGAGTTTCCATATTGCTTAGCAACAGCAAATCCTGCAATCCTAGTTGCCATTGTTAACAGAGTGCCACTGTCTTTAGGTGAGACCACTTCCTGTGGGTTCCCATAATCAGTCAGTGGGGAAGCCAGCAGGAAGTTGCAGGCCCCAGGCCAGAAGTTAGGTAAGCTGTGGCAGGTGAGGGAGGGAGCAAGGGGTACATGGGGCTGCATGGAAGGCATGCATAGGTCAAGGAGGGTGTGCAAGGGTGGGAGAGATTGTATGAGAGGTGTTGTGAAGGTTGAAAAGAGTGTGTAGGGATGCATGAGAGGTATGATATGGGTCGGGCAAGGTGCCCAAGAGTGCATGAGAAGTGCAGCACAGGTCAGGGATGGTGCGGTGGGGGTTGGGAGGTACCTGAGGATGTGTGAGAGGTATAGGGAGGTCAGGGAGAGTGTTTGAGGTTGCAGTGCAGGTTGAGGAGAATGGATGGGGTGGGTGGGTCAGGCATGGTGCCTGAGAGTGCATTGCACATGTATAAGTGAGGGTGCGAGATGGTGTGAGCACAAAGGGCTGTGGGTGAGCATGTGGATGGGAAAGATTTATCTGAGTAACTTGGTTTATTAAAATTTATTATAATATAAACTACAAATAGAAACAGAGATCAGAAAATAGAAGAAAGGAGAAAGGGGGGGAAGAATGGTTGGGGAAAAAAGCAGCGATTGTGCTTTTGATGCCCCTAACTGGGAGAGGAAATTGAGCAAAACAAATTGGAATGTTGCCAACTCCTCCATTCTAAGCCTCCTCCCTTTTCCTTCCCCATCTGATGAGTCAGAGAGAAAACTACTGTACTATAGTAATTGCAGAAGCCAAACTCTGCATTCTTTCCTGACTTCATCGGTGGGGGGTTTTTTTGGGTTTTTTTTTCTTTTTTGTTTTGCCTGAGATACTAGAAACATGAACAGCACAAACTTTTTTGGGGTGCTTTATTCATTTTATGCTCCATTGTATTGTATTTGTAGATCCTCCTGTCTCAGCCCATCACAATCTATTCCATTCTTATTTCATCACAAGGCACCAACTGTATTGCAAAAGAGGGTGCATTTGCCCTAATATGTGGTTTAAACTTTAATTCAGGGGAGATCTCTCAAATTCATTTTTGCTACAATATACTGGCCCCTTGATTAACCTCAGAAACAACGTAAAGAAATACGTATTAATGTTTACTACTATTTTGATAAATACAATAGCCAAATTAAGCAAATAGGTTACGGCAGATGTACAGTCCATAAAAACATATCTTGGTATCATTCTTTCTGTCAAATAGTATAATAATTAGGTTTATTTTTCGGGTTCGTTATTTACTGTGCTTCGATTTGTTTCAGAAAAAAAACCCATAACGTATTCTGTAACAGACAGCCTTGAAACCAAAAAAAAAAAAAAAAAGTACTTCTCCTTCTCTAAAGCAACACTTGCCAGATATGTACGATCTCAACTCCACTGCAGCTAAAAAGCTAAGAATGGAGTCCAAGTCCAACACACGTGGACTCGCACACGGCCCAGGAATAAAAAGTACGGAATGTCACAGCTCGCGAGTTTTTTCTCTGCAAGAATGGATAACAATGAGCAGCGAAGATGACATCTTCGCGTTTCCATGGAGGTAAAAAGCCACAGTGGACTTCTCAGCACTCTTTATCAAGATGCCCGCGAACGAACCCTTGGCGAGAAAATCGAATTCTCACGCTGGAGAACTCAACCCGAGTCCTAACGCTTCCGGAGAAGAAACAGCCTAAAAGCTAGTTCGGTTGTGCCACAGAAAGAGAGGCGTGATCAGAGTAACTTTACTGCTTTCCTGGAGTTAAGGGCAACGTGTCTTCTACCGTGGGAACTGCGCATGCTCCGATGGAGAGGACAACCTCAAGCTAGGGGGAGCCAATTCCGAAAGGAGGCTGGTGATCCTGAGCCTGTCTTTCCCCCACGATCGGTCCATTTTAAATCCCTCCTCCTCCTCCTCCTCCTCATTCGCTCCCCTCCCCTTCTTTCGAATCCTTGCTTGAACTTTTCAGTCCGGTTCTGCAGACGGGTGAGTAGCAAGGCGAAAAGGGTAGCGCTTGTTCCTGTTGCTGCGGATCCCGCCTCCGCCGCCTCCTCTCCTGCGGTCTTCCCATTAGCCCGCTTGCCTAGGGATAACCCGGAGGGGGCGGCGAGTCCTCGGGGGAGGATAGATCCCCCCTCTGCCCATCCGTTGCGGGGAGGGGGCGCCCCAACCCTCCGCCTGTGCAGCCCCTGCGGGTATCTCGAGTGAAGGGCTCCTCGGTCGGGTGCAGAGCTATTAAAAGCAGCAAACAGGCGCCCTTGGGTTGGCTGTGTCGAGAAATAATTAGGCCAGGTATCGGTTACTCGGCTTGGGCGATTACGTGAATATCAGTGTTGTGTGTGTGTGTGTGTGTGTGTGTGTTGGGGCCAGAGTTATCTGGAGAGGGAAGATCAAGTCTCTCAGATCCTGCTCTGTTCTTGATGACTTCCTGAATTTCTCCATAAGAAAGGCTTTTTTTTTTTGCCCTTACCTTCTTCCTAGGTATTCTTCTGGACTTCCAGTTCTGTCCTATAGCCTGGGATTTCTTAGTGGTCTCCCTTTCACCGGCTAATAAGGAGCAACGCATCTGACTCATTTCCAAAGGCAGCTGAACTTGAAGGAGTGCTTTTCAAGATCAGCCAAGGTCAATTTCCCAAAACATGAGAGCGCGATTCATTGTTGGCACCCAACCGTGATTATGTCTAACCTTGTATCAAAAGATCTCCTGGCCTTTTAAAGACTTGATATGTGTCTGGTGAACGTGAACATGGGAAAAGTGTGGTAGAGATTAGGGCTATGCAACATTTTAGATTTCAAGACAAAAAGGTGCTTCAGAAAAGACAGGGACATTCATATAGAATCAGTCTGATACGCACCTTCTCTAGCACATTTTATATTGTAGTACTTCTTTATTTTTTGCCACCATAACAGGTTCTTCGCTTACAATAGCATCAATCTGCAAGTCCTTATGTCAGGCATATTTTCATGGATTTGTGGGGCAGCTGCAGCCTCATGACCTCAGCGCAACACACAACTGCTTTAAGAAGTGGTAGAGAATACTCCTTTGAGCTTCAAAGCACTATTTTGCCTTGGAATCCAAAATGCTATACAATTCTAATGAAGATTATCATTTTAATTAATCACACCAATGAATAAAATGTAGGCATTCTTGGTAAAGAATTTATTCCTTAACCATTAGCTAATTGCAAGGCACTATAATCTTGGGATCTTGTATTCATTCTGGAGCAATCAAGATTTCACCGTTCTTATTCCAGAATACCCACCTGGCTAAGACATTGGTAGGCCAAGCTCAGGGGCTGTGGGAAGATAGGAAATGTTTAATTCATTTTATTTCTTGCAGTTGCCATGCCAGCTAAGAGCAACATGAGATTTTACTTCTGTTCATAAATTTTAGAGATGTTCATTATGTTAGCTAGGTATTACATTGTACATGTTGCAGAAGGTCATTGAGGCATAATATCTTAGATGAGTTTAATATATCACTAGCGAGGCTTACCTGATAAAATAACATTTTATATCATATCTAAAATGTTGCAGGATCCAACATTTATATATACGATACATAAATTTGATGTATCTAAAATATCTGTTTGAATTTGTATTATTGCATAAAGTTACTCTTCCAGTATTTTTCTTGAGCATAACATTGCTTCCCTCAATCCTTTGAAGCAGAAGAATTATCTTTCATTTTCTGCTGATGAAAGCTATAATGTTAGTGGAAGATCTCAAGAGTTAATCTTGTTTTTCTACATATTCAAATTTATCATTTTTTAATGTTCTACATACGTATTGCATTCACTTCCTTAGTTACATTTTTGTTGTCTATGTTGCCTGGGAATTGGGAGATCTGTAATCATCTCGAAAGTAAGACCTTATATTGCGATCCTTGTAACATATTGTAAACCTGCTTTGGATGAACATGGAGAATAAATGCATTAAATGAAGAAAACCTGATATTCTGTTAATGAGGCCCAACATTAGCTTCAATTTTGTCACTGTGACTACTGTACTACATACTTTTGGAACTTAATAAAGCACAAGTTATAGGCAGATTTGCTGACTTCTAGCCTTCCTGAAACTGAATGGTAGACCACTAGGGATTGATCATTAAATGTTTATGCTTTGAACATCCATAACAACTCTTATTTCTCCATCCTCCTGTGTTTTTACTAGCTTAGAAGGTACAAACAGAAAACATTCAACTTCTCTTTATCTAATCTAATTTCTCCTGGCTTTTAGCAGAGGTAAAATTGTCAAAGTTCAATGAGTTGTGTCCTGCCTTTCTTTGTGGGGTATGTACCTTTGTGACAAATATTTCATGTTCTCCATGATAATAGATTATATTTAGATGTAAATCTAACATCACTGATGTTGCTTATTCTGTGTGGAGAATACGTTATTGTCTTTTTTCTCAACATTCAGTCCATTATGTTTTATATTTTTCCACACTATTTATTACACCTTTAAAATAATGTAACTATCATAAAAATACATAAAACATTGAATCTCAGTGAAATAGTAATTTGGAAGGAAAAAAAAGAAACAACAGATTTGAAACTTTGATTTATGTTGCTTAATGATCAAATTATTTTACAGTTGAATAAGTTTTAATACTGTAAACAATCATTATAGTGTTACATTTAAACAAAAATCAGAATTCTGAACAATGTTGATTTACAGAAGCAAACCAACTGAAGAAATTGTCCTTAAAATTCTTTATATATTATCACTCTCCAGGACAGAATTAGTGCATAATTTGGGGTTTCTCTTGGAGTCTCAGCTCCTGTTGGAAGAGTACATGGCCATAGCCAGGAGGGCATTTGACCAAATCCAGTTTGTGTGCCAGTTCCTTAACTTCCCTTAATCAGGACTGCCTGCTCGTAAGCCTTCATGCTTTCATCACCTCCCATTTGCACTATTGCAACATATATAAAACTACCCTTGAAAATCAGTTTGATGTAGTGGTTAAGCTGTTGGCCTAGAAATCAAGTGATAGTGAGCTCTAGTCCTGCTTTAGCATGAAAGGCATGAGCCAGGCCCTCTCTCAGTCCAAAACACAGGGTTGCTATGAAGAATTTCCATACAGTTGCCTATCCACCCAGTTTATATTGCTACCCAACTAGTAATTCCAACTCTGGATGCCTAACGAGTTACAAACAAGCAAACAAATGAAAGCCAGAAATCAAATGCAAAACATAACATGCCTAAGCCAACCACAATCGATCATTCTCTTAACCTTTAAAGAATGAGCTCATCTAAGACCCTGGCCTAAGGCCTGGAAGACAAGCCAGTTTTTCAAAGCTTTATGAAAGGCTTGCAGGGCCAGACATATACCTTCTGGGTCCTCTTAGATGGCACGTTTTCATACAGCGCACCCAAACCATGCCCACTCTGTTGGATCTTATGGGATGAAGAGAAATAACTGGAGACAGGTGATGGATGTTCAAAACATAAACATTTAATGATCAATCCCTAGTGATCTACCATTCAGTTTCAGAAAGGCTAGAAGTCAGCAAATCTGCCTATAACTTGTGCTTTATTAAGTTCCAAAAGTGTAGTACAGAAGTCGTGTCCAACCCCTCGCGACCCCATGGACAACGTTCCTCCAGGCCTTCCTGTCCTCTACCATCTTCTGGGGTCCCTTTAAGCTCACGCCTACTGCTTCAGCCACCTCATTCTCTGTCGTCCCCTTTTTCTATTACCTTCAATCTTTCCCAGCGTTAGGCTCTTCTCCAGTGAGTCCTTCCTTCTCATTAGATGGCCAAAGTATTTGAGTTTCAACTTCAGGATTTGGCTTTCTAAAGAGCAGTCAGGGTTGATCTCCTCTAGGACTGATCGCCTTGCAGCCCAAGGAGTCTTCTCCGGCACCATAGTTCATTGGCCTCAATTCTTTGGCGCTCAGCCTTTCTTATGATCCAGCTTTCACAGCCATACATTGCAACTGGGAAGACCATAGCCTTGACTATACACAGTTTTGTTGGCAGGGTGATGTCTCTGCTTTTTAGTGTGCTGTCTAGATTTGCCATGGCTTTCGTCCCCAGGAGCAAGCGTCTTTTAATTTCTTGGCTGCAGTCCCTGTCTGCGGTGATCTTGGAGCCCAGGAAAATAAAATCTGTCACTACCTCCATTTCTTCCCCATCTATTTGCCAGGAATTGAGAACATGGCAAACAGAAGACAACCCTGCCTTCTTTCATTAGCCAATGAAGAACCGTGCCTGTTTTCACTTTTGTGTTCTTTTCTTATTCTCTTTTCTTTTTCTTTCAACCTGTTAGACATTGTCCTAGGTTGGGACTGTTTTATCTTTTAAAAATAAAGGGTTCCTTGTCTCAATATTAGAACAGCCGCTTTATGTGCAGAAGATCCTAGACGGGTGAATAATGAAAGAAACATTGTTGCATTGTGCCACAAGATCACTGGCTTTCATGACACATAAACAAAGGGAGCGGGGCTTGCACTGAAAATGTACAACACTGAATTTTGTACTTCTGCACTTCCTTGCCTCTGATCTCCTCATTACCCCATCCTAGCAGATCAGTCTGAGACATTTTCAGGTACCCTGGGATACTGTTTAAGTAGATGAGATAGTGCATACACCTCTCAACAGTGGGAAGCATTTCCCAATTATTCAGGCTTGAGAAGGGCTTTGAGCTCTTCCAATTTCAGGTGACAGCTTCTAGTTCCTTTCACATGCTTGTTTGAACAGTTGTTAGAACTGCTTTGCAAGCAGCTGCAAGAAACAAGGAAAGACTGACTGACTGACCAGGGATGGAGACTGATAAAGTGAGGAAGAGCTTTACTCCATTGCTCCTCTGCTGTTGTCTGAACATCACTATCTCAATCTTTCTATTTGCAACCCTAAGCCCCTATTGTGTTCTTTCTGTATTATTAGCTTCTTTGCAAGCAACAGCTAGAAGCACCACTTGTCTTGTTGTTTTCCATCCTTAATGCTTTTTTTTTTTTTGGCAAAACAACAAATATCTCCCTAGGTCAGCTCCTCCTTAACTTCTTTTTGCTTTGCCTTTCCACTTCTAATGGAATTATTATTTTAGTTTATGTTTTAAAGTCAACAGTAAAAATATCCCACGTAGCAATTTCTTAATATCCCCAAATTATAAAACAGAGTTGGAAGGAATAATTAGATAATTAAACTCAATATGCTGCATCTGTAATATTAATGTCTTCCTAACAAAAAGTATTATTTTTTCTTCTATCATGGGGTTGGGGAAGACTCTGATATTTTTTTTTGATGGAATTAATGGATCATAACATGAAAAAGTGAACTGGAGTGCTTTGATCAATACTGATAGTATTGATCTAGATGACCTTAGGCTCAAAATAAATCAGTTCAATTTTTCCTATGTTAAGATGTAATTCAGAGCTTAGGAAATTTTAGGTCATATATAAATATTAAATAATTCTACCATGTTTCTGTGAATTTGTTTTAGTTGGTTGCAAAATTTAAAGCTCTATGGTCATGTTTTTTTCTTGTTTACAAGCAGCTGGACGCTTCCTACCGGTGTCCTGAATTACCATGATATCATGGCAAGATTTCGCAGGAGAACATGCATCATTTTGCTGCTTTTTATTTTATTTATTTGCTCCATAATGATGGCACTGAAAACTCTGAGACCAGAAAGAGTTGGGTTTGGAGATCCATTTGGTCTTGGCCTATTACCAGATTTTCAGCAACAGAGCACACATTTAAAAAAGAAGTTCAGTCTGCATAAGGGATCAAAAGAAGACAGCTTCACGCGGACCAAAAGTGTTCACCCTCTACCGGTGAATCTCAAAACATCTACAACTTCTATAAGAAAAATGGAAGAGCTACCTCCTCCAAATTATAACTTCCATGTATTTTACTACAGCTGGTATGGGACTCCACAATTTGATGGAAAATATATTCATTGGAACCACCCATTACTGACTCATTGGGATCCAAAAATTGCAAGTGGTTATCCAAAAGGCAGGCACAATCCTCCAGAAGACATTGGGTCAAGCTTCTACCCAGAACTTGGACCTTATAGCTCTAGAGATCCGTCTGTCATAGAAGCTCACATGAAGCAAATGAGATTAGCATCCATTGGTAAGTATTCCATCTCTTTTCCCCTACCCTCACCCCCCCCCCCCAAAAAAAACCTCATGTCTGTCTTTGCTTCCTTTTTGCTTGCTTGCTTTCAACCTCCTCTCGCAGCCTTGCAGTCTCCACCTCATCCTTCCAGGGAGTTTAGTCATCTTCTGACCAATTTAGTCACCTTCTGCAGCTTTTTTCATTTCCCTTCTTCATTCTCAGAAAACTCCCCTAAAGCTTGCTTGCTTGTTTTATGCAGTGGTGGGAGCAATAATGGACATACCTCAGTAACACTTCAGCTTTGTGAATAATACCTCAGTATCACCTCTGCTTTGTGAGCTGCTATGGATTGTGAGCTTGCATTCAAGTTGCTGGTAACTTCACTACATGGCGTAGAGCAAGGGTCCCCAACCTTGGCAACTTTAAGACCTGTGGACTTCATAGCTGGCTGGGGAATTCTGGGAATTAAGTCCACAAGTCTTAAAGTTGCCAAGGTTGGGGGCCCCTGGCGTAGAGCAGTGGCTCCCAACTTTTGGGCACCAGGAACCAGTTCCATGGAGAGAGTTTTTTCCATGAGCCAGTGGGGTGTTGTTTTCTGTGCTGCCTACATCCTGTGGATGGGGCTTCGCTTGTTTGCATGGCCCGGCCCATGGATTGGAGGTTGGCAACCCCTGGTGTAGAATTTGATTTCTTGAGGGACTGCCTGCCTCCCATAGAATCTACCTGGCTAGTTTCACCAGGATTGATCTGCTCCAGGCTCCTTCAGTTAAACAATGCCATCGGTTAGGACCCAGGAAGCATGCTTTCTGCACCAGTGTCTTCCTTCTAGAGTGATGTTCGCCCAAGATCCAGAGGTCCTCCACTCAATGCTGGTGTTTTGAACAGCCTTGAAGACCTGGTTCTTCACTCAGGGTTTAACAAAATAGAGTGAAACCCCTTCACTACTTTACTGTCCAATGTCTCGGTCTTACCATCTTTTTGTGTATTCATTTATTTATTTATTTTGCTCTTTATTATTGTATTTCACTTGTTTTAGTATTGGTAATTCTCATTTAATAACATTAATTGGGACCGGATTTTTTTTTTTGCTAAATTATGCAGTCATAAAGTAAAACATTTGATAGTTAGCAAGAGCAGTTCCAATAGTCCCCCAATTACCATTATGAAGCAAATCACTGTTGGTCATAAAATGGGGGCTTCACATGACTGTGACTTCTGACTTCCGGTGGAAGCTTCCCCATTGACAGGGCTTGCAGAAGGACGATAGGAAAAATCATAAATCGTAACCATTGGATGCCGCAGTGGTGCAAACTTTGGGGGCCAGTCGTAAGTGCAAACTATTCATTGTGTGAGATTTAAAAAATATTCAGAGGGTTTCAATTCAAATTAATAATAGTAACAACAACAAGAAGAACAACAACTGCGCTACTTGGAACATCTTACATTTTAAGGAGATACCTGGTTGATACCTAGGATGCTGGCAGCAACCCGTGTCAACCATTAGTGTCAGTCAGTTTAAATGTTCAGTTGAGTGAGGTTCATGTTTAATGAATAAAATAATAATAATAATAATAATAATAATAATAATAATAATAATAATAATAATAATAATAAATGTTTTATTTTTTAGGGGTATTGGCTCTTTCCTGGTACCCACCTGTTATGGCTGATGAAAATGGAGAGCCCACTGATGGCCTTGTGCCTATAATTTTGGATATTGCACACAAGTATAAATTAAAGGTTGGAAATTTTGGAAATTTCAGATTTGTAGAAACTAGTTTTAATGAGTTGAATAAAATAGCATTGTTATAGAAACAAAATGTGTTGATATATTCATTTCTCTCAGAGTAAATTCTATTGAACTCAATTGGACTAGTTCTCAGTCATATTATTATTACTATTATCATATATCAATAATTTACTTCAGCAAAGGACTGTTGGCCAAATGCGATGTTGTTACCTTCCGTAAATTAAATATTTTCAGACTGATTGTGAGACAGTCCTATCTATTAAATGAATTTTAGTTTTGTTCCAGTCTAGTTAGAAAGCTACTTGAAGCAGTTGTAAGTGTTCTTCTCAGAATTAACCCCCACCTTTAATTTAAAGCAAACATCCTCAGATAAATACAGATGTACACTTAACTTGTTTTCGAGTTGTGGTGCAACTTATAACCCTTTGGTTTGATTACTTAAATGACTGCTCTTTTTCTCCAGATTTGTTTTTGGTTTATATCTGCATCTTTATTGTTTTATTCTTGTATCCTATAAGATACCCAGAGTTGTACAGATTGGGGCAATCTGTAAATTTCATAAATGAATAATATATACACAAGATTCCAGTGGTATGCTACAAACTGAACACACATTTTTTGTGCCTTGTTACATAAAAGTATAGTTTATTATACTTTCTATAAATATTCTAAAAATATTATGTTAGAATTTCCTATTGAAATTGGGCTTGTGATACATGTTTTGAATCAAACATCCCCAGTATATCCTGAAGATTTGCTACCATTCACCCCAGAGTGTATTGTGTTAGGTAAGCCAATGACCTGGCTTGGTGTGAGACAGATTTCTATTTTCTAATCCATATTATAAAATAAAATTAAAATACATAAACTTTTTCCATCCCAAAATTTGGCCTTAGGAACAGTGCCTTCTAATTCTTTTGAAAATAAAAGAATTGTCCTCAAGCAAAACTAAAATAATGACTGCCTTTAAAAAAAATGCAAAAATTAAAAAATGTTTGCATTTGTTTGAGGAATCTTAAGATTCCTTAAATCTAAGCATAATTAGATTATTAAAATATTATTTAAATTATTTAATTGGAGACGAAACTGTTCTGTCCCAGATTCTGAGTAAAAGATAAATTACATGTTTGATGGCTAGAAATTGTGTGAAGAAATAGTTAACATAGCTTCTTTAGTAGTGAGTTGTCATTATTGCCAAGTATCTCTTCCTTTCAAGGATAAGGTTGATTAGGGAGGCAGGGCAAATGTGTTGGGGGAAATTATTTGCTAATAAGGTAAATCCAATTACATACTCAGGTATAAATTGCTGAACTGGAAAATTTAATAATTTGAACTGCCCAAACTCTAAAATTGATCCCAGCACTAATTAAAACTGAACATTTAATAATTTAAGCATTTCTTGCAAATCAATTCATTTTTTTTCCTGGACACATTAACTTCTTGAATTGCTGTTTCTCTGATAAAATAATCATCTAGTGAATTTAATATTAGGTGACTCAGTGCCGCAACAGTTTTGCACAAGGCTTTGAAGCTATTGGGCAGTTATGCCTGAAGAATGAATCATAAATGGCAATGACAGTGAGATTCTTGATCATTTGAAATTCCAGCCACATTTCCCTTTTCACTGTTGGCACATTTAAATTTGTTGTTCAGATTGGAGTTGGCAATGCGCTTATATTTTCTCTTTCTGTGGGCAAATTTAAAACATTATAGCATTGTCTTTAGGTGATTTTTCAGCAGAGGAAAACATAATTTTAATACTAAAGAGCTATTAACTTTCTGTTGGGTGTCATCTGCCAGCTGTTTGTCCTGGTTTAGTTAATAATGGCTGCAAAATATAAAGCAAAAAATTAATTGATATTTTATTCTGTGTTTGTATCAAATGGCTATGCTTTCCATTTTCTAATCAATCTGTGCTGGGTGAGAACAGGACAAACTCAGTTCCCATGTAAAGAACTAAAAGTTTCTCTCCCTTTAGTTTTCCCCCCTTCTTCTCCCTTCTTTTTCTACTACATGCAAATAGCAAATAAAATTTCTATTCTTCAGAAATAGAAGGGAGGATACAGATTACTGACTTCAAGATTCTTTGCTCTTTTGAGACATTCCATTTTTTTAACAAAAAAAAATCATTTTTATGTTTCAGGTCACTTTCCATATTGAGCCATATAAAGACAGAGATGATCGTAGCATGTACAGCAATGTCAAGTATATTATAGACAAGTAAGAACTTGGTGCAATATTTGAATATCAGTATGATAATTTTACTCTGTCTCATCTATATGTTTCATGGTGGTTTATCAATTTGAACATTGACTCCTTGTCAGTAAACACAGTTCTCATTAATATAACCTGAACTCCCCAGCATGGTAAGGTTTCTGGGTTCAAGGTGAATAGTAATAAGACTAAGATATTATCTAAGAACTTATCTATGAGTGAAAGGGATATGTTATCTAAATTAACAGGTTTCGAAATAGTGAAAAAGGTTAAATATTTAGGAGTATATATTGCAGCTTCAAATGTAAAATTGTATAAGAATAATTGTGAAATACTATGGTTGAAGGTACAAAGGGACTTAAATAATTGGAAAAAATTACAATTATCATTACTGGGAAGAATTGCAGTTGTTAAAATGAATGTTCTACCAAAGTTTCTCTTTTTGTTTCAAATGATACCTATATTGAAAAATGATGCCAACCTTGATCAATAGCAGAAGGGTATTAATACATTTATTTGGGCGGGGAAAAAATCAAGAGTTAAATTTAAGATTTTACAAGATGCCAGGGAAAGAGGGGGACTCAAGGCGCCGAATTTGAAATTGTACTATGATGTGGTTGCCTTGACCTGGGTTAGTGATTGGCTTAATTTAACTAACAAGAGAATACTTCATCTTGAGGGATGGGATTTGGTATATGGATGGCATGCATATTTGCTTTATGATAAGAAGGTGGACAGGGCTTTTAAATCCCATATTCTTAGAAGTGCTTTATTGCGTGTCTGGAAAAAGTATTATTATAAGTTAAATTATAAAATACCGATTTGGGGAATTCCTGGACACGCGATAGAGGGCGTATCTATGGGAGTGAGTATGGATACGGTTTCTTATAAGGAACTACTTAGATTGCAAGGGAATGTTTGGCAACTTAAATCATTAGAGGAGTTAAGACAAGAAAACATAAGTTACTCTTGGTTTCAATATACCCAATTGAAAGCTAGGTGGAAGTCAGATCAAAAGGTTGGCATCACAATTATAGATCAAAATTTAGTAAAACAAATTAGAGATTTAAATTGTGCACATATAAAGAGGATATATAATGCTTTAATTGAATTGGATTCGGAAACGGAATTGGTTAAAGATTGTATGATAAAGTGGGCACAAAATATTCAGGAACCAATTTCGTTGGACACCTGGGAGATAATTTGGGTCAGAAATGTTAAATTTATTCAGGCTCAAAACTTAAGAGAAAATTTTTATAAAATGTTTTATAGATGGCATCTGGATCCCAAGAAGTTGTCCAACATGTATCATAATTTACAGTCTAAATGTTGGAGATGTGGTAGTTTAGAAGCTACCTATTTTCACATGTGGTGGACTTGTAGAAATATAAAAGCTTTTTGGATCAAAATTTGGTGGAACATTCAAAAGATTTTTAAGAGAAAGAAAGTTTTCTCCGCAATTGTTTTTATTGGGTATTGTGTAGATTGTGATGTTAAAGAAACTAATTTGATGTTGAATATGATAACAGCAGCACAGTTACTGGTGGGACAATATTGGAAGAAGGATAGTTTGCCTACTATAGAAGAATGGGTGTTTAAAGTTTCGAATCTTGCAGAAATGTCTAAGATTTCTGCTTATTTGAAAGATCATTCACAGGAAAGATATTTCAGTTTGGAGGAGATGGATAAATTATATTCAGAACAAATATGGGACTAAAAAGTTCCATTTAGCTTATGAGTAGATTTTAGTGGGATATTGTTATTGGTACTTTGTTTGTAGTTATGTTAAAGGGGAGTTAAAGCACATTATGAATTTGGTTAATTGTATATTATGCATAATTTTTATTTAGAATATGATTATTGTAACTATAATCCTGTATTTAGCTCTGGGAAGTGGGGGAAGTGGGCGGGTGTGGGGTGGGGGGATTTGGGGATATATTGTAAGAAAAAAAAACCTGAACTCCCATTCTTTTTGTTCAAATTCACACTATTTTAATATCGTTGTTGTCATTTTTGTTACTGTGTCATGCAGCAAACAAATAGGGGATTGCAAGCAGAGCAATTTAGTAATTTTATCTTCCTAATAAGGCTACATTTATTAAATTTGTTTTGCTGAGTTGCAGTTAATTGTGTTTAAAGACCTACGTAATGCTAGTAATGACATTTGAAATGAAATATACTTGAGAGGCAGGAAGAGTAATTTTTAAAATTATTAGAAGTATATATGGAACATTAACTTTCTTTCTTTTTTTTTTTGCTTGTTTGCTTTTAGATATGGAGGCCATCCAGCTTTTTACAGACATAAAGTCAGTACAGGTAGAACTCTTCCCATGTTCTATGTTTATGATTCTTACATCACAATCCCAGAAATGTGGGCAAATCTGCTCACGGTATCAGGATCTCAAAGTATACGTAATACACCCTATGACAGCTTATTCATTGCCCTTCTTGTAGAAGAAAAACATAAACATGAAATTCATCGAAGTGGCTTTGATGGGATTTACACCTATTTTGCCACAAATGGTTTCTCTTATGGTTCAAGCCATCATAATTGGCCCAGTTTGAAAGCTTTCTGTGACATAAAAAACTTAATGTTTATTCCAAGTGTGGGCCCCGGGTACATAGATACCAGCATCCGACCATGGAACAATCACAACACCCGCAATCGTGTCAACGGGAAATATTACGAGACGGCATTCAGTGCTGCGCTTCTAGTACGACCTGAAATCATTTCCATCACCTCTTTCAATGAATGGCACGAAGGGACTCAGATTGAAAAGGCCATTCCTAAAAAGACTGATGGGGCAACTTATCTGGATTATCAGCCTCATAAACCAAACATCTATCTGGAACTTACTCACAAGTGGTCTGAAAAATATAGCAAAGAAAAGGAACAGTGGCTCACCTGAGTTGCTATTGTGGTTGAGAATTCTACGTTGAATCTATCATTGGTAGATTGAGAAGATGTTATGAGGAAGCAGTCAGACTATTTCTACTAGAAAGTTTTCACTTTAAGGAACAAAGGTAACAACAAGCAATATTATCCCTTCGGTTACTTTACTATATGAAGACTGTGTTGGCCATGCTTAATACTGTATATATTATTCTGTATTAGAAGCACTGTTTCCAGAGTATTTGAGTGGTGGTACAAACAGACTGTTAAAGAGCTAAATTCAGAACTGGCTGCAATTAAAATAGTTACCTAAGATACTTGCATGCAGCTGATTTTTTTCCAATTTTTGGAGGGGGAAAAACTCTCTCAAAGCAAAACAAGCTTAGAACCCATTTCAAATACAATTTGAAGTTGAGAAATAACTTCAAGCAAAGTTGGTACTCACACCCGGTCCTTGGATCAGAAGCTTGCAACAACCATGTACAAAGATATTTATCCAAGTCTATTGAAGATTAATTTGTATATGATGCGTGATACTGTAAAGAAAGGAATTCTCTGGTAACTTTTTTTAGTTCAAGAACCACTTAAAATTAATTAGTGCTATGTAAGAGCACAATGTTGGGATCCTGTGCAGTTCTTGTTTAATCTCCATGTGAATAGCTGGAACTGGTAATAAATTCCATGTTATTATATTTGGTGTGCTTTTCAGAAATGAAAAACCTTTTATTTGCTTTTACTTTATTAAAATTAGTGAAGGATATGAAATTTTTCATAATATTCCTAGGCAGTAATAGTTTCAGTTTAGCTATTTCTAAAAAGTGGTAAATTGCCACCCACTTTTTATGTGAATCACTACAAGTAAAATTAGGGAACAACTTTAAATTCCCCCCCCCCAAAAAAAAAAGAAATAATGAGGAAAGGGGGAATTAAAGCAATTACCAACTAAAATTGAAACACTGGGAAATTCTAAAGTGTCATTTAATTTATTTATAGGATAGTCTGACCTGGACTTTAATGGAAAAAGCTATTCCTAATAGGAAGAGCTTAAAAGCCATGTTTAGTTCTATCTCAACCATCAGAATGTTTTGTTATGGGGTTTTTGGTTTTTTGTTTTAAGAAAATGGTCTAACAAAATAGCTTAGTTCTCAGAACAAGCTCAGAATGACCCCAGACATTTTTTTTACTGCAGCATTCTAACTGCTGCGCCTTTTTCATTTTCCTTATTTTCCTGGCCACAAAAATGTCTGCTGCAGTGGAAGCTATTTCTGCTGAGAAATATGTTTTTCCAGGTGCCTGAGAACTTTGCAAAGAAACATCTACACTAAACCATACCCTGTGCTTTTAGTTAAAGAATAATGCAGGTGCATCTCTTGAAATCCCATCACTAATATAATGGTTTATGGTTTATTAAATTTTTATACCGCCCTTCTCCCGAAGGACTCAGGGCGGTGAACAGGGCATATCATAAAACTACAAAAATACAAAAGTTAAAAAAGAATTAAATTATTGCCCACAGTAAAAACAATAGAAAATATATATATAAATATTAAAACCCTAAATAACTCCCCCATCAGGCCAGGCCAGCTTGTTCAAATAAATGGGTCTTTAACCCGCGCCGGAAGGAGCGGAGATCTGGTGCCATCCGGAGCTCAACCGGCAGCTGATTCCACAAAGCCGGAGCACCCACAGAGAAGGCCCTCCCCCTGGGGGCCACCAGCCGACATTCTCTGACTGGAGGCACCCTGAGGAGGCCCTCTCTGTGGGAACACACGGGGCGGAGGGGAGTCGACGCCGGCAGCAGGTGGTCCCCGAGGTATTCCGGACCCATGCCATGTAAGGATATATTGTCATCTGCTGTCAAATGGCCAAAAGAACATGAGAGGGAAGCCATGTCCTCAGCCCATTTCTTTCACTACTTCTCTCTTTGCTTATTAGCAAATGATAAATGTTCAAGGAGCTGAGTCTGATGAGGTTCAGGTTTTCTAGGCATACTAATAATAGAAATGTAATCACATTTTTTTATTATTCTCCCCCCCACAAAAGATCTAGCTTTAGTTACGTACCACTGGAAATAATGCGAGCACTTTTTAAAAAAGACGTGCAATTTGAAGCGATTAGCTGCGATAAAAGACATTGCTCTTTGCCAGTTTTATAACTATTTCTACAAAAGTAAATGGCCCATTGCATTTTAGTATATATCTCTGTAATAGATACAGAATGGATATCTCTGCACTGAAACAGCAGTCACCCATCTTTCTGGCTCTGTGGATCGGGGGGGGGAGGGGATGATTTTGCATGTTCAACCTAATCCCAAGCTTGCGCCCCGCTTGTGCGGACCAGTTGCCAACAGGCCACAAACTGGACCGGGGGTTGGGACCCTGCACTAAAGAACAGTAGATATATTATAAAGTACATTTTTTTAAAATTCAGCAAATTGTGAGCTGAATTTTATCTTTCCTACCTAATCATAGATTATAGCTAATGCATACAAGCCACACTATACAACCATAGATAATAATAGCAATAGCACTTACACTTATATACCACTTCACTATGCTTTACAGCCCTCTAAGCAGTTTACAGTGTCAGCATATTGCCCCCAACAATTTGGGTCCTCGACTCAACCATGAGTCGGTGAGAATCAAACTGCCGAACTACTGACAGCCAGCAGTCCACAGACTTAGCCTGTAGTACTGCATTCTAACCACTGTGCCACTATGTTATGGTTTAAATTTGTTATACAACTCAATTTTCATAGATGCCAGGAATGAGCTTTATTAATGCTGATTTTTTTTGCCAACAGAAAACTAAGTGGTTGTTGTTTATTTATTATATCACTTATTAATTACTGCAAATGTTTTATGAATTGTCCCTTGCAAGAAGGGATAGGGAGTCTGCCAATGGCAGAGAGCTTTGTGGAGCAAGATTATAGTGAGTTTAGTTGCGAAATGGCTGATTCATATGCCCCTTTGGCGTAGGTACAATTTTAAGGATGGAAATGAACACATATACTTCCTTTAATTCCCTGAACTTCCCAGAGTGAAAAAAATATGCTGAAATATTTCATCCATCCACTTTTAATGACATCACTATGTCATCACATGTTGAACAGTGTGTTGACTGGTCAGAGTAAGCATGCCTGGAATTGCATTACTGACATCTTAAAGACGTCTCAGAAAATGTGACACTTCGTGTAGAGTGTTTACAGTATTTTTAAAATAAATAACACTTCAAACAAGGCCAGATGTCATATTGACAGAATGAAGAATCTTAAGGATATTATGAAAGGAGAAGCAGATTCTTAATTACTTTATTGGTCTACTCTTAATGCCAGAGAAAGGGAAAGCCGTTGTCAGAAGTTTGCACTCCATGTGCATATGAATTTTTACTTGACTTGTCACACTCAATTCATAGGTAGGAATTTAGGAACAATCAAGCTCTGAAAACAATGTAGCTATTTCCTTAGGCACTTTGAATAATCAAGTCAGTTAATTAAGATTCTGTGTCATTTACTTCTTACTTCCATTTGCTCACTTGGAAATACTATGATCTGCCATACAGTAGGTATATGGATAGAAAAGAGGAAACCCCATACATAGTTGGAGCTTCTAGACCAGGCCAGACCCATCACGTGGAAGCCGTGCCTACCCCATTGCCGGCAATGGCAAAACCGTCCCAATACGTTACGCAATGTCATGTGACATCACAAGTTTGACATGTCTGTTCTAGACACTCAAGAGGCCAGCCTGTTTTTCAACAGAGTTGACAGCTGCAGCTGAGATTTCAAACATACTGCCAGCTAAATAATGGGCTTTTCTCCTCCTCCCCACTCCTTCACATAGAATATTGCTTGCTCCACTTCATTGGATATCTAGAGTTTGAAGAGCTGTGCACAATGGTTCTGTCAGCTAGGATAATTTATAGCAGCGTTGTTTCTTTCGATGTTTGAAATCTTGAAAGAAAGCAGTTTTGTAATATTACAAGGGAGGGATTACTTTCATGTTCAGTTTTTACTGTTATTGCAGCTGCTTAGCCATTACATTGACTGTTCTGATCTAATTTTAATAAGATTCCTTCATTTAACAATACAAGCTGCCCTCATTCATGTTTTTCATGGGTTTAGGCCCTACTTGGGTATTATACATGCACAACATGGCTTTTGCACATGGATAAAGTATACTTGTTCAGTCTCATTAGCATAATCTGCTCATCAGCTAGTGTTTGACAGAAAATGAACCCCACAAATATCAATAGAAAATACATAAATGTTCTAAGCATAATTTGGAGAATTATGCTTAGAATTTAAATCCAGCTAGACCAGGGGTGTCAAACTCAATTTCATTGAGGGCCGTATCAGCATTGCGGTTGCCCTCAGGGGGCCGGGTGGGTATGGCCAGGGTGGGCGTGTCCTACGGGGTGGGCGTGGCTAGAGTGTGTATGGCCTACTGGGTGGGCGTGGCCAGCTCTACATCGTTCACATTAAGGGTGCCTATGGGGGCCTGGGCAGGAGTGGGACAGATCTGAGGGTCTCTGGCAGGAGGAGGGTCTCTGGGCCAGGGCCAAGGCAGTGGGGGCCATTCCCTCACTGCTTCCAGGATGGCTTCACGGGCCACATGAAACCGCTTCGCGGGCCGGATCTGGCCCCCGGGCCTTGTGTTTGACATGTCTGAGCTAGACTTTCCTCCTTTCTCTTAATGTATTGTTTGGGCACATAGAATAGGTCAAGAACAGCAGGTAGCAAATGTAACACTGACTTATCAAGTATATAGATTGTAGATTGTTGTTGTAAATCAGGGGTCTTCAAACTTGGCCCTTTTATGACTTGTGGACTTCAACTCCCAGAATTCCTCAGCTAGCGCGCCTGGCCGAGGAATTCTGGGAGTTGAAGTCCACAAGTCATAAAAGGGCCAAGTTTGAAGACTCCTGTTGTAAATGTATATTTACTCTTCGCTCTGCCATGATATGCTCTATTTGGTTCTATAGGAGTCATAGAACTAATAAAAGTGATGATGATGCTTCCTTAAAAAAACAAATTGAAATGTCTTAATAAACAGATGACCCTTCATTTCATGAAATGTTTACGAGTATTAGTGTTATTAAAATTGCTTTTTGAAAGCATTTTAGTGAAATATGTGGATTGTTTTTCTTGTATTTATAGCAAAATAACTATAGATATAGTTAAAGTGACTTGCCATTTCTTCTTGGAGAAATGAAATGGAAATCTGTAAAAAAAACAGTTTGTAAATAAATATATATTTGGTTAATCTTGCTCTTAACTAATTACATTGAGATTTTTGTAACCTCAAAAAATCTGCTAAAGCTCATCAGTAGGCACATAGTCTATTCCTTTGATTAATTTAAGCAATTTATTCCTGTTCAAGAGCTATGTTTATAAGGAAGAAATTATTTTATTACTGCAATTTGCTCAGAAAACCAAATACTATGAAGTGTTGATGCACCCAGGCAATTTTTCTCCCAACGTATTCAGAATGGAAAACGATAATCCCAGGAAAGGAAATGCATATCCTTTTTTTACCAGGTTTAAATGAACAATGCAGTGTGAATAATTTTGTGAGGGTTGTTATTTCATATCTGTTTTGATCTTCAATAACAGTGTATTTCCAAACTAGGGTCCCTATAGATATATAGTTAAGGAGAAAGTTTTGAATATTTCTCTTCATATGGTCATGAATCAGAAAAGGTCATTTTCAAGAAAACTGGAAAAATAGTGCCTCCTGATAGGGATGGTTAACCTCCAAAGGTCTAAGCTTTCACAGAATCCATGATATTGACCAAAAGAAAAGTCCATTTTGGTATATTTCTTTCAACATTTGTACATTCACTCTTACTCAGAATCTCTATACTTTTTGTCCATATTAGACTTAGTCATCAAAATAGGTTAGTTAGGCATTGATCTCTGATTTCAAAAAATTTCTTGTTACATATCTGTGATATCTGCAATAGAAGATAAATTAGCATTGGACAACATACATTTTCACATAGGTTGAAGTTAAAACGTAGTTGTTGGTTTTTTTTGTGGAATTGTTGAATACTAAACCTCCATGGAATCGTTAAGTAGTTGAAATTTTGTGAAATACCATGCTAGATGGCAGTAAAACTGGATGACATTAATAATTTTTGGATTTAATGGCAACAGAAACAGAACCTGTCAGCTATCAAGAACTGACTTTCTTGTCAGTTGGGCTGAAGTCTGCCATATGGAAAAGAACCTGAATATTCCAAATGAGACACGCATTATTGCATGCTTGGCTGATAGTTCTTTATTCTGCCACTCTTTATTACTCTTTATCTACTTGTATATATTTATTGCTTGATTTGAATCTACATTTGAGTCATTCATTTACAAAGCTGATAGCAAACTTTCTACAGCCCACTGAAGTCAATATGCTGATTTGTGTCTGTGAAATTTACTATGGTGGTTGCAGGCAAAAGCTACATCAGTCAAAATTACCATTAGTTACTTAATTGAAGATCCAGGACAACTAGATATTTAGTTTGAACAGTTAGTGTAGTAATGTAATTCAGGTTTGATTTAAAATCTGCAGTCTCCAGTGATGAAATTCCACCACATAAATTTTTTTCATGAACTGCTTAACGTGAATTTTCTCTCTTTATCAAATTAAATAATTTGACTCATGGTTAATTCTTTGAATACGTTAGCCTTTAAAAGCAGCACTTTGTGTATAAATAAAAGTAGGTTCCCTATTAAAGCTCATTTACCTCTTTTTACTAAATATTAACCTTATATGTTGCTAATCGTTGATTTTTTTTAATGGGAAAAATATGCTTGGTTATTTTACAACAATTACAAATGTTGTAATTCCCCTGATATAGAAGTCAGAGGACACTTGGACTCTTGCTTCTGTTTATCACTGGTGTGGCAGGCTTAGCTTTTTCATTTGGATGCCCAAGCCTGAGTATGAAAAACATGATAAGCTGTGTCACTGGTTATTAAATAAACTGTGTGACTTGCTTTATTGACATGCTTAATAGTCAATATTTATATTGGCATTCTTTTACCATGTCTTGTTCAACTAAAACACCAGAGGTTAGTTGAAAAATTATTCATGGATATATTTCTGAAAATCCACTGGAAAATAATGTATTTCACTGTAATATATATTACATGTAATGTATATAAATGCTTTAGTTTTAAAATATTAACATTTTTACTCTGGCATACTACAAAACTTCCCCAGTGTTTTGTCCCAAGCTGTAAGAAAAAGTTCGCTATCAGAAGCAGGAATAGTGTATTGGAGAGTAAAACTTGATTTGTGAAAAGTCACTTGTTTGTTTGGCTGTGGAAAAAAAAACTTTTGAAATAAATAGAAATAGAGAGGTGGTAGAAAAAAACGGAAAAATCCATTTCAGGTTGCGGACTTCTAATTTCTGCAGGAAGCCGGAGGGCTTTGCAAATCCTTTGGAAGAGACACTTCAAAGACACAGGAGGAGCAAGAGTTGTGTAGTATAAGCTCATCTGCATTGTGAAACATCTCTTTTAAAGGAATTGCGCAGGAAGATCTAAAAACTATGAAGCTGTGGTTGGATTTAGGAGTAGAATATAAACCTTAACAGGATGTTTTTACAACCATTCAACAGAAATTATTTGAAGGTGTCCTGTTATCCTCTGCCTAGTACTGAAGCACTGCAGAGCTGTGGGTTCTTTGCAAAAGATGCACAAATAAACCCATAACACTGGCCCATGAATGAATATTACACCCAGTGGGTAATGGTTTTGCACATAGAAACAGTTTCAATATATTTGAAATACCTGTATTGGTGTTTCAATGTGTTTAACATTTTGCAAGCATATTATAGGGATATTTGCCCTACAGTACATCTGGAATGACTTATTTGTTTAGTGAGCTTTTGAGAAAGCTTGAAAGAAACATAATTTACTAAAATATTTAGCTATGAAGCTTTATAGGTTCCTATAACAGTGCTGCTTCATGAGCTAATGAAATAAACAACAATCTTCCTCTTAAATCACCCTGCTGCCCTTCCACAGCATGTACATTCTGTTCAGTTTCAGGAAAATGAGACTTCCCTTAGCAAATTTTGAAGTTTCATGTGGAGCTGAGGTAATCATCACATCAATTTATAGAAACAAAACCATTAGATTTATAAGTGTCTCCCGGATATTTTTAATGCATGTGGTATGACCACTGTTCAGACTCATCTGAAATCCTACAGGATGGGGGGGGGGAGGAAATGTGAAACCATTCTAGAATAAAAATTATTTAAAAGAATATTAGTTTACAAATATTGGAGACTTTATTTTAATGGCATATTGCATGATAATGTATTTATTGTACAATACCTCATTTTTTGCACCTTTACATGTATCTACCACTCACGTTGCATAATGTTTTGATGTACCTAATTTGCGTTCAGTATGTAGAAAACTGAAATATACTGTATTGTTCATGAAATACAATTTTCAAACAACATACATCAAAAATCATAAAATCCAGCTAAATAATTTGCAGTATAATTAACACTTGAGCTACAGTTTCCACAGTTACGTTTAATAAAGAAAACTTGTTTCTATTATTTCTGTTGTTGTTTGTATTCTTGTTATATTAAGCCAAAATGGGGGCGTGGGGGGCAGGGGCATTATGATTATATTTATTGGAGAACTGCTTTAAATGGTTTCTGTTCAAAATGCAGGCAAAAGTAAATATTAGGTAATTGACTCAGGTATTTTAGGAAGTAATCAGAGTTTTAAATATTTTCGATGTCTTGTCTCTAATGTTCAATTTCCAGATTGTTTCTTTGTTGCTGTTTCTCAGCACTTGAATCATTTTTATACTAATCACTCCTTATATTAGTGGAAAATAACTGGAATTCTGACCATTGCAGCTGAACTATTTTCTGTGCAGTTTCTTTTCTTATTTGGAAAATCCAGCATATCTCTCTCTCTCCTCTCTCTCTCTCTCTCTCTCTCTCTCTCTCTCTCTCTCTCCAAAAAGCTGTATTTTTTTAAAAAAAACCACACATTTTTTGAAGCTGATAGAATTTTAATCTCAAATATTTCAACTAAATATGTATGATCAATTAGATATCATTTTATATATCTGTATCTCTTAAAAATCAACTGTACCCAAATTTTAATCATTATTAACACAATTAAAGACTAATATCCAACACACTTTATTTTAGGAACAAATCAGATAAAAAAATCAGTTTCGAGTTAACATACGTAAGATTCTATTACAAAAATGCTTTCAAGTTGTCTTCACTTCTTCTAAAAGTAATACTACACAACTGCATACAGATATCAAGAGACACTTCAGGATTCTTGAATTCAAATTATTCATATATTTAGGCAGGATTACTTGAGCACCACTGCTTCCATGTGGAGCCTTGTAACAATAAAACCGAGTGGGTGGGGGGAGAGAAACATTACAGGAAGCACCACAGGCTGCGTAAGCCATCATTATATGTTGTCCTGGAAGACTTGACACCAAGTCAGGAGTTGAAAACAATTGTTATACATCCCCTGACTGTTCCATTCCTCAGCTCAAGCATCACTGCATGTAGCATTTGAAATAAGCAGAAATATTGCAGTAGGTCCTGATTCATCATTTTAGTTCATTCATTCAGGTTAGTTGCCATTGTGTTTCCAGATTTGGGCATTGTGATCTTGGAATGTAGACAGAGTCGCAGGTTAACTCATTTCTGAAGTTAAAGGTGAACTTTACATAGAGCAATTTTTTAAAAAAATTTATTAGTGATTGAGTATCTATCATTAACTAATGGACCAGTAAATGTCACTGCATTCTGTTTACAAAGTCAAAATTTATAGCATCATACTTCCAAATTCCTGTATGTATTTTCAAACCTGGGCACCCTTCTTTTTCTCATTACTTCATCTCTACAACTTTATCCTATTGTGTTTAGCATCATTTTTTTAAAAAAAGTTTGAATTTCTTCTGCCCTGCCTAATCGAAGGCCTCAATCTTTCCTTGAATCAGACATCCAGCCAAACTGAGAAGCCTCTAATTCACACCTGGGCATTTTAAAGACTCTGGGCAATGTCCAGCCGTTTGACTGTCCCTGTCCAGCCTGTAGTGGGGGAGAGGGGCTGAGAGGGTCATAGAGGGGGCCAGCGGGTGGGCCACAGAAGTGCTGCAGCGACAGCCACGTCAGGGGGCTGTGGTGGCCCTCCACAACAGTCCCAGTTTCTCATGTGGCCCCTTGGAGAAGTTCATTGCCCACCCCTGCTCTAATTCAATCCAATTCAAGCAGTTTTCCAGCCACTACATACCTACTATTTATGCATGTTTTTAAAATGTAAGCTATTGATTATGTGCCAAAACATCAAGTTTTCTCCAAGATAAATAAATGGGGTAGCTTATTGCGTAAACTAGGCATAAATTGTATTAAAATAATGGTAAATAGCATTTCATTCTGAACAGCATAAATTACATGTACTTAAAATAGTATTTATAAAAAATCATTTGAAGAAACGGAAAGAGGATTAGGTGGTTTCTTGACAGGACACTAGGAAAAAAACTCCCCAGAATTCACCATGGAATGTGAGCAAAGTTGTTGACTATTTATGTCAGTTGTTGAATTATTTAAATGAAGTAGTTCACTGTTGCAGCAGCTGAGTTCATTAGTGGAAAATAATGAAGGCTAGAGCAACAAAATACCTAGAAGTTGCAGGTTAACATAATAGCGTATATGAGTTTAACTATGTATGGATAGTGTTATTCGGCATATAGCAAAACGTATTAACATGACAATGAGTTGTTCCACAATAGTAAATAGTATATTTTGGTCTAATAAATTGAAAGGAAAATGTCTGAAATGTCAGAAAAAGTTTCCAGACACATAACACTGTTCTTATACAAAATAATTTCCCAAGAGATAAGATTCAGGTTTGAAATCTGAAAGTTGAATGAAATTTAAAGGTAAGAGAAGAAACCTGCTTTAGCATGCTAAAGAGAACAGTGCAATTTTTAGATTCAATGGTACTGACAACAATTTGCTGTAGGTATTGATTCCACTATATTGATCAGGTGTAAGCAGTTTATGGTTCGAAACATCCAGTAACAGGCAGGGGAAACCCTTAAAATAGTTCACTGAATTATTTTTTTAAAAAATTCTTTTTATGATTAATTCGCAAAATATGCTTTTAGAGGGATTTAGAATGCAGCACTAGGCTAGAAAAGAGCTAGTTTGTAGTCCCTCAGCTGAATTCTACTTGTCACTGGGTTGATACATTACTCAAAACTACCACAGCTGTCAACAGGAGGAAGCAAGTCTCTTGTCTGTACCATGATGTTGTTAGTTGTGAAGTCATGTCCGACCCATCGCGACCCTATGGACAACGTTCCTCCAGGCCTTCCTGTCCTCTACCATCTTCTGGAGTCCATTTAGGCTCACGCCTACTGCTTCAGTGACTCCATCCAGCCACTTGATTCTCTGTTGTCCCCTTCTTCTCTTGCCCTCAACCTTTCCCAGCATTAGGCTCTTCTCCAGTGAGTCCTTCCTTCTCATTAGGTGGCCAAAGTATTTGAGTTTCAACATCAGGATCTGGCCTTCTAAAGAGCAGTCAGGGTTGATCTCCTCTAGGACTGACCGGTTTGAACATCTTGCAGTCCAAGGGACTCACAGGAGTCTTCTCCAGCAGCATAGTTCAAAGGCCTCAATTCTTTGGTGCTCAGCCTTTCTTATGTTCCAACTTTCACAGCCATACATTGCAACTGGGAAGACCATAGCCTTGACTATATGCACTTTTGTTGGCTGTCTAGATTTGCAGTGGCTTTCCTCCCCAGGAGCAAATGTCTTTTAATTTCTTGGCTACAGTGCCCATCTGCAGTGATCTTGGAGCCCAGGAAAATAAAATCTGTCACTACCTCCATTTTTCCCCCATCTATTTGCCAGGAATTGAGAGGGCCAGATGCCATGATCTTGGTTTTCTTAATGTTAAGTTTCAACCCAACTTTTGCACTCTCCTTCTTCACCCGCAACAAGAGGCTCTTTAGTTCCTCTTCACTTTCTGCATATCTTAGGTTGTTGATATTTCTCCCATCAATCTTAACTCCAACTTTTGATTCATCTAGCCTTGCTTTTCTCATGATGTGCTCTGCATATAAGTTAAATAGGCAGGGCGACAGTATACAGCCTTGCCGGACTCCTTTCACAATTTTGAACCAATCAGTGGTTCCATGTCCAGTTCTCACTGTTGCTTCTTGACACACATATAGGTTTCTCAAGAGACAAATAAGATGGTCTGGTACTCCCATCTCTTTAAGAACTTGCCACAGTTTGTTGTGATCCACACAATCAAAGGCTTTAGCATAGTCAATGAAGCAGAAGTAGATGTTGTTGTTTTTTGGAACTCCCTAGCTTTCTCCATGATCCAGCATATGTTGGCAATTTGATCTCTAGTTCCTCTGCCTCTTCAAAATCCTGCCTGTACTTCTGGTAGTTCTCGATCCACATACTGCTGGAGTCTAGCTTGTAGGATTTTAAGCATAACTTTACTAGCATGTGGAATGAGTACAATGGTGCAATAGTTTGAACATTCTTTGGAACTGCCTTTCTTTGGAATTGGAATGTAAACTGATCATTTCCAATCCTGTGGCCACTGTTGAGTTTTCTAAATTTGCTGGCAAATTGAGTGTAGCACTTTTGCTGCATCGTCTTTTAAGATTTTGAATAGCTCAGCTGGAATACTGTCACCTCCATTAGCTTTTTTGTTGCTCAGATTTCCCAAGGCCCACTTCACTTCACATTCTAGGATGTCTGGCTCGGGGTCAGTGACCTTCTCATCGTGGTTATCAGGGATGTTAAGCTTGTTCTTGTATAGTTCTTCTGTGTAATTTTGCCACCTCTTTTTAATCTCTTCTGCCTCTGTTAGGTCCCTGCCATTTTGGTTCTTTATCATGCCCATTTTTGCATGAAATGTTCCCTTCATCTCTCCAATTTTCTTGAAGAGATCTCTGGTCCTCCCTATTCTATTATTTTTTTATTTCTTTGCACTGTTCATTTAAGAAGGCATTCTTATCTCTTCTAGCTATTCTCTGGAATTCTGCATTCAATTCAGTGTATCTTTCTTTTTCTCCCTTGCCTTTCGCTTTCCTCCTTTCCTCAGCTATTTGCAAAGCTTCCTCAGACAGCCATTTTGCTTTCTTGCATTTCTTTTTCTTTGGGATGGTTTTAGTTGATGCCTCTTGTACAATGTTGCGAACCTCTGTCCATAGTTCTTCAGGCAATCTGTCTATCAGATCTAATTCCTTAAATCTATTTGTCACCCCTACTGTATATTCTTCAGGGATATGATTTAGTTCATAACTGAGTGGCCTAGTGCTTTTCCCTACTTTCTTCAGTTTAAGCCTAAATTTTGTAACGAGAAGCTCATGGTCTGAGCCACAGTGAGCTCCTGGTCTTGTTTTTACTGACTATATAGAGCTTCTCCATCTTTGGCTGCAGAGCACATAGTCAATCTGATTTCTGTGTTGACCATCTGGTTATGTCCACGTGTAGAGCTGTCTCTTGGGTTGTTGAAAAATAGTGTTTGCTATGACCATCGTATTCTCTTGACAAAATTCTGTCAGACTGTGCCCTGCTTCATTTTGTACTCCAAGGCCAAACTTGCCTGTTATTCTGGTTATCTTTTGGCTTCCTAATTTAGCATTCCAATCCCCTATGATGATAAGGACATCATTTTTTGGTGTTAATTCTATAAGGTGCTGTAGGGCTTCATAGAACTGGTCAATTTCATCTCTTCAACACTGGTGGTTGGGGCATAGACTTGAATGGTTTGCCTTGGATTCGAACTGAGATCATTTTGAGGATTGTATCCCAGTATTGCTTTTCCTACTCTTTTATTGACTATGAAGGCTACTCCATTTCTTCTGAGGGATTCTTGCCCGGAGTAGTATACCTCATGGTCCTCTGAATTAAATTCACCCATTCCTGTCTATTTTAGTTTGTTGATTCCTAAGATGTCGATGTTCAGTCTTGTTACCTCTTGTTTGACCACATCCAGCTTTCCTTGATTCATGGATCTTACATTCCAGGTTCCTATGGAGAATAAATCTTTACAGCATCAGACTTTCCTTTCACCACCAGATACATCCACAGCTGCGTGTCCTTTCGGCTTTGGCCCAGTCGCTTCATTCTTTCTGGCACTACTAGTACTAGCCCTCTGCTCTTCCCCAGTAGCATATTGGACATCTTCTGACCTGAGAGCCTCATCTTCCAGCATCATATCTTTTTGCCTTTTGGTACTGTCCATGGGGTTTTCATGGCAAAGATACTGGAGTGGGTTGCCATTTCCTTCTCCAGTGGATCACGTTTTGTCAGAACTCTCTACTATGACCTGTCCGTCTTGGGTGGTCCTGCACGGCATAGCTCATAGCTTCATTGAGTTACACAAGCCCATTCGCCACAACAAGGCAGTAATCCATGAAGGAGTTGTACCATGATTTCATCCTTTTAATACAAAATCAACTTCACTACAAGAATATATGTAAACTGTTGTCTTTTAATCAAAAATTGTTAAGGAAATTAGTTGTCAGTGATCTAATTTACACAAGAGCTAAATAATTATGTTTTTCCTTTGCTTTTGATTTATAGTGTGGTATTTTAGACAAATGTGATCAATTGTGCTTTAACTGCAAATCATGCTTAATCATTCTGACAAGGAAAAACCATCATCACCTCTCACCTTAACCTCTCTATATATGAGATTAAAACTGTGCATGCTTTAAAAAAAATGTTCAGAATAAGTTCTTCAGATCTTACAAAAGCCCAGTACCTCTTCTGTCCATTCAAGCAAACCTATATTCTTTTTTTCTGGAGAAATCTGGAAAAAAAAGTGTGATTATTTTAATGAGATGTGTTGTAGCCGAAATGAGAGAGAGTTTATTTCCAGGACATTTCCCCTTGTGGACTTCATGGCTCTGAACTATTAAAATACTTGAACAATAGTCCTGCTTTTCTTGGCTGTTTTCAGCCAACAGCTACAAATTATGGGTAAGAGACTCTGTCTAATTTATGACCCATTAATATAAGCTTATCTCTATCAACTGATTTATGTTCAAGGTAATGACAATTAAATTGCCTCCTGTTTGCTCTCCCATCTAGTACATCTGTTCCTGCTAACACACATTCTGAAACACTTCTTCCAAGTCATTTTTGAAGCATGCACAGTCCTACGTAAAATTATATGGCAAGCAAAATAGAGCCATCTAATCCAGATTTACCTATTTTAACTTTTGGAACAGAATTCCTATACCAATGGTGTCTCCTAGATTTTCAGCTGAAGATTCAGGATGGAATGAAAACAACCTGCTTCTTGGAGCTCTGTGATAACTGAATGTAATTATACCATAAATTATTTCATTGTAGCAATGAAGGGATATCCATTTACATTTCCCCAAGGAACATGTATTTTTTTTTATTACATTTATATCCCGCCCTTCTCCGAAGACTCAGGGCGGCTTACAAGCTTAGCAGTATTACAGTATTACATCTATGATATACAAAAGACCAAATTTTATCCACTTGAGAAAGAAATGGTGGCCTACTCTAATATTTTGGTAAGAAAATTAAACTAGCATTCACAGCTAAGACAATGCCAACATACAGAATGATAAGGGCTCCTAATATCATTGCAGTATAAGGTAAAAGTATTACTGATAGACGTGATGTGGCTGCATTAACACTGAAAAGTTATCTTGCTGTTGATTTGACGTGGGTATGACATCATAATGCAACAGGCATAATTCCTATAATTTCTTTGATGATGTCATGATGCAAACCTGGCTTCTAATGGGGGTTTCAGAGAGTCCATAAGCCATTCAGGCAACTGATGATACTACATATCAACTATAAGCTCAAGTCAGTCTCATAATGCAGAAATGAACTGTGGGTCAGGTCTAAACCTGACAAACTTTCTAATTACCTTCTCCCTCTAATTCAAAATGAATCTGTTTCCTTTAGGGAAGGGACGTGGTGGCTCAGTGGGTTACGACACTGAGCTTGTCGTTCAGAAGGTCGGCTTTTTGGCGGGTCAAATCCCAAGTGCTATGTAACAGAATGAGTGCCTGTTACTTGTCCCAGATTCTGCCAACCTAGCAGTTTGAAAGCACATAAAATGCAAGTAGAAAAATAGGGACCACTGCGGTGGGAAGGTAACAGCGTTCCGTGCGCCTTTGGCATCTAGTCATGTTGGCCGCATGACCACAGAGGCATCCTTGGACAAGCGCTGGCTCTTCGGCTTTGAAATGGAGATGAGCACCGGCCCCTAGAGTTGGAAATGAGTAGCACGCATGTGCGGGGGAACCTTTACCTTTACCTTTTTAGAATTCAGTATTTCAAGCTCAGCTGTATTCATCACAAGTCATTTCTGGAGAGCTTTGTTGTGGAATACATTTTTGTTTTGATACATATCTATGTGGAAATGTGTGCTGCGTGGCTGAGTAAGATGGCTTTCAGAGCCACGCTGCAGACTCAAGCCATTGCTATGGAAACACAGCGTGGCAGCTTAAATCTCTGGTTGCTTCATACAGGAGGAGATGATTCAGAAAATAAAATTAACAGGCAGACAAATCAAGGCATACTTACTCCAGGGGAAATTAGGAGAGAAATTAAAACACTGTCCTATTGTGAGCATTAATAGGTCTCAGCCGGGAAAGTCCAAATGGAAGATTTGATACTAATAAAATAGCTATGGCAGGGAGTTCTTTTTTTTCTTTTTTCAAAAACTTGGACCAGATCTGTTGATACAGGCATAGCCAGCCTGCCAACAGGGATATTTCAGAAAGCAAACACTCTGATTCTCTGGATAAATGTAGAGTTTATGAAGCTCCTAGTTTTGCAGGCATGCATGTCCCTCAGGATTAAATCTGGAACAAGTACCCTTCTATGGTGTTCAGAAATCCAATTCAATTTACTGAATGTGAAAGTATATAATAATAGATACAGGTTGATTTCAGTGAGCTATGGTGGTTTTACTACAGTAGTTATACTGCCCAAACTCTGCCTGGAGTTCAATCCTGATGGGGCTCAAGGTTGACTCAGCCTTCCATCCTTCTGAAGTCGGTAAAATGAGGATCCAGATTGTTGGGGAGGGCAATATGCTGACTCTGTAAACCACTTAAAGAGTGGTATAAAGCACTATTGGGAGGATATATAAAATCCTGTTGTTACTGCTATCATCAGCCTTCCCTAACTCACTGTCTTCCAGATTAACTGGGAGCACATGCTGACTGAATGTCATGGTTCTGGAAGATGAGACCAATTAAAAGAACTTCAAGGCAAGGAATTGTTCCTCAAAGAACATTTTTATTTGGCTACAAAATAATGGCACATACAAAGGTGAACCCAAGACTAAATTCCCCTCCGCTTGGTTACAAAGATACAAATTGCAATTCCCACCCCAATTAGGTGTCATAAATCACATTCACCAATTGTTAGCAAACGCAGGCACTCCTCCCAGTTCTCCAGCCTGCCAAAATGTTACCATTAATGACCTTGGTTCCCATACATGAGAAATGTTTTGGCTAACTTGGAATTACACCCCCTCCTCCTTTTCTAAATATGTGGCAACCGAAAACGAAGTGAAAATGGCTTCAGTTCAGTTTGTTGCAGTGTTGACACTGGAAGTCCTACAGAGGGCTAATGCAGAAGCAGAAGCATCTGCAAGGGACCCAAGGAAGGAGAGGACAAAACAAGCATGGAGCCCTTGTGTGGCAAGCTGTGTTTATTTTATATGTGCATCATGGCATTGTAAGTATACCCAAGAGAGACTGGGAGTGCGTTGCAATGGTGCCTGCCTTGTTTTGTCATTTCAACAAAAAGCATGGCAACTTGTAAGCATCTCTGACTACCCGGTAGTCCTCAAATTATGGCTACAATTAGGACCAGAATTTCCATTGCTAAGAAAGGTGATTGCTAAGTGAGTGGCACCTGATGTTATGACCTTTATTTGCCATGGTTGTTAAGAAAATCAGTGCAGTTGTTAAATGACCACGCAATCATTGAGCAACACCACTTCCCCCACCCCCATTGAGTTTGGTTGTTGGAAGCCAATTGGGAAGGTCAAAAATGGTGGTCACATGACCCGGGAGGCTGCGGCTGTCCTAAATGCATGACAATTCCCAAGCACCCAAATTTTGATTATGTCACTATGGGGATGCTGCGATGGTCATAAGGGCATGGATTGGTCATAGGTACTTTTTCAGTGCCAGCTTACAATTACATATTAAAATTATGTGTCCGTTTTCACACTGGATGTTTCAGTGAACCCTGATGTGAAGAGAAGCTGATCAAATTTCTCCATATTAAAAGTTAAGCACAACATCATTCTATAAATGTGTATGTATTCTATAAATAAACCAGTGTTTATTTGGTCAATAAACATTCTATTTTCTTTCCTGTAATCAATTCATGGTTGACTTGGAGGTCTGTTTTGGATCACTTCTGATTGTTTTCTAGAATATGGTACTCTATTTGTTCCTTCTACTTACACTGTATTTTCCATGTCATTAGCTACTGCTAAACACAAAAGCCCCAAAACTATTTCCACAATTTATAAAAGACTGATGTTGACCGCTGTTCATAAAAGGTATGATATAGACCATACCCACTCCCCCCCCCAAAAAAAGGCTACTGGATATAGACTGTAAACATCTGGATGACTTCTGAGTGACAGCAGAATTACCATTCTTTATTTCTCATTGTTGCCATCCAATGGTTGTCTAGGTTTTTGCACCGAAATCAGATACTGTACTCTAAAACAGTGCCCCCCAACCTTTTGGGCATCAGGGTCCGTTTCCATGGAGAGTGGTTTTTCTGCAGACCAGAGGGGGTGTGGTTTTGTGTGCTGCCTGCATCCCACAGATTGGGGTTTGCTTGTTTGTGTGCCCCAGTTTCTGGCATGCTGTGGCCTGATGCCGGTCCATGGACCATAGGTTGGGGACTCCTTTTCAAAAATAAACATAAGATGCCATTCTAGTACAAGAACAGATGGAATCTACAGAACAAAGGTAGTTTTTTATATTGATTGTAAGCTTCTTCTACTTGCTACAGATTTCCTCCCTATTATGCTGAGATACAGAGTGAGAAAGCTATATATAGAGAGAGAAGATAGATAGATAGATAGATAGATAGATAGATAGATAGATAGATAGATAGATAGATAGATAGATAGATAGATGATAGATAGATAGATAGATAGATAGATAGATAGATAGATAGATAGATAGATAGACAGACAGACAGACAGACAGACAGACAGACAGACAGACAGACAGCTTGATTATCCCCTGAGATTAAATGTAGGCTTTTTTCCTCTTCTAAAAAAAAAAACCCTCCCCTCCTCCTTAATTTGGAATATTTATATTGATTCAGAACCCAGTAGTTTCTCTATTATTTAAAAACAAACTACTTTGCAAACAATTTTGCTGCCATTTCTTCATTAAGGGGACCCTATAATAAAATTTCCTTAGAAGACGTGTGGTTCTGCAGAATACCGCCAGGGGATCTAAAATGTATGTATTTTATTACATTATTACATACAGATTCAGGAAAAGAAGTCATACAATAATGAAATAATAAGAGACCATCATGTCTAAGCAAACACAGGAAAAAGACAAACGAGTACACTACTGCAGATTATTAAAATGTGGAAAGGGGGGAAAACTGTTCAAACATACCACGTACAACATTATGGTTTCTTGAATGTATTATTAAAGTACCATTTAGTTCTGTGAGATGGGAGCTGAAATTGAACCAATCAGTTGCAGAAAAACCATGTAGTTATCCATGTGTGACTTAGTCTTCTTCTTTTTCCTATTATATTCTGATTATGGATGCTTTATTTGCATAATCACTATTCTGTTAGAACTCAGGATAATCTCTATCAACTTTCTCAATGATTTGGTTCTCTTCTGTTCTTGGAATATTAAGTTGTTCTCAAAACACCTCCAGAAAGCATAAAAGGTAGATGAAAAGAAGAAAGCGCGCCATCTTGAAAGAGAATCAGAGTGACTGACGAAAGTGAATCAGCACCATTCACTTGAGGAGAAAAGTTCTTTGCCTTTTTTTTTTAAAAGGATATGGTTTCATGTACCCATTATAATCAAGCTAACTTTCAGGAACAGCTCAGAATTATGACACATTATATATACAGACTTTTTTTATAACATTATACACACTATGTATGTATTACTATGTAAGCCTTTGGACAATCGTTTGACCAAAGGTTCTGATACTATTTTAAATTAATAAATGGTATGCAGATGTTCAAGATTGGACAGGCAGCAAGGTGAAATTAAACTGACAGTGCCCCAAATTACAGTCCTATTGGTTCTGTATAATTGCCAGCCCCACTCGTTCAATTCAAAATGACCTGCCTGCCTCTACATTTTTTTTATCTGGAATAGCCTGGGGATCAATAGCAGAATGGTTGCCTTGGATCTGGCAAAAGTTTAAGAAAATCATTTGACTAAGTCCACTTCCAAATTCAGCTAAGTATGTTGTAGCCCCCTATATATCATGCAAAGTCAAATCTGGCTCTTAAGTTGTCAGAAATTGTGCATGTTTGGATTCTACCAACTTTAGTCAACTTTAACTTGATTAAGATTTTATAGTAAATGTCATGAAAATTAATCATAGTTAAAATAGTTGGGTTTTTTCTTGCTCATCAAATATTTTGACCATTGACTATTTGTCACATTAACAAACAAACGTATACCATTTGGTATAAACTTCTGGAGGTCTCTGAAGGCTTTTCAGAGGCACCTGCAACTCTAAGTTCAACTCCTTTTTTCTGCTACCATGTTGGGTTTCAAAGGGAAGATTTCAGTGGGATCTTTCTTGAAGATCCATGAAAGATTTTGAAAAACAAATTTCCATGATACCCAGTTCATCAAATGTAACCCTATATAGCAGTGGTGCTGTCTTTCATTGGTCCACTTTCTCAAATGTATAAATCAGGGGTCCCCAACTAGGGGCTGCGGCCTGGGACCGGGCTCAAGGCTTTTGGCCAGCGGACCACATAAATGGCTGGTCGGTGCATGCAAGCATGCATGAGCATTCCGGCCCACTCGCACTTATGTCCACAGCCCTGTTTGCGCATGCGTGCAGGTGCAAATGGAGCCGTTAGTGGCAGGTGGGTGTGCGTGGCCTGTTTGTGCATGCATGAATGAGGCCGCTAGCCACCATGGGGGGTGCGTGACCATGCATGCACACAGTGCCAGCGCATGCCACATGCATGAACGGGGCTGCTAGTGCTGCACCACTGCATGTGGCCCCGTTTGCGTGCATGCATGCACCAGTTTTGAAGTTTCTCTCTTTCCCGCCAGGCCACAAGCCCAGAAAGGTTGGAGACCTCTAATATAAATTATCATTCTGAGTGATTTGATTGGGTGCCTGTGGACTTCTGTTGATTACCTGGACAAGTCCATGCAGTTTTCTTGTCAGGATTTCAAAAATGGTTGCAGTTGCTTACTTTTTAGAGCTGAAATACAGTGACTGGTCCAAAGTCATTCAGTTGGCTTTGTGCCTAAGGTGGAACTCACAGTCTCCTTATTCATAGCCTGGTGCTTCAACTATACCAAAATGGTTCTCAGTGTAAATTCGTAGCAAGAGAAGAGAAGAAATAGGAATTATAAAAAGTCTGGTGAGAGAAAAAAGAAATGCAGAAATGAAACTTCATGCATTTTTACATCACAATTCCTTCTCTGAAACTCATAGTAATTATGGGCTTGTAATTTAGGAAGATACAGAAAGTCCTTGACTCACAACAGTTCCTTTAGTGACTATTCAAAGTTACAATGGCACTGGGGAAAAAAATGACTTATGACCATTTTTCACACTCACAACCGGTGCAGCATCCCCATGGTCACATGATAAAAATTCAGATGCTTGGCAACTGGTTCATGGCTGCAGTGTCCTAGGGTCATGTGATCAGCTTTTAGGACCTTCTGAAAGTCAAAATCAATGGGAAATCCAGAGTCCCTTAACAACCATATTTCTAACTTAACAAATGTAATAATTCACTTAACAACTGTGGCAAGAAAAGTTCTAAAATGAGGCAAACTCACTTAACAAATGTTTCATTTAGCAACATAAATTTTGGGCTCAACTGGGGTGGTAACCTGAGGGCTACCTATATTCTATGTCTCTGAGTAAGGTGTTGCCTTTAAAACGTATACCGTTTTTCTTACAAAAGATTAACAGAGCTAGTCCTCTAAGATTTTTTTGAAGGATATGGCTTTTGTTACAACTTAACATGTTGTTTAATTTCTTTTGTTCCACTTAAAATATTGTTTAAAACATATCTGTTACTAGTTAACATATTGTGAAAGGCCATAACAACCTCTGCTTCTTTTATGCTCAATGAACACTTCAACTTGCAGGTTTTTTTGAAGACAGATGATATTTATCTACTAATCATCAGATTCAGTTCAGTCTAAGGCCCCATTGTATTCAGTTGACCTGGAATTTGGCTACCAAAGGTCACTGTGTACCTTGCAAATATTTATTTTCCCATCAGCTGCAGATTTCTCATTTCTATTGATCATTATGTTCAGCAGTAAATGATAAAAAGAAAGCTGATCTATATGGGGTAATTCCATTTCTGGAACAGTAGCATACAGTTTAATTGTCTCACTTTAGCAGATTATATTTGTCTTTCTAGATTTCTCTAAAATATAGAAATCAATCTATTCAGTGTGGGATTCAAATATGTGAACAACCGGTTCTCTGTGTGGATGCCACTTCTGGAAGTCCATTCTGGGCTTGGGCAACAAAAAATTAGCTATCGGCTCTGCTGAAGTGGTGCGAACTGGCTGAATCCCACCACTGAATCTATTGCATAATAACATATGATGAAGTTTATTTCTATGATAGTTCTGCTCTTTGTAGCCTGGTCTGGCAAATCTATGTGGAAAAGCCAGCATAATACAGAGATACAGGAATTCTGATGAACTGTATATCTAAACCATGACCTGTTTTCTTTGTTACCTTGTGGAAGGAGGCTTCATGGTATCTAAAGCAGAACATAAGTCACAGTTTTGTTCCATACAGTATTAACCTTGTGAACTCTCAAGCGTCCTCCTTCTGTTATGTATTCAAGATGGACAGTGATTAATATTTATATGTCACTTATATGTAAGGGTGAAGGGCTATACATATGTTGTATATAGTACGTTAAAATGTGTGTTATGTATGTGTACACTTTGAAAGCAAGCAACAAAATTTCATTTTTAATGTGTGCCATTGTGCCCACAGTAAAAAATGACAATAAAGGTTATCTGTCTGTCTGTCTGTCTGTCTGTCTGTCTGTCTGTCTGTCTGTCTGTCTATCTATCTATCTATCTATCTATCTATCTATCTATCTATCTATCTATCTATCTATCTATCTATCTATCTACCTACCTACCTACCTATCTATTTAAATACAATAGCCTTCAAATAGTGGCTCTGAGAGAAGAAGCATCTTTCTTAGGATGTTTTCGTAGGACTCGTGCTCCATTATAAGTTATTTTTATTTCAGCATATAAATGTTCAATTTTAATCACTAAACATATTCGGAGGTATAAAATTACTTCTCCTCCAGTTGTGTCCACAAATGTCAAGTCACACAAGAGGCTCCCATTCGGTGCCAGAGGAAATTATTTTCAAACTCTTTTTATATCCAGAAATCATGGGTGGTCCATCACTGAAGATTTTTAAGAAGAGGCTAGACAGTCACTTGTCTGAGATGGTATAGGTTCTCCTGCTCAAGCAGGGGGCTGGACTAGAAGACCTCCAAGGTCCCTTCCAGTTCTATTCTATTCAAATGGTGGTTTAAATCTGGTGGATTTTTTTTTATTCAGGGTTTCAATCCAAGTTAAAGTCTTATATGATTATCTCAGAAGAATCAACCTTTTTAAAAAAAAAACTTAACATGAAATCTGACTTTGAATTATAAAAAGCATTTTTAAAGAAGCATTCATCTCCCCGAATGAGAAGATAAACAGGAATTTGGATCCCAAGCTTCAGACACAACATAACCTGAATACAAATTTGTCTTAAATCAGCTAAAAATAGTCTCTGTATACCAAGTACAGCAGATGAAAAGGTCAGATGTGCCATATTCAACTGCTTCGTGCACAGACATTCATCTTGATGCTCTTTCTGTAGGTGCCTCACTTATAAAGAGGCTCTCTAAATTCTCTCTTTGGTCCATTTGTTAAATTAAGTAGACAATGTGGCAACCTATAGTTCAAATACTAGTTCCATGTGCTAAATGGTAACTTGCAAAATCTAGCTTCTGTTGGCTCATCCGTTAAAATGGGTCTTTAAACACAATTCATCTAGAAAACAAGATAGACCACAAACTTTTTTTCCCTTAAATTCACAAACATTTTCTGAATTTCCTTCCAATGCTTGTATATGCCTATATGTACATATCTATATTTTTCGCCACAGCTGAAAATCATTGGCTAATATGAGGTCATTTATGTTCCCAGTACAGTTTTTCTACTTCTAGTATGGTTACTCACTGAAGCAAAACAAGAGAAAGCTTCACATGTAAATTTTATTAGCTCCTAATAACCTCCTTTCAACAGATTTCAATATGTTGTCAATCATTTCACAGAATTTTTTTTAAAAAATACTCACTGAGCAATGGGAAGGTTTTGGTATGCTATGTAGGGCTATGGAAAGCATTTGAAAGCATTTGAATAAAGAACTCCTCCTTAAAATAAACTCCCTCCTTTGGATGACTCACACCACAGTTTTGAAATGTGTCCTAGGATATTTTTAAGTAAATGCAACTGCTTTACTTTATTGGTTGTCCTAGCAGTTTAAACCCAGCTGTGGTCTTAAAGCCTCAGAAAGAACATGGCTGCTTTAATACATCAGAGAGGCTTATTCCTCTCTGTCAGGTAATATCCCTATCAAGTCCCTCTTTGAAATTCTTTCCATGGCCTTTACACTATAATATGACAATTCATGAAGGTCCTGCTCATGCTGTATGCACAGAGCATCTGTTGTTCATGAGGGTTTTTTTTATTGCAGCATGGCAGACTACAGATGTTGGGCCTGCTGACAATAATTAGTGTTGCGATTTTATAATTCTGCACTTTCCAGCTGGGATTTGGCATCTTTAAAGGATTTGTTCATTACTGAATGCTATTGTTTAAAACACATGCACAATGTCCTGTCATCCAATGTCATACTGACAAAGCTGATCCTTTTGTTTTCTCTATGGAATCAGTTTAAATGACCTGACTGTCACTGATGCTTCATTGTGAGAATGAGCTATAGAAAATAATGTGCTTTAGAAATGAATATGTTGAGATGATTATTTTGCCTGTTTTGTTATTTCCACACATCAGTACACATGTTTAGATTAGCCTCGACTTTCAATTCCTTTCATGTAATCAAGGGAGCTCTGCCCAGTCACTACAGCTTGTAATGTACCAATGAAGGAAAATAGTTGTAGCTCAGGGTTGAAACGAGGGGTCCTTGGTGCTCTCTGAGCTTGCTTGTTTTCTTGCAGACATTTCAATACCCTAACTAGGTAATGTCATCAATGCACTGATGATGTTACCTAGTTAGGGTAATGAAACATCTGCAAGGAAACAAGCAAGCTCAGAGAGCACCAAGGACCCCTCAGCTTGTAATTTGTAGTGCAAATTGCAGTGTAAACCTTAAATGGAGCTTTTTAAAAAGCAAGCAAAAAAATCCCTCTCTAAAGTTTGGGATCAGAATTAGGCTTACATAGAATCTCACCAACAGTATACATAGCTGCTTTAAATTGCAGCTGTATTCCAATGCTTATATTCAGTTGGGTTTGGGAATAATTCCAATGAATGCAATTAGCCTTCTTTGGATAAAAAAAAATCATGGCATGTAGTAAATGTATTCTAGGACAGATTCAAATAAGCTGTTTAGGACATTCAGTTCAACTATAATATGGCTAGTTGAGATCTACTTTTCATAAGCATTTATTTTTATTCTATTATCTATATCTACAGAATATCTCTCTCTCTCATATGTATATATATATGTGTGTGTGTGTGTGTGTGTGTGTGTGTGTGTGAACATATACTCCAAAACAATCCACTGCACCACTTGGGTCTTTTCTGAGCTAGAGGTTGTTTCAAATAGAATTTTTAAGGTATCTACTATTCCAAAGCTGTCTCAGGAACCAATTCACACCGAACCTTAGCTCTACTTTAGAGTTTCTCAGTCACAGCAACTTTAAGATGTATGGATTCCAGTTCCTAGAATTCCTCAGCCAGCATGTTGGAGTTGGAGTCCACACATCTTAAAATTGCTGAGGTTGCAAAACATTGCTCTAAATTTAGCACAACAACAAAGAGTCACTGTACAACACAAGCTTGCCTTTAGTAGAAGAGAGTAGGACAACATCAGACCCGTGCACTTCCAAAGGTATGAAGGCAGAATCTGGCAAGAAGTCCTAGAGCAAATCTTGCCTCGGGGAACCCAATTGAACTACCGTATTCTGTCAGCATCAATCACTCTGGGGAAGCATAAAACCACCAGGTGATTCTATTGCTAATGACACTGCCCTACATCTATTTAAATACACTGCTCTATTCTTCCTTTATATTGCAAAATCAGGTTGCCTTCAGGGGGGTTGGCTCCAAACATTTTTCTTTAAATGTCATCTTCCAGAATAGAGGTTTGGTGATTAAGGAGGACCTAAAATGCGTTTGTGGGGTGGTGCAAGAGATACTCCATGTCCATTAGCTTTTGAATTCCCCTCAGCTGAGACACTATATTTGGAGGGTTCTATTTCAAGCCCTATAATTTTTAATCCTGTGTTTTATAATCTTTGTTATAAATTCACATCTTAACCTTGAGTAGAATATTCATATCGGCATAAGAGAAACTTTCTTTGCTAAATTCCCTCTGAAATCAAATACCCAAGTTGATTCAACTCCAAGGATTTCAGCAGGAATTAATAATTAACCATCATAATTACATTTATCTGACTAAGGTGGGAGGTGAGTGGGAGAGGTAAGGAGAACAATTAAATGGCAGGCAACACTAAATTTAATCCTAAATGGTGATCTTATCTGATGAAAGACAAACATGTTGGAAAGAGGAAAGAGGTCAATTTTATTATGTTTAGAATATATGCAAAGAGAACCCCATACACTGACATTTGGTTACGAAGGGTAAACTTCCCAGAAAGGAGGAGACTGGTGGGGGAAAAAAAGGAATGAAGAGCAATTGAGAAAACAAAATGTCTTCCTAATATCTGGAGAATATCTTTCTATTTTCTATTATAGGTACTCCTCAACTTATGACCATAATTGAGTCTGGAATTATGGTAGTAAGTCATGGTGGTAAGTCAATTCTACAACCTATTTTGTGGCAAACACCTAGGTTGTTAAGTGAATGCTACAGTATTTAACTGAATGTGGTATTTGTTAAACCAACCCATTTTGCTTGAGTGTAGTTGTTGGAAGTTTGGGGAGGACTGTCATAACTTTGAATGGTTGCTAAGCAACCAGTTGTGAAGTGAAGACTACTTGTAATGCCCATAAAGCTCTAAATATTAAAAAGGTTTCCTTTAGGAAAGGAAGCCTATTCTAGAGGAGCACACAAAGGAAAAGAAATTCTGCCTTTAAAAAGTGTAAGATAATAACAAATGCAAAAAAAATTATGTTGGATAAAGAACATTAATGAAAGCAATACCAGCTTCTTTAAAAAAATAGTTTGATTTAATAGTTAAAGTGTTGGACTAAGAAAGAGAAGACCATCAGTTCTGGTGCTCCTTTAGGCATGACAGCCAGCTGAGAGACCTTGGTCCAATCCTTTGTTTTCTCAGTCCAATCTTCGGCACACAATTCTATGGTGAAGAAAATAGGAAGTAGGAACATGTTCTATATCATCTTGAGTTATATCAATATAAAATGAATATGAAATAAATACATGTGTCCCTGACAATTGACATGAGAAAACATAGGGAAATTAGGTGTCAAAGAAGCAAAAAGGATGCTTAAGGAAGAGATGGAAAATTTGCAGAGAAAGTGGATAAATTCTTTCATTCTGGTAGAAGGATGCTTTAGCCACAGATCAGGGTTTGTGCCAAAGGGACTCCAAGGAAATCCAGGAAGTTCTTGATCAGTCTATTCCATGCAGATTGTTAGAAATTATAATCAAGGTGAAAAATAAACATGCACAAGCCTTGCAGAGAATAAATTAGCATAGGTTCTGCATAAGTAAAGCTGGCCTCACCAAACTTTTAAAACGAGTGTGAAGAAATACATGGATGGAGATGATTCTATCAACCCTGTATATTTGAATTTTTAAAAAGACTTTGTCAGAATTCCACATCAAAGCATCTGGCATAAATTTAGCAGTCATATGATGAGAAGGCCTATTCTTTCTTAGGTTTCCAACAGGTTAAAAACAGAGAGCAAAAAATAGGGGTAAGTAGGCAATGGTGAGAATTAATCTTTTGAGGATTTGTGTTAAGATCAGTGTCTTTTAATCTGTTTATAAATTATCTTGATTTGGGATTAACCATTGACCTGAATGCTTCTGAATGATGCTAAACTATTTAGGGTGGTTAAAAAAAAACATTGTGAAGAGCTCCAGGGGAATCGCTTGAAATTGGATGATAACTCAGTTGGAATGTGATATACAACTGAGCAAAATGTTTGGGATCTTTTCATTTGGAAATGTGTGATTGGTGATCTCAGGGAGAAAATAGATGTTCTAAAAAGCATTAGTGCCAGGAGTCATCAGAAAACCATGGAGAGTTTTAAAATGGATAAAAGGAAACAATTCTCTATACAGGAAATAACCTATGTAATTCTTTACCACAAGCCATGGTAATAATCACCAATTTGGATAACCTTAAAGAGGAATTGATAAATTCATGGATAAGTCTGCCACATCTATCTGTTTGCAAATTCAGCACAAACACTCTCTGCTGCCTCTAGACCAGAAACAGCATATTTTAAAAAAACCAATTTTATGTGAAGAAAGACAAAAAGGGATATTCCATCATACATGAGAACCCTAAAAATATTTAGGTGACTACTATAAGAAGAAAACAAAATGGGGGCAATAGATTGGCCTTGGGCTAATCCATCTTGCTCATTCTTACAAGAGAGAAATATTTTTTTAAAAAAAATGCTAGGGAAAGGAAGATATATTAGAAAGAAAGAGGAGAGAAGGAAAGGTAGGTCAATTTCTATTAACAGTATTAAAATGTAATTTTATGCCCCTCTTCACAGTTGGGAGGTGAAAGAGGTGGAGATCATTAAACATAAAAGGTAAAAGCACCCAAAATCCATAAAGAAGCCAACAGCATATGTATTTTTTCATAGTGTCAGCAGCTGGAATACAAACATTTCTTCCATTAAGTTGTATACAGAAATGGTAATGACAAAATATACCTCCTGAAAATTCAGTTATCCTTAAAACTTATTAGTAATAAAAGTTTATCATCTTTCTCCTTTCTGCTACTTTCCTTCAAAGACATATAACATGGTGAAATTTCACTCCAAAAATAATATTAAAGCTTCAAAGTAAAAAAAAAGGAAATGTGACTTTATATATTAGTCATAGTTTATTTTCTGGTTTGTTTCTAGGGGATTTCAGCTTTGAGCCTCATTCTATTGATCATGACATTGCAGAATAGTCTGTAGTAAGTAGCAGCATCAATGGTACCCAGCAGGGGGCAGGATACTATTGTCCCTTTGTGGACTTTCTCCCTTTCATCTTTTCTCCCTCAGTATGAAACCTACACAGTGGAGATACTTTGCCAAGCAAGCAATATATTCTCAGTTTGCTTTCTGCCAATGTTATTCATGTGTCTTTCAAGAGAAATTTTCCCATTTTCTACAACACAAACATTTATCTAAAAAAAAATGTGAGTAGGATAGAGTTGCTTACAGAACGCATAAAGTTCATAAGCTGTAAGGTATGGTTTGTACTAGGAAGGAAGGAAGGAAGGAAGGAAGGAAGGAAGGAAGGAAGGAAGGAAGGAAGGAAGGAAGGAAGGAAGGAAGGAAGGAAGGAAGGAAGGCCTGGCTGCCTGTCATCTTTATAATATCCATGCTTCTGGGCCTTTTTAAAGTCTAGCCAGATTGATGACTGCCCTTTCTTACATGGTGAAGAATAGAAAAGAAAGTTGTGCCATCGTGCCTGACATAAAAGCACAGGTTTAAGGCAACAAGGAAAAAAAGAGGAACATTCCTAATGTATTCTTCAAATCTCCCACTCCATCTGAAAATGAAAATTTCAACTATTTCTAGAAGGCCCTCATGAAAAACAGGGAATGTGCAAGACCAAAGATAAATCCCTAATTATTTCACCTGTCTTTATATTTTTGCTTCTGTGATGTCTGCATAATGAGATTTCAATTTATTTCTTTTAGCTGTCTATAATTCTTAACCTCTATATGTGTCTGTGGAAGGTCTCATTTCACATATGACATGCTTGTACCATTATTATTATTATTTTCAAAAAAGGGGGGCTGCTTTCAACACAATCAGCTTTTGAAAAAAGGACAGTTGATTAGTTCCAGAGAGGTAATTAGGCAGTAATTGTACTCAGGAAAGTAATAGAGATCAAAGTACCAATCATCTTACCTGACAGCAGAGGGTGATTAAAGCCCTTTCTAAGCTACCTGTAATTTCATGACTGAATACTTATTTAGATGACTATGGGACAAAAAATATTTCTGTTTCAGCCTTGTATCTTTTAGCCTGAGCATTCATGGCTAGTCTATCAGAAAATTGATTGCCTTTTATTCTGATGAGGTCAGGAAGGAAGTCTTTGTAATCTGGCAATCTTCTTCATTTGAGATTATAACCCTACATACATTGAGATGGTATTAAATCCTACTGAAGTTACTCGTGCCTGGCTGCAAATAAAAGTCATTTATATGGTGAAACTAAACATGTATGCAGCACATGTATAGGTATATCTTCTTATTTGACTGCTCCTATTTTCCAAAGAATTATTTTGAAAAACTGTTTGCAACAGCTGCTTATTTCTCAAATAAACTTTTACCTAAATATGTTTCCTCTGACCCAGTGTAATTTACCATTCCAGTAACTTTAAAAAGAATAAATACATAACTCTGTCTTTAATTCTCTTTCTGATTTTTAATGCTTTGTTTATGTACTAGCTTTTTACCTTGTCCTTTTCCCAAAAGCTCAGGTGGGAGTCCATAGTACAATTTTTTTCCTACAACAACCCCATGAGACAGGTTGAGCTGAGAGAAAATGTCTAGCCCAAATTTTACAAATGGAGTTTCATGGCTGAGAATAGACTTGGGTCTCCTCAGTTTTTGCCCAACACCTCAACCATATTTGCACATTTACTTTGTAGAGAAGTTATGGTTTGAATAGTGCCTTGTTTTCAATTCATATCTTGGATAGTCAGTTTGGTCTATTGGTTAAGGAACCAGATGAGAAATCAGGAGACTATGAGTTCTAGTCCTGCCTTAACCATGAAAGCCAGCTGGATGATCTTGGGCCCCACACTGTCTTTCAGTTCAACTCACTTCACAGGATTGTTGTTGTGGGGAAGACAGGAGGAGAAAGGTGTGTTAGGTATGGTCACTGCTTTGAGTTATTTGTAAAAATAATGAAGGGAGGAAATAAACAAACAAACTTGGGTGAGATTTCAGTAAAATGTTAGAAATTGAATAAAGCCTATTATGAAAAAAAAACTTTCAATGATTAGAGAGCTAACACCTTTTACTGTAATTGCTTAGTAGCTATGGTGTTACCTCTATACTGAAAGCATTATAAGATATTCAAACATGCATATTAACAGCTATTTCATGCTTTTACTGTCAAAATTAACAAAATGTGACTGGACTGTTCATCTAATCATTTTCATAAATCCATATTCCCAGCCCTATAGTTCCTTTGTCAGATGGGCTTATATTCCAAAGCTCAAGAGTCACATCCTCATAACCAGTTCCTACCCTACTTGGTTGTATGGCTTCCTTCTCCTGCTGGAACATCTCAAGTCATTCCTAGTGCCCATTTCCATTGCTATCAGAACAGTAAAGTAATTAGTCCTACTTTATTTATTTTTATTTATTTATTTTTATTTCATTAAACTTATATACCGCCCTTCTCCCATAGGACTCAGGGCGGTTCACAAGGTTTTTTAAAACAGTCCAACAAATTACATAGATTAAAAACAATTAAAATGATTAAACTAACCTTGAAACTAAAAACCCCAATAACAGTTAAAATACAATTAAAACCCCAGTTAATATTCTCAGTCCAGGCCAGAAAGCTAGAAGAGCCAGGTCTTCAGGTCCCGGCAGAATGAGCAAAGGTCAGGGGAAGTCCTAAGCTCTACAGGTAGCTGGTTTCAAAGGGCCGGCGCACCCACAGAGAAGGCCCTCCCCCTGGGTATTGTCTGCCGGCAATCTTTTACCGGCGGTACCCTGAGAAGACCCTCCCTGTGGGAGCGCACAGGACAAAGGGAGCTTGATGCTGACAGCAGGCGTTCCCTCAGATATCCCGGACCCAAGCCATTTAGGGCTTTATAGGTCATCACCAGCACCTTGAATCTCACTTTACCTTTTAACTCAGCCCCATCACTCTGGAGAATTTCAAAGTGAAGCAGATGACCACCTTATTTCCTTTCCAATCTGCTTCCAAGTCCCATGACATCCAAAGGCATGATGGAAAATATGTAACACACACATATGGGTGTGTGTTTGGGTGGAGGTGCCCATGGGCACAAAGGAGCATCCTGTGATCATCAGCCTATTTGTATCCAGCTAAAATCAACCTGGTGAGTATCTGGTGGGGAGACAATCTAGGAAGGCAGACCATGAAGAGATGAATCTCATAGAAGAAAGACAAGGTATGAATGACACAAATAACTATATAAGGCTGTGCAGAATATTTGCTTTTCATCATATTGCTGAACAGCTAGGAAAGATTTGTTTTTTTCTAAAAAGAAATTTATTTATATATGGGAGGCATTGTTCAGATGAAAGAAGAGCTGGTCTGGACAAAACTAATGAAATTGATTTAGAGCATATTAGTAGCTGCCAGGAAACACAAACTCATATTTGATTTGTAATGATGCTAGACAGATCTATGGTGCTTGCACAATATATTAGCAATTTTGAGTAAAGGATTGTTTATTATTTTGTTAAAAAGTCATTTAAAACTCCAACAATTATTGGAATTCTATTCTGCCTGGTGATCTCAAAGTTACAACCCTGTTGCATCATTATTAAAGCATTGTAGCTCTTATCACCTTAGATTACAACAATTAATTGCGACTGATTGTCATCCCTCAATAGCATTTTGGTTAAAATTATTAAATTGCTATCTTGAACAGCCCTAATTTTTCACATGGAAACAGAAATATTAGGCTGTAAAATATAAATCATTTTTCTCCAGGGCATTCCCATAAAGGAAACCAAATAACACCTTGAGAATTACAGCTTATATATTTAAGAAAAGCCAATGCACGTACAGATTAAAATCTTTTATAGTGTAATCCTAATAATGTCTAATCAGAAATAAATCCTACTCAATTCAACTGCCCTTCAGTCCAATATACAGTAAATATGTATAGGAACAGTGATAGGTGTATAGAAATGAAAGTATTGCATGTGGGTGTCAAAATAGCATTACCATGCTACAATCAAAACCCTCCAGATACCTCTGTATATAAATGCACCATTTTAATTCAAATTACACACATCATTTTTAGAAGCAAGACCAGATATAACCAGATATAATCCCCCCCATAATTGTTAAAGACTTTCAAGATGATCTGTTGAAGAATTGTGTGTAGAACATAGTAGACTAGATAGGAGGTTTTTGTTTCTTTTGGTAGTGTTTTTAATCTTTTAAATTGTGTTTTAATTTATAATTTAAATTTGTTTGCTGTTCTGAGAACCATCCACTGGCAGTTGCCATCCCAGTAAGTAATATAAGTAAACAAATGAATAAATAAGCATGTGTAAAAAAAACCTTATTATAAAGGCATAAACAACTGTATGAAAGTTTCAGTCCTTTTAAATAATATTCTTGAATATTGAATGACTTGATTTGGGGGGTGGGGTTGTAACTATTGCTGATACAGGATTATGAGGCCTATGTAATATTGGCAAGATTCTCAAGCAGTTTATACCATAGCAATCTCATTTACTTAGTGACGGACCAGGGGAACAATTTTTTTTTCAAAATAGCAAATGTGTAGCATAAGCCTACGCATGTGTCCTGGATGACTAATTTCTTGTTGACTTACGAGACTTTTAGCCCGCCTCTCCAGATGCTCACAGTAACTCCTAAGAACAACAAAATAAAACACAGAAATACAGGGAAATATAATTAAGATATATACAAGTAATCCCTTTCAGGTAAATGTTGGCAGGGTTATTTCCTTAGGTAACCTCTTGACCTTTTATAAATGAAACTACAGTTCAGTTCAGTCTGATATTGAAGCAATAGCCTAGCAGTTCTATGAGCAAAGAGGCAGAATATAAATCAAAATCCATAAATAAACTTACTGTAGGCTAGCAGAGATGGGGTGGAACTCACCACCATTGTATTCAGGAAAAAAACTTCCTCATGCATGCTTTAGAAAAGCAATTTCCACCCCTCTACCAACCTAATAACAAAGTATAACACACATGCATGTGCACACATGCTCCCCCCCAAGAGAACGGTACTTGCACACAAACATCCTCCCTTACCCTGAGAATGGGACATTGGGAGCACCTTTTCATGACTATTTCAGACACCTAAATGAATCCTACCTAATGAATGAGGTAGTCAATATCATCCAAGGATCCATTGCAATGGACCAGGCCCAGCTCCCTTTGCGAGATAAGACAGGATCCTCTACCTATCATTTTATTAATGATAAAATAGCATCAATAAACACTTCTTTCCCTTTATTTAAGTATGACTATCATTTTGGAATCTTTGGAACTGGGTAGGGAATTTTCTTTTGCAGCGTGATAGTCAAAACCAGGGGTAGGCAACCTTGGCTCTTTTATGACTCGTGGACTTCAACTCCCAGAATTCCTGAGCCAGCTTGGCTGGCTCAGGAATTCTGGGAGTTGAAGTCCACAAGTCATAAAAGAGCCAAGGTTGCCTATCCCTGGTCTAAACCCTCTCTTCATTTTTCTAAGTACATAACAGAACTTGAGGGAATAATGTAGGCAATTTCTATGCAATTAGCCATTTTTATCCATTGAGTGATATGCTGTCTAGAGGATTTCCTTTCCCTAGATTGTTACAGGTTCCTGTTCCTTAGTCCTGGTTTCCTGAGGTTATTATCTCACTCTGTCTAGTAAGAGAGCTGACTCTGCTGCATTGGTTCTCAATGTTTCCTAAAAAATACATTGATTCATTGACTGACTGATTTCACACATTGATAAGATCACCCACTTCAAGCAATATGATGCTAGGCAACATACTGTACAATAGAAATAAATATTGAGGGAAAAATAACCCTACATAATTAAATATATCTCTTTAACATTTTTTTGCATAGTAACCACAGTATGGTAAGTATTAATGCTTATAAATATTGCAATTCCATGTATGAAAGCAATCTTTTAAGCACAAAGATGCTAAACATTAGGAATATAGGAAACTGCTCATTTAGTATTATTACAGAAACTGTCAGGACAAAGAATCAGGACCACACATTACTTTCAGTTAAGAAGATTTATTGCTCAAGCCTCTACACAAGAATCTAGTCAACTAATGGTCAGTACTAAATTGTCACTAGATAAGAGTCAATAGAATTGAAGGGGCGCTGAACCTTCACTTGCTTATGGACACATAAACATACCATGGGTTAAGTTTGACTAAAGATCTCATTAAATTCAATCCATATTGGCATTGAAAAATTTCAAAATTTGGTTATTAAAATTGAAAGTTATGTGTAAAAAAAACCAATTCTAGGCTGAGTCCTCTCTCGACATCACTCCCAGGCTTTGGCTGTTCTTCTGTTACAGAAACTTGATGTTGTTACAAAACAATTTTTATATCAGTAATTGTCATGGCAAAGATAGTCCAAAGCTCTTTTGAATTTACAGAATTGCCCCCCTGTGCTGTAGCCTTTCTAAAATTGAAATAGTTTGCTGCAGATAGGAGAGGCTGATTTAAATGAGGACTGATTGTGTAGGACATTTCTGACCATTCCATGCAGATTTGTTGATCATATTTTGTTGTCATTTCAGAACTTTAAATTAGATTCTAAATCAAAGACTCCTATATAGGGTGTGGAAGTTCTTTAGAAAGAAATGTGTGTTAGTTTTCCTATATAAAACTTGTTTGTGGCCTTTCTTTTAAAAGTATTTATCAATAATGATAATGGAAAATGTGATTGACAGAACAATTGGTAATGGTGCATCAGGGGTACATTCTGAACAGTTCAAAATATTTCAGATTTAGTTTCCTACAAATAATAGCCATATTGCAACTCATGTAAAATACTGTGGAGTAATGTGCAGTACTATAGCTGTCAATGTGGAAATGTAATACAATTTATCTGAGCTACAGTCCAGGCTATTGTGCTCTATAAGAGTAATACTATTATAGCTCAGTGATCTACAGTTTCATAACTGTATATTCAGTGGGAAGTAAATTTCAAATAAAAGGGGGTCTATAAACCTTTTTAAAAGGTTACATTAAAGTATTCTAGTGTCTAACTTGTTGCCATCAGACAGGAGCAGAGAATTAGATCCTTTTCACAAGAATGTCTCCAAGTACCATGTAGACTTTACTATGGCAGATTAATTCTTAGGCATGATACCAACACATGACTGTGAACATTCAGAAGAATCAGAATAGAGCTGGAAGGGACCTTGGAGATCTTCTAGTCCAACCCTCTGTTCAAGCAGGAGATCCTATATCATTTCAGACAAGTGGCTGTCCAGTCTCTTCTTAAAAACCTTGAATGATGAAGCACCCACAATGTCTGAAGGCAAGCTGCTCCACTGCTTAATTGTCCTCGCTGTTAGGAAGTTTCTCTTTAATTCCAGGTTGCTTCACTCATTGATCAGTTTCCAACCATTGTTTCTTGTCCCGCTTTCTGGTGATTTGGAAAACAAATGGACCCCTTCATCCTTATGGCAGCCTCTCAAATACTAGAATACTGCTATCATGTCCCCCTAGTCCTTTTTTTCTCTAGACTGGCCAGTCCCAAATTCTGCAACCCACTTTGCATACTGCAAATGTTATGTATTGGGCTTGTGGTGTTACACCACATGCGTTGCTGGAGGAGCTAATGGCTCTCCAGCAACCCAGACAGGCCGTCTCCGATCCTGCAATTGGTCAGCCCCAGGTGGCAAGCGTGGTTCAAACCTATTGGCTGCCACCTAGGGGCTAGACTATATATTGTGGCTGGTTGCGGCCCAAGCTTCAGTACAGTTCCAGCAAGAATAAAAGTATGAGTTATTCTGTACTCAGCCTTGTGTCATCATTCCTGCTCTCCAGAGCCCACGACTTAACAGCAAACATATTGAATCTCAATTTGTTTTGTCTGGACCAACTGTCTGATGCAGTGAAGCTTAGATCTTGATTGTCCAAAATTGACCCCAAAATTGTCTTCCCACTTCAGATCATTTTCTCTATTTTCAACAAGATGAAGTTAAGTGTTTTGCAAAGAAAATCCTTGAAAAAGCTGAGGAACAAGCTGTAGAACTGAAAGAATATCTAACCAGGAACTTCCTCTGTTCCTCAAATCATCCACATGCTAGAATATAAACACAAATTATCAAATCATAGATTCATAGGATTTTGGAGACCTTCCTGCCAGAGCAGGAATCCTCTAATCATTTCAGATAAATGGCTGCCTAACTTTTGCTGGAAAATCAACAAATTTTGATGAAAATCTCCAGAGATAACATGAGAAATGTGCTGTTCCATTACTTAATAGCCCTCGTGGTCAGGAATTTCCTCCTTATTTCAAGTTTGGATGGTTCTTGTCCTACCCTTGGACTTTATGAAGAATAAATGTACATACTGTTTCCTGGGACAGCCTTTCAAATATTGATTTATTTTTATTTTTTTGTCTTGGAAGGGTTTAATTTTATAGTGATTTCCTGACAATTAGGACAATTAATTAATGAAACAACTTGCCTCCAGAGGTTATGGATGCTCCAACACTGGAAGTTTTTATGAAGAGAGTGGACAAGCATTTGTCTGAAATGGCATAGGAGTTCCTGTTTAAGGCGGGAGGGCTGGACTAGAAGAGCTCCAAAGTCACTTCCAGCTCTGTTAATTTTTTATTCCATTAGGGTGAACTTTGTAAAAGTTGAGGATAATAAAATAAGATTGATTTAACTCTTCTGTATTGTACCAGTACAATGGCAAGATATCTCTGTAAAAAGAAAGGCAAGGATTTGCAAAATAGTGGAGAGAACGTCAGTCAAGTCTCCCTCCATGCTTTTCTTCTTCCTAAGTCTCTCATCCTCCCTTCAACATAATTCCTCCAAATATTTATTTATTTGTTTATTTATTTATTCGGTTTATATACTGCCCTACTCCCAAAGGACTCAGGGCGGTTTACAAGGCAAAATTTAAAAACAATACAATATAAAATTAAATTAAGTCTAGCCGCAAAACATTAAAATCACAATTTAAAAACATTAAACCCCTCAGTCCAGACTAGATAGCTCAAAGAGCCAGGTTTTTAGGTCCCGGCGAAATGAACGAAGGTCGGGTGCAGTCCGGAGTTCCGTTGGCAGTTGATTCCATAGGGAAGACGCGCCCACAGAGAACACCCTCCCCCTGGGGATCGCCCGTCGGCAATCCTTGACTGTTGGTACCCTGAGGAGGCCCTCCCTGTGGGAGCGCACAGGACGATGGGAAATTGACGCTGGCAGCAGGTGCTCCCTCAGATAATCCGGGCCCATGCCACATATGTCTAGGAATGCCTCAGCTCTCAATACTCAGATGCTCTCCTTCCTGAATCATGGGTTTTCTGTCCCTTTATCTGGTGCCAAAAATCCAGAGCGAGCTGCAAATGGTAGGCATCAAGAAAAACAAGAAAAAGAGAAATTCAGGCAGGATTTACAGGAGGTGCTCAGGATCAGTACTGGTGCCCCTCTGCCTATTACAGTTCTTGAAATCTGTCCATTGTTCCGACACACAATTGCTAACTCACTGCATAATTAAAAAGTGCCCAAGAGCAACAGTTTCCCCACATGATGACAATGGATTAGTTTTAAAAAAACTTTTAGGGAAAACAATTATTCTTAGAATTAAAAAATTAAAAAAATTATTCTTTCATAGCCTATGAAAAGTTAACTTACCAGTATCTCGAAACAGTTGCTACTACAGCAGTCGTAGCTCTTACCTTATCATGGTGCATTTGTATTCAGCTCTAAACATTCCAGTGTTTTTTTCTTTCTTTTTAAATGATCTAAGACATCTTTTTTTAATTTAATTCAATTTAATGTAATGGCTTCGTTGTTCCTAAAGCAATTCTTCTGGATTTTTGTATAAAAATACAAGACTTCAAAATCAACATCAAAGTAATTGGGACTTTGGGTCAATTGAGAAAATGGACTCTCTTATAAATAACAGTAATAAAGAAGTCTATAAAGTACTTTTGAAAGATGCATTTTGTAAATAAACACTAGAAGTCTATCACAACATATTTTTATTTTAATCATTAAATCAAATTTTCTAAGTTATGTGTATTTAATTATCTTCATTATTAATTTGTTTGTCTGCCTTAATCCCTGTTCTTTGTTGTCTTAAAATAATTGCTGCCTCTGTCATCAACAACACCCTCAATTTTAATATAACCTTAAGCCTTTCAATTCAATTTTCCTTGTTGTAACTATCAACCATGCTACTGTAAGGAATTCAGTAAGAAAAATATTTTTTTTTCTTTGTTATGTCTGATCGTTTAAATACCCCGATTCATTATTTTTTATTTTTAAGTTAATCACAAGGACATATTAATTATTCTTAATTAATCAGTTTGGGATTTTAAGCCTTCAGTAATACAAGCTAATTAAAGCAGAAATACATGCACCTCATTAGATTTCATGAAGTTTTTATTCCTTCTTCAAGCTATATATACAAATGGTTCAGTAGAATCTTTTCACTTCCCTTTTCTATTTACACAATGAGTTTTTCTGTCACCTAACATTAACTTGATTTAAAGATTTTTCTTCAAATGCCAAATGATGGATTTTCATTATAGGCTCCCATATTCCTGAGATTTCTGTCTTGCATGCACTGAAGAAGTACGAAAGATGAAACAGGATGGTCCATATATATCTGAATGACACTATACAAGGTTGTGGATGTCTGCTCACGTGCTTCCCAGGAAGCATTACCTACTCTAAATTGGCACAATTTAGCTAAAAGGAATAACAAAAAAAAGATAGCAAGTTCAGGCTGAGGCAATTCAACAATATAATGTATGAGGGTGGAGGTTCATTCTCCGAGCTTGTGGGTTGGTTTCTGAATGTTTTGTTACCAGGCTACATCTTTTGTTACATCTTCAGTGGGATTTAAGGGATGTCAGTGTCAGTGTCAGTGTCAGTGTCAGTGCCTGAAATGGTATAAGGTTTCCTGCCTGAGCAGGGGGTTGGACTAGATGACCTCCAAGGTCCCTTCCAACTTTATTATTATTATTATTATTATTATTATTATTATTATTATTATTATTATTATTGTTGTTGTTGTTGTTGTTGTTGTTGTTGTTGTTGTTGTTGTTGTTGTTGTTGTTGTTCTGCTGCTTATTAGAGCTTCATGTGGTTAGGGTTAGGGTTAAGGTAAGGGTTAAGGTTAGGATTAGGGGTGATTGTGTATTTAATTAAATCTATAAAGATTTAAACCGAGAGAAGAATATGGGACAAAGGTGTACTCTGTATGCTCCTGAAGTCCATTTCTCAGTATTCCTCACCATTACATATTCTGACAAGTATGTTGACAATTGATGCTTCGGCAAGATTTGAATCGGGTCAGAAACAGTAGAAAGGTGTTAAATTAGGAGATCCAGGGAAGGAGAGGAGCCAGAGAGAGAGAGAGAGGAACCCAATCAAGTAGTGGAAATGTCTCTCACAATAAATAACATCCTAGGCCAGGGGTGTCAAACTGCCGGCCCGCGGATTGGACACGTCACGACAAAACCATGCCCACTCCATTACCGGTAATGGGGAAAAAGCTCTGATACATCACGTGACGTCACGTGACTTTGCGAGTTTGACATGTCTGTCCTAGGTCAATAAGACTTGAGGAGAGAAAGGAGAGAGGAACAAAATTGAAGAAAGAAATGATGAAAAGGAATATAAATGGCGGGATATAAATGGGATAAAAAAAATACTGCTATAATTTAGGAATAGCTCTTTTAGACTGGAGTATCAGGAACAGATAGGCTGTTTCCTTACAAGTTATTAATAGTATTACAGAATGAAACAAAATTAGAAGTTGAATTCTCTTTCCTGCCAATTCATTTTCTTCCTAAACATCACTAAACCTTACGTATAAAAAATATACAGAGTTGACTTTGCATATGCTGCCAGGCACAAAATCGTGTATGATCTCTTCTTCAGAAGAATGGCAAAGTTGTTGGATCAAAAATAACATGAAATTTCAAAAATAAGTCTGATACAGGGTTTAATTTAATTTAGCAACCATTTATGGATTATGATTCTGCATATCCAAAAGTTTGGGATTAATTTAATGTAAAGCTTTAAAATACATATACTATTGACTGAACATTGTTTTGAAATTTCTTGTTCCATTTTATGTAAAATGTAAATATTTCTTTCTGATTCTTATACTTCTAATTAGATTTGTCTGGGATGAAATCTGGGTATCAAAACTGGTGAACTGGTGTAAGGAAAAAAAGCCTAGTTTTAAATACTGGAAAAACCAAAGAGATCATTGTTGATTTCAGAAAAGGCAGGCACAGTCACACTCTTCTGTGCATTAATGATTCACCTGTGGAGATGGTTAGCAGCATCAAATTCCTGGGTGTGCAGTTAACAAGTAAGCTGGTTTGGTAGCTCAACAGTGAGATACTGGTGAAATGGGCACAGTAGCACCTGCATTTTTTGCATCACATGAGAAAAGCTCATCTTCCTTCACCTATCCTTACCACTTTCTACAGAGGGATGGTCAAGAGCATCCTGTAATACAGCATCATAGTGTGGTTTAGAAGCACCACTGCTTCAGACAGCAAGGCGGTGCAGAGAGTGGTGAGTGTTTGGTTCAGGTAGACAATGACTCAGAGTGGTTCACAATGAAAAGAGTTTATTCAATACACATAAGTCAACTGACAACTGTCAAATGTTTCAGGCTTTTATACTAGAACTGTTTAAACTGTATCCAATCATCAATCACTATTTTCCCGCTTCTTTACAACTTTAACCAATAGTTGCACCAGTATCTCCCGCTTCAAAGAACCTTCTTTGCAACCTGCTATTTACATGTTTGCAACTATCAACTGACATAACACCCCTTACCCCCCAGTTGTTGTTATTTATTGACATAGTCTCTTAAGTATTTGGGTGGCCTATGGACCCTTGATGGATATCTATTGCTTTGGATACCTAAGTCATCGCTATCAGATTGTCTGCTTGGCTGGCTTACACTGGTGGATCTGGACTCTTGAATAGTTGGCTCAGATGCTTCTCTGCTAACAAGTTGTGATTGTTGTTGTGTTTGATTTTGATGTTCAGCTAATGCGGGCCTGCTCAAAGGGGGCAGCTCCCAGTCAATTTGACTGTGTTGTTGTTGGTTAGCTGTGGACGGACTGGTTTGAATTTCTGCTTCCCCACTAACTGGCAGGTTGTTATAATTAAGCCATGATGCAATGTTCCCCCCGTGTATACTTTGATCCCCATCAACTGGCATGCTACCAATAGTTCTCTTCCTTAGCTGATCTATATGTCTTTTGCTTACCCTATTCCCTTCCCCCTCAATAGTGTAAGACAAAGGCCCCATTATATCAGTGACCACCCCTGGGACCCATTTGTCCCCTTGTGCATAATTCCTGGCCCAGACTAGGTCTCCAATTTTGAATGATCTGTTTGGAATGTCCGGTTCAGCACTTGATGGTAGTCTGTCAGGATGTAACCTGTCCAGTTTGGTGGTTAGCCTTTTTCCCCACCTCATTTCTGCTGGGCTTTTTCCGGTAGCCGTGCAAGGGGTCGTATGTTGGGTCAGCAAGAATTCTGCCAGTCTTTGGTGCCAATTGCCTCGGATGATTCTCTTTAATGCGTCTTTGGTGGTTCTCACGTTGCGTTCAGCCAAGCTGTTGGTGGACGGGTGGAAGGGTGCTGATGTCGCGTGTCTAATCGAGTTGGCCCTGAGGAAATCCTGGAATTCAACAGAGGTGAATTGGGGCCCATTATCTGACACAATTACATCAGGTAACCCATGAGTGGCAAAGAGGCCCCTTAAGACTTGTATTGTTTTACCTGAAGTCATTGAACTGACAGGTACTACCTCTAGCCATCTAGAGAAACTGTCCACTACTACTAGAAAGGTTAACCCTTGGAAAGGTCCAGCAAAATCAATATGAATCCTAGACCAAGGATTCCTGGCCAATTCCCGCTTATGAGTATGTGTGTGTTGCAGCTCAGGTCTAGAACGCTGACACAAATAACATCTAGAAACACATTCTTCAATGTCCTTGTCAAGTCCTGGCCACCATAAGTGACTTCTAGCCAATGCCTTCATACGTACTATTCCAGGGTGACCCTCATGTAGTTCTAATAAAATTGTAGATCTGTGGATTTCAGGAATGACAACACGGTTGCCCCACAGAATACATCCCAAATGGGATGATAGTTCATCCTTCCTTCTAAAATATGGAATGTACTTGGCATCCGGGTTAGTACTTGGCCACCCACTAAGGACCCAGGCCATGATTCTTTTTAGGATATGGTCTTTATTGGTTGCCACAGCTATATCTTTAGCAGTTAAGGGCCATTCAGGAATGTCCTGTAAAGACATAATTTGTCCCACAGGAGCAGGGTCTTCCTCAGTGTTGTTTAATGGCAGTCTGCTAAGGGCGTCTGCATGTCCCATTTCCTTGCCTGGTCTGTGTTGAAGGGAAAATGAATATGCTGAGAGGAAAATTGACCACCTCAGCATTCTGGGCGACATTATTTGGGGTGTCTGTTTATCAGTGGTAAACAGTCCCAATAATGGTTTATGGTCAGTGAGTATGGTAAAGTTCCTACCATAAAGGTAATCATGGAACTTTTTTACTCCTGCCACGATTGCTAATGCTTCCCTATCAATCTGTGCATAATTCCGCTCTGCTTTAGTAAGCGTCCTGGAATAATATGCGATTGGCTTTTGAACACCATGACTGTCCAAGTGGCTGATAACAGCCCCCACACCTTAAGGTGAAGCATCGCAAGCTAAATAAATTGGTTTATTCTCAATAAAATGGGTTACTGTTGATTGGCTAGAAAGAATATTTTTCAATGTTTGGAAACTAACTTTATGTTTGTCAAGCCACTGCCACGGGGTTTTTTTATCTAAAAGTCTATGTAGGGGTTCTGCTATGGCAGCTTTGTGTGGCACGAATGTGTGGTAAAAATTAACTAATCCAAGGAAGGCTTGTAATTCAGCCTTGTTTTTTTGTTCTGGTGCCAATTTAATTGCCTTGATTTTATCAGGGGTAGGATGAATTCCATTTTTGTCTATCCTAAATCCTAGAAATTCAGTGGACTTAACCCCAATACAACATTTCTCCTTTTTTAATTTAAGTCCAGCCCTCCTAAACCTTTCCAATACCTGTTCCAGATGCTCTGCTAATATTTCTTCATTTCTTCCAGCTATCAGAACATCATCAAAATAAGGGCATACACCAGGTATGCCCTTTAAGGTCCTCTCCATCACCTCTTGGAAGATGCCTGGAGCTGCTGCAATACCAAATTGAAGTCTGTGGACTCGGAACGCCCCCTTGTGGGTAACTATAGTTTGAGCTTCAGCAGCCTCTTCAGAAACAGTTAATTGCAAATACGCCTGCGCCAAGTCTAACTTGGCAAATATGGCGCCGTCCTGTATCGTGGCGAGGACCTGCTTCACCGTCGGGACCGGGTAAGCGTGTTTTTTCATTCCCAGGTTCAGGGTGGCTTTGTAGTCAGCGCAGATCCTCACATCCCCATTAGGTTTAAGGGGTGTGACGATCGGCGTTTCCCACAAACCACCCTCGACTGGTTCTAGGACGCCTTGGCCTACAAGCTTATCGAGCTCGGCCTCGATTTTTTGCTTAAGGGCGAAAGGCACCCTTCGGGCCTTAAGCCTGATGGGTTTAACCGACGGATCTAAATTAAAATTAATTGGGGGCCCTTTATATTTACCTAAAGACCCATCGAATACATCTGCGAATTCATCGCAGACTGATTCGAGGGTCTTATTTTTAATAACTGTGTTTATTCCCCCTATCCAAATGCCCAGGGCAGGAAACCAGTTAAGGCCTATTAAACTAGTTCTATGGCCTTCAGTAACTATTAAATCTAAAACTCCCTTAAACCCCTTATATTTAACACTAAGGGTAATTTTCCCTTTAATTTTTATTGGGGTTTTTTGGAAGTCGGTCAATTGGATTTTGGTTGAACTAAGTGGAATTTTTCTGCCACTTATTTGTTCAATCTTTTAAAGAGTTTCACTAAATATTATGGACACTGAGGCCCCAGAATCTATTTCCATTTTGCAAGGAACCCCTTGCAATTGGACTATAATTTTTAATTTTCCTTCCGGAAAATTATTAATTTTTCCCTTCCTACTATGATTGACTCGCGCCACCTCCCCACGGTTTGGGAATTTAGCCCTCGGTCTAGGGGTCTCTTTGCCACTATAGTAAGGGGTTACCTTACCTTCGGGCCAAACGTCGACTTCATGTAGGCGATTGTCGCGTGCACGACCCCTGCAAATGGCTTGAATGTGGCCGGTCTTCCCACACAATCTGCATCTGGTGGTACGAAATCTGCAAGTTGCACGGGGATGATTGCCCCCGCAGCTGCCACATCGGTTGTCGTTGTCGCGCGGTCTCGTTGCGGTGTCTCTCCATTGTCGTTGGGTTACGGTTGCTTGTCGTTGCGGTGTTGTGGTTTGGAATCGGCGGTTCGGTTCAGGCCCGTCGCTTCGGGATGGTTTTGCCGCCATTTTTCCAAACCGTCTGGTGACTTCGGCGATGTCAGCTTCCCATTGCTGGTCCACCTCCCCGCAGTCCACAAGGCCTTCTTGATTAATTTCGGCAGACGCAGCCATGCTATTACGGGGGGGGTCGCGATACCCGGTGGATTCATAAGTTAAGAGTTCGTCCAGTACTTCTTGCAAATCGCCGGTGGGCTTGGCGATAATTCTATTTTGTAGTTGCTCATCTCGCAAGCCAAGTACCACTCGGTCCCGGATTCTGATTTCCAAGTTGTCATACTTGCATCGTACTGCGGCTTCTCTGACTGCAGCAACGAATTTTTGGATCGATTCGCCCGGTCTCTGATTTCTCTTTTCGAAAATACGACGCCAAAAGAGTTCGGATCTCCTTGGCATGAAATGCACTTTTAGTTTGGCTAACAGGTCGGCATACGGAATGCTTGAGACCAGCTGTGGTTGACAAAGTCCTACAGCGATCCGATACACCGGTGTGCCGCATATGGTCAGTAAAGCTGCCGCCTTTTTCCGGTCATCCGTTATCCCGTTAACAAGCAGGAACCCTTCGACCTGTCCTACATATTCTTCCCAGTCCTCTGGGAAGTTTGGGTCGAATTCTTTCAAGGACCCGATTTGCGCCATTCAGAGGATTGTTGATTCCGCCACGGCCGCTTGTGGTTGACTGTGACTTCTTTTCAAATTTGCCGCCTATACGCAGCTGTTCCGCCGAACCTTCTCTGGTCCGCCGTCTATCCCACCTTCGTCGCCAGTTGTTTGGTTCAGGTAGACAATGACTCAGAGTGGTTCACAATGAAAAGAGTTTATTCAATACACATAAGTCAACTGACAACTGTCAAATGTTTCAGGCTTTTATACTAGAACTGTTTAAACTGTATCCAATCATCAATCACTATTTTCCTGCTTCTTTACAACTTTAACCAATAGTTGCACCAGAATCTCCCGCTTCAAAGAACCTTCTTTGCAACCTGCTATTTACATGTTTGCAACTATCAACTGACATAACAGTGAGGATGGCCGAAAAAGATCATTGGCAGTTCTCTCCCTTCCATCCATGACATAGCACATCAGCATTGCTTGAACAGGATCTGTAAAATTGTCTGGGACATGACACATCCCTTTCATGACCTGTTTTCCTTGTTACCTTCTGGAAGGAGAAGCAGAACATTCAGATTCAGTCACAGTTTTGTGCCATACAGTATTAACCTTGTGAACTCTAAAGTTTCCTCCTTCCGTTATATATTCAAGATGGACAGTGATTAATACTTAAATGTCATTTATATATAAGGGTGTAGGTTTATACATATGTTGTATATAGTATCTTTAAATGTGTGTCATGTATGTGTACACTTTGAGAGCAAGCAACTATATTTCATTTTTAATGTGTGCCATTGTGCCCACGGTAAAAGACAATAAAGGTTATCTAATCTAATCAAAAATGTTTCACTATTATTTCAGTTTTAGGAACATCTTTGCTATGTATTTTAAGTCCAATATGAAATGCATAAAACTGAAATGGAATGAATGTGAATTTTCTGTGTAATAATGAATAGAAATCTAATTAGGAAAAGTAAATACCATAGGAACACCCAAAATATACTCAATCAGAAGAACATAGTGTAAAATGGTCACATATATAAAATTAAATGATATTGGAGACATTATTTTGAAATATCTTTGGTAATAAGAAAAATGTACTGCCAATTAACTCAGGCAATCAGTTTTTTATTTTCATTTTTTTTAATAAATTACAGTATTGCTTTGAAACAATCTTCCCAAAGGTTTTTAATCAGGAAACTAATTCTGTAGTTCCCATTAGGATTCCACATCACTGATTTTCCCTGCTGGGAAGCCTTTTTTAAAAAATGTCAGACACATTTGAGAAGAACTCTACCTAGGAACAGCAAATGGCGCATTGCATCTTCTCTGCCAAGAGAGGAGGGGGAAATGAACCCCATTTACAAATGTATGGCATTTTCTTCATCCTAGGTCAGTCATGTCATATTTGCAGCCTCTTGCTGTCTCTGGGGCAATCCATAGGAGGAGAATTTGAGACCAATCCCATGACATACCAAGTCAGGCTTCAATTAGACTGAGAAGAAAATGCAAACCTAGAATATGAAATAAATTGTGATCATTACAGGAAAATTTATCTAGTTCAGAAATGGTTTATACTTGCATAAGACACTCTCCAAATGCCAGGGCAAAACTGAGAGGTAAATATAAATATATAAATATAAAGTAAATATAAATATAAAAGCAGTAGTAAACTACATTATTTTTGATCTATTAAGTCATGAGGAATCATTTTTTCCCTCAAAGTAGACTTTGCTTCTTTGCCATAGCCACAATTCTTAAACCTGCTTTATTTATATCTTCCATTTTCATTGTTAACAATATTCCTAGTACAGGGAAGCAGACTTATTTATTTCAGGAACAGCTCCACATATCATCTAGACCCAGAAGGCAAAATATATAATATACTGCTTTCCAAAAGTAAAGCTCTTTGATCTTTGGAGGTAAGAATATATATCTAAGAAATAAGGAGCATTTAAGGGCAATTCCACAGGACTACTGTCATGGATCTTGAAATTCTTCACAAACCATCAGACTGATGTTCTAAAAGACTTTTATGGTACTGTCCACCGTTGTTGAAAGAACAGCCGAAGAAAAGGGATTTTCTTTGACAGAAATCTACCTCTGACCAGCACCACATCTCCTTGTCTTGTTGTTTTACTTCATGTGAGAGAGGGAAGTAAGAAAAAGTCCTCTAACCTCAGTGGCTCAAACACCAACATAAAAATTTTAATGCTCTTTCAGTGTGGGACACCCCATGAGAAGTATATTAGCTTGACTGCCCAAAGTCAATACCAATGTGGGAGCAAAGGAGTGTAGCTTTGTTACTAAAACAACACCAACACCTACCCAGCCTAATAAATAAAAATAGAGTAACATGCCCACACAAGTCCAACAGAAGCAAAAGTCTTATTCATTTACATGGCAGAGGCTACCTCTTTTTGAACATGTTAAATCCTTCCAGAAAGGCAAAGCCAGGAAGAAAAAAAAGAAGAGAATAAAGATTATGTTCCTTTATTTGGATGGGAGGAGAGCTCCAAGATATAGATATACATGTAGGTATAAGTGTAGATGTAGATATATAGAAATACAGTAGATACTTTCTAACCAGGGTTTTAGAATTTGAAAGTGAATTCTATTCATAGAAGCCTCATGTAAATTTGCAAAGAGCTTCCAGTTCATTCCAAACCCAGAATCCAAACCTAGGGAAACCTTCCCTGTGGTATCACAATCCTCACATTATTATTTACCTGATTGTTGTCCATTATCGCCTCATTTTAGCAGACCTTAATGACACAACTATGGAAGTTTGGTAGCAAAATACAGCATGAAATGCACCTGTCATTTGCTCTTTCTGTTCACTTTCATCTGTCCAGCAGAAAGAGGAAATTGCTAGATTTGGACATATGCCAGAACAGACACCATTAGCAATATTATCCTGCTATCATTTGTCGAAAGGGCTCAACTTGCTTGTATTGAATTATATTATTTTTCCTGCGAGTGGAATCTTTTCAAAGGCTCTTTCTCCTGATGTGATGCTGAAAATAAAAAAGAATGTCAGGCTCAGCTGATGGCAGAGAGATAATAATACTCTGTGTGGGTGGTCTTATATGTGAGAGCAGGGAGGGGGGAAGCTTTGGAAGAATTGTATTTTTGTTTAAATTAGCAATTTAATTATAATTGAAAACATCCTTTCAGATCAGTGGTGTAAGACGAGGCAACTTCACTTCAGGAAATATTGAACATCTTTATATTAATTGTGTTAAAACCCATTCCCACAAGTGGCATCCTTCTTTTTCAGGTAAATGAAGCCACCATTACAAGGTGAGGATGGAATTGTGGGAGGTGTGCAAAGAAATAGTGAGGGGAAAAATGGCTAACATCAAATGTTTTTAAAACTGTCTACTCAAAAATAATGATATTTATATTAATTTGCATTTTGCTTTCCTGGGACTGACAGCATGTATCTTAAGCCCTTTCCATCAAAAATAAAGGCTATAATTTTTTCAATAGTTAAAATTCACATCAAGTCAGTAGGATATGCTTATGGGAATTTTAAAATCCTGTTTTTTTCTCCCACCGAACCTCTTCTCCAGAAATAATATTAAACTAAACAATTGGCTCAGAAAGGAGAAGTATACTCTTCATCTTCCCTGTATGCATCTGAATAATGGCTCTGTTTTGGTTTATTAATAAAACTATTGAAAATTAAAAATATCTCTGAGATCCACTCTATTTCTGAAAATCAAACCCAAGAGCACACTAGATTGTTGTACCTCTAAAGTCACACTGTACGGTAGAAGTAAATTACATCTTCTGTCACAGAAATATCAGAACATACATTCATGCAAGACCACCTGCTGCCATTGTCAACCTCCCATCGCCTGGTTCGCTCCCACAAAGTCCGCTCCTCAGGGTGCCATTGGCCAGGCAATGCCAGCTGGTGACCCCCAGGGGGAGAGCCTTCTCTGTGGGCACACCGACCCTCTGGAACGAACTGCCCCCGGAGCTGCGGACGGCCCCTGACCATCTGTCCTTCCACCGTGACCTGAAGACCTGGTTGTTCCAACAAGCGGGCCTGGACTGACTACGGTTTTTAATTAGGCTTTTTAGCGGGTTAAATTGTCTCGTAATTTTGCATTTATTGTTTAATTCTTTTTAAAAAAATATTCTATGTTTCTTTAATTTTTATTGTTGTGAGCCACCCTGAGTCCTCAGGGAGAAGGGCGGCATATAAATTTAATCAAATCACATCAAATCAAATCAAATGTGGATTTCATGTCATATTTCTGTGTTTCAAAATATCTCAAACAGCAGAGGGTATCTTCATAATTTAACTAATTAATAATTAGTTAATTCTGAAGGTTACTGCTATGATAGGGCTACATCTTAAGAAGGCCAGGTTCTACAGCTTAGATAATTTCCTCTCCCAAACTCATTGCCCCAAAAGTAATAGTAAGGCTTGGCTTCAATTTCTGACATGACAAATTTGATTCTTATTAATGTAGCACTCTTAAAAAAAAATAGTGTTTGACTGCACATGTTAAGTCCGGTTAAAGATGTTCCTGTAATTATTTTTGATTGAATCTATATATGTTTCTGTAGATCTGTTATATCTAGATATAAGTCATTTTCTATATTTTTATATCACTATACTCCCAAAGAATTCACAGTGGTTTGCACATAAAAGCACCAATTACTGACAATTTTAGTAGCCAAAAATGTGACTAAAGTAAATTATTAAAAATATAAAATTCATGGTTATAATAATTACTAGGGGTCATGAATTGTAGCAACCTTCAAAACCCCTGTTGGATAGCTCTCTTTCAGCAGTCTTCCTAAAAAAATCACACTGAGGACACAATCCAACTCTCCAATGAAAATTTTCTCAGAAGGTTGCTATGATGATTTAAAGGCCCTGATGTCTCATTCTCTTTCAATTCTCTAGCACAGTGATGATGAACCTTTTAGAGACCAAGCGCCCCAAAACCGGCCTACCCCTGCTCTGCCTCCCCTGCCACTGCCCCACCCCCTGCTCCACCCGTAGTGCCACCCCCCACCTCCACAGCCTGCTGCAGAGCGCCCAGGTGGCTCTGCAGGGACATGGCAGCCACGCCCTCCATCCCCGCCCCGCAGCATCATCTGCATGTGACATGGCATGAGGGCAAAGTCTTGTCCCTGCTGCCCGGCTGTCATGTGCTTGGCTGCGCTGCTCCGGGTGGGCCGTGCCCGGGAATGACTCTCCTCTCGAGGGGATGCTAGTGAGGAGGGGGCTGCAGGGGGAGGTGGGGATGGGACAACAGCACACATGCCCACAGAGAGGGCAACAAGTGCCACCTCTGGCATGCATGCCATAGGTTCACCACCACTGCTCTAGCAGGAAGAACTTAGCATCTCTATTCAGAAAAAATTGGTTAGAAGCAAACATTCCTGCAGGATCTTGGGTTGAAGCTACAAATCAAAGCCAAAACTTGTATCTAAAGCCTAGTGGTAACCAGTGCAGATCCTGCAACACAGGTATAATGTGCAAATACAGCTCTTACCAACAAGTAGGCAGTTGCATTTTGCACCAAATAGCAGTTTTCAAAGATAGCCTCCAGTGAGTGCACCACAAAAATCTATGTGAAATGTGACAACAATGTGTGATAAAATGATGCATATTACTAAATAAGTCATTTGACTATCCAATGTCTAAGATTCTACCTGCACTACTAAGGATAAACTAAGAAACTGAAAGCTTTAAGAGAATCTTCTTTAATCAATTCTTCCATTATCAGTATGATTATTCCTGGTTCTGCATTTTACAATAAATTGGGTTGAAATCTTAACAAGCACCCTCTATCTCTGGCCTTGAATTTTCTTCCATTCCTTCATAGTGTGAGAAATAACTTTCAGAAGCTTCAACATCATTTTCAAAATATAAAAAGGAATATCCAACTCTGACATTCAAGTTGATGTGCTCTATATAAATTGGGAGCATAATTACTAGGATTATCAGTCACATGAACATGTTGATTGAGAATTTAAATAAAAATACTCCCAAAATTTCTAGAGACACTTTAGGACAGGGGTGTCAAACTGCCGGCTCACAGGCAGAATGCATCATGGTGAAACTGCGCCACCCAATTATTGCTGTCAATGGGAAAAAAAGTCATGATACGTCATGACATGTCACATGACATTGTGAGTTTGACACCCGTATCCTAAATCTAATGGTACAAAATTAAGATGCCTAATATAATATTTAAAAACTGAGCCTATTATCTAGGATTTGGATTCCTGATGAGTAATATTCTCTGTTTAACTGAAAAGCTGGGATATACCACCAGTATTTCATTAAGGAATTAAATACATCAAGTTTATCCTTGAACTGCTTTTTCATGCTAGAATTCATTCTGGAATTGAATTGTTTAATTGCATAGAGAATTAGCATTAAAGATTTTTAAAAAAATCTATTTGCATTTATATATCATATTTTCTCAGAAAGCTCAAAATGTTGAACTTTTGTGGAATCTCATAATTTTTAATAATTAATCAAATGTTTGTGAGATTTTTTTGGACTAAGAACTGATCTGAAGTTATTTAATGTGTTTTGTGGAGTTATATTTCCATAATCCAAATCCAACTTCCCAGATCTCAAAAATCAGTCATTTTATTATATCCTTATATTACTGGTATTTTTCAAAAATATTTTTCATTTCTCAAAAATTAATAGTACTCATAAAAATCTCTCTCCCAAATTCATTTGAGAAGTTATTTCATCTGCCTATTGTGTAACATGCTCAGTTAACCTATTGGTGCTTATTATTACTAATTGGTCCTACATAAATTGTTATTTAAGCATCTATATAGTTACTTGTAATTATTATTACATTTTAAATTTCTACAGTCTCAGCTGTATGAACTCTAACTTTGTGATCATCCTAAAGTTTCATGATTGATTCATCTATTTCAAGTAAGTATAGACTTCCATCAAAAATAATGCTCAGAGCTGTTTTGGAATAGAGTGACATAGAAATGCCAGTAATAAATTCTCTTTCCTGCTGCTCCCTAAGGGTTACATATATCTTTCATATTTTTCATTTATCATAGATAATGCTTCTCACATTTCTTTAGAACTACTCAAAAATTACATTATTCTTTCTAGTTTAATTGAATGGCATGACTGTCTCATGACCTGTAATCTGTTGAAAAATAGTGATTTTCTGTCTATTACTATGACCTCTATAAAGTCACTTTTCTACACAACTCTAGTATATTGTCACTGCATGCTATCTTCCTTAGGATTTTAAGTTATTCTATCTTTTTGCCTGTTATTCTTCTTTTTTTTTCTATTATCCTTCCTGGATATTTTGGTTATTTCTTTCCCTTCACCTCAGACTTGCAGATATAAATGAAAAGCTATCCAAATAAATATTTTATTAAAGGAATTTCCTTGAGTTTTACTTGAACAACCATTTCTTCATAAAACTCCTGTTTTCCCTGGGCCTTAAATCTTAACCCAGCCAAAATAGGTCTCCTACTTGAAGTTTTTATTTCTCTTAGAAGTGCTGTCGCATAGAGCCTGCTTATATTCTTCCCTTGCCTCCTCCCACAACTTTTCATACTATTGGAATTCAATTCCTCTTAAAAGTGAAAGTGGTCATAATAGAAAGTGAGGGAAAGCTAAATCCAAAAATGCAACCAAATTCCTGGAAGCTTGGGATTCAAATAAATCAGCCATCAGTGGAGACGTTTGGCCACCATGGATAAACTCCTGCATTCAAAATAAACAATAAAAAGCTAAGAAGAAAATAAGATCACTACACATCCTCTAACCCCACAGTTCAAGTTGAACTACTTATAGTTTTTCTGTTGAAATCAATAACCTTACTGTAACTTACAAACCACAACTTATGCACTATTAATATAATTGAGTTATGATGATAATCACCACTCAGAGGGGCAACCTCCAACTTCATTTTCATCTCACAATATAGAACTTGCATTACTTCAGCATGGACTGGCAAGGATAATTAAAATCAAAATGGATACTTGGCAGTGTCACCCTGAAAAAAGACAATTCATAGATGAGGATAAGCACACAAGTTTGAAATTACCCAGGATCAAGTAACTGATATCTTTAGAAAATAAATGAAAGGGAACATGGCTGATGGTGGCATAAAATTAGAGAGATGAAAATAGTGACACTTTTCTTCTAGTTAGTGGCACATAACCAAGCATACTCACTCACTTGGTGGTTGTGGAGATGTTTGGCCATGCAACCTGAGTGGAGGAAAATATTATACTGCTTATACAGCTTTCGTGCAAAAAAAGAAATATGGTTGCTTGTGTAAGTTTATTTATTTATTTATTTTTGGGACTTATATGCCGCCCTATCTCCCGGAGGACTCAGGGCAGCTAACAACAATAATACACAATAATACAAATGTTAAAAAAGATTAAACTAACAAGCCCCAATGATAAAATGATAAAATATTAAAAATATTCTATTTAAAAATCCCTATTGTCAGTCCAGGTCAGCCTTATGGAAGAGAAATGTTTTAAGGCCACGACGAAAGGACCAGAAATCCGGGGCCATCCAGAGCTCAAGGGGAAGTTGATTCCACAGGGCCGGCACTCCCACAGAGAAGGCCCTCCCCCTGGGGGTCACCAGCCGACATTGTCTAGCTGACGGCACCCTGAGGAGGCCCTCCTTGTGTGAGTGCACTGGGCGATGGGAGGTCATTCCTGGCAGCAGATGGTCCTGTAAATATCCCAGCCCTAAGCCATGTAGGGCTTTATATGTAAGAACCAGCACCTTAAATCTCACTCTGAGGACAACCGGTAACCAATGTAGCTCATGCAGGAGGGGTGTAATATGGGAGTATCGGGATGCTCCCATCACAACCCGCGCAGCTGCATTCTGCACCAGCTGGAGCCTCCGGGTGGTCTTCAAGGGCAGCCCCATGTAGAGAGCATTGCAGTAATCTATACGGGAGTTAACGAGTGCATGAGTGACCGTACATAAAGCATCTCGGTCTAGATAGGGGCGCAACTGGCACACCAGGCGAACCTGGGCAAATGACCCCCTGGCCACAACTCCTATATGAGCTTCAAAACTGAGTTGTGTATCCAGGAGGATACCTAAGTTGTGCGCCCTATCAATGGGAGGTAACACCTCTCCTCCCATAACCAAAGACGGAACCTCTTGGACTAAACGAGATGCTGGTACATAGAGCCACTCAGTCTTGGCTGGGTTGAGCTGGAGCCTGTTCTTCCCCATCCAGATTCGTACCGCTTCCAGGCAATGGGACATCACATCAAGGGCATCACTGGGTTGATTCAGGGTGGAGATGAAAAGCTGGGTATCATCAGCATATTGATGATACCTCACCCCAAAATTGATGATACCTCACCTCACCCAGTGGCTTCATATAGATGTTGAACAGGAGGGGAGAAAGGACCGGCCCCTGGGGCACCCCACAACTAAGGGGCCTCAGGGTTGACCTCTACTCTCCTGCCAACACCGTCTTCGAATGGCCCGAGAGGTAGGAGGAGAACCACCGTAAAATGGTGCCTCCCACTCCCAACCCCCCAAGATGTCGCAGCAAGATACCATGGTCGATGGTATCAAAAGTAAGTATTGAAGAACTGACACTGGATATCTCAACTTCATTAATGAGCAATGCTGTGGGAGAAATACAAGACACTGTATCAAGACTTTCTTCCTGCACTGCTGCTTTCAGTTTGAATCCCGTAAATGGAAACCTGACTGTTGCTTGAAATAAAGCTGTCAGGGCTCTCCCTGAGGCCATCTGTTGAACACTAATAAAAAGGTGAAAACTCCTTGCTGTCAAAGCTCAACTCCAAATGACTATGTGGATCCTGTTGGAGCAGGTCGCAAGGTTAGTTGATTGCTTCTATCACCTGTGCTGACAAAGGTGATTCTTCCTCCAAAGGTGAAAGTGGAAGGATGGTTTGTAAAATAGACTTTGATTCGAAACAGTTTCAAGCTCATATTAAGAATATGTGGAAGATAATGATGTGGTGACGGCACCATACAAAAACTACTTCCCCACAAAGATTATACAACACTCTATAATCAATTCTGGACTTGAGATGCCAGAACAATATCTCAGTTTGGCAGTTGACCAGATTTATTCCTAGCTCAGCTGCTGTGTAACTCAAATCTTGGTAAAAATTTCTTTTTGCAGTGATAAAGTTCCACAGAACAGTTCATTGAAAGGGACTTTTTCTTTAACCTTCCTCCCAGTTTCTAAAATTCAGACACCCTTTTGATTGTTTTATGGCAAACACAGATTTGATTTAGCAGGGCTAAAGGATAGAGGTGAAAATATGACGTTTTCCCTTTAAATGGTTGGAAACACATAGCCAAGAATATTGACTCTTCTGAATAGACTGTGGACATTATGGAGAAGTTTAACCATCATGAATAAGTTTTCCTCTATTTCCCCTTCAGAGCAGATCTATTTGCACAGTGCCAGCCTCCTTATCCCTTAATAATTTATTTCCCACTTTTATTCAAAATGATTATTCCAGATAGAAGTAGGTGTAAGTGTATAATATCATATAAGTAGACAGGTATTTTTAACCACATTAATTGGAGGAGTTGCTGGGCAGTATGTACTAATTACTTCTTGGCACTGATTTGTATTAAATCAGGGGAATTTGGAACAAAATGGACATTTGAACATTGGTAAAGTAGATGTATAAAAGATTATTAACCTCAGTAACATAACTTATTTACTTGTTCAATAAGCAAGAAAGTGTTATCTCTCTGGGTATATGTATCTAAAGGCAAAATTTATATAAATTACTTATTAAGATGTTTCACAAAATAGAAGCATGGTAGACAGGGTATTCTATCAGCAAGGGTATTTTAACATGACATGCAAAATATTCTATTCTGGAATTAGAAGAGAAAGCACAAAAAGGAGGGATTAGCTCAATATCTTTACCAAAACAGAACAGAACGTACTACTGGATGGCCTGAAAGAGAGTAGCCAATCCCCAGGGAGCATCACCAAAATAGTGTATCTTGAGGGTAGGGGTCTTCAAACTTGGCCCTTTTATGACTTGTGGACTTTAACTCCAAGAATTTCTCAGCCAGATACACTGGCTGAGGAATTCTGGAGTTGAAGTCCACAAGTCAAAAAAGGGCCTAGTTTGAAGATCTCTGCTTGAGGGAGTTGACCAGTGAAAAGTCCTAGCATACGCTGAGCATTGGTCCAATCAAGAATGAGAAGGCAGGACCATAAGAGATTGGAAAATGCTACAAAAGTAATCCAGCAAATTCAAGTCATCAAAGTAACTGACCAGACTCTCATTATTCTCAGCATAGCTGTATGACTCTATGATCTTTTATTCTCTACTTTGATTGGTCATCTAACTAATTAATTGTGTAAAGATCCCAAGTGTGAAATATTTATTTCCTATTAGAAGCTTTGCTTAATTCTTTGCAAAGCTTTTTCTTGCCAGCTCATTTAATTTATTGAATAACCAGAACTGACATCTATTTCAAATAGCTGCGGTTTTTCTCCCTACTGTAGATTACCAAAATCAAGAACACTTTGCCTAGAGACTGGGAACATCTTTAAAGGTTTAAATTAGATGTCAAAAAAGGAAGCTTAATGGGGATCTTTTCTCAAGATAAGATTGCTATTAGACCACATCTCTGTGAGCCAACTTCATGATATAAACACCAAGCTTCCCTGATTAATGTGTTCAGTGAATTTTCTCCAGATTGGAACAAGAAATCCCTAATCTTCTGGGGAAAATCTGATTCCTGACAACTGGATAATCAATGGGTAGAAATCCCAGAATCTGGACATTTCTGGGAAAAGTTATAATTTCTAGCAGCTTTCCCAATTTTTTGTAAACAATTTATTCATGGCTGTTGCATAAAATGTTGGCAAGACTCTCCTAGCATGATATCAAAGATTCATCTATCAGTTTATAGGTAACTGATTCTATATATTTTTGCATCAAGGCAATATATATATGCAGACCGCACCCAGGCTATTAGAGTTCCATGGAAGTAATGAAGGCCCAGTGGCAAGGATGAAGTTCCATTCAGCACATAAAATAAGGAAGTGAAAATGGTACAAATATATACCTAACTTTACAATGAATTCCAGTTCCTGCAGCATACAATTTAGGGTTAGAACTCAGCCTCCCTCTTCCACACTTTATCTTCAGTTTTAGCCAATGATTAGAGGCGTTGATGGAAGCTGGCTGAGAAACTGATGATATGATCTCATGACATCTTTACAGATCCTAATGGGATTTCTATTATGGGAGGAATATTTCATAGGGTCACAGTTTAGAAATTTGATTGATTTCCTCACATTCCTATTGTTCAGTTGGAAGGACAGTCCTGTCTACTTCACTGTGCTTTCAGCAGTTACAGTAATTCCAGGGTTATAAGATCAGCAACATGAAGATAATCAGCAAATCTCTTTGAATGGCTTTGGAGGGATTGGACAGTCAAAATGGTGTCATGTATAAATTCAAAACACAATTAGCATCAGCAGTCGTCTGTAATGGAAATTATCTGACAAGGTGGATTCCATAAAGTATTTCATATTTTTCTTTGAGATCTAGGCTGCAAAGATCCAGAACATCACTAGATAGCAGCAAAGAGCGAGAGTTTTCTGTATCTTTTTGCTGCCATCTAGCAATTCTTTAGAATTTTGCATTCATATATACACAGTAAGAAATTATGAGAGGAAAAAATAGTTCTACTATATAGAGCAGGGGTTCCCAACCAGGGGTGCGAGATAATATTCCAGGGGATGCGAAAATTTAGGATTAGAAGTTTCAAAATTATAGTGTATATGCATAACCAGGTATTACTTTTGTAAAGGTTGCGAGAATATATCAGAAGAGTTCTAGGGGTGCGGGGTATAGAAACTTTTAAGAGTTCAAAGAAGATAATATTATTTGAAATCGCCTTTCTTTTCTTAAGTAGCCTTAGAAAGAATAAGAGTCTCTTCAGTCCCTCCCAGTGGGGAAAAGAGAGGTAGAGAGAAAAAAGAATACCTAAATATGCAGAAATACTTCACAAGCTGGGACTTTCCAGGCAAAGAAAAAAGACAATTAATTTGTGTCAGAGTGCCACCCCACAGAGAGGCCAATCACAAATTGAAAAGAAAAAGAAATGAAAACAAGATCTGTCAAGCCCCATGAAGCTGGCAAGAACAAAGAACATTAGTTTCAGGAAGGTATCCTTAAGGCTAGTCTGAGGTAAATTCAGAATCTTGGAAACAGCAAGAGTTTATGGCAAGTTAATGAAAGCAGAGTTTCCCTCCAAGTGCTTTTTCCCACATCATTCACATTTGGACTGAACTGCCTCTCTGAGATAAATCTTTAAACACCACATCTTCTGCTTTCCCACATTCTCTCGCTGAATTGCAGCAAGGGTGCCTCCAAACTGCTATCACTTCATTCCCCTGCTGGCAGAAACAGTTTGAAGGTAAAGCAGGGATGATTTGATAAGCTGGAAACAAATGTTCCACCTCAAGGTTCTGCAGTAGCAAAAGTCTTTTCCTATAACTCCAAGTAAAAAGATAAAAAGTTTTCGTTTTGCATAACTCCTCTCCTGTTAAAGGAACTGTGCTATGGGGCTGGAGGTGGATTGGGAACTGCCAATGATCAAGTTAGCATTTCCTTTGCAGGACTTGAATGTCAAGAGCTGGGAAGAAAGAATGCCTTCCAAAGTGAAAATGATCTACAGTGATTCAAATTCAAATTTTAAAAAAAAAAAAACAGAAAACATTTTTGCAGCAGTTAGATATATATCTAATTTGCTTAGTTTTCCTGGTTTCATAGGAATGGTGAAGTTTAAAGCTGTAGTCAGACTGGATCACAATCTCTTTATGGAAGTGCTGTAAATAATAATAAAATTCTTTATGAATATAATCCCTTTGTTCAGTGTAATTGAAGTAACAGAAATCATTCATCTTCTAAAATAGGGCAAATAAAATAATTGCTATTGAAATAGTTTGAAATACAAATAAGATGCTAACACATTTGTAACTGTCATGTGGCTTATTTTATACAACATTTATTACAATAATAACATAATCTGAATAAACAATGAGTGACGTGCTTACAAAATGCTTGATGTTGAAAAGATTTAGGGATTAGGAGTTTAATTTGTATTAGTGAATAAGATACTCAGACAACACGTTTTTGTTGAATAACTATTATTGAACCCTGTTAAATAAAATAAAACTTAAAAAACCCAAAATGCTTGACGTTGGAAGAGTATTTAGGGCATCATAACCTGTGTAAGAGTAGCTTCATGGTTTATAATATATTCATCTTTTCATACTTATCTTTTTCCCAGTATTTCTTATAGCTCATATATTAAGCAAATAAATATGTTCATTTTTAATTCCCATCTCAATCACTGTTCCTAAGCTACTGTGTGTGTGTGTGTGTGTGTGTATACATACATACATACATACATACATACATACATACATGTATGTATATGGATAGATATATTCTTTTGAGAGCAGACATAAAAATTTCATTTTTCAATGTGTGCCAGTGTGTTCACAGAAAAAAAAGTGACAATAAAGGTTATCTCATCTCTCTCTCCTTTCCTTTCCTCTCCTCTCCTCTCTTCTATCTTATCTTGATATAGGTGCATCTATTGTATTCATTATATACCTGTGAATTTGCTGAAGGAAAAATATCAACAGAACCATAGGCATCCATTCGTAATCATGATGTCAGAAAAAAAAAACAAATTGTCTTGTGATGCCTCAATGTCAGACACAAATGCACAAACTACGTTTTAAGTTGGGGTATCACAAGTTAATGTTTTGTCCATTCCTTCCCCTCGCCCTGGCATATTCGGACATATGGACTTCAGCACCCAGCATTCCCCAAGCAGCAAGCCTATTGCTGAGGAGTCTGCAAATTGGTCCTCGCTTCTGAAAAGTCAACAGTTTTGAGAAAACCATGGAATATTTTTAATGTCATACTTTCCAGTCCTGACATTCTTCATAAATGCTGGGTTTCAATTCATTTGGTTGGCCCTAATAACCAAAATGTGGACTTTAAGGTTTTTTAGGTCCTTCACTTTTACTTTTAAACTCAAAAGACTATTATATGTGTGTGTGAAATTATGTTAAGTTAGGTGGGAAATAAGTTGGTTACATTGAATAGCAAGAGAAAAATATGTCACAAAAAGGCATCAAAACACAAGCAGAAAATGCTATTGAAGGTGAGTCTAAGATCACAGGTAAAACAAATCCAATATTTGTTATCTCTAATGTATCACAGATAAACTTAGAGACCAGAATAAAACAGCCTAAGAAATGACTTAGAGATAATGATTGTTAGTGGATATTTAACAAACGTGAACAATTCAGTGAAGGTTGTTTTACAGCAAGTGAAAAAGGGATAAACAGCTTTATATGTGTATGTATGTGTGTGTGTGTGTATATATCTATATATATGTGTGTGTGTATATATGTATGTATGTATGTATGTATGTATATACATGTATATGTGTGTGTGTATATATACACACATACATTTATTTATTTATTTATTTATTTATTTATTTATTTATTTGGTTTACATACCGCCCTACTCCTGAAGGACTCAGGGTGGTTTACAAGGCAAAATTTAAAAACAATACAATATAAAATTAAAATAAAATTAAATTAAGTCTACCCCCAAAAAATTAAAATCACAATTTAAAAACACTAAAACCCCTCAGTCCAGACCAGATAGCTGAAAGAGCCAGTTTTTTAGGTCCCAGCGAAATGAACGAAGGTCGGGGGCAGTCTGGAGTTCCGTTGGCAGTTGATTCCATAGGGCAGGCGTGCCCACAGAGAACGCCCTCCCCCTGGGGATCGCCCGTCGGCAATCCTTGACCGGCGGTACCCTGAGGAGGCCCTCCCTGTGGGAGCGCACAGGACGATGGGAAATTGATGCTGGCAGCAGGTGCTCCCTCAGATAATCCGGGCCCATGCCATTTAGGGCTTTATAGATCATCACCAGCACCTTGAATCTCACCCGGAGGGCAGCTGGAAGCCAATGCAGCTCGCAGAGAAGCGGTGTTACATGGGAGTATCGAGAGACTCCCATCACAACTCACACAAGCACAAAGCCGAAGACACCAGCCTGAAGATGATGAGTGGGACCTCGTCGAAACATCGCCAAGACACTATCAATCTTACACGGGAAAAGACCCAAATACGCCAAGACCTACATACCTGTACCCGTGAAGATCTACGAAAATATATATAAGTATGTGTGTGTGTGTGTTTGTATATGTATATGTAGATCTAGAGTCTCGGGTTTCTTCCCGCGTTCCTTTCATCTTCATACATTTTTATTTATTCCTGAATTATGGGGTGATTTTTTCTGATATTTATTTTTCTAGTACATTTTAGTATATTATTTAATTTTAAAAAGTTCACTTTTTATATAAATGATTGTATTTGGATTTTTTTCTATTTTGTTTTCCTTTGTGGACATATTTAAATGGAAGGCTTGAAAGCCAGTTTGTTCTAGCAATTAAGGCACTAGGCTAAAAACCAGGAAATTATAAGTTCTAGTGCTATCTTCTCTTTCTTGGATTACTGCCTTGTCGTGGTGAAGGGGCTTGCATTTTTCAATGAAGCTATGAGCTATGCCGTGCAGGGCCACCCAAGACAGACAGGTGATAGCAGAGAGTTCTGACAAAATGTGATCCACTGGAGAAGGAAATGGCAACCCACTCCAGTATCTTTGCCATGAAAACCCTATGGACAGTACCAAAAGGCAAAACGATATGATGCTGGAAGATGAGCTCCTCAGGTCGGAAGGTGTCCAATATGCTACTGGGGAAGACCAGAGGGCTAGACAGAATTTTGTCAAGAGAACACGATGGTCATAGCAAATATTCTTTTCCAACAACCCAAGAGACAGCTCTACACATGGACATCACCAGAAGGTCAACACAGAAATCAGATTGACTATGTGCTCTGCAGCTAAAGATGGAGAAGCTCTATATAGTCAGTAAAAATAAGATCAGGAGCAGACTGTGGCTCAGACCATGAGCTTCTCATTGCAAAGTTTAGGCTTAAACTGAAGAAGGTAGGGAAAAGCACTAGGCCACTCAGATATGAATTAAATCATATCCCTGTTGAATATACAGTAGAGGTGACAAATAGATTTAAGGAATTAGATCTGATAGACTGAGTGCCTGAAGAACTATGGACAGAGGTTCGCAACATTGTACAAGAGGTAGCAACTAAAACCATCCTAAAGAAAAAGAAATGCAAGAAAGCAAAATGGCTGTCTGAGGAAGCTTTGCAAATAGCTGAGGAAAGGAGGGAAGCGAAAGGCAAGGGAGAAAAAGAAAGATATGTCCAATTAAATGCAGAATTCCAGAGAATAGCTAGAAGAGATAAGAATGCCTTCTTAAATGAACAGTGCAAAGAAATAGAAGAAAACAATAGAATAGGGAGGACCAGAGATCTTTTCAAGAAAATTGGAGAGATGAAGGGAACGTTTAATGCAAAAATGGGCATGATAAAGGACAAAAATGGCAGGGACCTAACAGAAGCAGAAGAGATTAAGAAGAGGTGGCGAAATTACACAGAAGAACTATACAAGAATGAGCTTAACATCCCTGATAACCATGATGAGGTGGTCACTGACCTCGAGCCACACATCCTAGAATGTGAAGTGAAGTGGGCCTTAATAAAACTGAGCAACAACAAAGCTAGTGGAGGTGACAGCTGAGTTATTCAAAATCTTAAAATGCAGTAAAAGTGCTACACTCAATTTGCCAGCAAATTTGGAAAACTCAATAGTGGCCACAGGATTGGAAAAGATCAGTTTACATTCCAATTCCAAAGAAAGGCAGTGCCAAAAAATGTTCAAACTATCGCACCATTTCACTCATTTCTCATGCTAGTAAAGTTATGCTTAAAATCCTACAAGCTAGACTCCAGCAGTATGTGGATCAAGAACTACCAAAAGTACAGGCAGGATTTCTAAGAGGCAGAGGAACTAGAGATCAAATTGCCAACATATGCTGGATCATGGAGAAACCCAGGGAGTTCCAGAAAAACATCTACTTCTGCTTCATTGACTATGCTAAAGCCTTTGATTGAGTGGATCACAACAAACTGTGGCAAGTTCATAAAGAGACGGGAGTACCAGACCATCTTATTTGTCTCTTGAGAAACCTATATGCAGGTCAAGAAGCAACAGTGAGAACTGGACACAGAACCACTGATCGGTTCAAAATAGGGAAAGGAGTCCGGCAAGACTGTATACTCAAATACTTTGGCCACCTAATGAGAAGGAAGGACTCACTGGAGAAGAGTCTAATGCTGGGAAAGGTTGAGGGCAAGAGAAGAAGGGGACTGTTAGGCATATGGTGTTAGCCTACAATGTTGGGTTGAAAATATATTAACCATGATGTTATGTCTTTAAGGTGTTAATTGGCCAATGGGTGTGTAAGTGTTCTCATGGCCATAAGAGGGAGCTAGTAACGTAGCTTCGTTCTCTCTCTAAATTCACTGCTCTCTACTGTTACTGTTTTTGCTCTGTTACTGTTATAAACCTGAACTGTGTATTGACCTCTGGACCGGTAAGAAGACTTTGTATTTTGGATTACTTCTTGGACTGTTTATTTTTGACTGTGCATTTTTGTTCTTACACCACCTTAAAGTAAACTACTTTTTGCTTTTACAATTCAGTGTACTCTTGTGTTTACTGTGTGACTCTTGCTGCTCTCAGTACCCTTCCTTGTCTGTGCAACTCTTTGGTAGCACAAGGAGACCTCTGCACAACAAATTCCTTAACAGGGACGATAGAGAATGAGGAGGCTGGATGGAGTCACTGAAGCAGTAGGCATGAGCTTAAATGGACTCCAGAAGATGGTAGAGGACAGGAAGGCATGGAGGAACATTGTCCATGGGGTCACGTTGGGTTGGACATGACTTCACAGATAACAACAACAACAACAACAGTGCTATCTTAAGCATAAAAGCAGATCACTGAGTTTATTAAGCATGATAACAATCCTATGTATAATTAGCTGGGACTGAACTGAATGGTGTTTATTCAGACCAATTCACATGCCCTGAGTCTTCGGAGAAGGGCGGGATATAAATGGAATTAAAATAAATAAATAAATAAATGTGTTGTAAAACACATGACCTGTAATATTTACCAAAGGATCTTCATCCAGCTATAATGCAACTTTTGCCTTTTAATTAGACATGGTTAACCATCTTGCAAAGAAGTGGCAAGAACATAATTAAGGAAAGGGAAAAATATGCAGTAACAAATATCCAATGAAAAATGTATTTTCCTTACTGTGATTTCATTTGCCCCAATTGCCATGGACTATAGTAAAATTCACAGATTGGTACTATTTCATTGCTGGGGTGGGTGGAGATTCCCTTTTCACAGCAAATAAAGCAAAGGTTAATTTAAATGGCTAATGTGTATATTTTGATTCTCTTTTAGTGCCCTTCTGTGGCAGTATTAAAAGATAATCTAAACACTTGAGGATGAGCACTGCTATTAAGCCCGATGAAGGATTGCAACATGAATATTTTCATTCATGACAAAATGGCAAGCCTCTGGCAGTAAAACAAATAAAAAGACTATTAAAACCTGGCTTCACCCTTGTCAGGCCTCCTTTTGTACAATAAACTGCAGAAATGTCATTGAGAGAACAAGACATGCTGGGTCATACTGTATATGGCTCTATCAGTGCTGAACGTAGAGGAGTCCTGAGATATAGTTTGCCTATAGTTTGCCATCTACCCATATTATTAGTCTCATATTGCAGGAACCAACATATTAATACTTTTATATTTCCTGAGATTTCCAGTTAAATATATATTCATATATTTATAACTCTCTTGTGTTACAGAGAGCCATGAGCCATTCTGATTTGTGATGGCACTTTTCCATTCCAGTGGAAAAGCAAAAGACTGTGATCCCAAATACTGTGTTCTTAATGCCTTTAAAACACAGGAGAAGTCCTGATGGCACAGTGGTTAGAATGCAGTATTGCAGGCAAACTCTGCCCACATCCTGGAGTTCGGTCCTCATGGGGCACAAAGTTGACTCAGCCTTCCATCCTTCCAAGGTTGGTAAAATGAGGACCCAGAGTGTCGGGGGCAATATGCTGACATTTTAAACTGCCCAGAAAATGGTGAGAAGCACTATGGGGCTGTACTTAATTTTAAATAGTATTGCTATTGTTATTGCTAGCTACTTTCTTGAGTCCTATCTATGCTAGATCCAAACTTGTATCTCTTCACATAATTTACCTTTTATCAGAATTTCAAAATACTTACTGTGGTATTCATATATTGAATAGAAGCAGTGGTGGGGTTCAAATATATGAACAATCGGTTCTCTGTGTGGATGCTGCTTCTGGAAGTCCATTTTAGGCCTGGGCAACAAAAAATTAGCTACCAGTTCTGCCAAAGTGGTGCGAACTGGCTGAATCCTACCACTGAATAGAACCAAAAGAAGCTGTTTTATTTCTTATGTAAGCAATATCCCATGTTTGTAAGTCATTTTCTTCTGACATTAATATCCAGGTAGCACACACGCACAGGCACATAGATACAAATCAGAAAATAAAGGCAGAAGAATACTTGCTTTGTTAATGAATTAATGAAGTTATTCATAGCATCCTTGCCAAGGTATCAAGTCTTAGTTGCATAACTAATTAGATTTTCAAACTCTGTGAACATAGAAGATATCTTATACCTGTAAAAGTTGGATTCTTCAAGCAAAAAAAGTCAAGACCAATCTGTTACATCTCATATTTTTGAATTCCAGCTAAGTTATTTTATTTTTAATAAAGATACATATATTAAACCCATTAAAAAACCATGGATATGGCTGTAAGAGGTAGCAGCACACTATATACTGTGGCCAAAGATGGAAATTACTATATATATGGGAAATTAACTTTTTAGAATTAATTTATTGTAATAGTTGTTTACTGGAAACCTGAAAGACCAAGTTAGGGAAAGATCATCATAGAGAAAAAAAAATCTATTCATGTGGACACTAATAATCAGTACTGACTTGATGATACATAATCAATCACTTTTTAATTTATTTATCCTGCTTAATAATTGTATTTATTATTCTGTAAATTATCTAAGCTTTTGGCAGGTTGTAACAAATTATAATGCAAATTATTTTAATTAGGTTTTAATATGAATTACATAAATCAGATCCCATTTTCTTTAATTTATGCTTTTGCAGCTGTAGTCCATGTAGTTATCATAAAAAAGTTACAGCATCTTAACATTTTTTTTCAAGATAAATTTAAGATATTCTTGGTCATCCTGAATGACTTGCAGCAAAACCCATAAAACAGATTGGAGGCCTTGTTTTGCTATGATTGTGCTCATTCCAGTATGGGCAATTCCACTCAGGATGCTAGGAGAATAAAGGTTGGATTCTTCAGTGTGGATGGCTCAGGGCTTAGACAATTCTGTCATCTTTTTAAAGACTTCCATGAAATCACTGGAGGAGGTGCTTGATGTTTTGGGGGTCCGCTATCATCAATATGATGATACCTGTTTTATATCATGACTCAAGCCAGTCAAAATTGTTCCATGAACGGTCCACTTATTGTACTAAACAGGTTGTTAGCAGACAAAAAGGAATGGCCTTGAGGAACAGAAGGAAGGGAGGAAGCACACTCAGATTTGCAAGATCTGGTTACTGTAACTTTATTACAAAAGTAGCACTGACCTAAGTGACACTGTACTTCTAGTCTGATCTACTGTGTAGTGTTGACACAGATTTACCCTACTCCTGAAAAAGGTGCTATGCAATTTGAATATTCTCCTGGACTCCTGGCTCCTGCTGGAATAGAAGTAGATAGAAGCTAGGGCAGGAAAACATTTGGCCAGCTTTTGTCCAGTTGTACTGGACTAGTTGTACTGTTGGACTAGTTGTACTGTTTTCTAAACCAAGAAGTTCTGAAAGCAACAGGTCATAGCTTGTCATCTCTTAATTAGAGCCTTGAAAGTTACTTTATATGAGACTGCCAGTGAAAATGACACAGAAGCTGCAACTGTTGCAGAATGTAGCTGCTCAATAACCAACCTGGCATTGGTTGGTTCAGCAGAATAACAGTTCTTATAAATCTGCAGCGGTTGCCAGTAGACTTTTGAGACAGGGCCATTTTGTCCCAGGTACAAGCTGTCCATCCTACGTGGTTTAGCAGAGAACCTTCCAATGCCTATCCTGAAAGAGATTGTGGGAGTTGGAACCCAGAGTACAACATTCACAGCATGACCCCTCTCTTGTACAGCATGCCCCTTGAGGTCAGGTGTGATCTTATGTCCTTTACAGTGATAAATATAGTCTTCTTTCATAGGACATTTAAATAGGAAGAAGTTACCTAAGGCCAGCATTTTTTATGAACTGTTTCTATATTTTGTAAGCTGGATTTGCACGTGTTTTTATGAATATTTTTATTTGTTTATATTGTACCTCACCTAGACTTTGATGAATAGGTCACCTACAAATGTTGACTGGGAAATTAAATATATATATATATATATATATATATATATATATATATATATATATATATTAATACTTCCATTCAGATGCCCCTACCTAGTCTCCTACCGCATATGTTAGGAGCTCTTTCACTAAAAAAAAATTATCCTACATCCAGTGGTGACATCTGGTGGCTAAATTAACTTGAACAGCATGGCTATGGGGTTCATCTTTAATTTTGTCTTATTATCAGGATAAAGGTTGGGTTTGGAATGTGATACAGTATAGCATAATACATTCTTGATTTGACTAATGTGTGTAATCACTAGTGTCCCCTCCTTAGGGAAAGCAGGGGTTGCACTATAAACCAGCAATGAATGCTGCAGGTGAAGTCAATACGTTACATGAGAATGAAAATTTGATATATTTCACTGCTCTTCCTCAAGGCAGTTTGTTCAGCAGACCAGTTCTTTCTGCCAGCATGACTGCAATTAGAGGCAGAACTCTTTTCCACATATCTTCTTAAAAGGATGTGTAATGCCAACCTCATAGTGATTTCATAAATTCTCCTCACATTGGACATTCTTTATTAATACTTCCTTATTTTTTTAATTGGTTCTGTTGACTTTGCCAGGACTTACTGTATTTGAAGCAGAGACAGGAAAGATACATTATTAAACAGTCCTTTATCCTAACAGTCCTTCATAATAAAATAAATTGTCTCAGGGTATCCAACTTCTTTCTGATTGCAGTATTTTAAGCAACTGGAGTTCATTTATATTCTTTATGGTTATGGTTAAGGCCTCTCAGGAGTTGGCAGGCAGTTGGCTTCCACATACAGTGAATGCCACCTTGGGGAGAGATAGTTCTGTCTGCCTTGAAGAAAGTGGTTATCTGCCTCCTTCTCAACAGGCCATCCTTGGATCCAAGGGTGTTGCATAAATTTATTACAGTACCAGTCTTCCCTTTTTAAGGAAGGCGGATTCTCAGCTTTAAAGTGCATGGAGGAAGCCAATTAACTGGATGCTTTTCAATTGGGCTCAGGTAAAAGGTAAAGGTAAAGTTTTCCCCTGTCCAGGATCTCACTCTAGGGGCAGGGTTCATCCAGTGGTGGGATTCAAATATGTGAACAACCAGTTCTCTGGGTGGATGCCGTTTCCACAAGTCCATTCTGGGCCTAGGCAACAAAAAATTAGCTACCAGTTCGCTGAAGTGGTGCGAACTAGCTGAATCCCACCACTGGGCTCATTTCTGTTTCTTAGCTAAGGAAGCCAGCATTGCCTGAAGACACTTTTGATGGCCGTGTGGCCAGCATAACGATATGCTGAGGTGCATGGAATACTGTTACGTTCCCACAAAAGAGGTGCCTATTTATCTATTCCCATTCGCATGCTTTTGACTGCTAGGTGGGCAGAAGCTGGGGCAAGTATTAGGAACCCACTCCATTGCCAGGCACTCAGGTCTTGAACCTGGGCTGTCAGCTTTCCAGCTAAGAAGCTCAGCATCTTTAACCGCTGAGCCACTGCAGCCCAGATCAATTACCATCAGGCTCAGGTAGTGGAACCAATATTGGTCACATTTGTGGATGACCTTTGGAATGCTCCATCCTGGCTCTCCATCTTTAGCTGGCTTTTGATACAATCAATTAGGGTATCCTTCTGGGCCAAATTAGGAAATTGGGAGAGGAGACTTTTTCTTTGTTCTTTTGTTCAATTGTTCTTCCCCTTTCTCTGTGGCTGGTTCCAGTTGGTGTTGAGGGGAAAAGTTCTATATGGGATACTTCAGGGCTCCAAGGTTCTCTTACCTCTCCTATTTAATAACTACCTGTAGCTTCTCGACAAGCTCATTTGGCAGCATGGGGTAAGGCATCATCAACAAACTATCCCAGGCCAGAGAAGTAATTATATTCAATTGCTTACCCAGAGCCTGGAACTGGTGAGGGTCTGGAGGAGAAAGAAACCAGCTCTGGGTTTTTAGGTTCCCTAAATTTGGAGAGTTGATATATTTAATTCCTAACAGGATAGCATTCCCTCAAGCAGAACTGATGCACAATTTGGAAGGCCTCCTGGACTCACACTCCTATTCAAGGAGCAGGTGGCAGCTGTGGCTGAGGAAGTCTTTATGCATATCCCTCTAATTCATCAATTGTTATTTAAAAGCTGTGTGTGACCATGCTACTTGGCTCCTTTTTTTTATTCTGATCAGTTCCAACAACAACAAAACTATGTATTCTAGCAAGAAATTGTGACAGTCAAGATGAGAGCAAGATTGAAGTTTAAGGTTAACAGAAAGAGGATCAACAGATACATTTTAGCATTGAATGAGTTTAAATCCCCAGCTCCAGATAAATTGCACCTTTGGATACTGAGGAAATATCTGATAGAGTAGACCTCTAGGTATAATCTTTGAGAAATCCTGGCAAGCCCACGAAGTGTCAGAGGAGTGGAGATGAGCAGATGTTGCATCTATCTTCAGAAAGAAGAAAGAAAGAGTCAGCCAATTACAAACCAGTCAGTCTGACATTGATAGCAGGAATTATTCTACAACAGTCATTAAAACATAGAATTGCAAGCACAGTGCAACTAATAACTGGAGATCAGGAAGCATTTTCCTTCAAGTCCTACTTCACAGCCTCATCATGCTGTGGAGATGTTCCTGGTGGGCTGATCAAAGAATACCATAAGTATACACCAAGAGTATATTTTCTCAGCAGGGTTATCCAAGGTATGAAGGTCATTCCAACTGAGGCAAGCAAGCACCTGTATCAAACAGTAGTACTACAGGAGAATGTCAGATGTGGACAATGGAACAGTTAAAAATTTGTAATGTGAGAAGAAGGCAATGATACCATTCCTGCATTTTATCATATGGATAGACAAGATAATGTCTTGGATACTGAGATGGTGGTGTCTAACATGATGGACGATACAGTATCAGATGATCAGCTTTCTGATTGAATGTCATTCAATAAGCTACTAAGAAAAAGCTGAAAATCTTTCTAAGTATTAATGATGTTAGACCCAGAAAGATTAAAGTCTTCAGGACACCAAGTTGATTATGTTGCCATGTAGGAGGAAGATATTTGAAGCTCCAAAGACAGAATTACACTGGAAACACGGAATGTAAGATCTATGAACAGGGAAAAGCTCAATACAGTGAAAGATAAAATGAATCAGCTACCCATTGACATTTTAAGCATCAGTGAATTGAAATGGACTGGAATTGGGCATTTTCAGACAGAATATCATACAGCTTACTACTCAGGGCAAAAAAAGGAAAGAAAAGTGCTATATTCACAGAAAGGAAAGATATTGCAAAGGCAATACCTGGGTACAATGCAGTCATTGACTGAACAATTGCAATTAGACTTCACAGGCAACATTTTAATATGATAGTTATCTATGTTTATATTCCAACAACTGATGTATAAGATTGATTTGACAAATCATGTGGTTAGATTCACTCTAAAATCTCACAATACACAAGCAAGATATTCTGGAAACTGGAATATTGAAGTTGGTATGGAGAAAAACCTAGATGTAATTTCTGACCTAGGAAACATTTATTTACCAAATTTAGGCACTAGTCATCTCACTATCCAAATAACACTATGCAGTTTACAAATAGAAAGCAGAAAACCATATGAAAGAGACATAATTAAAAGTAGAATTAAATTAAAACAAAATTTATCCAGAACAGAATAAAAACAGAGATTAGAAAGTGAGTTAAATGGCAAAGAGAGCACCTTTAGGTCCCAACCTAAGATGCCACTCTTCAGTCCCTACACTAATTTAATTTATTTATTTAATTAATTAAATTTTTATACCGCCCTATTCCCGAAGGACTCAGGGCGGTTTACAGGGCAGCATAAAATACAATATAAAAATAGTATAAAATTAAAATAGATTAAATTACTTAAGCCCAACAATTAAAACAATATTAAAAGCTAAAACCCCTTCAGTCCAGGCCTGATAGATCAAAAAACCAGGTTTTCAGGTCCCGGCGAAATGAACGCAGATCGGGAGCGGTTCAAAGTTCCACCGGTAAATCATTCCAAAGGGCAGGCACGCCCACAGAGAATGCCCTCCCCCTGGGGATCACCCACCAGCACTCCTTAACCGCCGGCACCCTGAGAAGGCCCTCCCTGTGGGAGCGCACAGGACGATGGGAAGTTGATGCTGGCAGCAGGTGTTCCCTTAGATAATCCGGACCTAAGCCATTTAGAGCTTTATAGGTCATTAGCAGCACCTTGAATCTCACCCGGAGGGCAACCGGAAGCCAATGCAGCTCACGGAGAAGAGGTGTTACACGGGAGTATCGGGAAACTCCCATAACAACTCGCGCGGCTGCATTCTGCACCAGTTGAAGCCTCCGCGTGGTCCTCAAGGGCAGCCCCATGTAGACAGCGTTGCAGTAGTCTAGCTGGCAGAGCAGGTCTTCATGCTTTTCCAGAAGGCAAAAAGAGTGGGCACCAACCTCACCTCTGGTTCCATAGGGCAGGGACAGAAACAGAGAAGGTTCTCTTCCTAGATTTCACCAGTCAAAATTTCTTAACATATCCTCCATACTTGATTGGATGGGATGGCTCATTATAATTGGGAGAAGAGAATTTGTCAAGTAACCTGGCCCCATGCCATGAAGGGCTTTAAAGGTGATAATCAACATCTTGAATTGGACTCAAAAGCAAATTAGCGTCTAATGGAGCTCACACAAAAGACCTGTTACATGCACAGGTCTCAAAACACACAAAACTCTTACACAGCTGCATTCTGCACCAGCTATAGATTGCTTTCTTGATACTCCTCAAGGGTAGCCCCATAAATTAAGATAATGTAGCCAACATAAATGAAAACAGGAAAACTGCTTCTCTGCTTTTGCCAGGCTAAACTGATATGAGAAGGTGTAAGAGTTCAACTATGATTGCAAAAATATGGCCAGGGGTTAATTGCAGAACACATCATGTGCAAGTTCCAAATCAAATTATAGCAAAAGAACAAAACCAACCAATTTGCAGGATACTATCTGAAACATGTACCCACCATGTTCAAGGAGAACATCAGGAATATCTGTGAAGTCCTGAACATCACTGATAGGCAGCCATAGAAACTGTGTAATAAAATCAAAGTTGTTAAAGATGATTGTGAAAGAAATTGCCAAAGAGTAAGAAACAAAATAAACTGGACTTCAAAACTGATGGTGGAAATTACCAAGAAGAGAAAAATAATCAAAGAAAGGATGACAAAATGTCAGGAAGGAGTGTTAGAAACAATTTCACAGAGATGTTAAAAGAAACAAGAAATAGTGTTATAAGAAAATATAAGACATTGAAGATGGAAACAGACCAGTGGTGGGATTCAGCCAATTTGCACCAGTTAGGCAGAACTGGTAGCTAATTTTTTGTTGCCCAGGCCCAGAATGGACTTCTGGAAGCAGCATCCACCCAGAGAACTGGTTATTCACATATTTGAATCCCACCATTGAAACAGATACAAAAAAACAGGAGAGTCTTCCAAACCTTCTTTGAACTTAGAATGAGGTTCTAATATCTCAAATTGGTCTACTGAACAAATAATTGATTCAAAGAAGATCTAACAGAATTGAATGGAATATATTCAAACTGTATACAGCATGGATATGTGAACATCCAAGATACCTTAGGTGATATTCCCTACTTGCAAGAACCAGTAATGCTAGAAAAAGAAGTTAGATCAGCACCGTAGTCATTACCAAGTCAGAAAGCTGAAGGAACTGATGGAATATCTATCAAAAAAAAGGCAAACACAGTAGAGGAACTGGTGATGGTTTTAATCAATTACACCAGCAAATCTGAAGAAAGACACAGCAGCAAACAAAAGAGGGCTCTCTATATATACCAATACCAAAGAAAGGAAACTTAACAGAGTTTGCAGACTGCTGTACAATACTTTTAATTTCACATCCTAGCATAATAATACTTAGGATCATTCAATGCAGAGTGAAGCTGTACATTGAAAAGGAAATATCAGATATTCAAACTGTATGCATAAACAGCTGAGGAACATGAGACCATTGCTGATTCTTGCTGGATAATTGACAAAGCCAGAGAACACCCAAAAGAAGTCAAGACATGTTTCATCGATTGTTGTGTTAACCATGTGAAACTATGGAATGTCCTTAGGAAAATGGGATCTCAAAATATCTCATAGTCCCTTATGTAAAATCTATACACAGGGCAGGAAGTTTCAGTGACTGGCTCCAGGTAACCAAAAAATTGAGAAAAAGTCACATATACTCTTCTTATTCATTTAATCTATATGCTGAATACACATTGTAGAAGGCTGGATTGAAAGAAGATGAGCATGGTTTGAGAACTGGAGGAAGAAACATCAATAACCTGTGCTATGCTGATGACACTTATCTAGCAGCTGCAAATGCAAATGATGTGCAAACTCTAATAATGAAAGCCAAGAGCGCAGTCAAAAATGGGACTAAGATTAAATATAAAGAAGACTAAACTAATAGAAACAGGTACTACAGCCACCCTGAGAATGAACATATTGTAGTGGTAGATGGTGACTGTCTTTTACGCTCCACTATAAGATCTTAAGAGAACTAACAGTCAAGAAATATGCCACAGAGCATAAGGCCTTCAAAATGACATTCAGATGCCATGATTGTGCTCAAAGAGTGTTTATCAATGATTCTTCATCTTACTGGAGAGGTGTAACAAGTAGGGTTCTAAAGGAAAAGTACTAGGTCTTATTTTTGTTAATATTTTCATTATTGATTTAAGAAAGAGCTGTAGGAAATACTTATCAAATTTGCAGATGACATAAAGTTGGATGGGACAGTCAATAGCCTAGAAACCGAAACATAATTAAAAACAAGCTTGATAGGTTAGAGAAATGGACTGAAAGTAACAGGATGAAATTTAATGGAGAGAAGTGCAAAGTTCATCATTTTGGATAATGAAAATTAAACGTACAAGTGTAGAATAAGGGATGTTTGTTCTTGACTAAAATGTCTTGGAATAGTGGTTGACTGTAAACTAATAATGATCCAGAGGTATGATAATGAGGCAAGGATATTAACTTATAATGAACATCAGTGCTTTTTTTGTAAAAGAAAAAGGTGCCGGAACTCACACATGACATACAACCCGCCTTGCCTACCCTACAAGGTTCCATCCAAAAAAGGTGCCGGAACTCCGTTCTGAGCGTTCTATGAGAAAAAAAGGCCCCGATGAATATGAAGTGCAAAGAAGGTAAATGCAATTTTAGACTATATAATTCCCAAATCAGAGGAAGTAATCTTCCCAGTTTTATTCTGCTTTAGTCAGTCTACAGTGCAAGTCACATATCCAGTTCTGGGCACCATGCTCAGATTCAGAGAAATTGCAGCAGGTTCAGAAAAAAATAGCAACAAAGATGATCCCCATGAAAAATATATATTAAAGGAGCTGGGTTTCTTAGCCTTTAAGACTAAGTCTTTGGACTGTATTAATACATGTAAAATAACAAGGAAGATATTACATACAAGGTCAGGACATGTTCTCTCTCATTCAAGAGTGCAGAATACAGAATAATGGATGTAAGGGGGAAAAGGTAAGAACAGTTTTGACAGTCAAAATAATTGCACAGAGAAGTTGTAGGCTCCCTTTTATGGAATGTGTTCAGGAAATGGCTAGGCACTCATCCATCTGGGAAGCTTTAATCTGTATTCCTACATTGAGTAGTAGAGGGTTAGATATAATGGCCTAAATAGCCCTTTCCAGTTCTAGAAGTCTGCATTATATGGAGCTGTACCACACAGTCTCAACTGCAGTAGGGGAAAAAAATCTTAACCTACCTACATGTAACGTGAGTTGGGTTAATGATCAAATTTTCTTTTCTTTTTTCCCTATAGTTAACAAATGAAATAACTTTAAAAAATGAGGAAAAGTGACCCAGAATACATCTACTCTTATTGGAGTACAATGCAGAGATCCTTTATTTATACAGATACAAGGAACATAAAGGGACGTGGTGGCTCAGTGGGTTAGGATGCTGAGCTAGTCGATCAGAAGGTCGGCAGTTTGGCGGGTCGAATCCCGAGTGCCGCATAACAGAGTGAGCGCCTGTTACTCGTCCCAGCTTCTGCCAACCTAACAGTTCGAAAGCATGTAAAAATGCAAGTAGAAAAATAGGGACCACTACAGTGGGAAGGTAACAGCGTTCTGTGCGCCTTTGGCATCTAGTCATGCCGGCCACATGACCACGGAGATGTCCTCGAACAAACGCTGGCTCTTCGGTTTTGAAGCGATGAGCACCAGCCCCTAGAGTCGGAAACGACTAGCACGCATGTGCAGGGGAACTTTTACCTTTACCTTTACCTAAGGAACATAAAGACCAGTTCTGGCTGTACTGAGCAACATATTATGAGGCTAAGTTGTATTTTATTCAACAAAAGAAGAGCACACAGGCTTCTTAGTGATATGTATTTCCCCAACTGCATTTTTTCTTCACAATTATTCTATTCATAATATGTCTCTGCAATACAGACAAATTATGTGTATTAATTTGCCACCTGTCTGAGGTTTGAGACAAACTAGTGCTCATTCAGAGCAACTTCCAATTACACACATTCACCAAGTAAAGTCTTGTGAACTTTTAAGGATTAAAACCTGTGTGGGCTTTTTCCTGCAACGAAGTAGAGCAGAGTGCCCAAAGGTTTATGTATCACTAATGTTTGAATGCATAAGATATCTATTCTTGTTATGGCTGCTTTACACAGTTCCGGTTCTGGATTCAATTTGCTAGGACCTGGCCACAAGATGCTCAAGCAAAATAATGTGTTAGTTGTCTCTAAGACCAAATGCTCAGCTTCCTTTTACCAAATGGTGAATAGATTTCTGCATATAAAATTCTAAAACACTGTCTCATAAGAAATTAAGGTGCCTCAAAAGGTAAAGCAGGATAAATTATTTAAAATTTTTAAAGAATTCAAAACTAGGGTATGAGCATACAAAGGGAGGGGGGAGTTTCAATGCATTTTGTGACTTATAGCACTCATAATCAAGTCTTTTGTTTTAATTGCATACCTGTGACTTTGTTCTACTTCCTGAATATTTCAATAGAAAAGCTACAGTAAAGAGAATTGCTGTGACGGACAGCTTTTCAAGCACTACCCAGAAAAAGAATCAAACATCTAGTCTCCTTGAAACAAAGGTTGTAATGTTTTGAAAGATTTGAATGAAGAAATAATGGTTTCCTTTTAGATATATTGTGCTATGTCTATGAAGTACATTCTTCTTGGTACTTTATTCATTCTCCTGAGTTATGTATTCATTCATAATGGAGAGATTGTTTGCCCTTTATCTTTTCCCTCTGTCACTTTCCACTTAAACACTGTGAGATGTAGTGGTTGATTTATATTTTTAAAATGTCAGTACCCTGGTTGTGTTTCATGACTGTATGTCTTCAGTAGGTGAGCTGGAACAGGTAACAATGAGAATTGAGTAAGTGTTTGAGATACTCTTGCAACAGAATTTCATGGGGTATTTTTTTTAATTAAAAAACCCAAAACTTCATTCGTACATTTTACCTGTTGATGGCCTTGAAATCACCTTTCATTTTTAAACACCTGAGTTCTTTTTATTGCTATCCCTTCTGGTTTCTTTTCTTTTTTTGATGGTAATTGGAATTTCTTTTCCATTTGTTATTTTCCTCTGGTCCATTGAGACTAGCCTCAGTAATCAAACTAAAAATCCCTGTATTGATCTTCTAAGCAAAACCCAGCACAGATCATCCTTTTTATTACCAAAGATATCAAGTGTTGAAATTTGAGCTCTGTATTCCATTTAACCTGGAAGCTTGCAACAGGAATACATTTAAGCTATTTGGATTGTGCGGTGAAAATAATTACTGTTTTGCACTAAATTATGTCTTATTCTCAAGATAAGCCTTGTCCACTTTGGAGAAGCCTAGACAACAGCCTAGCACCATTTTTCTCTTAAATTCTCCTTTTAAGTACAGTATATTCAACACTGTTGAAGAATGAATAATTTAAACTATTCTCCGTCTGAATGATTTATCACATTCCTGCAGCACACAAACTTGCCTCTGGCTCAAGTGATGAATGGAGATTAGGAATAATCTTTTGAATAGCAATGGAACCTTTTTTTTTTTTTTAGGAATGGCAAGTATTGTGTAATTTGCTCCTTCTAGTATAGTTAAACTTATTGCCCACTCTACATACCTTTAGTTACTATCTGAAAACAAAATAATTCCCATTAAAGGGGAAAGCATCATTTGTTTTGTTTATTAGTCATTAGTTATTTCTGATATAAAATTTTATGTTTAATTTCCCTTTGGATTATCCTTACTGGAGCACTAATTTTATTTCTGCTATGCTAATCTTCTCTGTATTGTTCCTGAAACCTGTGCAAGGTTTTGCAAACCATATTACCGATATATGACTTTGACTCTTGTCTGAACTGCAACAGTGAGTTCTGAATATAAACCTGTAGAAAGATTTAAAGATTTAAATTCCTTCCCTCTTTAGGTCAGGTTGCCTGGAGGACCTTTTCAATGGTGACTTATTCTGGTAACAGATCATAGGATAGTCCTTACTTTTGATGTTTTGCTATCCTCACTGTTGGGAGTTTGAATAGTATAGTATTCCTTTGTGAAGGCAGTTCTGCTCTTGCCTAATTGGAGAGGCTGAATCCTTTACCATATAAATATACTTCTTTGCTATCCCTTTTACACAGCCTAGACTTAGAATTTAATAATACCCTGGTTGGTTAATTTTCATGGAAGTTTAGAAAAGAAATAGTCTTTTTCTATTATTTATTTATTTATTTATTTTATTAAATTTATTTATTTTATTAAATTTATATGCTGCCCTTCTCCCTAAGGACTCAGGGTGGCGCACAATAAAAAATAAAAACATAAAATAGAAAATTTAAAAAAGAATTAAACAATAAATACAATAATTGTATGACAATTTAAAAACCAGTAAAAAGCTAATTAAAACCGTAGTCAGCCCAGGCCCGCTTGTTGGAACAACCACGTCTTCAGGTCACAGCAGAAGGACTGAAGGTCAGGGGTCATCCGCAGCTCCGGGGGCAATTCATTCCAGAGGGTCGGTGCGCTCACAAAGAAGGCTCTCCCCCTGGGGGTCACCAACCAGTATTGCCTGGCCGACAGCACCCTCAGGAGGCCGACTCTGTGGGAGTGAACCAGGCGATGGGAGGTTGACAATGGCAGCAATTATTAGTTGTAACCTATACTGATTTCCAGAAGGGTAGCAAATGTATGTTTGGTTTATAATGCTGTCTATCATGTATGTCATAGCACCTATTGCTCAACATACTATCTGTTACTATATTGTTCAGTTTTTGTGTTCATGTGCATATTTTGTTTTTGAGAGTAAATAAAAATTGACATAAATCTATGGATCTGTTTTGTAAAAATCCAGACAACCACCAGATGGCAAATGAAAACTAATGTTTTCTGTAACTCTAATTCTTTAAAAATCTGATCATCTAGTGTTTTTGCAATCCAGATCAGATAAGCCTATCATCTGGTGTTCTGAGTCTTCTCACAAGAATGACAAGTGGTTTAGCAGAATATTTTTGAAACTATTTTTTTATTTGGATTGTTAGATGAGAATGGGGTTTTTAATTATCAAGAGTCACCACATAAGGTTTTATTGAGTATTTGCTTAGCTGCATACAGAAAAATCTCCTAGAAGACAGAATTTTCATATCCTAATGTTTCCCATTTACAGATGTGTGAAAGATTCAAACCATTAATCATTGAAAAATCCATTAAGGGGAGAAAAAGAAACAGCCCTTTATTTTGAAGTGTGAATAACTATTACACAGAGCTATTGTGGGTAAATTGGTAGCATCCTATAAATTGACCTCCATTCACATAAGCTTTGAGTATAGTAAATAATATGGTATGTGGCAGATAAATGCAGATAACAGCTACAACTGTTAATAAAAATAAAATTGTTCCCAGCCCAAAGTGTATTAAAGCACACATACCTGATATGTCATTGTTCAATGACTTGCACCTTGATTTCACCATTTGAAAATACAGTATTTGAGTGAATGTCAGGTGCTATAAAATGTTATCTCAGTGCCTTGGTTTTTCTGTTAGTCAGATCATCACTTAACACTTCAGAATTGTCACCTCTAGCTTTGACAAAGCTTTGGCATTTTTAACAGCCTTGGGCCACTGAGACATTTCTAACCAGTATAGTCATCTTGGCAAGCGATGTGATAACAGAAAGGATTAGCAATTAACAGTTAAATGCACAGACACATCTGCATAAAATGGAAGTCACAAATCTCTATATCCCTTGACTGACAAGGGCACAAGGATGAAGTTCCTTTATGGAAGGAAACATCTCACAGTGGCTTGTAGATGTTATTGAAAAATGCAACAGCATGTTTTTTTTTTAATGATGAATTGGATTCTCCAAATCTTTTTGTTAAAAGTGGTTTATAAAATATTTCATTAATAATAACTATCTAAAAAGCCCTGGTGGTACAGTGGTTAGAATGTAGTATTGCAGATTAATCTCTGCCCGCAGCCTGGAGTTTGATACTAACGGGATTCATGGTTGACTCAGCCTTCCATCCTTCTGAAGTCAATAAATGAGGACCCAAATTGCTGGATGCAATATGCTGACACTACAAACAGCCTAGTGAGTTCTGTAAAGCACTGTGGGGTGATATATAAGTCTAAGAGCTAAGTGCTATTGCTATAAAATAAGCAAAAAAGCAGCACCCATAGCACCAGTGTGGTAAAGCAATGAAAGTGTTTGGTTTGTTCCCAGGGAGGAATAGGTTCCAGTTCTTTATCAGTCACAGAGCACCCAAGATGGATTTGGACCATTTTTCAAGCCAACTTCTCACACAGGTTTTTTTTATATAAATGAAATAATCAATACATAATCAATAAACAATACTGATTTCAAAGATAAGTGTTAAACACTTGGTAGATAAAATATTCATCTGGAAACAGAAAACAGGAGGTACCATGGGCCACTGGAGTCCATAGAGTCGGCCTCCTCAGGGTGCCGTCGGCCAGGCAATGCTGTCTGGCAACCCCCAGGGAGAGAGCCTTCTCTGTGGGTGTGCCGACCCTCTGGAATGAACTGCCTCCAGATCTGTGGATGGCCCCTGACCTTCAGTCTTTCCGCCGTGACCTGAAGACTTGGTTATTCCAACAAGCGGGTCTGGACTGACTATGTTTTTTAAATTTGACTTTTATTTCATGTATCTATTACATTTATTGTTTAATCATTTTATAAATTTTGTATTCCATGTTTCTTAAAATTTTTTGTTGTGAGCCGCCCTGAGTCCTTAGGGAGAAGGGTAGCATATAAATTCAATAAATCTAATCTAATCTAATCTAATCTAATCTAATCTAATCTAAATGTTAATTATTACAAAATCATTTATGGGAATGAACTTAAGTATAGAATCACAGAAAGGCCAGGATATTAGAATCCTTGTCATTAAATAGAAATAAAATGCTTTTCTAAAGACTGACTAACCTGATTCCCATTGTCTAGAGTTTGCATGCATTTTAATATGTTGTATGTCTTGTTCTTGCAACACATGGACAGATTCAGCCATAATTTCAATACATAGCAGGAATTAACACACAATCGAGCAGAAAAAAGGGAACTACTAAAGAGAAAAATCACAACCTAACAAAACTGGTGAGGCAAGCTACTGTACATAAACAGAGAGCAACTTCACCTTCACTTGCACTGTTGAGTAATGAAACATCTGCAAGCAAACAACCAAGTTCAGAGAGCACCAAGGACCCCACAGTTCAACACTGAAGTACACGCAGGATTTTCTATTGGAATTATTGTTTTGCACCTCACTAATCACAAAGTATACAGGAAGTTCACATAGCAGGATTAACCAGCAGAGATGGATGCTTAAATAACTTGCCTTAAATACTCGTGGTTTAAAAAAAGTTGCATTGCTGAAAGAGGCATTTCTTAACATGCTAATATTACAACAAAAGAAAGCACAAGATTTTTGAGTGCTGAATGTCTAATCAGCTCCTGAGAATCCAATCCCATATGATACACCACAAACAGGAAGATCCAACTCTGAGAGATTCTGCTGTGCAGGACAATAGTATTGTGTGTGCTGTATGTGTGGAAGGGTTATTACACCTTTTACCACGTTGTTCACAGGCATCATTAGAAAGGTATGCTTAGAGCAACATAAAATTACTGCTAGGCAGTAATATGAGAATGTTTATCAGACTGTACAACAATCCATACATCACTTTCTTCTGGGTAAGAAAGAAACCATGACATTCAGACCAGGGTCCAGCTTTAATTATTTAAATCAGTATAATTACGGCTCCTAACCTGCATCATTCTAAACGTAAAAGAATCTAAACAGCAGCAATGTTTCCTGCCTCAGTAGGTTGAACTTTACTACCTATCATGCTTACTTAACACTGCCATTTCCAGGGCTGAAAAGAATGGGCTAATGGTTAGTCATGTCTGAAAGGACAAGATTGGGGAAAAGCTGCTATAGTGAGTCTTGATTTTAACAGCTGAATAACTCGTAGGAGATTTGGAACATGTGGGGTTCTTTTGTTGCTAAAGGGAAACATAAATCAGAAAGAACTATTTCTATTAGGAAAGAATGAAACTGGCTGAAGTTTTTTTTTCCAGTTCAGTAGCCACATACTTTATCACATTTTTGCCACAACTGGAGATCTTTCTCTTGCAGTTTAGACACTGATGCAACTGACCGAGATAAGATCATGTGGGAAGTCAGCCCCCCCCCCGAGAAAGAAATATTTTTGGGAATATTAAAAGGCAGAATTTTATATTTCCCCAAAGGAATAATGGAGAAGATCTTTTAAAAAGGCAGAAACCAGCCCCCAGAAATCAGCCCCAGCCACAAGGCAGAGACCAGCTTTTAGTAATGCAAATTCAATATTCTTTTCAGAAAGGTTGGAGCCTTCCAGCTAGAAACTGAAGAAATTAAGAAGAAAAAGACCCCTAAAATCTACATACCCCCGCCCAAATTCTAAGGCCAGGAAACATAATAGGATTAGCCCACCAATACCAAATCTTTTCCAACAACCCAAGAGACGGCTCTACACATGGACATCACCAGACGGTCAACACAGAAATCAGATTGACTATATGCTCTGCAGCCAAAGATGGAGAAGCTCTATACAGTCAGTAAAAAACAAGACCAGGAGCAGACTGTGGCTCAGACCATGAGCTTCTCCTTGCAAAGTTTAAGCTTAAACTGAAGAAAGTAGGGAAAAGCACTAGGCCACTCAGGTATGAATTAAATCATATCCCTGTTGAATATACAGTAGAGGTGACAAATAGATTTAAGGAATTAGATCTGATAGACTGAGTGCCTGAAGAACTATGGACAGAGGTTCACGACATTGTACAACAGGTAGCAACCAAAACCATCCCAAAGAAAAAGAAATGCAAGAAAGCAAAATGGCTGTCTGAGGAAGCTTTGCAAATAGCTAAGGAAAGGAGGGAAGCGAAAGGCAAGGGAGAAAAACATAGATATGCCCAATTGAATGCAGAATTCCAGAGAATAGCTAGAAGAGATAAGAATGCCTTCTTAAATGAACAGTGCAAAGAAATAGAAGAAAACAATAGAATAGGGAGGACCAGAGATCTTTTCAAGAAAATTGGAGAGATGAAGGGAACGTTTAATGCAAAAATGGGCATGATAAAGGACCAAAATGGCAGGGACCTAACAGAGGCAGAAGAGATTAAGAAGAGGTGGCAAAATTGGACTTCCGGTGGCGGCGCGGCGCCGAAGACAGCCTCTCCGGGCTGCCCGTGGCTCAGCTGAGTTATTTTCGCCCGAAACAGCGCCGATCAGCTGTTCGGGCGAATTTGAAGCCCCCTCCTCGGGAGAAGAGGAGGGGGTGAGCTCCCAGGTAGGGGTAGAGTTCTCCAGGGCCGCCTGAGCTTATGGCTTGGGCGGCTGAAGGATTGAACTCCCCCGTAGCCTGGGCTGCTCCCAGCTGGCCTGCGCCTCTGCTCCTGATTTCTTGGAGCGGAGCCAGGCGTCTGCGACCACCCCTGCCTGAAGGAATGACTATGGATTAAAGGAGCGGGCAGAGCGATACAAGAGGAAAAGGTGAAGAGGATTATTATATTTTACTCTCCAGCTTGATGGACTTTTTTGGATTATAAATCTGAAGTGAAAGTGCGTCACAATTGGTAAAAGATGGCGGCTAAACCACCCCCTAAAACTCTTCGGAGTGCTGGAACTTCTCCGGTGCAACAATCATTACTGCAGGCGCTGCATCCTCCTGATGTATTGACATCAAAGGACTTACAAGATGCTCTTGAAAAACACACCCAGGTAATTTTGGAATCAATTAATGATAGATTTGCACAGATGGAGGAGAAATTGGAGAAATTGGAGGAGAGAATGGAGGAGAGGATGGAACAGAAGTTCAGAGTGATGAAGGTAGACATCTTGTCTTCAGTGTGTAAAGTGGCTCGTTGTGTGGAAGAACTGGAGAAAAAGCTAGAAGATTTGACTCAAAAGAATGCTATATTAGAAGCAAAAGTATTGGAGAATGAAGATAAAATGGAAAAGGAACTGAGTCTTGCTCAATATTTCCAGATGCAGTTTGCCATTAGAATTAGAGGCTTAAAGGAGAATATTAAGGAAGATCTAAAGCAGCTGGTTTCTGAGGCTTTCGAAGTAGTATTGAAACAGCCAGCATCTGAAATAAAAGGAGGTATGGATAAAGTGTTTTGTGTGAATTCATGGATTGCTGGACAGAGAAAGTTGCCTAGAGATGTGGTGGTATATTTTGTAAAAAGGGAAACTAGAGATGAAGTTATACGAGCTGCTTATGATACTAAAGTGGTGATTGCTAATCAAGAAGTTTTGGTCTTAAAAGAAATTCCTCCAAAGATTCTAAGGAGAAGGAAGGATTTTACATTTCTTGTGCAAGAGCTCAAGCAACGAGATATAAGATTCAGATGGGAGATCCCAGTTGGGTTGATGGTGACGCACGAAGGTAAAAGGCACCGTTTGGTTACTGTGATGCAAGCCCGTGATTTCTACAATAATGTTTTAAATGCAACGCCATTAACACTTCTGGAAGCTGAAAAGGGATATGTAGAAGGAGTGTATCAAGAGGCTGAAGATGGTCAGATAAAAGACAACGGTGTTGGAGGAGATCAAGATATAACCTCGTCGGATGATTCTATAGAACAGAGGGTGACGCGTGCTGCTGCAAAACGATCTAAGAAGAGAAAATAGCAGGATTTGCAGAAGTCTATGGAATTTTTACGATGTATTCATAGTCAAGTATGGGAGGTGGGAAAAGGTTTGGGTGTAGATGCAATATATTTTTATATGTGGTGGTTTTGTGGAAAGGGTGAGCTTTTTTGGATTAAAGTTTGGTGGAATATACAGAAGATTTTCAAAGGGAGGTTAAAGTTTTGTTCGCAATTTTTTTTTTGTATGGAATAATTATAGATGTGGTATTGGAAGAGGAATGGCCGATTATAGAAGAGTTGACTTTAAAGTTCTCTGATTTGGTTGAGGTGGAGAAGATTTTGGTTAATTTGAAATATATATTTAATATTATTAAGGTTTGTTTTATCCTATATAAGTTAGAGAGTGTTTCTTTTTTATTTTAGTTTTTTATATATATTTAATATTGTTAAGGTTTGTTTTATCCTATATAAGCTAGAGAGTGATGGATTTTAGAATTTATAGTTGTTGGTATATGGTTGTTTATGTTTGCTTTTTTATATATATATATACCTTGTATTTAGCTCTGGGAAGTCGGGGGGGGGAGGAGTGGGGGGGAGGGGGGGAGGTAGGGGGGGAGGAGGGAGGGGGGAGGGGGGGAGGTAGGGGGGGAGGAGGGAGGGGGAAGGGGGGGGTTTAAAGGAAAATTGTATTTTAAAACTTTTCAATAAAAAAAAAGAAGAGGTGGCAAAATTACACAGAAGAACTATACAAGAATGAGCTTAATGTCCCTGATAATCACAATGAGGTGGTCACTGACCTCGAGCCAGATATCCTTGAATGTGAAGTGAAGTGGGCCTTAGAAAAGCTGAGCAACAACAAAGCTAGTGGAGGTGACAGTATTCCAGCTGAGCTATTCAAAATCTTAAAAGACAGTGCAGTAAAAGTGCTACACTCAATTTGCCAGCAAATTTGGAAAACTCAACAGTGGCCACAGGATTGGAAAAGATCAGTTTACATTCCAATTCCAAAGAAAGGCAGTGCCAAAGAATGTTCAAACTATCGCACCATTGCACTCATTTCTCATGCTAGTAAAGTCATGCTTAAAATCCTACAAGCTAGACTTCAGCAGTATGTGGATCGAGAACTACCAGAAATACAGGCAGGATTTCGAAGAGGCAGAGGAACTAGAGATCAAATTGCCAACATATGCTGGATCATGGAGAAAGCTAGGGAGTTCCAGAAAAACATCTACTTCTGCTTCATTGACTATGCTAAAGCCTTTGATTGTGTGGATCATAACAAACTGTGGCAAGTTCTTAAAGAGATGGGAGTACCAGACCATCTTATTTGTCTCTTGAGAAACCTATATGCGGGTCAAGAAGCAACAGTGAGAACTGGACATGGAACCACTGATTGGTTCAAAATTGGGAAAGGAGTCCGGCAAGGCTGTATACTGTCGCCCTGCCTATTTAACTTATATGCAGAGCACATCATGAGAAAGGCAGGGCTAGATGAATCAAAAGTTGGAATTAAGATTGCCGGAAGAAATATCAACAACCTAAGATACGCAGATGATACCACTGTAATGGCAGAAAGTGAAGAAGAACTAAAGAGCCTCTTGTTGCGGGTGAAGAAGGAGAGTGCAAAACTTGGGTTGAAACTTAACATTAAGAAAACCAAGATCATGGCATCTGGCCCTCTCAATTCCTGGCAAATAGATGGGGAAGAAATGGAGGTAGTGACAGATTTTATTTTCCTGGGCAAGATCACTGCAGATGGGGACTGTAGCCAAGAAATTAAAAGACGCTTGCTCCTGGGGAGGAAAGCCATGGCAAATCTAGACAGCACATTAAAAAGCAGAGACATCACCCTGTCAACAAAAGTGCGTATAGTCAAGGCTATGGTCTTCCCAGTTGCAATGTATGGCAGTGAAAGTTGGACCATAAGAAAGGCTGAGCGCCAAAGAATTGAGGCCTTTGAACTATGGTGCTGGAGAAGACTCCTGCGAGTTCCTTGGACTGCAAGGCGATCAAACCGGTCAGTCCTAGAGGAGATCAATCCTGACTGCTCTTTAGAAGGCCAGATCCTGAAGCTAAAACTCAAATACTTTGGCCACCTAATGAGAAGGAAGGACTCACTGGAGAAGAGCCTAATGCTGGGAAAGATCGAGGGCAATAGAAGAAGGGGACGACAGAGAATGAGGTGGCTGGATGGAGTCACTGAAGCAGTAGGCGTGAGCTTAAATGGACTCCAGAAGATGGTAGAGGACAGGAAGGCCTGGAGGAATGTTGTCCATAGGGTCGCGATGGGTCGGACATGACTTCGCAGCTAACAACAACAACCAAATTTAGGTCAAAGTACATGACACAGGAAATACAAAGCCTCAAACAGGAACAGGAAACAACCTCAAGAGCCCCAGAAGGTATAAAAACCCACCACTCACTTCTACATGTGGTCAGTTTTTCAAGAGCCATCTTTCTGTCTGGCTCTTGTCTTCAATAAACTACAATCTTCTTTCTAAAGCAGTCTCCATGTTGTTTATTCTCAGCTTGGACTGGATCCTGATGAAGATTTTTCTTTCAACAATCATATCTGCACTAACATTCTTGACTGTGTGCATCAGTAATTCTTAGGATACTAGTGGATAGGTCTCCTCTAGTAATGTTAACATTAGTAATTTATTTTTACTAATCTAATCTTCCAGAAGATTAATAGGTTGATAGTTAAGCTTAGCATTCTTCCTATATGTTGGGCTTTTGGAAGATTGTGTTCCTAAATAACACAAGTGATAACTCACCAGAATAGAGCACCTCTGCACCGGTGACTTGGATTATTTTAAATCAAGAGGTCATATTATTTCCAGTTATCTTTCAGAAAAAGAATTACAGATCTTTCTTCAATTATACAAGGATGACAGCTTTCCATCCTTCAAAGGTTGGTAAAATAAGGACCCAGATTGTTGGGGCAAAAGGCTGACTCTGTAAACCACTTAGAGAGGGGCTGTAAAGCACTGTGGAGCAATATATAAGTCTAAGTGCTATTGCTATTAATATACATTGAAAAATCTTTGATAAATAAGGATTGGGGTTGGTTGACAGACTAATAGCAGATCCCATCTCCCCCTTATACACATCCTACTCTCTCCCTCCCCATCTTTTAATTATGGTTTAGTATTTATCTGTTTATATTATCTAGCTTCTGTTGTGTATAGAGTTTGTAATATTTTATCTTTTTAATATTGTAAACTGTCCAAAATTACCTTGTGGTAAGATGGGTGGTCAATAAATTTAGTAAATAAATAAATAAAATAAAATGATCAAAATTAAGTAGGACTTCATTTCAATGCTCTTCTGCTTATGTATTGTAAATGCATTATTTTTTTCCTATGTCCGCTTTATTAAATGACGAATGATTTGTCCCATCAACAAAATAAAATGCAGATTGTTATGGACAAGGTTGCATCTTATCCGTACTAGGATACCAGCAAAGTCAATATTATCACCAAATAGCTAAGATAAGATATGTAATGCTCTAATCTTCACAGACAGTCTCGGCATAATAATTCAAGCATAGGTAATAACTGAGTTAGTCTCCTGAAAGTTTCCCAGAAAATGTATTTAGTGCAAATCTCAGCTGCTACGCTGTAGGCTGAATCAGCTGTAAGTAGCTTAAACTGTATTAGTAGATAATATCAAATTGAGGCAATATATTCTAAGAAAACTTTTTTTAAAAAAAAAAAGTTTGGAGTGAAAAAGAGAGGAAAAAAATCTGAAAATGGTACATACAGAAAGAGTATCAAGACAAACTGAAAACCAGTGTGCTATAGTGGTTAAAACTTTGGTGTAGGAGACTTTAATGATAATTATGGATTTATCTATCTTTAAACCTTAAACCCAGAAGTTCAATGCATCACTTTGGACCAGTCACTCTCTCTCTCAATTCAGCAAACTTAAATGGTTGTTGCTGTGAAGAAAAAAAATAGATGAGCAAGTATTATCTAGGAAAGATAGAGCAGAAATCTAATCAATAACTATTGTCCCAACCTCCCAAATTATAATTGTTCTTCAACTTACTCAACAATTAGGGGAGGGAACATGAAAGTCTACTGACAGCTGTCAAGGTGTTTTTTTCCCCTCCCCCAAAGAGATCTATTGAAAAGGCCCTACTTGGTGATCTGATGTAATTCTATATATATTCTCAAAAAAGAGGGGGAGGGAACTTTAGCTGAATAGTGAAAAACATTCCTTCTTTCCTTAACCCACAGTTCTTTTATAAGTGTTTTTTCAAACCTGGGAATTTTAAATTGTGTGGACTTCAACTCCCAGAATTCCCTAGCCAATATGATATTTTAGAAGAGGGGTGTCAAACTGCCGACCCATAGGCCATCATAGCGAAACCGTGCCCACCCCCATTGCTGACAATGGAAAAAAAGTCACGATACGTCGCGACACATCACGTGACATTGCAAGTTTGACACCCCTGGTTTAGAATGTCACAAAGTCTGATGTAACAATGAGAAAATAATGATTCTCTCTGTCCACTGTTAGATAACTATATATCTAATAGTGGCTGTTGTTGTTATTTATGGTATCAGATGAAGTTGAAGAGAGGGAAGATATTTTTAAGATGTAAAAAAAAACAACCTGAAAGGGCTGCTGCCATCTTCCCTTACTTCCCCTGGTAAGTCCCACACACTGATTATCTTGAGAGGTTTTGTCCCTTCCTGAGAAGGGGGACACAAAAAAATGGGGATGCAACTTTGGTTCAGTCTCAGCTTAGATCACTTCATCAGCCTTGCCGTACCAATATTTCCTAGTAAAGTTTAAGCTGTGATCCTAAATGCATGTACAAGAGAGCAAACTCCCTCAAATATAGTGGGATGTTTCTTAAAAAAACATCAGAAATAAAACATAATTAAGTTCTAAATATGTTCAGACACGGCTACTTGGAGGGTTCCGTTCTTTTCTTCTTTTAAGACCTCCATATTTATCATTCATTATTCAAATTAAATAGACTGATGACTAGAGATAAGGACTTTATTTCCCAATGTCCCAAAATTTAGGATGTTTTTCCCCATGGACATTTTCTAAGTGTTTTTCAAGTTAGAAGAAAACTCTTCTGTTTACCTATCTGTTTCAGTAGATCTTAGGTTCATGCTATAATTCTGCCAAGTTACATTTTTTCTGTCACTGTTTTTTTTCTGTGCTTCTCATCTTTGCTGTTATGCTTCTTGGTGGCATATCACGTTTATCTTAAACAAAAAAAGAATGCAAAGAATATTATTTTATGAAAAATACAGTAATTGTTCTTTAGAGCTGTACCTTTTGGAATAGAATGGGGAAATTACTTAAATAACTAAACTGTTAAAGTGAAATGGTAAATCAACTATAGTTAGGTTCTGTTCAAGCCACATGAGAGGCCGGATGAGGAAAGTGATGAAACTTGCATTGTGATGTCATGACTCGAACTCTGCTTCTTATGTACTTGTATGTAATGTTACAAGACAATTTCAGAACAGGCAGGCACAGCCACACTTCTCGGTGCATTAATGATTCACCTGTGGAGATGGTTACCAGCATCAAATTCCTGGGTGTGCAGCTAATGAGTAGGCTGGCTTTGTCGCTCAACAGTGAGAAACTGGTGAAGCGAACACAGCAGTGCTGGTGATGACCTATAAAGCCCTAAATGGCTTGGGTCCAGGATATCTGAGGGAACACCTGCTGCCGGCATCAAGTTCCCTTCGTCCTGTGCGCTCCCACAGGGAGGGCCTTCTCAGGGTGCCGCTGGTAAAAGAATGCCAGCGGATAACACCCAGGGGGAGGGCCTTCTCAGTGGGTACACCTGCCCTTTGAAACCAGCTGCCCGTGGAGCTTAGGACTGCCCCCGACCTCCGGTCATTCCGCCGGGACCTGAAGACCTGGCTCTTTGAGCTTTCCGGCCCAGGCTGAGTTTTAATTGGGGTTTTAACTGGGGTTTTATATGTTTTATATTTTTTCAGGGATTTAGTTTAATCTTTTTTAATTGCTCTTAATTTTTGTATTGATGTTTTATATGCCCTGTAAACCGCCCTGAGTCCTATGGGAAAGGGAGGTATATAAATTCAATAAAATTCAAAAATTCAAATTCAAATTTTCTGCATTGCATAAGAAAAACTCATCTTCCTTCCCCTGTCCTGACCACTTTCCACAGGGGGACAATTGAGAACATCCTGTCATACAGCATCACAGTCTGGTTTGGAAGCATCACTGCTTCAGACAGGAAGGCGGTGCAGAGAGTGGTGAGGATGGCCGAAAAGATCATTGGCAGTTCCCTCCCTCCCATCCAGGACATAGCACAGTAGTGTTGTTTGAGCAGGGTACATAAGATTATCTGGGACACTACTCATCCTCTTCACGACCTGTTTTCCTTGTTACCTTCTGGGAGGAGGCTCAATGGTATCCATAGCAGAACATCCAGATTCAGCCATAGTTTCATTCCATACAGCATTAACCTTGTGAATTCTTAAGCTTTCTCCTTCCGTTATATATTGAAGATGGACAGTATTTAATATTTATTTGTTATGTATATTTAGGGGTGTGGGTCTATGCATATGTTGTATATAGTATGTTTAGGTGTGTGTCACGTATGTGTTTCACTTTGAGAGCAGGCTACTAAATTTCATTTTTGATGTGTGCTGTTGTGCCCACAGTAAAAAAAATGTCAATAAAGGTTATTTTATCTTATCTAATATATACATATATGATGCTTCTTGGCATTGTAGAAAATTGCAGTGATGATGTCGTTCCTGGGATCTGTTGGAGCCACTCTCCCAACTTAGGTGTCACAGCCCCAAGTGTTTCTACCACCATTGGGACCACTTTGGCCTTTACTTTGCACATCCTCTCTAGTTCCTCCTTCAAGTCCTGGTACTTCTCCAGTTTCTCTCCTTCTTCCTGATGTATCTTGGCACAGCTAGATCACTGGCGTCTTCTGATCTTTGTCTACTGCCATGATGTCTAGTTGATCAACTAGTACAAAACTATCAGTCAGGATCTGGAAATCCCACAGGATCTTATTCTCCATGATTTTCTGTGGGAAGTTCTATGATAAAATATATAAATAGATATTATCATCTATCTATCTATCTATCTATCATCTATCTATCTATCTATCTATCTATCTATCTATCTATCTATCTATCTATATCTATTTATCTATCTATCTAATCATCTATTTACATTGAATTTATTTTTCAGATTCTGTACGCCCATCTCCCTCAAAGAGGGAGGAGGTGATCCTTTTCTACTACAAAACTATGTTATTGGCACAGAAGACTCTTTTTTGTGTAAATCAGCCTTCCCCAAGTTGACTCCCTCTGTAGGACTTAAATCCCATAATTCCATCTACAAAATTAAAAATTTTGAGCTGCTGTCCAGATACACCCCGAGATCATCAGGTTGGGAAGGCTAAGATTTAGTGACATGATGCGAGATTTTCTTGGAACGAAGTCTATTATTGGGAGAGAAAAAATGCATAGTTCTATCATTCACAGAAAAATGTTTTGTGTATCTTCTTGGGGAAGAGCAAAGAAAAGTATGTTTCATTTCAGGTACAGTATCTTACCCCTCATCCCCATGAGCCTGAGAGAACAAGCAAAGGCTTTGTGTGGGATTGATTAGGTATTTATTAATTAAAATGGAGGTGGAAACAGGCAAATTGGTGAGAACTAACATGCTTTACTGGGCAGGTAAAGAAACCAACAAAAATGTGCGATGTCTATAATTATATATCAGTCAAACTCAGGAGTTATTAGTGGGTACTTAAAAGATACAAAAAGCTCAAAGAATAAACATAGAAGATGTAAAACAAACAGTATCAATTAAAATAATTGTTTTATTATCTCTAAGCAATCAGAGTTCTATGTTTTGATTGGAAGTCACAGAAGCAGTGTGTTAGACACTGCAGTTTATAGGATTATCACAAAGTGATTTTTAAAGTACATATCTGCTCTAAACAAACATGTGTCCATCTTCTTGCCAGTAGAGAATGTGGCTCCAATAGTAACAGCTAAAAAAGTCTTACAGACATAATATCAATGTATTTACATATATTACATTATTTATAAACTGCCCCAATCTCAAGAAACTCTGGGTATATAAATATGCTGAGAATGGAGGAAAAAGAAGTAAATGGCACAAAACCAAGAGACATGGCTCTCTATCCCAATATAGCAATGGAAACTAATTTGTGTACACTGAATGTAGTTTCTTTACATTGTATGTAGTCACATACAGTATATGCTCAAAGTAAAAAGAAAAGAAAAAAAATCAGCTATTCAATGAAGACTATATGCTAACAGGTAAAAGATATTACAGAGGGTGGTGAGTACAGCACAAGACATTGTGGGCTGTTCCCTGACACCACTGGATGACATCGCCAGGGCTCACTGCCTTGGAAGAGTGAGGAAAATTCTCAGGGACAACTCACACCCTGGACGGTATCTCTTCACTCTCCTACCATCGGGTAGGAGATATAGGAGTATAGCCAGCTGCACCAACAGGCTGAAAAACACCTTTTATCCGTGGGCTGTTAGGCTTTTAAATGAGAAATAACTTGTGTGAATTTTATGCAGAATTGACTTGGGAGGCCGGTGTGTGGTGTAGTTGGTTCACATGGTGTAGTAAGATGGAGGACCCAGATTGTTGGGGGCAATTAAGCTGACTTTGTAATAATGCCGCTTGGGGTGTGTGTGAAAGCCCTAATAAGCAGGCATATACATAGAATGAAGGCTACTGCTAAGCTTGTAAGCTGCCCTGAGTCTTCAGAGAAGGGCGGGATATAAATGGAATTAAAATAAAATAAAAATAAAAAAAATGGAGGGTTTGTTGTCACTGTGTGTTGGGGGGTGGGAGCACAAAGGGAGGCTCAGCTAATCTCAATGTATACATAGTTGTACTTTGACAATAAAGATTCATTCATTCATATAAGCTCTCAACTTCTACTTTTGTTCAATCTTCAACAACAACAAAAACCTATAAAAAATTAAAGAGTCAGGATTGATAACCAAGACTGATAGAAAAATAGTTAGAGAATATCTCTTTACTTGGAATGTGTTTAAATCTGGGAGGCCAAATGAATTGCATCTTGTACTGAAAAAACTAGTTGATGGTTTCCCTGGACTTTTCTGAATTATTTCTGAGAAATCCTGTAGGGTGCCACATGACTGAAGGAGGGCAATCTAGCAGCAAACTGCACAGCATTCAGTCAAGACCTTAGAACCTGGGAATAGCATTCGAAAATGGAAGCATTTTAGAAGACAGCTTAAGGATAAAAATGTTCAAGCAGGACTTTGCTTCACTTCCAAAGATTTTCTGGGCGCCCTCCCAAAGAAGGTCAGCTGAGTTCCACCATGGCTCTTCCTACCTCAATATTTTTATTTCTCTTGATGTTAGTAGAGAAGTCCAAATTCTAATGCCATGTTTCTGAGGAGACTGGTGCTGAATCAAGAACAGAGGAGAATCGTGGGTCCTCCAGATCCTGCTGAATGACAACTTCCAGTGCTTCAGTCAGCATGGCTAACTCAGGGAAATTTTGGTTCATTCCCATTATATCTGTTGTCGGCTTTTATTTCAAAGAAGGAAAGTGATTTTTTTAAAAAAATCTTCTGTAAACACAAATTGGTTAATTGTTGTTTCATTTTTTTTTCTTTTTGCTGCCACATCTGGCATTAAATGAGCTTAGTTTAATCTTGCCTAAAGCACCTAGCTTTGTGCCCCACAGAGGGTTCCTTGTTCATAGACCAGCTACATATCATTTCCTGTGTTTTGTGAAAACCTTCTACAGGAATTTGGTACTTTAGACTGATAATCACACTATAAAAGGAGCTGTATTCCCCTCCTCCCTTTAGAAAATGTTTGAATTGCTGCTGGGGGTGAGAGTTGGAAAATAAGCAAGTACTTCCAACATTACAACATATCATTAACCCAACTAAACCTTCCCTAATAAGCTTTTTACTGCTTTAATGGTACACTATTCAAAATGTTTTGCTGCTGGCCAAGAGACTTACCCTGTCCCTGTACTTTAGGGGACCCAATTCCCAATGACTGTTTGATTTAATAATTTTGTACAGCAAACCTGGGAATGTATCCAACATTTTATGAGGACATTTCTTCTCCTCAAGGTTGGCTATGAAGGACAGGCCATGCAATTCACTGCCTGCCTGATTCATTGCTATTAATTCTGAGAGTTCACAATCTCATATTTTCTTTGCCCAAGGAGTGGCAAAGCAACTCCTTGTGCTTAGCAACAAATATCAAGCATGAAAAATATTATAAATATTTTTATTACTTTAGTTGAAAAGCTGCAAGGAATAAGTCCTAATTCTTATTTTTTTCATAGCAGAAAAGATTATATTATGATGTGCATGAATTCAAAATTAGAAGGACACTCTTATAGTTGATTCATACATGCAGCTACTGTACATCAACTAAATCCTTAATAAGCAGGGCGTCATTTGCTGAATATATTAATTCCTCAACTGAAAAATTACAAAGACACAAAATATGTTTCTTTGTACTTTGATCAGAAGTGGCTATGTTGCACATAGCCATCCTTTGATTAAGCATTAGTAATATTGATATGATGTCTCTGTATCACATGATTATAGTGCTAAAGTCAGAGCTTTACCTATACAGTAGTGGCCAAAATTGTGGAAACCTTTTGGGAAAAGTGTACATTTGACGTTTGATGGCTAATAACGCCACTTTTGGGGGGTAGTAGTACCATAAAATTGTATATCAATGGAAATATAATTTAATCAAGAAATATAATGCAACAAAGTTTATTCAATTATCTGTACTGTATTCTATGAAAAGTTATAGCCAAATAACCAGAAAAAGGAAGCACACCTTGCTTAGGTTGATAACAGGTAGCTTTCCTTCATCTGATTGTAGCCAATGAGCATGACTGTCAGAGAGGTGTCATCTTGTTTTGGCAAAGAGCCAATCAGATCACAGTAGGATTCAGTTATTGATGTCATGTATTGAAGCTGAGAGGAGGATATTTGTCAGTGTGTTCTGTGATTGCTATCAAGTTGGTTGGAGTTTTTTGTGTTCTTTCATTTAGTGAGCTTGTAAAACACAATAAAATTAAAGTAATGGTGGAAAGAGTTGACTGGTTACCCAGAAAGCAATGTAAAATAGTATTATTAAGTGAACAAGGCTACAGTTATATTAGAAGAAAAATTGGTGGAAACTTAACCAAAGGTGGCATTTCTACTGCACACTTTTCCCAAAAGGTTTCCACAATTTTGGCCACTACTATATATAATCAAAATAGATTATTCTTATATAATGTTCAAGTAGACAGTTGAGCACTGAGATTGTTCATGTTCAGTTCCATCATATGGAAATACATGAAGATGCACTCCCTGTCATAAGGTAGGACAACATAAAAGAAAGGTGTTAACTGGGAGCCTAGAATGGTAAATACATCTTTAGGAACAATATGGATTACCTGATGTAATTCAACATTGTGGTTAGTCCTTTTAATTTCTATGTGTAATTTAATTGACTGAGATCTCCAGGATATTGTTTTAACAGTTGCCCCTAGGAAAGAAAAACAATTATATATTTTACCATAATTTGAATACTTTGCTTCTAAAATATTCTATTTCTAATTTTTTTGATACTCAGATTTCAAGGGTGATCTATGAATATGAATCATTTCACTGCAGGCACAACCTTTGATATTAAATGACAAATGATTTTATTCTGTATTTTCTTGCAGTGGAGTTGTAAAGTAATACCCCCACATATATATCAGATCTGGCTGCAGTGAAAAAAAATTAAAATCTGTTCTATGCTGTGTTCCTATCAAAAGTCAGTATCAGCAACAATATTTAGCATGACCTTGATTCTTTTCAGTTCATCTATCAATGACAACACAATTATGTAATGGTTTGAGGCAGGGGTTGGCAACCTGAAACAGTGAAAGAGCCACTCAGAACCGGTTCCCTCACAAAAGAAAAAACTGGGAGCCACAAAGAAGGGCGCGCATGCGCGTGCATGCACAAAACAAGAGGCTTGACAGAACAGTGGATCCTAAGGGGAGATATGCAGCCGCCCTGCCCCCTCTGTTCTCATTCACTAGCCTTTGCTTGGAAAAGCTTCTCTCTCGCTCTCATTCACTCATGTTTTGTTTCCAAAAGCTTCTCTCTCGCTCTCTCATTCCCTCACTTTTGCTCTAAAAAGCCTCATTCACGCTCTCATTCACTCACACTGCTCAAAAAACATTTCTCTCTCACTCTCATTCACTCACCAACTCAAAAGGCCAGCCACGGCACCTCCATTGACTTCCATGGGGATGCTTGACAATTAAAACCACTCCCGCTACTGCTGCTAACTTTTTCACTTGCTGCTTGGTTCCGATTTAACCCACAGAAACAAATCCCCATGCCGGCCCCCATGGCAGCAGTGAGCCCCAAGGAGCGGGGCGGCCCAGTGTGCTCGCCGAGACACTGGAGCGTCGTTGGTGGCAGGAGTAGCAACGCCTGCCTGCCGGGCAGAAAAAACAGAAAGATTGGTGGCGGCGGCAGCAGCGGCTGCTTTTCAGGTAGCTTAGTGCCCTTGCCAAGAAATGGAGGTGCTCCAGGCCCGCGCTCTGCTCCTCTCCACTGTTGGTGACTCTGAACAGCTGGCCCCAAACTCCGCCAACTGGAGCCCATCAGAGGAGGTCGGGGCTGGTGATACAGAGTCGTCAGCTGATTAGCAGCCCTGTTTATGCATCTTCCCGGGCCCACGGGAGCTCTGGCGACTCTGTAAGGCCGGCCCCGAACTTCACAAGTGGAAATCGAGGGAGATTGCCAGGAACACAAGATCGGCGTTTCTCAGCCCACACTGATCTCGCGCTCCTTACAGTCTCCCTCTCTTTGTTTCAGTTTGCTTTCTGCATTTGGGACGAAACCTCGAGATTCGGCGCACGTGGAGAAATGCCCATTCCCTCTGCTGAGCCATCCCAGTTGCTTGCGTTGCAGAAGGCAAGCATTTGCAATGAAGACATGAGATTCAGCGTTTTTCCGCGCCCACTGATCAGCGTGTGCGGAGAAACGCCCATTCCCTCTGCTGAGCCATCCCAGTTACTTCCCTGGAGCACATCCATATCTCGCAAGGGTGCACAGGGAATCCGCGTTTCTCCATGCGTGCTGATCAGCGTGCACAGAGAAATGCCCATTCCCTCTGCTGAGCTGTCCCAGTTGCTTGCATTGCAGAAGGCAAGTATTTGGGATGAAGACTCGAGATTCGGCGTTTCTCAGCCCACGCTGATCTCGCCCTCCTTACAGTCTCCCTCTCTTTGCTTCAGCTTGCTTTCTGCATTTGGGATGAAGACTGGAGACTCGAGAGAGGGAGATTGTAAGGAGCGCAAGATCAGCACTTTCTGCATTTGGGATGAAGACTCGAGATTCGGCGTTTCTCAGCCCGCGCTGATCTCGCGCTCCTTACAGTCTCCCTCTCTCCAGTCTTCATCCCAAATGCAGAAAGCAAGCTGAAACAAAGGGAGACTGTAAGGAGCGTGAGATCAGCATGCATGGAGAAACACCAAATCTCCAAATGCTTGCCTTCTGCAACGCAAGCAACTGGGACGGCTCAGCAGAGGGAATGGGCATTTCTCCATGCATGCTGATCAGCATGTGTGGAAAACCGCAGATTCCCTGTGCGCCCTTGCAAGATATGGAGGTGCTTCAGGGAAGTAACTGGGATGGCTCAGCAGAGGGAATGGGCATTTCTCCGTGCGCGCTGATAAGCAGGCACAGAGAAAGGCCGAATCTTGTGTCTTCATTCCAAATGATTGCCTTCTGCAATGCAAGCAACTGGGTTGGCTCAGCAGAGGGAATGGGCATTTCTCCGCGTGCAGGAGAGGTCTGTTAGGGAGGCGGTGGTCCGGCATTGTTTACCTCCCTCCTGTGTGTGTGTGTGTGTCAGATTCATGGGGAATGGTTGGTAGAGGTGGCCATCCGGCGTTTCCCCCCCTCCTGTGTGTGTGTCGGGCCCATGGGCTCGACACACAGAGAGACGCAAACACCAGACTGCTGCTGCCTCTACTAGCTGTTCCCTGCGGGTCGAACACACACACACACACAAATGAGAGGGGGGAAAATGCCAGACTGCCGCCTCCCTACCAGCCATTCCCCACAGGTCTGACACAAACACACATACACAAACGAGAGAGGGGATAATGCCAGACTGCCGCCTCCCTATCAGCCATTCCCCGTGGGTCCGACAGACACAGAGAGAGACAGAGAGAGAGAGAAAAGGGGGAAAAGAAGGAGGGGATCTGGAAGCACCCGAGACTCCATATCCATCGCGCAGCAGCATCCCTGCCTGAACTTCTCAATATCCTCTCGGGGCTGGTGTTTGAGTTCCCCAAACTTAGGGTTTTGGGTGACTTCAATCTACCATCCCTGGGAGGATCATCTGAGTTAGCTCGGGAGTTCATGGCTTCCATGGACCTGACGCAAGTAATTCAGGGACCGACTCATGTGGGGGGGGCACACCCTTGATTTGGTTTTTCTATCTGGACGGTGGTTAGATGATCTTGGTGGGGGTTCCCCAATTGTTTTGCCCAAGTCATGGACCGATCATCATCTCCTGCGGCTGGTCTTCCGTTTTGCCACTCCCCGTCATGGGCCTGTTGAAGCAACTAGATGGTTCCGCCCCAGGCACTTAATGGACCCTGAGAGATTCCAGGCAGCACTGGGGTCCCCACCTGCCTCCTTTGCTCACAGCTTGGTGGATGCCTTAGTGGAAGCCTGGGAAAAGGCAGCCATGGAGGCACTTGACCGAGTTGTACCCTTGCGGCCCCTGACCCAGTGCAGATCCCAGTGGGCTCCATGGTTTTACACGGAGCTCGGAGAGATGAAGCATCGGAGACGGGGCCTAGAGAGCTGTTGGAGATCCAGCCGGTCTGAATCCGACCGATTGCTACTAAGATCCTTTACTAGGTCTTATCTCACGGCAATGAGGATGGCGAGGTCTAATTACTTCGCTACCCTCATCGCATCCGCAGATAATCGCCCGGCCACCCTGTTTAGGGTGACCCGCTCCCTCCTTAATCAGGAGGTGAGGGAGGAACCCTTGCAGGGTCATGCCGAGGAGTTTAGCCAACATCTGTCGGACAAAATCGCTCAGATTCGGACCGGTTTGGACTCTGACTGGGCAGAGTCTGATGATCAGGACATGGGTGGTCTTGTCGATGTTATCTGGGAGAAGTTTGATCCTGTGACTCCGGAGGAAGTGGACAGGATTATGGGGAAGCTGAGCTCCACCACGTGTTTATTGGACCCGTGCCCTTCCTGGCTGGTTTACGCGGCTCGGGAAGGGACACGAGGCTGGCTCCAGGTGGTGATATCTGCATCTTTGAGTGAGGGTAGTTTCCCGGCCGTCTTGAAGGAGGCGGTGGTGAGACCTCTCCTCAAGAAGCCCGCCTTGGATCCAGCTGTATTAAACAACTTTTGTCCGGTCTCCAACCTTCGCTTTCTTGCGAAGGTTGTTGAGAGCATGGTGGCGCATCAGCTCCCTTTGGTCCTGGATGAAGCTGATTATCTAGACCCGTACCAATCGGGTTTCAGGCCTGGGTACAGCACGGAGATGGCATTGGTCGCTCTGGTGAATGATCTCTGGAGGGCCCGGGACAGGGGATGTTCCTCTGTCCTAGTCCTATTAGACCTCTCAGCAGCTTTTGATACCATCGACCATGGTATCCTGCTGCGGCGTCTCAGGGGATTGGGAGTGGGAGGCACGGTTCTTCAGTGGTTCTCCTCCTACCTCCTGGGACGTTCACAGTTGGTGTTGGCAGGGGGACAGAGGTCGACCTCGAGGCCTCTCATTTGCGGAGTTCCTCAGGGGTCGGTCCTCTCGCCTCTCCTGTTCAACATCTACATGAAGCCTTTGGGTGAGATCATTCGTGGTTTTGGAGTTGGGTATCATCAGTATGCTGATGATACCCAGATTTTTATTTCGACCCCAAACCACCCCTGTGATGCCCTTGACGTGATGTCCCACTGCCTGGAGGCGGTTCGGGTCTGGATGGGGAGGAACAGGCTTCGGCTCAACCCTGACAAGACTATTTGTTTGAACAAGCCGGCCTGGTCTGATGGGTTTGGGTTTTATCACTGTTTTTATGTAATTTATTTGTTGTATTGGGCATTATGGTTTAATCTCTTCTTAATTTTTGTATTTCTGTATTTTAGTATTTATTGCCCTGTTCACCGCCCTGAGTCCTTCGGGAGAATGGCGGTATACAAATTAAATAAAATAAATAAATAAAATAAATAAACACCACCACCACACCTGCACTCCCCATACGACCGATCCACTACTTACCTTTCCAGCAGTCCTCCCATCTCTTCCTCCGCTGCCGCCATGTGCAGTCCAAAGAAGAAGAGGTTTGTGGGCAGTCCTACAAACCAAAGAACTTCAATGAATCAATTCAAACTTCACAAGTTTTTTCTTTTCCATGAGAAGTTTGAATTGATTTGTTGAACTTTTTTAGTCCCACTTTTTTTTTTTGGACTGCACATGGCAGAGGACTGGGAGCCGCATGTGGCTCCGGAGCCGCGGGTTTGAGGGATCTGATCTGATTAGCAGATGCAGGTCTGATAGACCTGTATCACCACCTTATTTTATGAAACTTTAAGTAGTCCACACAGGTTTCTTATATTGGTAATCAATGGACCTGATTTATGATGAAAACACATCTTAGTGAGCAACACACTTGTTTTCCCCTCTTTGTCCTCTGGATAAATACTTAAAATACTTTATATTTTAAATGTTAACCAGATGTTCCTTACTTTAAAGTAATTGATATGATTCATATGACATTGTATGTTATATCTGGAGTGGTTTGCATCTAGCATGATCCTGTTGAACCTCATTTTTAAGTTAATATGATATCCTGGTCCACAGTGGTCCACAACAGTACACAATATCAATACAATGCAGCCCAACCTAATGTTTCATTACTGTAGTAATCAGGGTGCTTTGGCTCAAACATTTATTTATCCTGATAGGACTAAATCATTTTTATGCTACATTCTCTAATTTAACTCACTGGGTATATTTTGAAAAGAATTGTGTTGTACATGAACAAATATAATTAGATATTGATCTGCAAATGTATCATTCATTGGAGAGAGAAATTCTCTCTGTGTGTAAACACTGAAATACAGCAGCTAGATCAGGGGTAGGCAACCTTGGCTCTTTTATGACTCGTGGATTTCAACTCCCAGAATTCCCGAGCCAGCTCAGGAATTCTGGGAGTTGAAGTCCACGAGTCATAAAAGAGCCAAGGTTGCCTACTCCTGAGCTAGGTTAAATATTCTAAGGATCTGCAAACTGTCAGCATCCCAAGTAGACCAGACAGAAAACACAAAGCTTAGCTTACAAGCTAAGCTTGTAAGCCGCCCTGAGTCTTCGGAGAAGGGAGGGATACAAATGGAATTTTAAAAAAAAGATGAAGAAATATTAATACATTCAACTTTATTGTGGGGTGACATTGAGAGAATCTTGAAAGTCTGAAAGTGCAAGCATCCAACTGTCTCTGTTTACTGCCTGACAAGCTAGGATGGATCCTTCCTAAGTTTCTTTCTTAGTCCATGATTCAGGTAGGGCTCCTCCCTCTTTTGTCTGATCTTTTCATAGGCATCCTCTCTTCCCCTTGTCTCCCAAGGTCATTCCAACATACTATTACACAAACATAGCTTTAATAGCTTTTTTTAATGACTCTAAATTATTTGAAATCTTTTTTAGAGCCCGGTTTTTGCAACTAGTAGTAATAAATGAAGTGAATGGATGTACCTTTATTTGCTGAAAAATCATCTCAGGTAATCCAGTCAGGCAAAGTTAATGTTTCAAGCTGATCTTCATTCTTCATGATTTCATGGATATATCCATGAAAATTTGGAACTTCCCAATACAACCTACAGCCTTGGGGTCTTCAAGCGTGCCTGACTGAGGAATTCTGGGAGTTGAAATCCACAAGTCATAAAAGGGCCAGGTATGAAGATCCATGACCTACAGTTTTGGGGTTTCCTGTCAGTGGCCCATCAGCTACTAACCAACTCTGACTTGGTTTCTCAGCCAAGAAAAACTCCACCAATTATTGCCACCTGCTAGATACTACAGGTTTAATCAACAGATACAATATTTCTCTCTTCAGAGGTGTCTCAAAAGACTTGGGAGATGAGAGAAGGGAGCACAAGAAAGAGATAGTCATTCTTTTAAATAATGCTGAAGGCTTCGATTGATTTTAATTAGAGCTGCATGATCAGCTTCACAGGAAAAGCAAGTGGACGTAAATTTGGCATTTAGCCACTTTGGTGAAAGCAAAGTGAAATTAAAAATTGCTCTTTCATAGCACAACTCATAGAAATTGGAAGTGTTGGCAGAGGTCACAAAGATGAAGGTGTAAACAAATTAATCATTACTTTGAGATTTTGCATGTGTTTTATTACACAAAATATGCCAAATGAAATACATACTCAGCGATCCTTTCATGCCATTTTAACAACATATGGATTGGCTCATAATTCTATTTTTTTATCTAGGGAACCATGTCTTTGATGGACTTTTTTTTTAATTTCTACATTTTGTTCCAGATGTTATTCCCACTCTGATTTACATTGTTTACAGATTTACTGTTGGTAATACATTCAATCACTGATTCATTGGAGATCATTCTCAGGAAGTATCTTGAAATGTTTTAATGCTTTAATCATAGAATTGTTTCATATGTTATAAAACTGTTCTCATCTGTTGCTGTGTACCACTTCAAGATATTATTCTTCACATGATATGGTAAAAATGGAAGAAAATACCATGTACTTGGCACTGAACTCTTTAAAGAAAATTGACCCATCAATTAAACTGATCCAATTAATTTGTGTTCTTTGTAAATATATTCTTAAATAAATCCCACTGAACTCGAACAAACTTTTTTTAAAAAAGAAAACATCTAGTGGATTTCTAATTTTCTTAATTTGTTAAATATGTATTCTGCTTCTCCCTTCCTATGACACTCAAGGCAGCTTCAAGCAATTAAAAACACAATATTAAAAAAATCAGAAGTAAAATTAAAATCAAAATATTTCAAATCAATCATCTGTTGTTTGAAAGTGGTCACACTGTACAGCCCATGGTTCCCACCCTTGGAACCTGTCCAGCTTCTGCTTTTGAATGTGGAATATAGCTGCCTTCGTGGAATATGGTTGCCTTCGTGGAATATACGTAGTTGCCTTCATTCATGATCTTACCATAGATGAGGATTCTGGCACATTTAAATGAGAGTTGACTGGAATATGTCTCCACCTTTTGGTGGGTTCTTCACCAACAGCAAAGGGACAGAGGGGTAACTGTTGTCAACTGTGAGTCATACAATATCAAAGCTCTGTTCTACAGATAACTGGATGTAAGATTGGCCATAGGACAACTGTTTGGGTTACTGCTGCTGAATCACCTTCCCGGCTGCCAGCAACCTCCTTACCTGAGTAGCTGAACTCAATAACTGAGCCATTGATAGAATGTCCATGAGTATTAATCCTCAGGAACTGCAATCTGTCATGGGGTGGCTCACAGTTTTGTAGCCTCCATGGCATCAATAGACCTGTTACCAGTTATCAATGGTCCTATATATACAATGGTCCTAATATAACAGTCACTCCTTAGATCTAGTTTTTGTCTTGGGCAATTTCAACATGAACTAGTAACGAAAGTCATTAATACCAGTTTGCTGCTAAAGACAGATTCAGTATTATCACCATGCCCATTTATACCTTTTAAGCCTATATCAGCCAAATGAAGCTTCTGAGGTCCTATTTCACTGCCTAGAAATTTTATAGCTCCTGGGGAGAAATTATCTCTGACTCAGTCCTGTCAAGATTGGCTGCATATTTTACTGCCACCTAGGTCTGGGAAGATTCCATCTTTATCCTTGAATGGGGTAGTACTTCTCCATTCAAAAATGGTGTTCAGTTTGGAGGCCTTCCTGGATTCACATACCTGCTCAACAAGGGCTGGCATTGCCGGGTTCCTTCAGTTAAATAGTGCCATCTATTAAGATCTCAGATGCATGTCTTCTCTGTGCCACACTTCTTCAAAGCACCTTCAAAGTAATGCTACAGCCTCTGAATCTACATTCTGAAAGGAATTCCAAAATCATAGTTATTTCCATTAATTCTTCCAGTGAGGAACTGACATATGAATGAACATGAGGAAATTGGTCAGCTAGATGCTTAGTAAATCTGCCAGAGCAGCCCTAAAGGAGATCTTCTGTCCTACCCTTCCATAAATGGGAACAGATCATCATAAATAAGACTGCCAAATAATATTCTGCTTGATGCAGTGAGGATGCAGAACTACTGGTGCTTTAGTGAGGGTGCGGTGAGGACCACATAACCACAGAAGTGTCTTGGGGCAATGCTGGCTCCCCCAGCTAAGAAACAGAGACAAATACTATGCTATAATTACAAAAAAACAACAACAACCAGCAATAGCTCAGTTTCTAATAGAAGAATATAAATAGTTCAGAGTTGAACTGTGGAGTCTTCAATGTTTTCTTACCTTGGTAGTTTGCTTTGCACTAATAATAATAATAGGACAAATGCATACAAAGTCAAAATTGAGAAGACAGCAACAGACAGTAAGTGCTGCCTATGCAAAGAAGCTGAAGAAACAGTGGACCACCTGGTAAGCTTCTGCAAGAAGATCGTGCAGACTGACTACAAGCAGCGGCATGACAAAGTAGCAACAATGGTGCATTGGAAGATCTGCAAGAAATATCATTTGCCTGTAAGCAAGAACTGGTGGGATCATAAAATAGAAAAAGTCATAGAAAATGATAAAGTTAAACTGCTTTGGGACTTCAGAATTCAAACAGACAAGCACCTGCAACATAACACCCTGGACATAACAATTGTCGATAAGAAAGAACAAAAAAGTTGGTATAGTGGATGTGGCAGTGCCTGGAGACAGCAGAAAAGATGAGAAAGAACTGGAGAAGATAACAAAATACAAAGACCTACAAATAGAAATAGAAAGACTGTGGCAAAGGCAAGCAAGGGTAGTACCAATAGTAATAGGAGCCTTGGGTACAATCCCAAAACAACTGGAGCACCACTTGAACATCATTGGCATTGACAAATTCACCGTTAGTCAATTGCAAAAGGTGGCCTTACTAGGAACTGCTTGCATCCTGCGACGATATCTGTAATACCATCAAACATCCACATCTTCCTATCTCAGGTCCTTGGTAAGGACTCATTAGGTAGACAACAATGCCAAATCCAGTCTGAACATCTGGCTGACTGTGGCAAAGGCAAGCAAGGGTAGTACCAATAGTAATAGGAGCCTTGGGTACAATCCCAAAACAACTGGAGCACCACTTGAACATCATTGGCATTGACAAATTCACCATTAGTCAATTGCAAAAGGTGGCCTTACTAGGAACTGCTTGCATCCTGCGACGATATCTGTAATACCATCAAACATCCACATCTTTCTATCCCAGGTCCTTGGTAAGGACTCATTAGGTAGACAACAATGCCAAATCCAGTCTGAACATCTGGCTGACTGTGCAATGATTAATAATAATAATAATAATAATAATAATAATAATAATAATAATAATAATAATAATAATAACAACAACAACAATGTCGAGAATGAGAGGGTGAAGATCTTGTCGGACTTCCGAAAACAGACAGATCTCCATTTGGAATACAACACGCCAGAAATCGCAGTCATAGAGAACCGAAGCATACAGTTGGTTGATATTGCTGTACCAGGAGATGCCAGAGTTGAAGAAAAAGAACTGGAAAAAATTATGAAATACTGCGACCAGGCCATCAAAAATGCGTGATTATGGATGAAACGTGTAACAGTGATACCCATTGTCATCTGGGCACTGGGAACTATGTCCAAAAACTTTGCAAAATACATCAAGAAATTGCAGCTTCCTACAATAACTCCAGCAAAGCTACAAAAAACTGCGCTACTCGGAACATCTTACATTTTAAGGAGATACCTGGTTGATACCTAGGAGGCTGGCAGTAACCCGTGTCAACCATTAGTGCCAGTCAGTTTGAGTGTTCAGTTGACTGAGTTTCATGTTTTATGAATAAAAGCTTTATAATAATAATAATAATATTGGAAGGGACCTTAGAGGTCATCTAGTCCTGCTCAGGCAGGAAACCCTATACCATTTCAGACAAATGGCTGTCCAGTCTCTTCTTAAAAACTTCCAGTGTTGGAGCATTCACAGCTTCTGGAGGCAGGTTGTTCCACTGTTTAATTGTTCTAACTGTCAGAAAATTTCTCCTTAGTTCTAGGTTGCTTCTCTCTTTGGTTAGTTTCCATCCATTGCTTCTTGTCCTGCCTTCAGGAGCTTTGGAGAATAGCTTGACTCTTCTTTGCAGCAGCCCCTGAGATATTGGAACACTGCTATCCTGTCCCCCCTCATCCTTCTCTTCATTAATTCCAGCAACTGTTCCTTATATGTTTTAGCCTCCAGTCCCCTGATCATCTTTGTTGCTCTTCTCTGTACTCTTTCTAGAGTCTCAACATCTTTTTTACATCATGGTGACCAAAGCTGGATGCAGTATTCCAAGTGTGGCCTTACCAAGGCATTGTAAAGTGGTATTAATACTTCATGTGATCTTGATTCTATCCCTCTGTTAATGCAGCCTAGCACTGTGTTGGCTTTTTTGGCAGCTGCAGCACACTGCTGGCTCATATCTGGGTGGCCCCTCTGCAAACAAACAACCAAGCTCAGAGAGCATTAGACACTCCACAACCCAGTTTCTTCCCATTTAGCTCCATACATTATGCCTATTTATCCCAGTAGATTTAAGATTGGACTTCATTTCCTAAGGTGAAATCTATAATATCTGGAAGGCTATGGAATTAGCTTGGGAATGGCTCAAGAGAAGGAATGGCCTACTTTTTCTGATCGGTTGGTAGCGTTAAACACTATTGTACAAACTTCAATCCTAAAAAATTAAGTATTTTCAATGCAGATGTATTTAAACATATGTTTAATACATAAATAAACTCTGAATGTTTCTTCTAATCTTATAACACAATGCAGCTTTTTGCTTTCAGCTACTGTATATGTCAGCGGTCTTCAGACTTGGCTCTTTTATGACTTGGGGACTTCAACTCCCTTCAACTCCCAGAATTCCCCAGCCAGGCACGCTGCCTGAGGACTTCTGGGAGTTGAAGTCCCCAAGTCATAAAAGAGCCAAGTTTGAAGACCCCTGGTATATGTCATCAATTTTGGAATGAAAGCTTACAAAGTGCTATATAAATATAGAACGATAAAAAAAGAGGATGACAGCAAATGTAGCTGCTATCCTAAAATTACAGAGAGAACTCTAACATGCATAAAAAGACTAAGGCCTACAGTACATCTCTCAATGATTCAGCAGTGCCATTAGTTACAACAGCAGTTGAATTTTATATAAGACTATTGCTTTGGCGGTGTAACACTACAGCAGTACTTCAGTTAAAATGAGCAATGGCTCAGTATGTTAGTGATGACTTGCCCCATTAGTTAATTTTCTTCATGTCTCTGACGCCACTCACTGTCATATTTGAGTGATCAAATGGAAAGTAGGACAGCATCCCTATGCATGTAATTGGTACACAGAGCTGGCCTTTCAGCTGGTCTCATCCCTTCCTGACAAGCTGTAGCTGGTCCCTTTTGCTCTCTTAAGCAATGATTAAAATAGAAAAAAACTGTGTGTTTCTCTGTGTCAGACTACCAGATTCCCCGAAATTAATGAGTGAGCCATTTTGGCAGCTCCCTGTATGCTGCTTCTATTTCATACTTTGAAGAGAAGACCAGACTAGAGAAAGAAGTCATCCGTGTGCATAGTTCAGGAAAGATTAATGGGCAAATAAGATGCTTCCAACATTACCTGTGGTTTTTTATTACAAGAATTACTACAAAGCCTAGAATTATATTTGCACAATACTAGCTTCACGTTTTCAGCCTGTCCCTTCCCTAAGAATTCAGGGCCAAAAAAAAAAATGGCTATTGCAACTCCTATCTTTAATGCTCAGGAAAATTCCCCACCTCTCTTTATTGAGCAAAGCTGGCCTCTGGTTTTCTCTCTGCAATGCTGATGCCAAAAGCACATAGCTCCTGTGAAGAATAAATGTTGCATCTCAAAGCATGATTTGCTCCATAACCTTCTTCTTTAAAATTATTTGCTATTTCAAAATATTTTATTTAGTCTTAGCTGTGATGCTCAGTTATCAAGTATTATCCAGAACGGAAGGGCAACAAAATATTGCATTATGCATGAAGAGTGACATGAGACATTGAATAATGTCTGGGGAAGAAGCTATTGTAGGGAAGAAAAGTTAGGATTGAAACTATAGGCTCTGCTCTAATTTTATGTGCATCCTTTCTGAGTTTATAAATTCCAGAAGTATTATTTGAGAGGCGTCTCGGGAGAAAATGAGGTTTCTGTATGCAGCTGAAGGCTGAATGTGACCTGGGAACAATTTAAATAGATAAGCCTGCTGCACATTGAAAGCCATGGAGAGCCTATGGCTGCAGGTTTAACAAGCTTGAAGATCCAGAGGCAGTCAAGAAAACCTACCATATGAAGCAGGAGGATTGTTGCTGGCTATTTGGGCAACCACTTCCCATCCAATCAACATGCCTTGCTTTGAAAGATAAGAGATTGAAGATGGCTAACATTGGAGATATTACTGACTAAAATATGGGATTCAGAAAAAATTAGGGGAATTCAAATAAGAGATCAGGATTACAGACTGAGGGCGTTTGCAGACGATCTGGTTGTTACGGTGACTCAGCCAGAAGATTCAGTTGTAGAACTGATGGAGATAATAATGCAATATGGGAAAGTTTCTGGATTCAAGGTTAACATACAAAAAACTAAAATGTTGTCTAAGAATATGACAGTATCACAAAAGGCTGTTTTAGAAGAGCTAACGGGATTTGAAATTGTTAAAAGGGTTAAATATTTGGGGGCATATTTGTCACCCTCAAATGTAAAGCTATATAAAAATAATTATGTAAAGCTATGGGGAAAAGTTCAAAAAGAATTGGATAGCTGGAAAAAACTACAATTATCTTTATTGGGAAGAATTGCAGCAGTGAAAATGAATGTTTTGCCGAAATTTCTGTTTTTATTTCAAATGATACCTATTCTTAAAAAAGATTCAAACTTGGAGGAATGGCAAAAGGATATTAATAAATTTGTCTGGGCAGGGAAAAGGCCACGAGTTAAATTTAAGATTATGCAGGATACGCGTGAGAGAGGTGGTCTTAAAATGCCTAATCTTAAACTATACTATGAAGCTACTGCTTTGTCAGCGATAAGTGATTGGATTAATTTAACACAAGTGAGATTATTAAATCTTGAAGGTCATGATTTGCTATTCGGTTGGCATGCATAGGGGGAGGGCCTTCTCTGTGGGGGCGCCTGCCCTCTGGAACCAGCTGCCTGTGGAGCTTAGGACTGCCCCCGACCTTCGATCATTCCGCCGAGACCTGAAGACCTGGCTCTTCAAGCTTTCCGGCTCAGGCTGACTTTTAATTGGATTTTAACTGGGGTTTTACATGTTGCAGGGACTTAGTTTAATCTTTTTTAAATTGGTCTTAATTTTTGTATTAATGTTTTAAAAATTATACCCTGTAAACCGCCCTGAGTCCTTCAGGAAAGGGCGGTATATAAATTCAATAAATTAAATTAAATTAATATTTATTGTATGATAAGAAGGTGGATAATGTGTTCAAGATGCATATTTTAAGACATGCTCTGTTGTGAGTTTGGAAAAAGTATAGACATAAGTTAAATTATAAGATACCTATATGTTGCCTGGAGGCGGTTCGGGTCTGGATGGGGAGGAACAGACTTCAACTCAACCCTGACAAGACTGAGTGGCTTTGCATACCTTCATCCTGGGCCAATTTGGATATTCCATCTCTCTCCATGGGGGGTGAACTATTACCCCCCGTAGATAGGGCTCGCAACTTGGGAGTCCTCCTAGATTCACGGCTTACCTTGGAAGATCATATAGTGGCTGTGACTAGGGGGGCTTTCGCCCAGGTTCACCTGGTGCGCCAGTTGCGGCCCTATCTAGGCTGGGATGACTTATGCACGGTCACTCACGCGCTCGTGACCTCTCGTCTGGACTACTGCAACGCTCTCTACATGGGGCTGCCCTTGAGGACCACCCGGAGGCTCCAACTGGTACAGAATGCAGCCGCAAGAGTTGTGCTGGGAGTCTCCCGATACTCCCATGTTACACCTCTGCTCCGTAAGCTGCATTGGTTACCAGTTGTCTTCCGGGTGAGATTCAAGGTACTAGTAATGGTGTTTAAAGCCCTACATGGCAGGGGTCCAGAGTACCTCAGGGAACACCTGCTGCCGGCATCAACTTCCCTGCGCCCTGTGCGTTCCCACAGAGAGGGACTCCTCAGGGTGCCACCGATCAGAGAATGTCAATTGGTGGCCCCCAGGGGGAGATCCTTCTCTGTGGGCGCTCCGGAACTATGGAATCAGTTACCGGTAGAGCTCCGGATGGCACCCGATCTTCGCTCCTTTCACCGCAATCTAAAAACATTTTTATTCGAACAAGCCGGCCTGGCCTGATGGGGGATTGGTGGGGGTTTTATTGCTGTATTTTTGGGGTTTTTATAAATGTATTGTATTAATTGTTTTTTTTTAATGGGCAACTATTTAATCTTCTTTTAATATTTGTAACTTTGCATTTTATTCTTGCCCTGTTCACCGCCCTGAGTCCTTCGGGAGAAGGGCGGTATAGAAATATTAATAAACTAAACTAAACTAAACAATACCGAAACACGCAATAGAAAATATAAGTGTTGGGTTTAAACATGATGTGACTACATATAAGGAAATTTTAAGTTTGGAAAGGAATGTATGGTATTTGAATAATATCTTACGAGAAGAAAAGATTGTACAAACCTGGTTTCAGTATGGGCAATTACAGGCCAGGTGGAAAGAAGATCAGAAAATTGGTTTTTCAATGACTGATGAAAATTTGGTAAAGCAAATTAGAGATCAAGGTCAAGCACATATCAAACGGATATATCTTGCACTGATAGAAATTGATTCAGAGACAGAACTTGTTAAAGACTGTATGATAAAGTGGGCTCAGAATTTTCAAGAAGTCATTACAATGGATACTTGGGAAAAGATTTGGGTGAGAAATGTAAAATTTACGTAAGCTCAAAATTTAAGAGAGAACTTTTATAAAATGTTTTATAGGTGGCATTTAGATCCTAAAAACTAGCAAGTATGTATCCGAACTGCCAGCCTAAATGTTGGAGGTGTGGTGGTGAAGATGCAACGTATTTTCATATATGGTGGACCTGTAAAAAGGTTAAAGCATTTTGGATTAAAATTTGGTGGAATATGCAAAAGATATTTAAGAAAAGGATAAAGTTTTGTCCGCAATTGTTTTTACTGGGCATTATTACTGACACTACTGTTGTGGACACTAAGTTGATGTTGAATTTAATTACGGCAGCAAGACTTTTAGTAGGGCAATATTGGAAGAAGGAAGAACTGCCGACTATAGAAGAATGGACTTTAAAAGATTCCAACCTGGCGGAAATGGCAAAGATCTCAGCGTACTTGAAAGACCATTCGCAACAGAGATATATTGTGGAGTGGAAAAAATGGATTGATTATATCCAGAATAAATATCGGACTAAAAAGTTTCACTTAGCATTTGAATAAGTATTGATGTGATATTTATATTACTTGTAGTTATTTTATAAGAGTTAAAGTGCGATAGATTTAATAGTTTATTGTTGTTTGCATATGGTAGACTATGATTGTTTGTACTTTTATACCTTGTATTTAGCTCTGGGAAGTTGGGGGGGAGGGGAGGGAGGGAGGTGTTGGGGAGGGTTGGGAAGAGGGGAGGGGGTTGGGAGGGGTTTTGTTTTGTTTTGTTAAAAATAAAATGTACTGTAAAACTTTTCAATAAAAAAAGAGATTGAAGATGGCTGTTTGTTCATGCAAGTATATTAGCAATCGCAATAGCAATAGCACTTAGATGTATATACCACCCCATAGTGCTTTACAGCACTCTCTGGGCAGTATACAGAAGTAGCATATTGCCCCCAACAATCTGGGTCCTCATTTTACCAACCTTGGAAGGATGGAAGGCTAAGTCAACCTTGAGCCCATTAGGATTGAACTCCAGGCTGTGGTCAGAATTAGCTTGCAATACTGCATTCTGACCACTGTGCCACCAGGGCTTTTTAGTCCATCGTTCACATTCCCTCACTCTTAGATTCCCATATATCAGCTTAGTCCATGTTCCTCCACTTTATTTAATTAATTAGCTGCCCATCGCACTCTGCAAAGTAACTTTCCTGAAATGAGAATAGCCAGCACAGCTCCCTCCATTGCATGCTAACCTTGATTTCTCATAATGAGGGATTTACATAATCCTAATTTTCTGCAGGGGCTGGACATCTTGATGCTTCAGTCTAAGACTTCAGAGTGAGGTTTGTGGTGATAAACTGCTCTGGTGGCATATCCATATGCTTCTCTATAGACCACAAAGCCATGGTGAGCACCAGAGTGCTTCTCGCTCTCTCTCATCAAGTGCAATGAAGCCCAGTTTGAATAGTAGGCAAGACCAGCCTTTAAGATCTGCCAATCAAAATGGGTGCTTTTCATTACCTTAATCCTACTTAAGCCTAGCTCTGGAATGTAATAAAACAAATTCTTTCTCAAGGAATATACAAAAAAAAAATTAAGCCAGACTTCTCACACCCTGCCCAATCCCTAAAATCAAAAGGCAAGCCCCCTTTTTTCATCTCATCTGTGCAATTAAAACCAGATGTTTAATGATGTCTACACTTTTTTATATTTATGCCTTTCCATCTCTTCTCCTGTTCTCTCCTTATAGAAGATGAAACATAAAAAGAGAAATAGAGCAGTGAATCAAGCAGCTACCTTCCACACTCATCACTATTATCTTGTCATCTCTTTCTGATAGTTTGTCAGCTGAACAACAGGGTTTGTTTGTTTGTTTGTTTTTTAAAAAAGCTTCTTGTGTTCTGTAGCCATTTCCTGTTTGCCAAAGAGATAAAAATATTTCCTATTAATGATAGTGTACTTTTGGGTGTGGAAACTGCCATTTTTGGGCTGATTAACTCTTGGCATTTGGTGAACGAATTTATTATTGGTAGAAATCTGTTGATTTATTTATTATATTTATACCATGCTTTTTCTCAATAGCTCAGGGAGACAAACGTAGCCTTTTCCTCCTCTACTCTTGTTTTACCAACAGCAACATGATAAACAGGTTGGTTTGAAAGCCAGTGACTGACTCTGAATCACTCGAGGCCATTCTGCATGACAGCTGAAGTTGTGTGTCTACTGTTCTGCTCCCACTTCTTTCTTAAGGCAACTTCAAACATTCCAGGCTGGATTTCACCCTAAGACCTGTTCTGTTATTTCTCTGCTTCTTGCCTTCTCATCCATCTGGAGAAGACTAATCTATGAGGCTGGAGTTTCGTTCTCTGAGCTTGTGGGTTGGTTTCTGACTGTTTCCTTACCAGTGTCATCTTGACATCCCCTAAATTCTGCTGAAGACATTAGCTAGCCTGGTAACGAAATGTTCAGAAACCTCCACCCTCATCCTACACCCGAACTACAGATATTCACCACTATGGCAAAGTTAATCTAGCTCACAGGGGTCAAACTCGCAACCTCACGTGACGTGTTGCGGCGTATCGTGACTTTTTTCCCATTACCGGCAATGGGGTGGGCACGGTTTTGGCGTGACGCATCCAGCCCATGGGCCAGCAGTTTGACACCCCTGATCTAGCCAGTTGGCTTTTTACTCAGACAGTCTGCCAATGACTGGCTTTGTTTTCTTTTTAGGAACTGTTCCCTTTTCATCATTCCCCTTAGCTTTCCCAGATGTTTGCACCACATGAATGCTTGCACACCACTTCCCACATTATCTCCTTTCATTAAAGCAGACCCTCTCCCCCCCACACACACACTTTATTGAAGCGTTGTTGCTCTGATCCTACAATAATGAAAGGAAAATGGAACAGGTTGCCCTTTTAGTCCTACCTTATTTTTGAAGTCCAAAGAAATTTTGTAGTGAAGAAGAACTAGTAGTTCCACTTCATAAAAAGAAAGCTGTGAGGCTATTGTGCTACAGCTTAAAGATAATAATAGCAGTAATCGCAACAATAGAAGTTTTGCAATCCTGTGGGAAAGCAAGGGAAGCAAGCATCATCCAGCCTGGGCATAAACTGAAAGAAGGCCACTAAGAGATGTCAGAAATGAATGGATAAGCTTATTTACATTTAAATAATAGTAATCTAAACAATAGATTTTTTAAAAGAAACTAATTCCCAATAACTCTGGGCACTTTACATTAAAAAGAGTTGCTTGATCTCAAACATCATCCTTAAGCAGCAGTTTTGCATCAAAACTGGAAAACAGGTCACATGATGCATTTGTAATGGGTTGGGAGTACAAGAAGGGCAGTGTCATTTGTTCCTGCTCTCAGGAAATGGCCTTACTGGTAATGGGCCAAGCAGAAAATCCAGATGTTCCCTCAGTGAGTTTTCATGACTGTATGGCCTTGAAGCGGGTCTCCTAAGATTTAGTGTAGTCCATCTTCCTAGCCACAACATTATGCTGATGGAAGATACTTCATAATTAGCCTACAGTTCCAATAACCAACTAATAGTAAACCATTTTAAACAACACCATTAGTTTTCTACTTACCTTTTTTATCCTGATGTTGCCCTAGGACAAAATGCATGCTCAAATATGTCTTCTTTTTTTTTTCTTTTTAGAGCTGGAGAGATATTTGTTCCCCAACATTTGGCATAAAATAATAATTTACCACAGCAACTGAACAGGAAATAAATTCAGAATTGGTGTACAAGAGTAGAGGAAAAAAAAGGGTATAACATTTAGGTTTCATTTGACCTATAATTTTGTTAGGTTAAAAACATCCATAATTTAGATTGACTAGTATTAATAACATCATGACAATTAATGGCGGTAAGACACATTTTAATACAGTGTGCCAATTAATCAGAGCTGGCCATCTGTGTTCTCCTCCCACAGTCACCACTGGGAACCTATCCAGATCTTCTGTTACAACTCCTTTTCCAGACTTCTGAAGGCTATGAACAAGCAAGTGCATAGCCTGACTAGATTATTTGACTTACATGATATGTTCCCCAGCTGATAAAAGAAGAGACAAGGAATGGAGTACATGATAACTGAATTTTTAATAGTGTAGAGTGGAGATGTACCTTTTATATGGAGGACTCAAGGTGGCTGCATGGTAAAATAAATACAAGTCTATCAAGAGCATATGGCTTAGGCCCGGGATACTTGCAGGACCATCTGCTGCCGGGAATGACTTCCCATCGCCCAGTGCGCTCACACAGAGAAGGCCTCCTCAGGGTACCGTCGGCTAGACAATGTCGGCTGGCGACCCCCAGGGGGAGGGCCTTTTCTGTGGGAGCACCAGTCCTATGGAACCAGCTCCCCCCTGAGCTTCGGATGGCCCCAGATCTCCAGTCCTTTCGCTGCGGCCTCAAAACACTCCTTTTCCACCTGGCTGACCTAGACTGACAGGGATTTTAATTATGTTTTTAATTTTTAACTGTAATTTTTAACTTTTAATTTTAATTTTAATTTATTCTACAGGGGCCATTAATTTAATTTTCTTTTAACTTCTGTATTATTGTATGTTATTGTTGTTAACTGCCCTGAGTCCTTCGGGAGATAGGGCAGCATATAAATCCCAATAATAAATAAATAAATAAAATATACAGTGAACAGATAATTTAAAAAGTGCATAGATTTGTAAAAGGTGACTGCTGGTATGTGACAGTGACAACTGCCAAGAATTACCCATGTAATAGTTACAGGATTATTGTGTTTTGGAATGTAATAATTTAATTGTAGACTTTTATAATGTTTTCTTATATATTTTTTTACCATTGGCATTGTTTTATTATTTACTGTGGATGTGTTATTGTTTACAAAGTTGTATCTATCATGGGTCTTTTAATCATTGTCAACTGCCATGAATCAAAATTGTAGCATAATCAGATAAATAAATTAAATAATATATACATGATAATCTTGTTGCTGTCATTGTATAGAATTTGGTCATACAATATATATATTAATATTGTATTAATATCACTTTATAGGAAACAGCTGCTTATCCACAGTCTTATTCACTCATTTCTAGGACAACATACAGTGAAATTTAACTTTGAATAAAACACAGGCATGACCTCTCCACTTTGCTTCACCAAACAAGCTTTATTAACAAATACGTACCTTGTGGTAAAAATCATGTGTTTGTAGAAATCTGATTTTAGATCTCTGTACTCATCAATTTGATTACATTATGACTTTTCGATATGATTGCTAATGAAAACCCAGTGGACAGGGAAAAGTTTATAGTTGGTTATAACCACAGTGTTGACATGGAAAGAAAAAATCTACTGGGACAATGGTTAGTAAATATTCTTAGCAGGTGTTTGTGTGTGTGTGTGTGTGTGCGCGCACACGCAAGTAAGTGTGTGTACAGTATATATCTATAAGAGCCATGGTGGTGCAGTAGTTACAATGCAATACTGCAGGCTAACACTGTGCACCATCAGGAGTTCGATTCCTTCAATCTTGAATGGCACAAGGCCTTTCATCCTTCTGAAGTCCATAAAATGAGGACCCAGATTGTTGGAAGCAATGTGCAGACTCTGTTAACTGCTTAGAGAGTGCTGTAAAGCACTGTGAAGCAGTATATAAGTCTAAGTGCTATTGCTATATTTAATTGTATATACATGAAATATATTAGTTACATAAATAAGTCTTATCTAAGCTCAACTTTATATACCAGATGCAAAACCATAGCAACTCTTTTTGCACAAATGCAAACACTGTAGCTGCAGTTTTAGATATAGTACACAATTTAATCTTTGTTTAGATGTGGATTTTCAGTATAACATATGGCATTATGCTCAATGTCAGTGTTTGCTGAATGAGGAAGGTGGAAAAACAAACAGACTCAGTGACGTTCTAAATAAGCTTTCTAGTATATATGCTATTTTGCAATAAAATATACTAAGACCAGAAATCAGTATCAGGACCATGGACAGTAGCAATCGGTGCTATACTGAAAAATAAGACGTTCAGGCTTCAGATGTCCAACTAGGGTGAATAAAAAGCTTTATCATGTAGAATATTAATTCATTTGAACTTCATGGACAGACAGAAAGAATAAAAGTAATATTCCATTTTGTCACTAATTTTCAATCACTTCTCAGCAGCCTGTGCATCCCACAATGCGTTTGTACCTTCCTTATTTATTACAGTGTTTTATAATTTCAGCAACATCACTAGCACTTCCACCATTCAAAAGACTCACAGTCCCCAAATATTCCAAGGTTACCTTGCTTTCTCTTCTAATGTCTACCTTTATTCAATATCTTACAATAACCAATCAATTTGAAGCCTAATTTTGGCTATGGCATTTCAGGGTATTAAAAGGCTACAAATAGAGCGCAGGGTTCAGAGAATCGTGTAAATAGACAATGTGGGTTTATTCAGACTGACATGTGCATATTTTTTAGAAAAAATTCTTCCCCATTCATTTTATCTTTAAACTAAATTCAGAGTGAATAGTCGCTTGAAGAGATGACATTTATTACATGTTTATTCTGATAAACAATCTAATCAAACCCCTTGAGAGCACTATTCTTTATAAATAGGACATGCAGTTTCCCTAGTTCTCACACAGCCATGAACCTCTTCTAAACCGTAGTGACATTTTCAGCCTAAAGTACCTTACAGGCTGCTTAAACGGTAGATAGAAAAACAAATCTGTATGTACTACCCTGAACTTCTTGAAAGAAGCAGAGGCTATAAAAATAAGATAAAAGCTAATAAACAGGCTCAAGAACCTTGCTTTAGCCATTTTGGAAACAGTGGGTTGACACCTCCTGGTGTGATTCATTGCTGTTGTTCATCTGTTTGCTATTCTACCTCTTTCTTAAGTAATTAAAATATCATTACTAGATATGAAAAAGTAATGGCGCATGTAGGCTTGCAAATTAGATAATTTTAAACAAAATGGATATATTTGCAGCTCCTTATCTTGGGCTGCAAATAATATCTGTTAGATGGCAATCCTCTGCAATATTACTTGAGAGTAAAGCCCACTAAATACTAATACATAAAAGCATGCATAGATTGGCAGTATCAGCTCTCTGTGCAATTTTTTTAATGTATAATTTGTAAATGATGGTCCAAACTCTGTGTGTGTGTGTGTGTGTGTGTGTGTGTGTGTGTGTGTGTATTTCCCCTCTACGCACACTGGAACACAAACACAGAGAGAGAGAGAGAGAGTAAGAGAGACCATATAAAAATATTGTTTGAAATGCATCATTTAAAAATAATGAGTGCCCTCAGCTAGCTTTTGTATAAACAGCATGAAAGGTAGGGTGAACAATGTATAAACAATAGTGACATACATGACAACAATGTCAGGATTAGATTAGAAATTACAGTCTCTGTGACAACTGCTAATTTACAGTGAATTTAAAAAGAAAAGTGAATGGTCATATAGCCTCTTTTTTACTTTTTCCTTTGAACCATCATGGCCCTTTTCTTATGTAAACAACAGCAGCAACAAAATCATTGCCTAAAATCTACTCTCTGTTTATGTGAATACATTGCAACCTTTTATTATATATTCTGAGGAATATTAAAGGCTGCTGAAATAGACCCAGATTAAGGAGAAATATGGTCTAGAATGGAGTTAATGAGAAGAGAAAATATTTGCTGTCTTCCCCCCCCCACACACACACCTTAGTTTTTTTATGAGGAGGGATTTTTTTCCTTCCAGTGTCATGTAGAATATTATCTACTTCATATGAGTTTCTAACCTTACTGAACCAACAGACAGACTGTTAAGCAGATGGAGCTGTCCAAAGGCACCCTATTTTCTGCTTGGCCTGAGATGCTACGGAGTGATGATAAAGCTACAATGACAGCTCTGATGCTTTGGACCTTTCTTGACTTTTTCAGCATTTGCATGCCTCTGAGCAAGCATTGTTCTTATAGGTTATCATTTTATTTATTTATTGACATATTAGACAGTCATGCCCTGGTTTCCTTGTTGCTGGACTACCGCAATGTGCTCTACATAGGGCTGCCCCCTCCTCCTTTTAACCAATTTTATTAAGTTTCAAAAGAAAGATGAAATACAAAGTAACAGAAACAGAAAAGATTTTTAAAAGGAAGCGATGGAATCAAAGGGGGAGGAAGTAAGAATATGTAAAAATATGTCCAAAACAATGCAAAAGAAACTTGACTCCCAGACACACTAATATATCTCTAAATTAAATAACATAACACTCTAAATTAAAACAAATTGGAAAAGGAAGGTTATATTTGTCAATAGTTTGCTTATGTACAGTTGGTAGAAAGATCTAAATTGGATATAAAGGGGGCTACTCTTGAAGAACCCATGGAAGCATCAGCTGGTCTACAAGGCAATGGTTTGGGTCTTGATATACCCATGTAACACCTCTGCTTCATGAGCTGCACTGGGTGCAATTCAAGTGTGCCGGTCATTACTTAGAATATAAATCTCTGTACAGCACATGGCCTGAATACTTTGAGGGACCACTTGTCTCCCATAGTACCTGTCTGATCTGTTCAATCTGCTTCCGTCAATTAAACCCCAGGACCTTCCAATGCTACACCAATTTGTAGCATTGCCCATTCTCTGGAATGAGGTTCCTCTGAAATTTGAACAGCTCCCACCCTACTGGGATTTCAAAGAGCCTTGGAGTCATGGGTCTTTGTCAGGCCATTGGAGAAGACACTGGCTGCCCCTTTCTTCCTGTCTATTTCCCTCTGTCCCTTTGTCTTTTATGTTTCCTACAGTATGTTGTTCTATTTTTTTTAAAAAAAATGTTTTAGCAATTGTAAATTGTTTAGAGTTGCTGGGAGTCATGCGGCATGTAAATTTAAATAATTATTACATATTGGAAAAACTCACCACAGTACCACAGTATTATTATGTTTATGATTGGACTACTTGCCTGAAAAACAATGACAAAAGGTACCTATTTGAGTCAAGATGCTGAGCATCGAAGCCTAGCCTTTGTAAGCTGTTCGGAGTCGTCTTTAGGCGAGATGGGCAGCATACAAGTCTAATAAATAAACAGTTACATTGATTTGGGCACAGGATGCAGAAACTCCCACAAGGTCTCTCTCTGTGCCCCTCCCCACAAAAACCATAAAATGAAAAAGTCATGCAATACAGTGTTGTAATGTGTATGTACCACACATGCATATCTATGCAGGTATTCCCTTTCATGATAGGCAACATAAGGGAACAAAAGAGGAAGAAGTAACAAAAGGAGTTGGAAGCAAGAGACAACAGAAAAGAAAAAGAAAATCTAATTAGATACCATCCGTCTCGGAGTGAAAATAACAAAAAAAAACACACTCAAAAAGTTAACATTTAAGAAGGCTTGCCAAGCCTGAGGCTTAGAATAGAAATATGTTACCAGTGTTGTGATTCAGGGTCAGCCTGTGGGTTCGGCAGTTGGGTCAGATGACTCAGATGAGGGGGAGGAGGGGGTGTTGAAGAACTTGCTGATGATGGCTTTGAGGCTCCGCAGAGCCCCCAGCCAGGCCCCTCCCACCTGGTGGAGACCCAGCTGTGTGAGCCTGACAGCGTGGATGAAGATGACCCACAGCTGGCCCTGTTCAAGGACGCCCGACGCAGGAGGCAGTCAAGTAGGAGTAAACAGAGGAAGGCAATGGGGCTTCTCGGAAGGAGGGAGAGAGAAGCCATGCCCTGAACTCTTTATAAAGGACTTTTGTGGGGAGGGCTGGTTTGCTGAAAGCAACCGCTCAGATAGTGTTTCAAAGCTCCGGTATCTTGGTTCGTGTCTTGTTTGTTTTTGTAATAAATTTGGCAGACGTATTCCAGCCTCTTGCCATCTGTAAAGGGGTTGCCTTTTCTGCAAGGCCGGTAGCAGGCTGGTACAGAACAACCTGTGTGTTCACTTCTACTGTTACCTATTTTAACAGGAATGTTGCCTGTGTTTTATGGTCACCTTGTACAGAAACAAGCAACTGGCTTGCAATCTGAGTTTAGTTGAGATGAGGTTCTCAGGGCTACAATGCAAGTATTAATTACAGTCCACTTACAAGTCAGCATATGAACTCATACGAACTTATTGCATTTCAAGAACTGGAGTGATTTACTTTACGGAGGAGTATCTGTTTTAATTCATTCAGAAAGCTAGTATTAGCACAACAAAACAGCATTGCTGTGGGAAGAATATTCTTATCACAGGAAAAAGGAAGTCGAGGATTGAAGCTTAAGTTAAATCACTGGCTGGTTCATTTACTGTGTTAAGCTATAATGCGGTTTATTTGGTTTGGGCTTACATTGTTGCATGAGTCCAATAACAAATTGTGATTTCTTCAGCTTGTATAAATAAGGTCACTGTATTTGTAAAAAATCTAATAAGAATCTGAAGCTTTCTGAAAATCCTTTGCCTTAATCCTTTAGTCTTTATCTTCAATTGAATACCTGTAAACCCATTTCCTTCCATTCACACGCTTGAAGTGTTCTCTCTATATTCTATAATTTCTCTCTAAAAATGGATCACAAAGAATTTATTGTCTTTAAGTAAATTTGTAAAGCAATGCATTCACTATTGATATAAAAAAATCAATAGCTTATATTTATCATAGTCAACTAAGAAAAATTAAATTTGATACTGTATTGAACTTCATCATCTTCATTCTGCCATAATTAATAGGAGTTGCCTAGAGTTGTTAATTTTCACAACCATCAGAAGTTGTGCTTGCTAGATATAGTGCTTTCCAAAAACGATGTTTGCCCTATAACTTCCTAACTGTATAATATCCTTGAAGAAAACAATGTGTCAGTCAGGGTGCACAATACACCTCATGAAGCAATGTAACTTTGCTTTGCCATTTCATGAATATGAGTGAGACAAAATTCAATGCAGGTCACAGTTGACAATATAGATCCAATTGAAAATAACTTTCTATATTTGAGGGCTGCAGTTTCTCAGAAAAGCTCTAAAGATGTGAGTAAATCTGTAGATACACTATTTTCTTTTATTGTCAGTAACAATTTTATTTTCCCCTTTAGTGATGTTTGCTATTTTTTTCTTTAAAAACTTTAAAAATTTGTACAGGTTATTTTTGGTATAATTTTTTATTTTTTATTTTAATCCCATTTATATCCCGCCCTTCTCCGAAGACTCAGGGCGGCTTACAATTTAAGCACAAACCAATGTGCTTAGCAATAGCCTTCATTCTATGTATATGCCTGCTTATTAGGGCTTTCGCCCCCCCCCAAAAGCGGCATTATTACAAAGTCAGCTTATTGCCCCCAACAATCTGGGTCCTCATTAAGCATATTGGTCAAGGATCATAAATAAAAATACATTTATCTCTACTACTATTTAGTTTTGTGGACAGTTCTTCATTCTGGGGGGATTAATCTACTTCTTGGATGAATCTATCTCTATAATAAATAAATATAAATTTTTAGACCTTTTGGGCAATGTTGGGCTTCAAGGTTTAGTGATCTGGTCTAGAGAAGAGCTATTCTACTACCAGCACATGTGGATAGGATCTTCTGAGGTCTCCTGCACAGACTACAAGCAACTGAGCAGGACCAACCAGGAATGAGATTCCCCAGAATCAGCAAATCAGACACTTGAGTGGCCTTAGCTGCTTAGATCAGAACTCAGCACAAATCAAGAACCAATCAGGAATCAGCACTTCAAAAATGACCAAGCAAAAGTTGGTGTAATCAACAATCAGGAACCAACAGCACCAAAATGTCCAATCAGGACTGGACACAAAAAAGGAAGCAATCAGAGACCAGCCCTCACCGACCTGTATCAATTGGAAACTAGCTCAGCTAAAGGCCAATGATTTTTATTGTTTTAGAAATTTTTATCTTTTATGATTTTAATGCTTTTAGTACTGTAAGCTGGCCAGAGTCACTTTAAAAGGAGATGGATGGCAAGCAAACAAACAACTCTAGTCCATAGTTACTAAACCCTGAAGCCCAACACTGTGCAACACATACAAGCTGTGACAGCCTATACTAGTATATTTTGGGCCTGTTCTTTGTCTATTGGACTATTTTTCTGATTGTCTTGGTAAGATCAGTGCTAGACATGTCTGAAGAAAAAATCCAGATGTGTCAGTTTTATTGTCTATATTTTTTATTTTATTTTTTTTAAAAATGAGAACTATTTCTAATAGTCCCATTGCCCAGGGGACAATTCTGCAGGAAAAAAGTAATTACTGTTTCTGATAGTTCCTTGAAGGGAGAGCTTTCCCAGCACCTCCTTGGTCTGTTTTATCCTTTTCTCTATATATGCCTAGGGCAGGGGTCAGCAACCTGAAACAGTGAAAGAGCCACTCGGAACCGGTTCCCTCACAAAAGGAAAAACTGGGAGCCGCAAAAAATGTGTGCGCATGCGCGTACATACGTGCATGCGCAGAACAGGGTTTGACTGAAGAGTGGAGCCAAGGCGAGATATGCACCTACCCTGCATATTTGAATTGATTGGTTGAACCTTTTTAGTCCCACTTTTTTTGGGGGGGGACTGCACATGGCAGAGGACTGGGAGCCGCAGGAGACGTCTGAAAGAGCCGCATGCGGCTCCGGAGCCGCGGGTTGCAGACCTGTGGCCTAGGGATATTAAACACAAACCTTGTTTTTTTAAAATGTGCTAGTTCTGATTTTATTTTCTGTTTCCACCTTCAAACTGTTCTTTCTTTTTCACAATCAAAAACAAGTTCTGAAGAACCTGATTGGAGAAAAAGAATCTAACAGGTTTGCAAGGGATCCTTCCACAAAGAACACAACGATGGCAAAAGAGAGGAACAATGGAGTTGATGAGGAGACCTACATAAAAGCAGGTCAGGCCAGGAATCACATGTGGTCTGCATGTGCCCCATTCTTATCCTAGAATGCATTGTTTGTAACCCAGAAAGCTGCAGTAAAATTGTGTAAATGAGAGAAACTGGTCTCAACACGCAGAACTTTGCTGTGATAAAAAGCGAAGGAAGGAAATCAAACCCACCACTCCCCACCATTCAATCTTTGGCCATTCAATCTTTCCCCACTCCTCGTTCTCCAACTTTTCAGCCAATTTCTGTAGGAGAAGAAGAGGCAGATGCTTAGGATGGAGTCAAGGGAGGAATCCATCTGGAGTCGTTACATTGCCATAAGCCAGGGGTGTCAAACTTCTAGCCCACGGGCCGGATGTGTCATGCAGAAGGCGCGCCCACCCCATTGCCGGCAATGGCAAAACTGTCCCGATGCATTGTGCGACATCACGTGACATTGCGAGTTTGATACGTCTGCCATAAGCAATCTAAGTTTCCCCTCCCCCACCTTGAATTCCTTTGACCTTTATCTAGTGCCAATTTAGTGCTGTTGACTGGATTCTTTTGTATAGACTTGAGCAATAAATCAACTAAACTGGAACTTAACAAAGGTATCATTTGGTGGCCACAAAATCTAATAAATTGAGTGTACTGTATGTTTGATCTTGATTTTTTTTTCTGCCTGACAATTTCAGGGCAAAAGATTAGACATTACACTTAAATGGATTTAACACCAAGGCTGAAATTAGCACGACAGCAAAGGACATTGGCCTAATCATATAAAGCAATTTCTATAAGATATCACAGACTTTTCCTGTCTATCTGAGATTTCTCCGATTCATAAAGAGTTCTTTACCTGTAATGCAAAATTTAGTGCTTTGTTTCTTCACTCATAATGCAAAATTTAGTGCTTTATAGGGACGCGGTGGCTCAGTGGGTTAGGACGCTGAGCTTGTCGATGAGAAGGTGGGCAGTTTGGCGGGTCGAGTGCCGCGTAACAGAGGGAGCGCCTGTTACTCGTCCCAGCTTCTGCCAACCTAGCAGTTCGAAAGCACGTAAAAAATGCAAGTAGAAAAATAGGGACCACTCTGGTGGGAAGGTAACAGCGTTCCGTGCACCTTTGGCATCTAGTCATGCCAGCCACATGACCACGGAGACGTCCTCGGACAAACGCTGGCTCTTCGACTTTGAAACAGAGATGAGCACCAGCCCCTAGAGTCGGAAACGACTAGCACACATGTGCGGGGGAACCTTTACCTTTACCTTTATTGCTAACAAAGAAATGTTTTCTATGTGTACTACTACTGAACTGAAATGGCCCTTTGCAAATATTCTCAGAATTTACTTTTTAAAAAGTCCAGCAGGTTGCCTCACCATAGACCACTCTCTTTTGGCTAGTCAGCCAACTGCACTTTTCAAGAATAAGTTTCCAAGAGGACAGACTCTGTTTGCATCTTTTCAAGGAATAATGGAAGGGCTTTTCCATTTTCCATGCTAAACACACCTGTCTGTCAAAACAATATTGAGCTGCATAGATACCATTTTATCATCAGGACCACAGAATGCTGGGGAAAACTGCCAATGCATCAATCTGAGAGTTAACCCTAGGGAGTGATACATTGGCCTTTGGCATGTGATGCACAACAGATGTGATATTTTTTAAAAAAAATAAATAAATTCTGAGAATATTTGCAGAGGGCCATTTCAGTTCAGTAGTAGTGCAAATAGAAAAGATTTCTTTCTTAGCAAGTGCCATCAGAAACAAAGCAATAAAATTAATGTTATGTTTCCAGTAGGTGGCAGTGAAAGTAGAACAAATCTAATCCTTCAGGACTTGATCTATCTGCATATTTTATGGTGTTCATGCTTTACTTTTATTTATACATTCATATAGTTCATATATACACATTTTCAGGTGGAAAAAGTTGGAAGAATTCAGTTCTTCAGGCTGAAAGTTATTTTTTTTAAAAAATGAAGCAGGAAGATATTTAGTTTGGAGAAAAACTAATATGGAAAAAGAGGACAAAACTGAACAATACACTCAAATACACATAAATCTGCACCTCTCATTAATAGATCCAAATGGGAAATTTTCCTCCAGAAGAAGAAAAAAGACCGCCTTCTCTAAATAACTGCAGAAATTGGATCTTGTCTGTTCTCTAAGATGTACCTCTTCTTGTTCTAGAACTTTGTGCCAAATATCTTCCTACACCTTAGAAGATTGCAGATGGAAAGACCAAGAAACAGGCTGAGAATTGGGATCTTTGATCTTCAAACAAGCAAATTAGGTATAATTTGGTGGCCACAAAATCTATTAAGTTGACTGTATGGTTAATATAATTTTTGACTTGGACTGACTTCAACCTGCTGCAATCCTCATAGCTTAAACTTCTACCTAATTCTTTATTCTGTCCTTTCATCAGTTTTGTTAAATTTTGTCTAATTAACTCAAATACTTCACAACTGATGTACTTTGATGTTAGTTTGATTTATGCTAATAAAAGAATCGCTCGGCTATGATTTTTTTCCCTCTTATGAATCAAAATATCTATGACTGTTTTTATATTACATATTCCTAAAAACATGCTGCTAATAAGCCTTACATATTCTGTCAGGCAGTGCTTTTCTCTTTTTCTTTTTTTACTTCTACTCCAAAAGGAATCAGCTATGCAAAATTAAGATAAAATATATTCATAGAAGTCTTCATTTCAGTAGGGAGGATTTCCTGGAAGAACTTCTTAAATCTACAGTAGATTCCTTACAGAAGAAAGCTTATTGAAAATGTATGTTGTTTATGTAACCTTTGATTTATTTACAAATATAAAAATAATACAAGCAGCATAACCAGGCCTTACAAACAGCAGGCATTCCTTCTGTCTTCATCCTGGAAAAAGTAGAGTAGATATTTGTGTTTGAACTGGTACTTTCAGGAAAAAAGGCTGAAAAACTGGTTGAAATAGTGATAATCAGATAGGGAATAACAGCAACTGAACACAAATAAATCACCACTTTCAGGTAGTTGATATCCTAAGTTCTTAAAATATTTAATTGTCCAGTGATTGATTTTCTAAGACAAATATAGAACGTTGATATGTACACTAGAAAAAGAGTTTCAAGACAGAAATAGTGGATAGCTTATCCTTTGTTCCAGGCATCATCAAGGGAAAATAGAATAACAAATAAAAAGATAAGATTTGCACAAACCCCACAACCCACCCTTGTTTCTGAAACAATCTCACTGACTGTTTATAGTTTTTTAATGGTACGTACAAAGTGCGAATAAATAGTGTTAATAGGAATAGATATTTTAAAAGCTTGTATCAAAATGTCTACCATAAAGTCATATTTAACCATCATAAGAAGATATGTGTATGTTAAGTTTAAATGAAGAGTTGTGATAAAGCAAGTTTTATCTTTATTTTTTAAACTCATTAATAACTTACCTAAGCATGATCTAAGTTAGCAGAGAAGATATTTATTGAAAATTAATTTGTGAAAATGCTGACCAGGAAGATTATCCATATCTCTTCCAGGTGAGGGAATCAACAATAAAACTGGTCCTGGATGGTTTGTGTTGACCACATTATACCCCCTATTCTCTGTAAACATAGCCTGAGTCTGGAAGAATGACATTGAGTGACATGAAACTATATAATAAATGCATTCACTAGGGCAGATTTTCTCAACTTCAGCAACTTTAATGTGTGTGGACTTCAACTTCCAGAATTCCCCAGCCACTGTACTATAGTATGGTTAATATGCAGGCATGAAGCAGTTGCTGGGAAAGATTAGAAAATAAGAATAAATGATTAATTCAAATTTGTTGTTTTTCCATGGAAAGTATTCCATTGACACCAAATTTTCTCCAATTAGACTTACTTTTAGTTTCAGAGCTGAGCTGGGAAAAAGTACCGTTTTCAAACTGTCTAAAGATTGGGGAAAATAATAACAATGGTCACAAACTCGGTCTCCAAAATGTTTCTTACCTTTTAATTAGCATTATTATTTATTTAATAGGCTTTATTCTAGCTTTTTAGTATACAAATACTTTCTAAAATGACTCAGCAATCATTATTAAAACACACACACACACACACACACTCCTACGGTATATACAAGAGATTGGCAACTTCTGCAGGGAAAATAGTAGTTGAAGGCCTTTTGTGATGATCACCTGCCTGGACTCATTCTCACATTCTACTTGCCCTACTGTGAGCCTACAAAGCACTCTTAAGACAGGGATGTACAATATTACCTTCAACCTGCTCTCAGTCTATATATCTCAGTCTATGAGTGAGTTGCTCTGGACATAGGATGATATGATAGTCTCTAGATTTACAGGGGTTTTTGGGGGGGGGTGAATTCTGAGGTAGCATGGCAGACTGAGCATGACTACTTTTGTGGAGCCAATGAGTTTGGCTAAAATAAGAGCTCCTCAGAACTCTTCTCCAGGCTAAGGAGAAGACAAAGATCACCCATGTTTGGCTCCATACAGATTCTCCTTGTGAAGAGATCACAAAACAGTACTCTCCAGTGGGTTTGAAAGATCTCAAGGCTGGGCAAATATTCATCTTGCCTATCTATGGATATTCTCAATCATCCAGGTCACTGTTTTTTTCAAAAGGCAAGTGGGCTTTGGGGTTTTTTTTCCCTTGAAAATGTTTCATGGTTTCTTCAGAACTGAAGAATATTCCAATGTTACCTTTTGAAAAGTACTTTTGGGATATTCATCTTGGCAAAGCTACACTCATTGCCTTTTAAAGAGAGACTGTGTTGCCTATTTCCTTAGTTATTTTATGAGTCTGCTTATTACTTATTTCTGAAGTTAAGAACCTTCTGAAAAACAATTTGTATTATACTGGGAGATTTTCCTTCTATTCCGAATGAAAGAAACTCTGAGTAAGTTTAAGGTTCAGCAAGAGAAGGTTTAATTTTTGGAAAACAGAAGAAGTAGGATTTAGAATGTAGATTTTGGAAAGTTTAAGGAGTTAGATGGAGTCGAAAGAATATTTCCTGTGGGGTGCTTAGAAAAATATGAAATAGTATGTGAAGTTTTTGAAATTAATGGTAAGAAACCCTCTCATGGGAAAGTGTTTCTGGCTGGAAAATAAACAGATGATGAGGAGACTGTCATGGTTCCAACTAATGGACCCAAACAAATCAGAACTCCAAGGCTTGAAGTTTCCTCAAAGAACATGTTTATTGAATACATAATATGAGCCAGATCAAAAGTGAAACCAACTCTAAACTTTCCCCCAAGGAATTCAATGTAACTATTGAATTCCCCCTACTATGCTATTGATCACACTACCCAATGAGGGCAATTGGCAGGCTCCATGACACTTCTTCTCTCCACCTTTCAGCACATGTGGGAATGACCTTGGTTCCCAGGGGATCGCTTTGTTTTTAGTCTAGCAATCCCTTCAGTTCCTCCCCCCCCACACACACACACACCTCCCTCCCAACCTGTGTGGCAACTGAGAACGACAAAGATGGCTTCAGCCAGCTTCGTTTCAGAAGTTGACAGGGACTTGAAAGCTGGCTACGGGGAACAAAAAAGAGCAAAGGATTATTCTTAAAGGAGAATAAGCATCAGCATCACAAAGATACTGAGAACCTTTGTTTCTAATCTAAAAATCTAGATGCAGGTATACAGAGAATCCTTGATTTACGACCACAATTGAGCCCAAAATTTCTATTGTAAGCAAGACAGTTGTTAAGTGAATTTTGCTCCATTTTATGATCTTTCTTGCCACAGTTGTTAAGTGAATCTGGCTTTTCTGTTTGATGATCACATGACCTCAGGACACCTCAATCATCATAAACACGAGTCAGTTGCTAAGGGTCTGAACTTTGATCATGTGACCACAGGAATGCTGCAATGGTCATAAGTCACCTTTTCCGGGGCTGTTGTAAGCTTGAATGGTCAATAAATGAAGTGTTGTAAGTCAAGGACTACCTGTTTCTGCCTTGCCAATGAAAACATATTAAGCAATAGAGGAAAGCTATTGGACATTGCTGGAGTTTTATTTGATCCACATGTGTAGGCAATACTGTTCGCTTCAGGGACAGCTGGAGGAGGTGAAGACCCAGCAGGAGCAAGAAGGACCTCAGGGACATATGCTGAACAGCAAAGCTTCAGCTTTTGAGAGGCAGATCAGACATCAGCAAGGATAGCCTGGCAAGCAGGGCTTTTTTTCTCATTGAACGCTCAGAACGGAGTTCCAGCACCTTTTTTGGATGGAACCTTGTAGGGTAGGCAAGGCGGGTTGTATGACATGTGTGAGTTCCGGCACCTTTTTCTTTTACAAAAAAAGCACTGCTGGCAAGTGTCCTAGATTCCAAAAAACTCAATTTTTTAAAAATTCCTTCTTACCAACTTGCTTACCTAGACTAAAAGCAAGCCAGGAAACAAAAATGGTAAAAAAAAAGCGAGTGAATCAGAGAGGGAGCAAAACAGATAAAACACTGTTTGGGTTTTTTAAAAACAAATACAAAAAAACCTTTAATTTGGAATTGTTGTTACAGAACTGTATATTTATAGGTTGTTAAGCTAAGGCCACTATCTACACTGGCAATAAACATATATTATCTTCCTAAAAAGCACTGCATCAGTAAACATCACTATAATGTCAAAGACAATAGCGATGTTTGTGTATTCCTGGAAAGATTCTGTTCTTTTTCCTATCTCCAATGCTCCTGTATTTACATTAAGTCTTAAAAAATATTGCTATGATACTAAGAGATATGGCAGAACTCAGATCAAGTGCTTAAAATATATTTTTAATATTTTTATTAAATATTTTACAAAGAGCATAGAAATAAAAAAAATAAAATGAAGCTTCCAATTTCCTTTGCAGCAAATACAAGTACAAAGTTATCTCCTAATATTATATATTTAAAAACTTCATTCTTTTCTATTATCCATTTTTTTCTAATCTTCAAAACCACAAATCATAAATACATTTTGTTCTGTTTTATACAAAAAGTCTATAAAGGGTTTCCAATCAGGTACAAATGTAATCTTGGGGTTTTTTTTCTAATCAAAGAAATTAATTTTGTTCCCTCATCTTCACCACTAATTTCTTTATATTTTTGAGCAAATAATGCTCAAGTACAGTATGTCTTACTGCAGCTGTCACATATATAAAAGCAAAGTTCCATGACTTTTTTCTACTTGCTTGTCACTAGTTTCAAAGAGAAGACATTTTTTAAAATCTTCTGAATCAACGTACTCATTTGTATCCAAAATTTTATGGTTTACATGTGAACAAAATGTGATACAATCCCTTTTCCTATGTTGTTCATTTGCAGCATGAATGTAAAATACCGTTCTGTGTTCTAGACAATTTTAGCCAAATACCAATGATTCATCATTTCATTAAAATTCTCTCTAAGAATAGAACATAATATAAATCACATATTTTCAACCACGTATCTTCTCATTGGTCTTTTTATATATTATAATCAAAATTTTAACCCAATCTTTTACTTGTTCTTCTGTCTCATATTTCAGCAAAAGTTTATACACTTTAGCAATAACATTTTATTCATTAGTACATGGTTCTGTTTCAAAGTCACCTTACTTTATTCAAAACCATTCAATCTTTTATCCAGTTTAAACCTTTCTGTTAATTGTACATAAGAAAACCATTATCAAGAGTATTCTTCTGTTGTTAAATCTCCTGATTTCATTTTATAGTTTCCTTGAGAGAATTTTAATACATCAAGGTAAATTAATCATTTCTGCTTTATTATCATTTCTCATCTATAAAATTCTTCTTGTGCTGAAAGTCACAGAGATATTGTGACAGAATCTTAGTTTATATTTATCCCATACCTGATAATAATTTTTAAAGTCTGCATTTACCTTAACTTTATCATCCCATAACTAACCATGTCATCCAAATCTCAAATTATGACCTCTAAATCCAATAATCTTTTGCCTCTTAATAACAGCCATTGGTTCATCCAAACCAAATATCAGGCAACAAACTACAGTTTCAAATCTGGTCAGCCCAATATTCCTCCTTCTTTTGTAACTTAGGTTTTTTTCCTCGCCATACAAATTTAGATATATTCTTCCACCATTGTTTAAATGGCGTATCAGTTGTCAACACAGGTATTATTTGAAACAAAAATAACATTCTACACAAAATATTCATCTTAATCAACCCAACAGTGACAATTGTAGTTTAACCTGTCATAGCATAGATTTTTACCTTCATTCCATATCTTAACATAGTTATTCAGAAATAGAATACAATTTACATTTGTCATAATTATTCCCAAATATTTTAGATTCTTCTCAGTCTTAAAGTCTTCTTTATCAATGCTATTTGATCCTGCTAGTGACTCAAATTCTTCTAATTTATTCATCAAAATTCAATTCCTTTAAAAATGTCTGCCAAAATTAAATCTTAATTTATAAGCCTCTTTTTAAATTTTTACTCCCACTGTCCTGTCTTGTTTCCATTCAATATTTCAAAGTACCAAAATAAGCAGGAGATGAGAGAAAAAAATAGGCAGCCTTCTCTTATTCCCTTTTTGTATCCCATACAATTTTGTTAGTGTTTTCTGTGAAGTACAAATAAATTTTACCCATTTTATAAAATTCCATACAAAGTTCATATCTTCCAAAATCTTAAAAGAAAATGTCCAGTTACAATTATCAAAAGCATTCTCTGCATCTAAAAAAAAATATCAGTGTGGCTCGTTTTTCATTATGTTGTTCCAAATATTCCAAAATATCCAACACAGTTCTAACATAATCTTTCAACTGTCTTTTAAGTAGGAATCCACATTGATCTTCATGAATAAATTCTTGCAAAATTATTTTCTATATTTCAATCATGTAAACAGCTTATAGCAATTGTTCAATTGGCATATAATTTCTTATAGCCAAGTCATATCTTGTCTTTCTTTGGGCATTACTGTAATATTAGCTATTTTCTCTGGCATCTTTCCTCTCTATAAAATAGTAATTCATTATACAAGTAATCCTTCAGGTATGGCAGATCGTTTAATGACTGTTCAAAGTTACAACCTGCCCCCTAAAAGTTATACAACCCTGTTTCAAAGATGCAAATTATGCAGAAGTTCACTCTTACTAATGGCTTCTATAGAATTCTTAACTTTGCAGAGATGCTGCAGCACATCCACATATCTATCCTCACCCCCCCTCCTGCCCTTCCAGGTCCCCAAAGGCACAGGGCTTTGTCCCCAATGGATTTCAGGCAACCCTCTTCCACTTCTCACATGCTTACCTTCAGAATTTCTGCAGAATTCAGGAAGCTGTGAAGAAGGAGGACACGTGGGAGGTTTTCAGCAGCTTCGGTTCAGCCTGTTGTAGAATCTGAGCCTCCTGTATGGGGCAGAGTAACTTCAGTGTTCTCAATGTTGACACAGCCAGATCAGATTACTAAATTTTTGCTTTCTAAAATATTCATCTATTTTCTCCAATTGAATATCATGCCTTTTATACTAATTAGAATAATATTCATAAAATGGTTTTTGTAGAGGTACATTGTTCATTTATATGGAATCTCCCTCCTGTAATTTCAGTATAATTTTATTTTATCTTTCATTTCACAATTTATAAGCCAGCCTTTTCCCCGGCTTATTTTATTTATTTGAAAATTCATAATTTCTTTGCATAATTTAATTTTATTTCCATTTCGCTTATCATCAATACAGATAATTGTTGCTATAAAAATTTATACTAGTGCTAGAGATACTAGTGCTCCCAATACTAGTGTATATGATAAAAATTGATATTCACATTATGATGTGTCCTATAAACTTTAAATCGAGCAAGACAAATTTTATTTTTATTTTGATG